>NC_142031.1:112365514-113087181 GCF_982192425.1 Myodes glareolus | reverse complement strand
GGGGCCTAAAGCCTCTTTGCAACAGTGACATTTTACTCAAGGGTCCCTCCGGTGTCCAGCTCTACATCTTAGCTTAGGTGAGGGTGAGATCCAGAGACTTGACTTATGGCTTGGACTACAAATGAGTGGGAAGATTCTCAGAGGACTTACTGTCTCATAGGTAATTAGTTGCCCAGAATAGAAAGAAGTCCTTGGGCAAAGGCTGATCTGGTATGCTGTCTCCACGTTCCAGACCCCCACATGGACTCTCAAGCTTATTTTGACTTCATGATGGCTCACTAGGGGGACTTTCCCCTGCTGGTCCTGTCTTGCTCCTCAGGCCTTGGGACACACATGACCCTGTACTCTCACAGTCTAGCCTGGCAGGAGTAGGTGACACAAGGCTCTGGGTGAACCTAGAGCCAGCAGGAGACATGAGATGAACGCTGGTCTGCTATTTTATTTTGCCTAGTCTTTTTTTTTTTAAATATAACTTTTCTCTCTTTCTTTCTTTCTTTCTTTCTTTCTTTCTTTCTTTCTTTCTTTCTTTCTTTCTTTCTTTCTTTCTTTGTGTTAGTGTGTGGATCCAAATGTATGTGGGTGTCAGATGATAACCTAAGGTATTATTTCTCTGGGACATTTACCTTCTTCCCTTAATTTTGCTTTGAATCAGGGTCCTCAGTAGTCCATGCTGGACTCAAACGTGCTGTGTTATTGACAATGGCCTTGAAGTTCTGATCCCCCCGCCTCTGCCTCCATAGTGTTGGGTTACCAAGGGCACATTGGTCTGTCACAAAGGACTTTTTCTTTTTCCCATTCTGATACAGGGTCTAATATTGGTTTAGAACTTGACAAGTAAGCTAGGAGCCTCGTCTCTGCCACTCAGCTCTGGGGCGGCCAGGATCAGCTCACTTTCCCTGTGAGTTCTGGGGACCAAGTTTACATCCTCAGGTTTCCAAGGCCAGTACTTGCACAACTGACCTCTGTCTGTCTCAAGAGTTTATTTTTAGAAGTGTTTTTATAGCTGGGTGGTGGTGGGACACGTCTTTAAACCCAGCACTCAGGGAGGCAGAGGCAGGAGGATCTCTGTGAGTTTGAAGTCAGCCTGGTCTACAGAGTGAATTCCAGGACAGCTAGAGATACACAGAGAAACCCTGTCTCTAAAAGAACAAAGAAAAGAAGTGTTTTTATATTGGCACATATGTATCATGACTTCCTTTACTGCTTTTGTAAAAAAATGAAACTCGGGAGTTAAATATTAGGAAAATAAAACTGAGAGATCCTGAAAGATGGAAAAAAAATCACCTGCTCTCTTCTCCTCCACCCTGAGAAAAGACTGCTTCTCACTGGTCCTTCCTTCTTCCTCCTCTGTGTGTCTTTCTAGCTTCCTCTTAGGCTACCAGAAAACTCTGTAGTCTACGCCAGCCAGCTTAGTGCAGACTCTGCCCTTCGAACCAAGGTCTGACTTCTTTGGCAGTCTCGGAATGGCAACACGAACAAATCTCCCACAGTACATATTCATTATACATAATAATGGGTTTCACACGGGGTTTTCATAGATGCATATAATACCTTTTGATCACTGTGGATTCACCTACAGATTCTCTTACTGCATTTCTACTTCCAATACACTCCCCCCACCCTAACTAGCCCACTTTCTGCCTCCACATCTTCCTTGTTCTTTTTTGGTGCAAATGAAGAGGTGAGCTTAGACATGTATAGCGAGGGCAGAGGCCAATGCTGTGTGCCTTTCTTACTCACTGAATATGGAGCTCACTGATCCATTCTGCTGGACTGGCTGGATCCCCCTGTCTCCACCTGTTCTGGAGCCCAGTGTTGGAGTTACAGACATGGGCCACAGTGTTGAACCTCACATGGTTGTTAAGGATCTGAACTCAGATCCTTTGCTTCCTGTACAACTGAAGCCTTGTTCCAGCTCCAGTTCTGTAGTTCTTCAGGGTTGTGTCCCTAATGGAGGCACGAGGCACCAGTTTCCTTTTGAGCTTTTGAAAGGTACCTATGTGCCCTCTACATTCAATTCCTGAAAAAATAATCTTTAATCTCTTTTTATTCTTTTTAAAAAAGTGATTGATTTTATTTTTAAATTGTGTATGTGTGTGTTTGTGTGTATGTGCATGTAAGTGCAGTGACTGCAGAGGCCAGAAGAGGGTGCTGGATCCCTTGGAGCTGGAGTTACAGGCAGTTGTGAGCTGCCCAGTGTGGGTCACTGGTTCAGGTCCTTTGCCAGAGCAGCCAAGTGTTCTTATGCCTGAACCATCTCTCCAGCTCCTTCTCTTGTTCTTACACAAGAGTCAGAGCACTATCCATGCTATTGTCTGTCATTTTCTTCTTTTTAGTAGGCTCTTCAGGTTTCCCTACAGTCCATAGACTGTCCTCACTCACACAACATATTCCATCACTCTGCACCACTGTGCAGCTGTGCCTTCATTTATCCAACCCCTCTTCCCTGCAGGTGGAAAGCTGCCTGTCTGCAGACTTTTGTTGCTACAGACGGTACTGCTGTGCAGCACACACACATTTTCCTGTTTTTGTGGAAAGTTCTTGGAGGTAAATTGGAGATGACAGAACAGTGGCCAGCTGAGGAGAGTGTTGGTAATTTTGGTAGATACACCATAGCAGCTCCCTTTTCCATGGCCATCATTGAGGTGGACATTCGCCTGTAGGCTCCGCAAGAGGGAGCTGAAAGATCCAGATAGTCAACAGCTCATCGGATGGAGAATTCAGTGGGTTTCCTTTGCCCTGCTCATGGAGATATCTTTGAGGGACACTAGAAAACCATGATGGAGCCCATGGACACTCCACTTGGATATGCGGCTCACAGATGCTCTGTCTCTAAGAAACAGCATAGTGGAAGCTGAAGGATTTATTGCCTGCCTTTGTTGGAGTCTGGGGTTATTAGGCAGGATCCGGGACCAAGCTCTTTCCACAGGACTGGAGGTCTCATTGGAGCTGAAAAGAGGGAGCATCAGGCCGATTCTGTTTTCAGGGATCTATTGCCTGATGTAGTTGTAGCCAGTATATCTGGATGTCTCTTGATGCCATGGAGGATGTCAAGTGACTGAAACAGGAAGCCCATGGAGTTTCCAGGTGTAGCCGTGTTGGAGACATCCTTAGAATTCAGGATGTGGAGGAAGCCCACTGTTACCGAGATCATCAAATCTTACAGAAGAGACACAGACGTCACCAGGCAAGTAATACTGAATACTAGCTACCTGAGGACACGCTGCTGTGGGACATTTTTAGGTGTGCCTATAAACTTCCTGAGATGGCCTCAGTTGTTTAAAAGAGGTAGGTCCATGTGTTACAACCTTTGAACATTCTCTCCACTCAGCCAGTCACAATCCTGGGGCCTGTCCAGGTATGGGCTAGTGAGGAGGACAGCGTGGGCAGGAGTACAGGGTGTGAAGCCCATCATTAAGGCTTTCATTGTTCTGATGAAGTCCTTGAGGACCCCAGGGATCCCAGGGGTTGTCCTGGTTGTAGAGGCTACTTCTACAGTGCTCAGATTCCTAACGCTTGGATGATTGTCAGGGATACCTGAAGTCAGAGTGGCTGCAAATGAATTCCTCCCAGGGAACATTCTCAAGGCCCAGGGTCAGGAATTTGTTGTGCCCCACAAGGACCGTTTATCTTCCAGTGTCTGTAAGACCCTCTGTTGCATGTGAGGGTCAGGAGACCGGTGTGAATGTCTCTGCTCCCATCCCTACCCTAAGCATCCAGATACATAGATACACACACACACACACACACACACACACGCACACGCGCACGCGCACGCGCACGCACACGCACACACACGCACACACACGCACACACACGCACACACACACACACACCACGGCCTTAAGAACAGAAGCAAAGATGACGTAAAGCAGTGACCAAAGCTCCAGCCTCCGTTGCCAGCCTCCCTGGGTCTCCTCACTTGGCCCAGGTGGGGACAACAACTGCTTCGTTTATGAAGTGGATTTGTAGTGAGTAGCTGCACCTGTGGCCCCAGGTTTTCTTTAAGGGACTTTTAAAAAGCAGAAATTGGTGCAGTTTCTGTTTGAAGCAGAAGGCTTCCTGCCGCTCCAGAGAGCGCTCTGTGGGTGGGGACCAGGTGGTGCCTCAAGTGCCAGAGTTTGGCGATGTCTCCAAGGGTCTGGGAGCTTTTCTTGGTGCCAGGGGGTGTGGGGGCCACCAAGGCTTTCGTAGACCGTGGAGTTCTATTCAAGGGTCTCTGGCTGCAGTCCTCACTCCAGTAGGCTCGGGTGAGACTCAGTCTTGGCTTCTGACTTGGGGCTGTGAGTGAGTGGAAGGCTCCCACAGGACCTGCTGTTCTGTTTGTTTTTTAGCTGATTAGAAAACTGTCTCCTGCTGAGAGAGAGGCACAGAGAGGGGCCCAGATGTCTACATTGCTGGGTGCCTTCCACTATCGGGGGGGGGGGAATAGGGGCTGGAGTCTGGGTGAATTTAACCTCAGATGAGTGGCGGGGAAAGACGTAGGCAAGGGAAACGCATCAGGCATGCCAGCAAGGAACTGGGCCACAGAACCTAAACGTTTGTGTTTTCTGTTTGAAAATGTGTTTCCTCGTTGACCATATGCTTTTCCTAAGGGTCTGGAAACACATGCTGTGTGTACGTGAGAGGTCCAAATCTTCTGGAAGATTCTTCCTTCCAGATAAGCTTTCGCACTTAACTCTCTATGCCAAGTTTTACACTGTCTCTTTTCAAAATTAGCTAAAACCCTACCCTATCAAGGAACTCCCTGTGTTGACCTTGGACCTGACTCTGTCCACGACCCACTCCCTGCTCCTCAGATCTTAGGTATTTAGTCTGCAGAGAATGGAATATCCTGTCTGTGGAAGTGAAAGGTATGTGCTGCACCTGTCCCATCGCCTGTGAGCCGCTGGGCTGCTAGGAGCCTCAGCATCCCGTCCTCCTGTCTGCTGGGAGCCTCAGCATCCCATCCTCCTGTCTGCTGGGAGCCTCAGCATCCTGTCCTCCTGTCTGCTGGGAGCCTCAGCATCCCATCCTCCTCAGCATCCCATCCTCCTGTCTGCTGGTAGCCTCAGCATCCTGTCCTCACGTCTGCTAGCGCTGGTGGTCTTTGTCAAGACTTATTTGGGGGCTTCTTGCACTCTCCTGGCCCCCTACCTGAGGATCGTTATGGTTGTTTGTCTCCATGGACATCACATGCTCCAGGAACTCCTCTCTTCTCTCATCTTGCAGCTCTGCTCACCTTGCCTTGCTCTGTTATTGATCAAAAAATCACAATGCTCCATGCTTTCAGGGTTCGTCTTGGCAGGAGTAGGTGAGACAAGGGGCCTGGGTAAATCCAAAGTCAGGAGGACAGCGCGAAGAGCATCAGCTGTAGTTAAATTTGGTCGTACTGGTTGCTCTTAGAAAAATTTTATAAACTGGATTTCACCCCCCCCCCCACTAGTGTGTGCATGTATATGTGTATATGTATGTGTATACTGCTGTACATTCACTGTTATACACACATGTGTGAAGGTCAGGAGACAAAGGATTTGATCTCCAGGCACCGTCCACTCCCCACTCCCCTTATTTTTGTTCCTTTTATTTACTTTCTTTTATTCATTTATTTATTTTTTTGTAGACCGTATCATGTGGGCCAGGTTGGGATCTAATTTAGCTGTGTGCTTTTCGCCTGCTTTCCCCAGTTCTGGGACTATAGATAAATACCACCACACTATACTTTTCTTTATTTCCGTTTGGAGTAGGATCTCTTGGCCTAGAGGTTGACAGGCCTGCCGGGTGGCTCGGGTGCTCCAGGTACCTGTGTGTGTGCCTGGCTCCCCAGGTCGGATTACAAGTGTGAGCCACCACACCCTCTGCGGTCCTCTGGGCTCTGGCTATTAGGGTGCTGTCCTTATTTGCAAGGATGTCACTTAATTCAACTGTCCTATCTCTAGACTTCATGTAAAATATTTTCATGAGAAAATATTAATTATATATAATTTGTGCTGCTATCTTTATGTATGGACGCAGCGCGGGCTCCCACCTTACCCTCTCTTTCAAAGGACTTGACTCGCTTTCTTCTTCCCAGCTAGGCCCTTCCTACTTTCATGCCTCTTTCTTTCCTTCTTTTTATCCTTTCTGTTAATCCAATGGTTTCATTAGTGTGGCCTTGACAATGGGTGAGGCTTTGTGCACACGAACGTGGGTGACTTGCCAGGGGCTATACCACTGAGGCCAATGAGCCACCCCTGTCCATGACAAGGTGTTGCTGGGCCTAATCTTGTACAGACCCAGACTTCATCTGTGGCTGTTGTTCTAGGTTTGTGGTCACACTGAGGAGGAGGTGTAGAGCATCACCCTCATCCCTTCCCCACTCCTTATGCATCTCCCCCTCTAAGCATCCATTCTGTGGTTTGTGTGCCACAAATGCTGAGCCACAGAGACGCTCCATTCCTACCCAGAGTCCATGGCATATTCAGTCCAGAGTTCCTGCTTGCCGTGCGCACAGAGGATCAGGCACACAGAGGTGTGTGACAGGCACACACTCGCCGTGCCCTCAGAGGATCAGGCACACAGAGGTGTGTGACAGGCACCCACTTGCCGTGCCCTCAGAGGATCAGGCACACAGAGGTGTGTGACAGGCACCCACTATTGCAATGCCAGGGAGTGTTCTCACGGGGCCTCAATTCTCCAAGTTCTCCTCACTCCTCCCTGCCTGGAGTTTGGTCTCTACCTCCCACTGATGTTTGCTGTCTTTCCAGAAGGGGGCTGGCACCTACATCGGGCAGCATGCATTTCCAATGTTTTCCTATTCTTTATAGCTAGCTTCCTGCTTTCCAATCTCTTCTCCCCAGATGTCTTTCTTCTTTGTCCAGAAGGAAGGAGAGGAAGAGGTTGAGAACAGTATCTTCCAAAATAACATGGGTAGGCACAGGGAAAGACACAATGGCAATGGGACCACCACTGACCCTCCTTACTGTAGGCAGGAGGCATACCTACCCCCCTCCCCCAATACACTTATTTACAGTGCCGTCCTCTGTCCCCACTGGCCTGGGTTCTTGCTTTCGTGGTCTCTGCATCTTCTGTTCTCTTGTCCCTTGCATCATACCGGGTCCCTTTCCTCCCACCCCTCCCTGTCAGACTTTTTAGTGCCCCCTTGGTTATACAGTGAGCTCTGCTCTGTCTGCCTCTGCTTCATTCCGCAGGCGCCACTGAATGCTGTTGTACACACAGTACAGGCAGATAGCGAGGGAATGACAGGACAAGCAGAAGGGGCTCTCACTTCTTTCATCTTTTCGTTTGTGTGTGCTATATATGTGCGTTTGTGTATCTTACACGTGAGGCAGTGTGTTCTTTGACGTATGTGCCTCGGGGTGCCAAGCAGCAGTCAATATTATGTGTCTTGTTCTCCACTTTATTTTTTGAAGCAGGATTTCTCCCTGAACTCAAGTTCATTGGATTCTTCTAGGGTGGCTGGCCGTCAAGCTCCAGAGACCTCCTGTCTTTGACACACCTAAAAGCAGTGCTGGGTTGCAGACGTGGGCCATGCACCCCCCTTTCTATGTGTGCTGGACATCTGGACTCTGGTCCTCATGCTTGAGTGCCAGCGCATTACCTACTGAGCCTCTGTCCCATCTCCAGCCCTGCAGCTCTTTAGGGCTGTGTTTCTAAAGGAGGCACGGGGAATAATCTGTTTCCTTGCCCCTTTCCACTCTTCATGAGCTCCTGTATGTATGTCATCTACCTTTCAGTCCTGAAAAAGTGAATTTTAGTCTCCTTCCATCCTTACACGTATATGTATGTATTAAATATATATATATATGTGTGTGTGTATACACACATATCTACATCTACCTCTTTCACACTCTACACGTTAGTCTCCGTCTTCCGTTGCTACTTGTTATGTCCTGTAGGGTTCTCTTGTAGTCCACAGACTGGAAGACTCATGAACTCTTGCACAGTGGGGTGGTGCCCTAGTTTATTGAACTATTCTTCACTACAGATGGAAAGTCAGTATCTCCAGCGTACAGGCGGCGGCACAGTGAATCAGCACACACACTGGGGATGCGTCAGAGATGCTAGAAGAGAGATGCTAGAGTCAGAGATGTGGGTGATTCTCTTAGATTTCCTGGTAGCGGCTCCCTTCTGCATATCCATCATTGAGGTGGGACAATTCCCCTAAAGCAGTGGTTCTCAATCTGTGGGCCAGGACCCCTTCGGGGAGGGTCACATATTAGATATCCTGCCTATCAGGAACTTACATTAAAATTCATAACAGTAACAGAACTATAGTTATGAAGTAGCAAAAAAAATAATTTTATGGTTGGGAGTCACCACAACATGAAGACTATATTAAAGGGTCACAGTGTTAGGACAGTTGGGAAGCACTGCCCTAAAGCCTCCCTGAGAGGGATCAGAAAGCTGCAGACACTGAAAACTCACCTGAAAGAAATCCGAATCTCCCTGGGCTTTCTTTGCCCTGCTCGTGGTGGTCTTTTGGGGTACAGTAGGGACGTATGATGAGACCTATAGCTACCCATCTGAGCATGTGAGCCTGCCCTTTCCCTGCGTCTAAGAGGCAGCATACAATGATATGAAGTAAAGGATTTGCTGTTTGTCTCTGTGGGGCTCTGGAAATATTTGGCAGGAGCCAGGCCAGAGACTTCACCCAAGATTGTGTGTCTATGGAGGCACAGAGTGGGTCTTTCCAAGGATCTAGTGCCTAACGTAGTTGTGACTTTTGTACCTGGATATCGCTGGAAGCCGTGGAAGAAATCAAATGGCTGGAGCAAGAATCCTGCAGAGTTCCCTGGTACAGCCATGTTGAGGGCATCCTCAGTTTGGAGGTTGTGTGGAGGCTGTGTGGCTACTGTCACCCAGGCCACCAAGTCCTATGGCAGAAACATGGGCCTCAGTTGGCAGGGCAGTGCTGAATACTGACTGCCCAAGGATTCTTGGTCTATAAACTTCCCAAGATTTTTCCCAGCCCCATTTAAAAAGAGGTGGGCCCATCTGTCCTGACCTCTGAACCTGCCCTCCACCCAGCAGCCACAATCCTGGGACTAGGGAAAGCTCCAGTCATTGATGAGTGACAAGACCAGAGGTGGGCGAAGGGGACTGGATCAGTACCTTGTCTTCAATGTTTTCGTTATTGTGAATGAAGTCCTCAAAGACCATAGGGTAAGCCCAATGGTGGTTCTGGTTGTAAAGGCTACTGTGGAACCGCTCAGATTCCTGGTACTTGGTCACTGCCAGCTGGTACCTGCAGGCAGAGAAGAATCCAAGGAACACCAGAATTAGGGTCTGCTTCTGATTCGCTCCATAGAAATGCCCTCAGAGCCAAGGATAGAGAAACTAGTGACTGTCTCCTAGGAATCCGAGAGACTGGCCATCCCCACCTGTCAGTCAGGATTCCTGTGAGCTCCCCTCCCTCAGGGCATTAGGGGGCAGAGCCAGAGGCCAACACAAACATGGCCTCGTGGTTGAGTCTGATGATACACTCAGTCACTGAGGGAGTTCCTGGCCTTCCTCACCAGTTTGTCTGAGACCCCTCACCTGGGCCACGCGAAAGCTGGTGAGTTCTGCCAGCCTGGGGGCAGCTGCTGCTCAGCCATGGAGGGGATATGCAGGCGGTAGCTGCGACTGTGACCCAACACTCTTTTCCCAGCGTTGCTAAAAAGCAGGTACTTGGGCAGAGTCTGCCTGAAGTGGAAGGCTGCCTGGCGCTCCCAGGAGTACTGAGTCTTGTCGAGTATGGGTTTGACCTGCTGGCTTCTCTGGCTCCAGGGATTGGTGATGTTTTCCAGTCTCATCTTCAGGGTCTGGAAGCTGTTCTTGGTGCCTGCATTGTGAAAGGCGGGAGAGAGTCAAGGGCTGGGATAGAAGCCTCCTCTTTCTTACATGCTCCCCCTGCTAATCCACATCCACAGCAGCCCATAGGAAGAAGGGGCACTGGGGGCAGGCACTGGGATACACTATAGGAAGAAGGGAGGCCAAGCCCCCTCATAACAGATGAGCTGGGGACAGCTCCAGGGCCAGTCATGGCCGCTGTGTCCGAAGGGTGACCTTAGCCTGTTTTCTAGAGCTCCGGTCTGCTTCCTGTGGTCTTAACCTTGTAGACACGGTAGCCTATGTCTTTCAGGCCTGAGGACTGTTGGTATACTCTGGGACGGAGGGCAAGTAGGCCTGAGAGGGTGGCATCTACCCATCTGGTCCTGGTAACCGTCTTGGAGACATTATTCTGATATAGGATTTGATGTCAAGCATCATAGCTACGCCATGCCTCTCTGGTGACATCATTTACCCGAGCCACACTGAACAACCAGATGGCATTATAGTCATGTCTTAGTGCTGGGAAGTAGCATTTCTTACCCTTCATGGTACGTCTTCCCCCAATACTGTATACCATTCCACTCAGACCCAACAAGGGGAACCCACACCCCAAATTTAGGGGTACAGCCGTGTCTCTTTATGTGTGTAGACTTATTTTGTACTATAGAGCTGTATCCCAATCTCTTGTTATGAAGCTATTGGAAATATGAAGTACCTGGGTGGGTCTGGCCTCAAGTCCTACCTGCCACATCCAGGTCAATGCGGTAATGTGCTAGGTGGGAGTGGACATTCCCAAGTGAATGGGCGTACAGGTGACTGCTGTAGACCAGCCCTTCTGAGGTGTGGAAAGTGGCATGAATGTAGCCAGTGGCATGCATCTTGCCCTCCATTACGCCATTGGGGTGGAAGATGAAGTCCCAGATGTAATCATGACTGTGGATTGTCGATGTTGTCCTTAGAACCAGCATAGGCCCATTCAGCCTGGCAGAGGAACTGAAGCTATATCTAAAGTTGGAGTTAAAGTGCTGCCCAAGGGGAGCTCCCGTGGGCATCTCAAAGATACAGAGGGCTCGTTGATAGAGGACAGGGCCGTCACTGTCATAGTAGTGGATGGCGTCCAGGAAGGTGGCTGTGTCGGGACAGTCAATGCCTGGAGTTAACTGGCGAGTGATGCCTCCTAGGCCCCAGCCCACGTCTATGTACTTGGTCTCCCTGCCTTCGGCTGTTTGTCCTCTATACAGTGCCATAACCTCTCGGACGCCAATTTCATAGGCAATGCGCTCGCCCCCGAAGTACACATTAAAGAGTTGAAGCCCATAAGAGGAGTGCAGCTTGAAGAAGAACCTCCAGTCCCCATAGAGCACAGTGTTGTGTTTTAGGCTATATTGGGGAACACTGGACTGGAACACTCGAGGGACACCCTTGCTGGTGGGCACAGGGAACTCAGCAATGGACTGGAACATTTGAGGGCCACCCTTGATGGTGCGCACGGGAAACTCAGCACTGGACTGGAACACACTAGGATCACCCTTGCTGATAGGCATGGGGAATTCAGCTCTGGTCTGGAACACTCGAGGGCCACCCTTGCTGGTGGGGAATTCATCTCTGGGCTGGAACACTCGAGGGCCACCCTTGCTGGTGGGCATGGGGAACTCAGCACTGGACTGGAACACACGAGGGCCACCCTTGCTGGTGGGGAATTCATCTCTGGGCTGGAACACTCGAGGGCCACCCTTGCTGGTGGGCACGGGGAACTCAGCACTGGACTGGAACACACGAGGGCCACCCTTGCTGGTGGGGAATTCATCTCTGGGCTGGAACACTCGAGGGCCACCCTTGCTGGTGGGCACGGGGAACTCAGCACTGGACTGGAACACACGAGGGCCACCCTTGCTGGTGGGGGATTCAGCACTGGACTGGAACACACGAGGGCCACCCTTGCTGGTGGGGAACTCAGCTCTGGGCTGGAACACACGAGGGCCACCCTTGCTGGTGGGGAATTCATCTCTGGGCTGGAACACTCGAGAGCCACCCTTGCTGGTGTGCACGGGGAATTCAGCACTGGGCTGGAACACACGAGGGCCACCTTTGCTGGTGGGGAATTCAGCACTGGGCTGGAACACTCGGGGGCCACCTTTGCTGATGGGCATGGGGAACTCAGCACTGGACTGGAACACACGAGGGCCACCCTTGCTGGTGGGGGATTCAGCACTGGGCTGGAACACTCGAGGGCCACCCTTGCTGGTGGGATATTCAGCACTGGGCTGGAACACTCGGGGGCCACCTTTGCTGTTGGGCATGGGGAACTCAGCACTGGGCTGGAACACTCGGGGGCCACCTTTGCTGATGGGCATGGGGAACTCAGAACTGGGCCTGTTGGTTGAGAGCTGTGCTGACTCTTGTGTAATCTTGGACAATGGATCCTCAAGATCCACTGTGTCCACTTCTCCATCTGCATATTTCTGAGCCAGTTCCTCTGGGCTGCTGTAGAACTTGCCATTATACCAGAGCTGCTTCACTCTCCAGTCCTGGATGTCTGTGCTCCCGTGATCCAAAAGAATCTCTAGCCCCGTGGGCTGCAGGAAGTAGCCATTCACCAAGCGTTGCAAGAGAAACCAGCTACGGCGCTTTCTGAATGTCATAGCACGAGGGGCAACATTGGTGAAGGTCAGACAACCGCCGTCACAGTCATGTAATGTGAAGCCAGTGGTATCAAAGAAGAACTCTTGTAAAGGCTTGGTGGCTATCTTCAGAGTATGGAGGAGGAGGGCAGACTCTACTTTGGACATGGGTCTAGATGCCCAAGATAGCTCCTGGCCTCCCCTGCGGCTCAATTTTCGCATGTACATGGGCTGTTCAACTGGCCCCACAGCATACTCTGTGACATTGGGATACTCCTGGGCGCCAAAGTAGATGAGGACACGGGCTTCCCGTAAAGGAGGAATGGCTCCATTATCTAAGAAATCCAGTACCTCATACTTCTTGGGCATCAGCATCTCAATGAGGAATACAGAGTTCTTGGCCAAAGTCAGTACCTTGGATGACTGCAGCTCCAACTCCCTCCTGCTCCTCAGGAAGCTGTGCACGCCCTCCAGTTCCTGAGCACTCAAGTCCCATAACACCCGGGGCTTGGGATTCTGTGCCCACCTGGAATGCCATGCCATGGACATCTGTACCAAGATGGTAGTCATCCAGACCAGAGCCAAGCTCCTTCCTAGCAGGTTCATGGCAGAAACACAGCAGAGGAGAGAGCTCCTAGGTATTGCCCACGCAGAGCTAAGGCCTCAGAGTACCTCGTTCTTAGGTGAACTTCTTCCCTTTATCCGGATGAAGCCAGCGCTGTTCTCAGTGCGGTCCAGGCCTCTCTTTGTGCATATAGCTGTTTCCTCTCTCATTTTTAAGTCTCTTATACTCCCTCTTATCGAGATAATGCTCTCCTATCGGCGCTGTCTCTGTGGGGTTGCGTTTATCAGCCAGGGACACAGTGAGCCACAGCGGCAGAGTCTTGGTCCTCACTGGCTACAAAGTACTTCTGTCCTGGAAGGGTCTCCAATTGTGCTGACAGCAAAACTGCCCTTTTAAAACAAATTTCCTTTCAATCGGGATGCATTTTGAAATTCAGTGTGGCTATTCGGAGTGCAGGTTCTGGGCTCTACCTGCCTGGGATCAAGTCCTGGACAACCACAACACAGAGCTACTATGTGACCGTGGCCATTTTGTTCAAATCTCTGGGCTTCCATTGTCTTCAGTTGTGAAGTGGAAGTGATAGCCGCAGCATACACGTCCCTAAGGCTGTGGAGAGAAAGAGGATAGTAAGTGTGAGTGTGTGGAGCAGCACCAGCCTTCCGGAACACACGGCATGTTGGCCATGCTTCTCTTTAAAGGGAAGCCTGATGATAGTCTGGACCTCATGACTGGAGGTTCTGAGCCCTGTACACTGGCTGGGCTGAGTCTAGGCTGTGACGCAAGGATAGGGAGAGTTCTGCCCTGCTCAGCTTTCCCTGTTCTCATGGTGGGGTAGTCAAGGCTATTTGTCCTGGGATTACCCAGGTCAGCCCAGGTACTAAGTCAGGGTGTGCCTTCCTCCCCTTCCATCAGGGAAGACGTGGATAGAGTTTTTACTATTCGACAAAGTCCCCCAAACAACGGGGATCTACTTTGTGTGTGCAGAGTGAAGGATGTCTTGCCGTGCTGGCTGTCATGCCATTCCTTGTCCTTGTGGTTGAGGTGGGCTGTCCAGTCATGCTGTATGTAGAACGCATGGAGCCTTTGCCTCTTGTGTGCATGCGGTTACTGCTACCAGCCCTGGTTTTTCCAGCTTCTAACCTGATTTGGATGCTGCTGAGCCCCCAGGAAACTTTTTCGTGTATACCTATCTACACAGAAGTGACCTCAACCTGTCCTTGACTCCACATGACTTTTTCTGACCATGCAACCCTACTCAGTGGTTCCTCTGGGTCTCTGGTTGTATCCCCTTTCCTGCAGGCTTGTGAAGCCCAGAGGCCTGGGCTATGGCTTGGTCCTCAGGGCAGATGGAAGGATTCTGGAAGATCCTTGCTGTCACAGGTTAACTGCCTTTAGTTTCTTCAATTGACAGATATCTGGAGAAAGCTCTCTCTTCTGTTGAGACAGAGACACAGAAAGAAGTTCAGAGTTCCATGCTGCTGTGTGTTCTCCATCAGCATGGGGCACAGGGGTGGCCACTTGGGTGGATTTCCCCTAAAAAGCTCTTGCAGGATAGGAATTCAGCAAAGGGAAGTATAGGCATTCACCAGGAACATGAGGGAGGACCCGGACCACAGGAACTGGGCATCATGGATGCTTTGTGTTTTCTGTTTAGAAATGTCTTGTGTTGTATGAACCTCTCATACATGTCAGGAAAAAGCCTATATGCCCAGTTTAATTGGGGGTTCTTGCTTCCAGGTAAGCTTTCTCCTTTAACTCTCTATGCCAAGTTTATGACCTATCCTCTCCCTCCCTCCCTCCCTCCCTCCCTCCCTCCCTCCCTCCCTCCCTCCCTCCTTCCCTCCCTTCCTCCCTCCCTTCCTTTATTTCTATTTTTCTTTCTTAGCAGGGTTTCTCTGTGTTACAGCCCTGGCTGTCCTGGAGCTAGCTCTTGTAGACCAGGCTGGCCTCAAACTCACAGAGATCTACCTGTCTCTGCTTTCTAAGTGCTGGAATTAAAGGCATGTGCCACCACCACCTGGCCCACCCTATACCATTTCAAAATTAGTTAAAACCCTACTCTATCAAGGAACTCCCTGTGCTGACCTTGGACCTGACTCTGTCCACGTCTCACTCACTGTCCCTCAAGACTTAGGTATTTAGTCTGCAGAGAACGAGATCTCCTGACTGTGAAAGGTGTGTGCTGCACCTGTCCCATCGCCTGTGAGCTGCTGGGTTGCTGGGAGCCTCAGCATTCTGTCCTTATGTCCGCTGGGAGCCTCAGCAGCATCCTGTCCTCCTGTCCGCTGGGAGCCTCAGCATTCTGTCCCTGTGTCTGCTGGCTCTGGTGCTCACTGTCAAGGCTGATCTGGAGTCTTTTGTACTCTCCTAGCCTCCTACCTCTGGGATACCATGCTTGTTTGACTTCTTGGAAATAGTTCACCCTGAGGACTGCCCTCTGTTGCTCTGGTTCTTGTGGGAAAGTTCAGGGAACCCATATTACCTTATGCTTTGATGGTTCAGTCTGACAGGAGTGGATGAGATAAGAGGCTTCTGGGTAAACTCAGAACCAGGGGAGGCCATGAGCTTCACTGTGAGTCTACTATCTAGCTCTGGAAAGATTTTCTTTTATTTAAAACTATATTTCATTTCTTTATGTTTTTCTCTCTCTTTCTGTGTGTACATATGTGCATATTGCACTGGGGCATTTGTACTTTATGTGTGTCTGCAGAGGTCAGAGGACAATCTCAGGTGTGGTTTCCAAGCTCCCCTCTCTTCTCTTCTCTTCTCTTCTCTTCTCTTCTCTTCTCTTCTCTTCTCTTCTCTTCTCTTCTCTTCTCTTCTCTTCTCTTCTCTTCATCTCGCTCTCTCTCTGTTTCTCTCTCTCTCTCCCTTCCTTTCTGTTTTCTGTTTTTTTGAGTCACTGTCTCACATAGCCCTGACTGGTCTTACATTTGCTATCTTGTTCAGGATGGATCCTATGCCTGATACTGTTAACTGGGTCAAATCCCCATGACTGGCTAGGTCATAGGCCCTAGTGAGAAACCTGTTCTCCTAAATAGACATAGGCCCCTAAGTTCATGTCTTTATATCATAGATTAGTGCATCTCTCATGCCTCATCAGAGAATTTTTTTTTTGCATTTGATGGTGATAATACAGACCCACACCTGTCAACATGCAGAGAAGAAGAGACTACGAAATGAACATCTATATTACACTTCCTTGCTATAAGTGATGAACCATTTGGAAGAGGGAGCAGAAAGATTGTAAGAGCTAAGGGAGTAGCTGTCTTCAGAGAAACAGTATTTACTGGGCATGAGGGGACCATGGAATACATGAACTCGCATCAGCTGTTCATGTATGCACAAGATATGTTCAAAATCAAGCCAGCCCAAATCCTAGCATAGGTAGGGGAGGGCTCATGAAATCCCACCACTACATGAGGAACTGATGCCTGCTGGGGAGGGGAGAGCCAGTTATCTTTTGGAAAGTGGTCCCTGAGAAGCTACCAATGCTCCAGTAGAGGATCCCACACTCATGCACACACAAGGAGAACTAAGGCGGCCCAGTATGTGTTAAAAACAAAGGGCACATGAAGAAGAAAGAGTAGTGGTATGGGGTAAAGATTTGGAGGAAAGTAGATTTGATTTAAAAACATCATATATGCATAAACATATATTTTTGGTAAATATATTCTACAAATACATAATATAATTTATATACAAATTAATATAAAATAGTATACATAATGTTTAAATTTATTTTCCTTTCTAACTCCTGTACATCCCTTTCCACTCTACAACTGGCCTTTTCTACTTTTATATCCTTTTGTTTTAGTGACCCAGTGAGTTTTGTTACAGTTGCTTACAATGGCATGGGAGATGGAGGATATACGACTGAAGAAATTTCTCTTTCTCTTATTCTTAGGGATGTTGTGTCCCAATGAGGTCCTCCCTCCTTCCATGACAGGGTTTCCATGGGCTAGATTTCATAAAGACCGAGACTTCATGTTTTGGTTTGAGACAGATCTCACTATATAGCCCTAACTAGTTTGGAACTTGTTATATTGATCTAGTTAGCTGTGAACTCACAGGAATATGCCTGCTTTTGCCTCTCAAATATTGGGATTAAAAGCATGCAACACCATACCCAACTCAGAATTCTTGTTTTTTTAAAAGTTTGTTTATTTGTTCACAATTTCCCATCTCTATAAAATCTACTTTAGCCATCTCCCAGGAACCTCCTATGGCACCACTTCCAGCTAAGCAACTTTCTCCTCCCAACAAATCCCTTTCTTACTTTTGCGTCTTTTTCTTGTGGCTCACTGGGTTAATGAGGTTACTTGCACAAGCACATTTGATGGTTATTTACTTTTCAGGGTAATTATCCCCGGGGACGAATGGGCCTTATTGCTCCCTCTTCCTCCTATGCGAGTATGCTTATGGGTCCATACATGTAAGTTTTTTAGAGGAGTTTTAGCATCATGGCTGTTTGAGGAGGAGGAATTAGAGAGCTACTCCATGTCTCTGACCCTTTTCCCGAGCCTTCCCACTATCAGCATCCACCAGGATGGTCCATGTGTGACAACTGCCAAGCCATAGAGACACACCATTGCCACCCCAAACCCATAATGTATGCCAAGGTTCATTTTGCCATACATCCAGTGAACCCTGACCAATGTGTAATGACAGGTACCTGCTGTCACAGGGCTGGGGAGTGTCCTCTCCCTCCGGCAGTCACACCTCTGCCAACCACTGATTGTCGCAGCCATTCTAGATAGCACGATTCCTACAGAGGGAACATGTTTTCCCTGTGTCTCCATGTCCTTCACGGCTGACCTCCCCCTTTGCAATCTCTTATCTCCAAATGACATTTTGCTTTGCCCAGGAGGAAGAAGATGAGGACGGTCAGTTTAGAACCCTCTCCTCTGACGTAAGTGGGTGGCAAGGGGAGGGACACAGTGGCAAAGGAGCCGTAGGGTAAGGGAGAACTTAGCAGGCAGTGATTCTCCCTGCTTCAGGTCAGAGACATGTCCACTCCCTGCAACCCACCTCCTGGCAGTGCTGTCTGGGCCCTCAGAATGCCCGAAGTGACCTTCTTGTTCCTTTGTTCTTCCGGCTTTCTTGCAGCCCCTTGGTGTCTTATTTCGTGGGCCCGTGAGCAATTCTTCAACGGACTCCGCCCCCAGTCAGCAAGAATAACCGAGTCCCTACTGCACGCATAGCACCACTGGTCAGCTGGGAAAAGACAGGGTAAAGGCAGAGGTGGCTTTTGGTCAAGCTATCCATTATGTAGCTGGAGTGGCAACACACACACACACACACACACACATGCGCGCGCATGTATGCATACATTCACACACAAGTAGTTGCACACATACAACTTGTTTAGGTATACCATCATTAAGGTGGGAAAATTTGCCTACAGCCTCCATGAGAGGGACCTGAACACCTCAGACAGTGAAAAATTCAGTGTCTCGTTTGGCTTGCCTTGCCCTGGACATGGAGGTTTTTGAGGCGCCCTAGAAAACCATGAATCCATCGCCCAGTCGTTCTTCTTAGTATATGGCCCACGTCTTCAGCAGCTCTAGGAAACAGCACACGTGGTAGGAGCTGAAGGGTTAACTGTCTGCCCTGGTGGGGCTCTGAGGCTATTAGACAGTGGATGGGGCTAGACACTTGACCCAGGGCTGTAGGTCCTATGGAGGTTGAAAGGGGAAGACATCAGGCAGACCTTGTACCCAAGGGTGATAGAGAAGATTTTGAAAGGCTGGAGTAAGAAGCTTATGGAGTTTCCAGTGAGGCCATGTTGGGGACAACCTCAGTAGGAAGAAGCCCATTGTCATTCAGTCCTCCAAGTCCTGTGAGAGAGACAAGGGCTCTTTAGTGGGCAAGGAAGTTCTGACTACCGAGGACACTATAGCTGGGACATTGTTAGTTATGTCTGCAAATTTCTGCAGGTGACCTCAGCCCCATTGAAAAGAGGTTGGCTTATCTTTCATGACCCATAGGTTGTACTTCTAAGACTAGGGACAGGTTAAGTTAGAGGGTAATGATGAATCCAGAGAAGAGAAGGGAGGGACCGGTTTGGTACCCGGTCTTAAATCCTCTCATTGTTCTGAAGGAAATCCTCAAAGACCATGGGGGGGAACCCCAGGGATGGTTCTGGTTGTAGATGCTGGTGTATGGGGTGGTGTGCACTTAGCTGGAGGTGTGTATTTTGATCACGACATTAGTGCACAAAATGAAATCCCAAATGTAAAAAAATTGTAGACTACTAAAGTTGTCTGCAGTACGAAATGTGTCCATTCAGTTCCTCATATGAGCCTAATTTGCCTGTAAAGTTGGTGTTAAAAATGGACTTAGCAGGTACCCTTATGGCCTTCTCAAAGATGAACTATGGATAATGGACAAGGCTACCAGTGTCCATAGTGGGTGGATTCTAGGAAGGTAACTGTCTTGGGACAGTCGATGGCAGGGAAGCTAATTCACAGGTGACACTGCCCAGACCCCTGCACATGTCTGTGGTCTTGTTCAGCTCTCCTGTAGGTGTGTCTTCAGTATACACAGCCATAGTCTCTTGAACATTGACCTCAGAGGAATATGCTGATTCCCAAGGAGAGCAGCTCCAGCCTTGGTAGGTCACAGTGTTTTCTACTAGACTGTATCGGGGACCATTGGCTTGCTCCACATAGGGCCAGCCTTGGGAATTCTCCACCAAGCTTGTTAAAAACTCACGGCTTCTCTGAACTCTTGGACAGTGGGTCCTCAAGGACCACCATGCCCACTTCTCCATCTGCGTATTTCTGAGCCAGTTCCTCTGGGCTGCTGTAGATCTTGTCGTTATACCAGACCTGCTCCACTCTCCAGTCCTGGACGTCTGTGCTCCCGTGATCCATAAGGCTCTCGAACCCCACAGATTGCAGTAGGTGTTCGTTCCCAATGTGCTGCAAGAGAAACCCGGTTGCCCGATGTCTAGACTCCACACTGTGGGTGGCCACCAGGGTGAAGGTCAGGCACTGCCCAGTGCAGTCTTCTAGTGAAAAGTTGGTGGTGTAAAGTATAAATGAACAAGGCTGTGGTGATCTCCGTGACTCCATGCTAGGGGAGACTATACTTTGCTTTGAACATGGGTCTGTGTGCCCAATATTCTTGCTTCACTGGCCTGGGGGCAGTTCTTTTAGGCAGAAGAACAGTGGCAGGGGCCCTAGAGCAAACTCAATGACATTAGGGCACTCCTGGGCACCAGTAAATCTGACAACATGGGCTTCTTGCACTGAACATCTTGTTCCTTTATCCAGAAACTCTAGGACATCCTTCTTCTTGGGCAGCAGCGTTTCAATGAGGAACACAGAGTTCTTGTCTAAAGCCTGTGTGCCCGATGGCTGCAGCTCCAGCTCCGGCCTGCACATCAGGAAGCCATGCACAGCTTCTATCTCCTGGGCGCTCAGGTCTGCGAACACTTGGGCCTTGTCGTTCTGCGTCCAGATAGGGTGCTCTGCCATGACCATCTATAGAACCAAGATGATGGCCATGCAGCCCAGTTTCAAGCTCTTTCGTGCCAGCCCCATGGCTCAGAAACTTAGGAGAAGAGAGGAGAGAACTTGGGTATTTCTCTCTCTATGCCAGCACTCAGAGCTCACTGTCTCTAAGCCCCACTCCCCAACTGTGCTTCCCCCCTTACCCAGCTGAAGCCAGCGTTGGGGGCTCTGGGTCCTGGCTCACAGTTCACAGTGTTGTTCAGGCCCCAGTGTGCATCCACTATTTCCTCCATCATCTGAAAATCTCTTATATTCTTTCTTATCGGGACATCTCCCATTGCTTCCTTCCTTTTTAGTTTCCTAACAACTGGAAAGCTTTCCTGATGTAGGGGTACCACGAGTAATAGTAACTCAAGGCTAGCCCAACTGATTCTGTCCTAGTGGGGCTCAGGACTTTAATGTCACCTGAGGTGATATTGCTTCCCCAATAATAATATCACACGAACAAAAATTCTAGTGTAGGAACAGTGTGCTAGCTGGTTTTTTTTTTTTTTTTTGTCAATTTGACATAAGCTAGAACTATGTGGAAAGAGGAATCTCAATTGAGAAAAATGCCTCCATCAAATTTTCTATAGGCAAGTTGATAGGGCATTTTCTTTATTAATGATTAATGTCAGAGGGCTCAGCTTACAGGGATGGTGCAACCTGTAGACAGTTGGCCCTGGCTGTGTAAGAGAGTAGTCTGAGCAAACCAGGAAGCAGCACTGTTCCATGGCCTCTGTTTCAGCTTCTGTCTCCATGTTCCAGCCCTGACTTTCCTTCCTGGAAAACTGTAAATTGTAAGGTGAAATAAATCTTTCCTCTCCAAGTTAGTTTTGGTTATTGCATTTATCACAGCAATATTAACCAAGACAAGACACATGGGATACCATCCTTCAAGTTGTTGTCGGGGTGGTCAAAGAGACTCCCCAAATAATATATGGACTGCCATTGCTCCTGGTTGCCTCCTATAACCTGAAGGTCAGAATCTAGTGATGAATACACTCATACACTGGACACAGGACTGGGAGGAATCGAGCTGGAATGGACCCACACCTGAGGACTAGCTCCCGCAGTGTCAAAGGTGCAATTCCAGCTGCCAAGGGAGAAAAGCAATCTAAAGTCCTACCCAGCTGTAGAGCCGTTGTATCACTCAGAGTGACCAGCCTGTCAAGATATGCCTGATGGTGCAATAGTGGCATTTTTATCTTGGAGTAAACAATAACTATCTAATTGGACTTAAGGTTTCCACAATAGAAGGTAATTCACACTTGGTATTGTATATCCCACCAACTACCCATGGATTTGAGGTCATAGACCCTAAAGGAGAACTCATTACTGTCATTTTCCTAAATCAATATAATTTCTAACTATATTCTAAATACTTACCCTTATGCTCATGGATAAATATAGCTTTCACCCCCACCAAAGAAACTTCCTGCTGAAACAGATGGTAGCGGTTACAGACATCCACAACTGATAACATACAGAGAAAATGTGATCTTGGCGTGACCATTCCCACCTGGTATGTCTACAACCCAGCTCCTAAACCTCTGGAGAGAAAGCTGGCAACGGAGGCTCAGTGAGGGGCCTCAGGGGTCTGTGTTACTGGGCCTATGCCAGGGAGCCAGGGTGCATCCAGCAGTTCCCGTGAAGGTGAGGACTTGAGTGCACTTCAGCTAAAACCCAGTTGTAGAGCAGGATGTAGGCAAAGGGAGGCGTAGGCACCCACCAGGGACATGAGGGGGAGCTGTGCACGGAGTCTGAGAATCGCTGACACCACGGCTCCTGTTAGAAAATGTGTGTTCCTATGTCACACGCCCTGCTCACAGTCTAGGGAACACAATGCAGTGCTCACAAAAGGCCCAGTTTTCCTGTTGGCTTCCTCTGTACAGGAAGGTTTTTTTTTTTTTTTTTCATTTGACTCTTTACACCAAGTTTATATCCCTGCTGCTAAGGTCAAAGTTGGCTAGAACCTCTGCCAAGGGACCTTCTGTCTCAGTCCTCGACCTGACTCTATGTCCCACTCACCGCCCCTTGGCACTTTGGTATTTAGTTTATAGAGAACAAGATCTCCTGAAAGTAAAAGGTGTGTGCTACACCTGCCCCATCGCCTGTGAGTTGCTGGGCTGCTGGGAGCCTCAGCATTCTCTCCTCGTGTCTGCTGGCCCCGGTGTTCATAGTCATGGGATGTTTTGAGAAGTCCTTTCACCGTCCTGGCCTTCTACTTGTGAAGTCTAATGCTTATTTGACTCTGAGGAAATGTCCCAGCCTGGGCACTTCCCTCGGTTGGAAACTTCTCCCCTTTTGGAGTTGGGGGGGCAAGGCCTGTGACCCACAACTCATTATGGTTTAAGTATCCAGTCTGACAGGAGTGGGTGAGTCTATATAGCATAGACAGAGCAGGGCATGAGCTCAGCTCTGATTTCAGCATTTAATTTTGAAAAACAATGTAAAAGATTTACTTTATTTTGTCAGTGCATGAGGGTATGTATGTACATAGCATCTAAGTTTACCATGGAAATCTGAAGAGGGCATTGGATACCCTGGAACTGGAGTTATAGACAGCTGTAAGCTTTCATGTGGCTAATGGAAGCCAAACTTGGGTCCTCTGTAAGAGCAACAGATGCTATCAACATCTGGGTCATCTTTCCACCTTTAGAAGTCTGCTTTTTATTTTTTAGATAAGCAAAGTGAACTTCATCTTGTGTGTGTGCTAGTGTGCATTTGCTGAGGCATGTTGTTTCTATGCACATTGGGTATGAATTTCAGAAGAAAACTAAGTGTGAAACAAAGCACAGATAATAAAAGCCCAGGGAAAGAAATTGGGTTTCAACCTGAAGGTCTGAAAATCAAACAGAGTGGCTCTGACCTCTTCCTCAGTCTGAAATGGCGATCCTGCCTCAGGAATTCTCAGAATGAGACAGAGAGCTGTCTCCTCCCGTTTTATAATCCTCTCTAGTTCTGGGATTAAGAGTGTGCACCACTACTGCTTGGTTTCTATGGCAAACTACTGTGGCTCCTGGGATTAAGGGTGTGAGTCATCATGGCCTGTTCTGCAAGGCTGGCCATTGTGGCTGTTTTACTTTTCTGATCCTCAGACAAGCTTTATTTATTAAAATACAAATGAAATGCCACTACAGCGTTGTTCTTTAGTGTTGTTCACTGTTCTGGTTCCTCTCCTATTACTCTTCTTCCTCCTCCTCCTCCTCCTTGTCTTCCTCCTCCTCCTCCTCATCTTCCTCCTCCTCTTCCTCCTCCTCCTCCTCCTCCTCCTCCTCCTCTTTTGCTTGAAATAGGCTTTAATTTAACCTGGGCTGGAATCCAACTGATTATGTAGCTGATGATGGCCTTGAGTTTCTAATCCTGCTGCCTCTACCTCCTTGTCCTGGAATTACAGGTGTGGGCCACCACACCTGGATTTTTTCTCTTATAACTTTGAGATGGAGTGTCTTATTGTCCCAGAACTAGACCAGTATGCCAGTGGGCTGGCCTGGATGTGCCACAGATTTGCCTGCCTCTCAGTTCTGGAATTACAAGTATATGCTACCAAACCTTGTTTTCTTTCTTTTTTTTTTTTTTGTTTTTGGATTCTGAGGATGGAGGACAAGTCCTGGTTATTGCAAGACCAGTACTTACATAAATGAACCAACTATCCTGCCTCCAGATTAAAAATGATTTTTATTAGCATATATTGATTATACATACTAGAAACTTTCATATGGGTACATATATGTTTTGATCATGTCCACCCATTGTTGTCCCCTTTCCTCTCCTGCCAATTCCCTTCCTCTTCCCAACTAGCAAACCAACAATTTTCATGTCTCTCTTTCTTTCTGACTCGATGAGTTTCATGAGTTTGTTTGCTTAATCATGGCCCAGGGTTTGTAGATGTGAACATGAGCAATCTTCCCAAGGCAACACCCCTGTAAAAAAAGGTCTCTTTCCTTCATCAAGCGTTTTATAGTTATACAAACCCTCTAGGATGGAAGGGTCCACACGAGCTCCTCTTCCTTCCAAACAGTGTGCTAATCATCCCAGTGTCACGCAGACCTAGACTTCATTTGCAGTCTTGCTTTAAGAGGCATTTCAAGTTTGTACCCAAATTGAACAGGAAGCCCGGAGCCCTGCCTGTTCTCTTCCTGGATTTACATCTCCCCAGCTACCAGGATCCACCCACTGGTCCATGTGCCACAATATCCATTTACCACCCAGGATCCATATTGAATGCCAGGGTTCCTGTTTGCTGTGCGTCCGGAGGATGATGACAAAGGTGTGTGACAAGCACCTGCCATGGAAATGCCAGAGTGCTCCCACCTGCCCCCAAGTCTTCCAAACTTTCCCTGTTCCTCCCTCTCTGAAGTTGTATCTGGGCCATGTACTAATAGTTTGTTTTTCTAGAAGGCATAGCTATAATCCTGCAGTGGGCAGTATATATTTCTTGTGTCTTCATGTCCCTCATGACTGGTGTCCTCCTGCTATACAATCTCTTATCCACGAGTACCCGTTCCCCCACCCTGGGAAGGAAGGAGATGCTGGAGAGAGATGTGAGGTAATAGGAGCAGCAGGATGCTATGAGGAGGTAGCTGGGGGACAAATGACAGAGGAGACATAGAGGCCAAGGCAGAACTTGGCAGTAAGTGACTCTCCCAGTTGCAGACAGGAAGCATACCCACTCCTTTTAACCCACCTGTTCATAGGGACCTTCTGCATTCCTCCAGAGTGACCTGGAGAGGCCACCTGCCGCCTCTTTCTGGTCTCTTCTCTTCCTGATCTCTGCCTTTATTTCTGCTCCCCTCACACCACGACTGCTCCACTTGCTGACCCCCTTTCCCTGCCATCAGATGCCCCTGGGACCTCTGCTCTGTCACATTACTGTCCCCACTCACAAGTACCACTGAGTGTACCAAACATGTACAACATGACTAGAAAGCTGATGAAACATGAGGAAGAGGTGAATGGTGGATTTCAGTCCCCAAGCTACCCCCAGATTAGCAGGGGTAGTGAGGTGGCTAGTTTTAGGTCAACTTGACACAAGATAGAGTCATCTGAGAGGAGGGACCCTCAGGTGAGAAAATTCCTCCATAAGCTCAGGCTGTAGGCACACCTGGAGGACATTTTCTTAATTAGTGATTCATGTGGGAGGCATCTCATTGTGGGTGGGGCCATCCCTGTGGTGGCTGTTCGGTTCCATAAGAAAGCAGGCTGAGCTGTCTAGTAAACAGCACTCCTCCATGGCTTCTGTATCAGCTCCTGCCTAGATTCCTGCCCTACTTGATTTCCTGTCCTGACTTCCATTTATCGTAAACTATGATGTGGAAGCGTAAGCCAAATGAACTCTTTCCTCCATAAGTTGCTTTGGTTATGGTGTTTCGTTGTAGCATGCGTGTGTGTGTGTGTGTGTGTGTGTGTGTGTGTGTGTGTGTGCGAGTGAGAGAGAGAGAGAGAGACAGACAGACAGACTGTTGCTACCCTGATATGCTAAGGGTAGCTTGAGGGCTGACAGCCACTTCTGACTTTTCCTCCATCTGTTTCTAGTTTTCTGATCACGTGCCTTATTCAGTCTTCACTGTATTTTATTTTTTGGTCAGGATTTCCCACCGAACCTGGAGCCCACTGATTCTTTGAGACTGGCCTGCCAGAAAACTCTGTGGCTCTCCTTATTTTTGTTTACCAGCCCTTGAGTCAGCTTCAAATGATGCCATTCTGTGCTCAGTTTTACTTGTATTGGGAGCTGAACTCAAAACCTCACGCCTTTTCCAACTGGACCTTTGTCCCACCTTCATCTCTAAAGTTCATCAAGGCTGTGTTTCTAAGGAGAAGAATCAGTTTCCTTGCCTTCCAGCTTTTGGAGGGCACCTCAACCCCTTCCGATGTCCACTCCTGTAACCCGGATCTGCAGTATCCTCCCGTTCTTTCCCCAGAGTTAGCATACGATGCCCGTTGTTCTCTGCCGTTTTCCGCTCCCGCTCACTGTATCCTGCAGGGCTTCCCGCCAGTCTGCAGACTGCCATCACTCGCGCAGTGTTTTTCTATCACCTGGCACCGGGGTGCAGCTGTGCCCTAATGTATTGACCTGTTCCCCCACACAGACGGAAAGTCTATTGTTACCAGACTCTTATTGCTACAGACAGCATCGCAGTGATTCAGCACACACAAACATTTTTAAAGATGTGTTTAAAGAGAGATCTTTGGGGGTAAACCTTAGATGCTGGAACAATGTCCAGGTGAAGGCTTTGGTGACTTTATTAGACTTCCCATTTCAGCCTCTTTCCACACGCTCATCATGGAGGTGGGCCAATTCCCCTGTACGAGAGGGAGCTGGAAGCCTCAGACATTGAAAAACCCATCCGATAGAGAAATTCAGCACCTTGTGTACACCATCTAGGAATGTGGCTGTGGTTCAGTCAACTGCAGGTAGTAACTCCTAGTAACATGCCCAGGCCTCAGCTTATGTTCATGTACTGTGACTGAATACACACCGCTGTGGATGTCTCCTATAAATACCATAGCCTCTTGCATACTGTCCTTGTAGGTGACATGTTCACCCCTAAGCTCATCTTAAAGGTTTGTAGCCCAGAAGAGGACCTCAGCTGGAAGGAGGCATCCCAGCCTCCACACAACACGCTGCTGCTCTCTAGGCTGTGTTGAGGGAAGTGGGACTGGTCTGTGCTGGGGTTCATGATGGCATCTTCACATAGTGCTGTATGATGAACCTGCCATGCTCTGGTGAGCTCTACACCATGGGAGGGCCACACTGGCCGAATGACACACACTGGCCATAACGTTTTTGTACTAAGAAGCTGGGAGCATCAAGAAAAGCAAACCAACACGGGCTTGTTGGCCCTCTGAGGTCTCGTAGAAGAGGCTATAGTTTGCTTAAGAGATGGGTCTTGAAACTCAACACTCACAGCTATCCCCCTGGCTCAGGGGAAATTGCTGTTGTGTAGATGGTACTCGGTGGGGCCCCACGGCAAACCTGGAGTGCTCCTGGGCATTAGTGATGATGATGTGGGATGCCACCCCAGGAGATGGCTTTCTTTACGGGGAAAATTCAGCACATCTTTCTTCTTGGGCAGAATCATCTCAACAAGGAGCACAGAGTCTTGGGTTGAAGTTATTATCTCAGATGGCTGCAGCTCCAGCTCCTTCGTACTCATCAGGGAGGTGAGCGCCAACCTCCACCCATCAGTGCCCAGGCCCCAACACCTGGGGTTTGAAATTCAGGCTCTACCTGAATGGCCATGCATAGCACCAAGGCTGCACACACCCAGTTCAGTACTAAGCTCCTTCACATCACCCCCACGGCTCTGGAACACAGGAGAGGACACAGGTACTTCCATCTCTAAGCCAGTACCTCCCAGAGCCTTGCTGCTAGACCTAAACATTCCCCCACACCTCAGCTTCTCCTCTGCATCTAGCTGTAGCCTCAGCTGGAGTCTCTGGGTCTCTGCTCACAGTTCACAGTGCTGGCCAAGTTCGATCGATTTCCTCCTTCACCTGCACATCCCTTGTGTAGATAAACTCCCACTTTCCCCCTTGGTTGGTGTTATCTTAGTGAGGGAATATGCTTTAGCCAGGGACACTGCCCAAGGCTTGGTCCCCAAGTGCTACAAAGTGCTCTCTCCTGGTAGTCCAGAAGGATGTACTACAAGCAGAACTACCTTTCAAGGACACAATTTACCTTTGAGAGGGATGCCTTTTGAAATCGGTACAGACATTTGATTTCAGACTCTAGGGTCAAGTGGCCCTGGGTTCAAATCCTGGTAAATCACAATAGGAAGGACTGCCTTTGTGAAGGCTCTGAGACATGTTATGAGTGGCAGCTCTGGGAAGCACTGGAGTCATAGTGTTGAGGACAATGTAGGCTTCTCTATCTGTTTGTTCTTGTTTTCCTCCGTTCCCAGCCACAGGTTAGAACAGTCCACATCTGCCTCTTCAGTTCTCCGGGTTGCTCTAAACAATGCCCCCTGCCCTGAGTAACAAGTTCTTGATTAGGAGCTCTTTATTCCATCCCCACTTACCCCTCCCCCCCTCTCTCCCTCTCTCCGTTTGAGACAGGATTTCACTGTATAGCCCTGGCTGGCCTAGAACTTGCTATGTAGACCAGGCTGGCCTTGAATTCGCAGAGACCTGCCTTTGTTTCTCTGCTGAAATTGAAGGCACGTACCACCACAGCTGACTCTTCCTCCTCTTTTGTGTATCACGCCTGTGCCTTTGTGTACGCCCAAGCTCCTGTGTGTGGCTCCCTAGTGAATAAAGTCTGTTGTCTGACTTTCTCCTCTTCATTTTGAGGCAGGGTCTCTCTCTGAACCTGGAGCTCACTGATTCTGCTAGACTGGCTGGCCAGGGAACTCTAAGGATCTGCCTGTCTCCATTGCTGCAGTAAAGGACATGGGCCACCATGCTTCCCGCTCTTCTGAGGATGTTGGACATCTGCTGCAGCTTCTCATACCTGCAGGGCAAGAACTAAGCTACCAATCTAGCTCCAGCTCTGGGGTTGTTAAAGACTGTGTTCCTGACAGAGGCACTCTGGAAAAATTCGGTTTCCTTGTCCCCTTCAACTGTTTGAAGGCAGTGATATATCTTTCACTTTGATTCCTACACAGGGTTTTTAGTTTCCTCCTACTCATACACAGAAGCTGGCACACTGTGCGCATGATTGTCTGCCATTTTCTTCTGCTGTGAAGTACACCCTTTAGGTGTTTCCCTATAGTCCTGGCTCACACACCTTCCCTATCATCCGGCACCACAGTGGGGCTGGGCCTTAGTTGACTGAACTGTTCTTTTCTGCAGATGCAGAGTCTGTTGTCTCCAGACTTCGCTTGCTGCAGACAGTTCTACTGCGAATCAGCACACACACACATTTTTTTGTTTGTCTGTTGATAAAAAGATCTTGGGGGCAAACTTTAGATGCTAAAACAGCAGCAACAGAGTGAGATGTTGGTAATCTTGTAGATTTCCCCTTAACAGTTTTCTTCTGCATGCCCAGCTGTGAGGTGGGACAATTCTCATAGTTTCCCTAAGAGAGACAGGAACGTCTCCGATACTGAAAAACCCAGCAGATAGAGAAACCCAGTATCTTTGTTCTGGCCATGGAGGTCTTTTAGGCATACAGCAGGTTAGATATATGGAGCCCATGCCCGCATATCTGAGTAAATGGCCCACATCCTCTCCAGTTCTAGAAGCCACACAGAAGGTTAGAAGGCCAAGGGTTTATTGAGTGTCCTTGTGGGGCTCTGGGACTGTTGAGCTGGAGCTGAGGCTGGACTCTTGATGCAGGGTTGTAGGTCCCACTGAGGCTGCAGGAGGAGGCATCAGGCAGACCTTGTCCTCAGCGACTTAGTTTTTGACAAATCTTTGGCAGTTGTGTCTAGGTGTCTTTCAGTAGCATAGAGGAAGTTGAAAGGCTGGAGCGAGAAGCCTACAAAATTCCTAGCTGCAGCCATTCTGGGGATAGTTTCAGAACGGGGCTCGTGAGAGAATCCTACTGTCACCCAGGCCACCAAGTCCTGAGGGAGAGAAAAAGGCTTTAGTGGGCAAGGAGGTATTGTGGAAGGACTGGGTTATTTTTTTTTTAAATTCATTTTTATCATTTCCAGCCTGATTACAGTTTCCCCTCCTTCTCTCCCTCCCTCCTCCCCTCCCAGTCCCTTCCTCCAACCTCCCCTCTTTCCCCACCCCATCCTCTCTCTCTTCCTTTCTGTTCAGAAAAGGGCAGAAAAGGTCTCCCATGTGTATCAGCTAGCCATGGCGTATCAAGTTTCAGTAAGACTAGGTACCTCCTCTCCTATTGAGGCTGGATGAGGCAACCCAGTAGGAGGAAAAGGATCCCAAAAGCAGGTAACAGAGTTAGAGACAACTTCTGCCTCCACTGTTAGGGGCCCCACAAAAAGACACAGCTGTATCATGTGTGCAGAGGGCCTACATCAGCCCCATGCAAGCTCTCTGATTGGCTGTTTGATCTGTCAGCCCCTATGATTCCAGTTTAGTTGAGTCTATGGTTTTCTTGTAGTAGGACGTGGTCATTTTAAATTGTGTCTACAAACTTCACCCAGATAGCCTCAGCCCCATTGAAAAGAGGCTGGCTCTCCACATGGGAAGGAGAAAGTAGAAAAAGACAAGATCTCCTGAGTAAAACGGGAGCATGGGGACCTTGGGGGAGGGCTGGAGGGGGAGGGGAGAAGAGAAAAATGTAGTGCTCAATACATATCAATAAACAAACAAACAAATAAAAAATAAATTTGGAAGTGAGACTGGCTCACAAAAAGAAAAAAGAAAAAGAAAAATAAAAGAGGCTGGCTCATCTTTCATGACCTCTGAGCTTGCCCTCCACCTGCAAGCCATACTCCTAGGACCAGCAACAGTCAAGTTAGAGGGTAGTAACAAGACCAGAGGAGAAAGGGAAGGACTATCCAGTACCTGGTCTTCAATATGCTCATCATTCTGAAGGAAATCCTCAAAGACCACGGGGGGATCCCAGGGGTGGTTCTGATTGTAGATGCTGGTGCTGCACCGTTCAGACTCCCAATATTTGGTCACCGCCAGGGAGTACCTGAAGATTGAGAAGCCGGGTGACTCAGAGCACTGGGGCTGCCTCTGAGACTCAGCTAGGGCTCAGTACATCCTCAGAGCTTCAGACAGGGAAGTTAGTGCTTCCTCACAATGTGTGGTCATCTCCCGGGACTTTTCAAGAGTGCCCAAAGCCATTTGAGGGTCAAGATCCCCATGAGCACCTCTCTTCCCGCCCCAAGCTCGTGAGGACACACACCCAGACCCACATGTGGCTCAGAGCCTCAAGAACGGAAGCACAGAGAAATATTCACCATCAGGGAGAAGCACCCCCTTCCCTGGACTCCTCACCTGGCCCAGCTGAAAGCTAAGTCCTCCTGGGTTTCAGGGGTCAACTTCTGCTTAGATGTGGAGTAGATCTGTAGGCGGTAGCTGCGCCGGTGTCCCAAGATATCCTTTTGGGGGCTGCTAAAGAGCAGGAATGGAGGCAGAGTCTGTCCAAAAGGGAAGGTGGCCTGGCGCTCCTGGGAATACTGTGTCTTCAGTGATGTACCTTGGACCTGGTGGTGTCGGCTGGTGGTGTTTTTCTGCCTGGTCTGCAGTGTGTGGAAGCTGTTGTTGGTGCCTGAAAACAAGACGGGAGAAGGAGGTTGAGAACCAACTTAGCGTGGACGCTTCCTCAATCCACCCTGGATCTCCAACATAGACCACATCCACAGCCAGCTGCCAGCAAGAAGTGGTTCTGGAGCAGAAGCTGGGTTAGCAGAGTGAGCAGCAAAACTAAGTGAACCCCAGACTAGAGGAGTTGAAGGACAGCTCAGGGCTCAGCCCTGGCAGCTGTGGTGAGAGTTTCCGTGTGCCTCAGGCTGTTTTCAGGCGAGCTGTGATACAGCCTGTTTGTCATAGTTTTAACCCTGGAGAAGGAATAGCTTGTGTTAATGAAGGTCTGAGAACTGGCGATATATATATTCTGGGCCATAAAGACAAGTGGAATTCATGGACTACGGATACCCATCTGATCCTGGTGGCCTTGTTCTGTTGTTGACTTTAATGTCAAGCATCACAGGCATGACACTCCTCTGTGGTGACATTATATACCCAGGAAACACACAAAGCATCCCCTGATGGCACTATAGACCATCTTAGAGGGCTAGGTAATAGCATCCCATTCCTCTCTCCCATTACACTTCCTCCCCTCTGCTCTGCACCCCTGAATTCAGACACAAGGCATATGCACACCAAATATTCTGAGTAACACTAGGGTACCATTCACGGCCACTATTTCTCAAATATGTATAATATTTCTTTTTTGGGGGGAAGGAGGCTAAATGGCAACATCATGGGAAGCAACTGAGTGACAGGGAGGATCTGATTTCAAGTCTTACCTGCCACATCCAGATCAATACGGTAGTGCACAAGGTGGGTGTGACTGTTGACAAGTTGGTGAGTTAGGAGATGAGCTTTTCCCAACCCCTCAGGGGTGTATATGGTGGTGTAGGTATAGCCTGTGGCATACATCTTGGCTAAGAGCACGCCGTTAGTATAGAAGATGAAGTCCCAGATGTAATCAAAATTGTAGATGGCTGAGGTTGCCCGTAGCACCAGCTTGTGTCCCATTACATCCGAAAAGAAGTTGATTTTGCCTGGAAAGTCAGTGTTAAAGATGGGCCTAACAGGGACCCCTGTGGGGATCTCAAAGATGCAGAGGGCTCGTGGATAACGGACAGGTCCATCAGTGTCATAGTAGTGGGTGGCGTCTAGGAAGGTGGCTGTCTCTGGGCAGTTGATGCCAGGGACTAATTCATGAGTCACACTGCCCGTGCCCCAGCCTAGATCCATGGTCTCGGTCAGATCTCCTGCAGATGTGCTTTCTCTATGCACAGCCACAGCTGTCTGCACGCTGATCTCATAGGCTATAGGCTCATTCCTAAAGCGCACATTCAGTAGCTGCAGCCCAGAAGAGGGTCGAAGCTGGAAAGAGAAGCTCCAGTCTTCGTAGGTCACAGTGTTGCCCTCTAGGCTGTAGCTGGGACCATCGTCTTTTTCCACATGGGGGCCAGACTTGCTAAGGGGCAATGGGAATTCCCTGCTAGGCTTGTTAAAGATCTGTGGCTGCTCTGTGTTCTTGGGCAGTGGGCCCTTGAGAACCACTGTGTCTACTTCTCCATCTGCATATTTCTGAGCCAGTTCTTCTGGGCTGCTATAGAACTTGTTGTTATACCAGACCTGCTGCACTCTCCAGTCCTGGACGTCTGTGCTCCCGTGATCCACGAGGATCTCCAGCCCTGTCGGCTGCAGTTGATTTTTCACAATGCGCTGCAGAAGAAACCAGGTGGCCCGGTGTCTAGACTCCACACTGTGGGGGGCCACCAGGGTGAAGGTCAGGCACTGCCCGTGACAGTCCTCTAGTGAGAAGCCGGTGGTGTCCCGGAAAAACTTCTGTAAGGGTGCGGTGGCATTCTTGATTTTGTGGTAGAGAAGGCTTTGCTCTACTTTGGACATGGGTCTAGATGCCCAGGATCGATGTTTCGCTGGCCTAGGCGACAGTTCTCTCAAGTAGATGGGCTGTGGCAGGGGCCCCACAGCAAACTCGGTGACATTGGGGTGCTCTTGGCCACTAAAGAAAATGATGACACGGGCTTCCCGCACTGGAAGTTTCGTTCCTTTATCCAGAAACTCTAGGACATCCTTCTTCTTGGGCAGCAGCGTTTCGATGAGGAACACAGAGTTCTTGTCTAAAGCCTGTGTGCCCGACGGCTGCAGCTCCAGCTCCGGCCTGCTCATCAGGAAGCCATGCACAGCTTCTATCTCCTGGGCGCTCAGGTCTGCGAACACCTGGGCCTTGTCGTTCTGCGTCCAGATAGGGTGCTCTGCCATGGCCAACTGTAGAACCAAGATGATGGCCATGCAGCCCAGTTTCAAGCTCTTTCGTGCCAGCCCCATGGCTCAGAAACTTTGGAGAAGAGAGGAGAGAACTTGGGTATTTCTCTCTCTATGCCAGCACTCAGAGCTCACTGTCTCTAAGCCCCACTCCCCAACTGTGCTTCCTCCCTTACCCAGCTGAAGCCAGCGTTGGGGGCTCTGGGTCCTGGCTCACAGTTCACAGCGCTGTTCAGGCCCCAGTGTGCATCCACTATTTCCTCCATCATCTGAAAAATCTCTTATATTCTTTCTTATCGGGACATCTCCCATTGCTTCCTTCCTTTTTGTGATGTTATAACAGTGGGCAACATTCTTCAGCAGGGTGCACCGTGAGTCACAGCAGCCCAAGGCTTGGTCCTCAAGGGCTACTAATGGCCTGTGTTTTAGTGGCCCAGAGGGCTGTAGTGATAGCAAAATTCCCTTCCTGATTCGACAAATGATCATTTAGTCGACTGTATGCTGAAATTTAGGTAAAATGTTTATAGTACAGGAAGGGGGTAGTGATACAAGAGAGAAATATAGGTGGAATGGAATGATAATAACGTTTGAAAAAAACCACAGGGAAACATTTTATAAGCTTACTGAACACCACACTACACTACACGGTGAACACAGACATAGACACAGTCACACACAAACACACTTAGATGGAATTACACCACACCAGGTTAAAGTGATCCCCCCCCCCTCCAAGGAGCTTTCGACTAACTAGCAACAACCCCAGTGCCAGGCATGGGAAGCTTCCCTTTGAGTCGTTGGTCAGCAGGATGCCCAAGAGACTCCCAGAGGAGAGTAGGCTATTGCCATTGTCACTGGTTGCTTCTCACAACTTGAAGGCAAGACTCAATTGCTGCGTTCTTCAGATACAAGACTTGAAGGAGTCCAGCTGCATCTGGCCTGGAAGTCTCCTACTGAAAGACCAGGCCTTACTGTTTCACGACATCTGTTCAGGCTCCCAAGGGAGAGAAACAATCAACACTTTTTCCTCAACTGAAAAGCCCACAGAGGACCAGAGAATGACCTGACAAGACATCCTGCGGGGTGCATCAGTCTTGGGGCAATGGACAGCCATCTAAATGTAGTTAAGTCCCCCTTAGTAGTTGGGAGTTCATGCCTGATTGCCAATACAGCCAGTTCTCCTTGGCTAGAGAGGCAGAGTTGCTAGTGATACTGACCGAGCGCAGTGCCGGCTGCCCTATCCTTTCTTGTACCTGCTATGAGGCTTCCTGCCTGGCCCCGCTGCTTACAGACTTCCTGGGAAACGTTAGCTTTGCACAGGACAGACTGCTGTCCCTGTCATAGGCCTCGTCCCTGCAGATCCTGGCCTGACGGCGATGCTCCTGCCATTTTCCGCTCCCGCTCACTGTATCCTGCAGGGCTTCCCGCCAGTCTGCAGACTGTCATCACTCGTGCGGTGTTTTTCTATCACCTGGCACCGGGGTGCAGCTGTGCCCTAACGTATTGACCTGTTCCCCCATATAGACAGAAAGTCTATTGTTACCAGGCTCTCATTGCTACAGACAGCACCGCAGTGATTCGGTGCACACAAACATTTTTTAAAATGTGTGTAAAGAGAGATCTTTGGGGTAAATCTTAGATGCTGGAACAATGACCGGGTGAAGGTTTTGGCCATTTTGTTAGACTTCCCAGAGCGGTTTCCTTCTGCCTGACCATCATTGAGCTGAGGCAATTTCCTGCCTGAAAGGGAGCTAGAAGCCTCAGACATTGAAAAACCCATCTGCTAGAGAAATCCGGGATCTCATGGACTTCTTTGCCCAGGTCACAAAGGTCTTTTGGGGTACAGTAGTAAAATAGAAATGGGTCCCTGGCCACATGTCTGTGTATGTTAGTTCTCCACTCTAAGAAGGTTCATACAATGGTGGACACCATCTTTGTGGGGATTTGGGATGTTTAGGTAGGAGCTGGGGCTAGACTCTTCACTCAGCATTATGTGATCCACTGTAGCTGGAAGGAGGATGCATCAGGCAGGCCCGTGTCCAGGGATCCAGTGTCTGATGTAGCTGTGACCTTTGTAGATGGCCACATGATCACAGAGTCTCTGGATGCCATGGGCAGGTCCTCGCGGAAGAAGGTTGAATAAGAAGTCCATGGGGCTCTCTGGTGTGAACTTTTCCGTGAATCCTCAGAATGGGTTATGTGTGGGAAGCCTATCACCAATGTCACCAGACTCTATAGGAGAGATATAGAATTCAGTGGGCAGAGTGGTGTTGAGAACCAATCATTTGAGAGGATTCTGTCTTGGGACTTAGTCAGACGTGCCTACTAGTTTCCTGATTCGCCCTCAGTCCCATTTGAAAGGGTAGGCCCACACGTCATCACTGTAGAACTCGTCCTCCTCGTAGCAAGCTACCAGCTGGGGAACAGGACGAGGTTCACGAAGATGCTATAAGGAAGGCCAGAGGTAGGAAGTGGGGTCAGGGCCAGTACTTCATCTTCCCTGTGTTCACAGTTCTGAGTGAACTCTCTAAAGACCCTGGGAGGATCCCAGAGGTTGTTTAGGTTTAGGCTGCTGCCATGCAGGTCAAGTTCCCAATGGTTGGCCAATGCCAGGGCACCTCCACGATGAGAACCAGTTAGGTAGCTCTGGGCAAAGCTACTGATCCTCTGAATACTTAAGTCTGCCCACCAAGACACACAGACACAGGCCTCTGTGTCTTCATACAGAAGTGTATGACATATAAAGCCACTGGTGTAGATCCTTTCCTACTCCCTACTTTTCATGGATCTCCTCACCTGGCCCTTGGGACAACTGGTTCCTCCTGCCAGCATGGAGTGGATCTTCTGGCCATACTTGCCCTTTCGGGCTTAGTGAAGTTTCCCCGCGCTGCTCCGCAGTGTCTGGAAGCTGTTCTCAGGGCCTTGAGGGTTAGGTCAGAAGGAGGGTGGAAATCATTTCAGGACAAACAACTCAGCTTGGCATCTCAACCTAGACTGCATCCATGACCAGTTAACTGTCAGGAAGAAATGGGGCTGGGGCAGGCACTGGGTTAGCAGTATGTGCCAGACAGAGGTCAAGACAACACACACACACACACACACACACACACACACACACACAGAGAGAGAGAGAGAGAGAGAGAGAGAGAGAGAGAGAGAACATCTCAAGGGTCATTCTTGGGTCTGTGGCAGTTTCAGTACCACCCTAGCCTGTTATTTGAGGGCTGTGCTCTATTCTTTTTGCTGGAGTTTTAACCTTGGAAAAGGGACAAGCTATGCAGCTGAAGGCCTGAGGACTTTTGTACTCTACACAGAGGACCAAGAAGGGTTGAGTGGGTGGCAGTCAGGTATATGGTCTTAGGGACCTTGTTCTATTACTGACTGATGCACTCCTCCATGGAGGCATCATTTAGCTACAAGCTCACTGTGTATCCTGAGTGAGCATTGTAGTCTATCTCAAAGTGCCAGTCACTAGTATTTCTTTCAGAGGTCTTTTTTTTTTTCAAAAAAAAAAAAAAAGAATCTGTCTTTATTGTGTATCTGTAATCATTTTCTGACAAGGAACATTTTAAAATGGTAAGCAGCTTGGTGCTGGCTCCGCCTCTCCAGCCTTTTAATATGGTGGAGGTACGTTTATTATCAGCTCTGGGACCACTGGGTAGGAACCGCTCCTGCCACCTCAACTCTGGAAAGGAGCATGCAGCACATAGACCCTTTTTTATCTGAGTAAAAACTAAATCTGCCCTGAAGCACGGCCTGGAAATACCTCTGTGTATCGCTGCAGGAGTCTGCCACGCTGTCCTGCCTGTGTGCACCTAGCAGATCCAGTCCAGCTGGTTGCCCAGGCAGAGAGTGCTGAACTTCTGGACTGCTCTCAGCTACCTTCCTCCTAACCCTGGGTGGGTGTACAAGGACCTGAACCTGAGGAGGGTGGCAGGCCGTGCATGTTAGCCCCAACCGTTTGGGTGCCATTTGTAAATGGAGACAGCTCTTTCATTTCCCGGCCACCCGAGACCCAAATAATCACACAGAAACTATATTAATTACAGCACTGTTTGGCCTAATAGCTCAGGATTCTTATTAAGTAACTCTTACAGCAGTGTACATTCCCACTGCTTTCATGTTCTCCATGAACTGACCTCCACTTTACAATTTCCTATCCCTAAATGCCTTTCTTCTTTGTGGAAGAGAGGTTTAGAACCCTCTTTCCTTACCCAAGATGAGCAGCAGGGAGAGGGTCGCAATGCCAGTGGAACCACAGAGGGCAAAGGAAAACTTGACAGCCAGGGACGCTTCCTGTAGCCCTCTTCTGTCTGTGACCCATCATATCTGTGGGCCCTGCATTGGTGTCCTTGTGCTCCCGTTCAGCTGACGCCACTGAGTCCCTCTACATGCACAGCATGAGCAGATAGCCGGAAAAGACAGAAGTGGTGTGAGGAGCCTATGAAGCACACACACACATGCACACACGAGCAGTGCCCACATATACCATTTGCCCTTTGTTTTCTACCATGGTCTCTCGTGAGTGCTCCTAAACTGTTTGCTATTTGCAGCCTTCCTTTCTTCATGAACCACTGGCTTGCCATCCCACTCCCTGGCTTCCATGACTGTCTCTCTTGCTTCTGGAACCTTTTTTAAGGGTTGGCCCTGACTCTGAGACTTATCATGGGTGACATCTCTGCACTGTCTTAGGAGTCACAGTGTTAGAGAGACAGGGCCGGGTTCCCCACCTGTTTGCTTTTCTGTCTGCATGTGTGGGGTAGAGAATCTAAATCCACCTCAACAGTTCTTCAGGGTGCTCTGAGCAATGCTCATACACCTTGGCATCTTCTCTCCAGTTCTAGATGTATTTTTACCATTTTCCCTTCTCCATCTCTTTATCTTTGTGAAACATACGTGTGACTGTGTCTTGTGTGCACATCTTTTGCAGTTGAACAGGTGTATGTGCATCTGTTTGCAAGACAGTTGTTGGCACTGTGTCTTTTCTAGCCTTTCGCCTTATTTTTTGCAATGGAGGCTCTCACTGAACTGGAGCTCACTTTGCCTCATTGGCTGGCCAGTCCCAGGGTCCGCTTGCTTTCCCAGCCCTTCTCACAACACTAGAGTTATGGATGTGACACTGGGCGTTGGAATCTGCGATGAAGACCTCACACTTGAGCAGCGAGCACTGAATGGACTCAGCTATGATCCCAATCCCAGCTCCAGAACTCTCCAGAGCTGAGCTCCTAATGCAGACACCATGAAAAAGTCCATTTCCTTGTTTTGCTCAGCTTTTAAAGGGCACTGGCATCCCTCCCACCTTCCATTCCTGGAAAGACGGATCCAACGCTTTCACACGGAGAAGTCAGCACATTCTACTCTCTGCCACTTTCTTCCCTTAGTTGATGGTGGTTCCCCCGACTGTCCTTACTCACACGCTTCTGTCCCTGAACACCTCCGTGCAGAAGTGCCCTAGTTTATCGGACTCTTTTCTATCGATAGGTCCTCTTGTAACTGGCATGGGGGAGGCATCAAGCAGGCCCTGTTCTCAGAGAATCTGAGCTGGACGTGTAACCAAACACCATGACTTCCATGTTGGTCACTGAATTGACTGCACAAACGCAGCTAAGACAAAGGGTGGAAGAAGACATCACCGGCCTTTGCAAGGAGAACAAGGGGATGATTTCCAAAGGGGTGCTGTCCCTGAACAACGGAGAGGTGTCTGCCTTGCTCAGTCACTAACAAGTTCCCTGTGAGACATCTCACTTCCCATTCTTGAGAGGGTCAGACACAGAGGTCATGTCCTTTCTGATGGATGGGGGAGACACATCTGTTTAGTTAGAGGAATGAAACTCTCTTGTTGCATAAACAAGACAGGTCTTAGGATTGCCTTGGACAATCTAACGCTACAGCTTGAGTGAGTACATATATATACAATTGTTTTGTTAAAAGTTTAACAGTGGCATAAATCATAAATTAAATCAACAAGCTTCAGATTTCTAATTTATGTAACGTCCCAAATACATGACATTCTAGGAATCCAGACAAGTATAGTTAAGCAATCAGGTCAGCTAAAAGATTAAGACAAAATAAAGATCTCCCATAGTCTCATTCTACAGTAATATTGAGTGTGGTTGGAAGTTTTTGTCTAGAACACAAGGCACTTACACCCATGTTGTGCCCATGCTATGGAAGAAACATAGAGGAAGATGTTTGTGTCTTTGTATAGTATCAGAATTTATGGAAGAACAATAAATTCATGCTGTCAATAACAGCAGTTTGTCATATGACCCTGCTTGCTTTGGAAACCTAGCCAAGGTACACACAGGTTCTTGTTAATTTGCCCGAGTCTTAATTACCAGTATCAACTCTCATATCGCACAGCACACAGTAAATAAATATGTATATCTGTATTAATATATATGGCTTACAAAATGAATACAAGTTAAAGAGACTGAAACAGAGTTCAAGACGTGAGCTGAGGAGTCTGGATCGATAAGATAAGACGATAAGACGAGAAGCCAAACCTGTGCTGGGAGGGACAGCTGCCTGTGCTGCTGGAGCCAGACTTTGAGAGAAGATGAGCTAACCACAAGGGGAAAGGTCAAGCTGTGGGTCAAGGGCAGGAAATGCCGGGTTCAGGTTCAGGTCCAGTTTCAGATGAGTAAATAGATAGACAGTTGAACAGGCTGTGTCAACGGAAGGGGATTAAGCGGATCCAAATTCCAAGGACAGTGAGGAATCCTCTTGTTGATCCTTGAGGCACACCCCAGGTGTCAGGTGACAGATTGGTGTGGGGCCACACCATCACAGGTCTAGGATTCCATCACCGTAAGATCACCCTTTCCTTGATTTGATATGTTCAATAAATTCCTGGGTCTGGTTTCTCTGACATGGTTTTCATTGCTCATGTGTTCACATCTCAGTTCACCCCAGCCAATTGACTTGTGGTTCTCTTTCTGCTCCCAAGAGTGAGTAATTGACCAGCCTGACAGCGTGAAGTTTCTGGGCCAACTCAGGGGCTGCAGTCATCCTTCTCCCTCAGAATGGAGTCAAGGTTTCTAGTGAAGTGGAATTTCTTAGGACAAGGCCCACCCAGAAAAACCGCTGTTTTGCACAACGCAGAGCATCAGAATAGTGCTTAGCCTGGTCTCAATGCAGGGAAGATTTAAACTGCACAAACAGACCAACGAGGATAACAGGACAGAAGACTCATATCCTGTCCTGATGCTTACCATGGCTTACTGTGTTTTGGACAGAGGTGAGATGTTCCTTGGCACAGGGGACAGTTGTCCCACGCAGATAGGATGTGGCAGCGGGACCCCCACAGCAAACTTCAAGACATTGATCCTGATTACCAAGATGACAAGACAGGATTCTTGAAAGAATGTCTTTTTCCTTTATCTGGAAAATCCAGGCCATCCTTTTTGAGGATCCATAGCCTCCACGACTGTTGACATCTGTCAGCGTGGGCCATGTGTGGCAACTGTTAAGTGACAGGGCTACCTCATTGCTCCCCCAAATCCGTGATGAGTGCGAAGGCTGGGCGAACATCCCGGGAATTATGGAGAGTATGGGATGACAGGCAACTGCCCTGCAGTGATGGGGAGTGTTCTTACCTCTCCCCAAATTGTCAACAGTCTCCGTGTTAACTCTTGATGCCTGGACCTTGGTCTCCACCAACCACTGAGTGTTCACAGCCACCGAGTGGCCTATACCAGCCACTGAGCGTTCACAGCCACTGAGCGTTCACAGCCACTGAATGTTCACAACCACTGAGTGTTCACAGCCACTGAATGGCCTCTACCAGTCACTGAGCGTTCACAACCACTGAGTGGCCTCTACCAGCCACTGAGCGTTCACCATCTTTTTCGAAGGCTCGAGTATAATCCTTCAGTAGTTAAGCATGCATTTCTAGTTCATGTCCTTTCTAGTTGGCCTCCTACAGTACAGTCTCTCACCCCCACATCGCTTTCAGATTCACTTAGAACGAAGGGGTAGAGAAGAGATGTTTAGACCTTTCTCTTGTGACATACCGTGGTATTTGGTCAGGGAAATCTCTGACTTTTTGTGGTGGACAAACATGGATGGAGCCCATGGCCACTGATCTGAGTATGTGGTCCACATACTCTCCAAGTCCAAAAAGCAGCACACAGTGGTGGAAATGGAAGGATTTGCTGTGTGTATTTATGGAGCTCTGGATTATTAGACAGGGCCTTGGACCAGACTCTTCATATAAGATGGTAGGTCAGTCTCATTATACCTGAAAGGAAGAGGTTCTCCCTAGCAGGCTGTCTCCTCAGGATGAAAAGCCTGAAGCGCTTGTGGCCGTTGTCATGGTTTTCTGTGAGATACCATGATGGACGTTACGGGGTCAGAGCAACAGGCTCACAGAGTTCCCAGATGTGGCCCTGTTCAGGATATCTTCAGAAAGCAGGAGCCCATTGTGACCTAGGCTAACACATCCTGTGGCAGAAGGCTTCAGCTACAAGGACCACGGGAAATGCTAATACAGGCTGCCTGAGGCCACTCTGGTTTTGGGAATTTTCACGTGTGCCTAAACTTCCTGAGAGGAACTCAGCCTCTTTTAAAAGACATAGGCCCACTTGTTATGACATCTAAGCACCACCAACAATCTTGGGACCAGGAAAAGATCCAGGCAGAGGCCAGTGACAAGGTCAGAGAGTTATGGGGGGGGCACTGGACCAGTACCTTGTTTTTGTTGTTCTCATGGTTTTGAAAGAAGTCCTCAAATACCACAAGGGAGTTCTGAGGTTGCTCTGGTTACAGAAGTAGCCGGAGCACCACTCTGGTTCCTTGTGCTTGATCGCCACCATCAGGGTCCTTCAGGCTGAAAAGAGTCCAGGAGGGCTCTGGAGTTGACTCTGAACCCTTCCCAGGGAACACCCTCAGGCCCAAGAATGGGCAAGTTATTGTTTCCCTACGTGAGCCTTGCACCCTGGGAGTCTGTAAGACCCTATTACCATCTGCGGGCCAGGAGCCCCACAAGCCCCAATACTCCCTCTTAAAGTGCATGAGGATGCACAACCAAATGCAAACACAGACACAGAACCTCAAGGATAGAAGCATAGACAGACTCACGCGATCGCCTAGGTGAGTCCCTAACCCTCCTCTCCATACTCCCTGGATCTCCCTACTTTGTGCGGTGGCTTCAGTGAGCAATATCTCCCACAGTCTTGGTCATTTGAAGACTTAGTGCCCAGTTGGTGGTGCTATTTGGGTGACATTTAAGAGGTGTGGCCTTGCTGGAGGAAGTACATCCCTAGGGGGTGGATTTTGAGAGCTCAAGGCTCACCCTACTTTGTTTGCTCTCTCTACTTGGTACTTATAGCTAAAGATTCCTCTCCTGTCACCATGCCTGCCACTTGCTGCCATGCTTCTTTGCCAAGGTGGGTTCAACCCTCTGGAAAACCATACACCTAAATAAACGCTTCTTCATATAAATTGCTTTGGCTGTGGTGTTTCATCATAACAATAGAAAAGCTAACAGCTACTCCAGCGAAACCGTTCTATTCCTGGCAAGCCAGGGGCAGCACCAGCTTGATCTTGAGGTAGATCTGAGGCTACAAGTGTGTCTTTGGCTCCAAAGGTAAAGGTAGAGGAAGGCTAAAGATGAAGTTCTTCAGAAGAGTCTTTCTGTGGTAGGAGGTGGGTTGGCCCTCCATGGAGTGTTGGGTCTGCTGAACTGTGAGCTGCACTAGGCGATGTCTATGTCTCCTCAAGGCTGGGTGAAGGTTTTTTTCCTGCTGATCATCAGAGTCTGAAGGTTGTTTTTGTGCTTGAAGGAGGAGAAGGATGATGAGAACCTATGCTAATGTTACAGCCTCTGTCATGGGATCTAAAACATAGACCACATCCACAGTCATCACCATGAAGAAGAAGTGCTGGGTGCAGACACCAGGCTAGCAGTGTGGGCAGGGAGGCCAAGCAGCCCAATATCAGAGAGGCTAAGAGACAGACTAGCAGGGGTCAGTCATGGTAACTACGGCAGTTTCTGTGACTGCAGGCTGTTCTCTGGAGAGCTGTAAGACATTCCCATCCCCCACTGCTTTTAACTTTTGGTTTTTCTAGATAGGGTTTCTTAGTAGTTCTGGCTGTCCTTGAACTCACTCTGTACACCAGGCTAGACTCAAACTCACCAACACCTAGTTTAGACAATGGGAGTGGTTCATGAGGGGGCCAGCCACATAGACAAACTCCCCTGGGTAAGAGAAGAGTGGGGGCTGCTCTGTGTTCTTGGGCAGCCGGCCCACAAAGACCATTGTTTCCCTTTCTCCACTCTCAAAGTTCGGAGACATTTCAGAAACAGCTGCTGCATGATGAGCCACCTCGTACCGGTTGGATTAGATGCCATGCGGGGCCCACATGCCTGCCTGTAACAGACAGGCACTTGCTGTTACAGACCTAGAGGGAGGAGCGATGATGTTAAGAGGAAACTGCTATAAAGGCTTGGCGGCCTCCTTCAGTGTATTGTAGAGGAGGCCACACTCTGCCTCAGAGATGAGTCTGAACGCCCACAATGGTGCTCTATGCTAGGGGATGATTCTTGCATGTAGAATGTTTGTGGCAAGAGTCCCACAGTAATCGCAATGACGGTGGCATGTTCCTGGATCCCAAATAGGACATGGGCTCCCATGCAGGATGTCTTGTTCCTTTATCCAGAAAATCCAAGATGTCATTCTTCTTGTGTGCCAGTATCTCATTGAGGAACACGAAGTTCTTGGCCAAAGTCAGTGTGCTGGATGGCTGCAGCTCCAGCTGCATCTTGTTCATCAGGAAGGTGTGTGGGACATTCAGCTCATGGGCACTGAGTTCAAAGAACACCTGCTCCTTGCCATTTAAGGCCCACTTCCAATGGAGCCCTCTTCTGTGGTGGTTTGTGGTGCCAAGATGGTGGTATTCTACCACAGTACCAGGACTTTGTTGCGCTACTCCATGGTCTGGAAGAGGAGAGGACTTGGGTATTTCCTTCAGAGTCCCTTGTCCCTAAGCCTTGTCCTGTTCCTACCCACCAAGCTTCTTCCTGATGCTACAACGGAAGCTGGAACTGGAGGCTGTGACATCATCCTTCTCCATTACCAGGTCCCATGATCATCTATTTAGTTCCTGTCTCACCTGCTAATCTCTTATGCTATTTCTTATCTGGAGAAACTTCTGAGTGTTTCAGTGGGGGACAATTTCCTCGTCAGGCACACTGTGACTCACAGAGGCCCAAGATTGTGTCCTCTAGGGCTGCAACGTGGCCCAAGGCACTAGGAGCTAGACAGATCTCAGGCAGACAGACAGATAGGAAGGGGCCACAGACAGGTAATGAGGAAGGCAAGCGTCCAGCTTCATCCTCACCTCTGACCCCAGACAAAGGTCTTGAAGCCTTTTCCTCCCTCCAGCTGTCCCCCCTCTCAGCTGACCTCCCCAGACTGGTCAAATAACCCGTGACAACTCACGTCTGTGCCTACCATTCAGAGTTCACTGGAGTCCCCTAAACACCAAGGTGACAGTCACCCATCCCAGTGCCCAGCTGCTCCTCAGCATCCACACAGCTCTGGAACACAGCAGTGAAGAGCAAGGGCTTATCTTTTCCCATCATCTTTCCAACTGAGCTTCCTAGCCCCAGCTGAAGCCAGAGCTGTAGCCTCAGGTTTTTATTCACAGTTTCCAGAGCTGTCTGGGACCCTGTGTGTGTCATTTCCTCCTTTTCTTGAAAATCTCTTAGATCCTTCCTACTTAGGTAACTTACACACCCCCTCTGTTTGAGTTATCTAAGTGGGGGAACATTCTTCAGTCAGGTGTTCATGACTCACAGCGGCCCAATGGTCATCAAGGGCTAACAGATGCTCCGGTCTTGGCAATGGCAGAAGCAGACCTACCATGAAATTTTACAAATTGGGTCTCTGAAAATTTCATGAAGTGTATTTTGAACACATTCACCCCTCTTAGTGACACAGACGTTATGGGACTTACCAAGCATTTTCTCATTGGATTGAAGGCCTTTTCCAGTGTGATGGAAGCCATACCTGCCACCATTAAAGGGGTCAAGAATGTGTGGCTAAATATGTCCTAGGTCCTAGGGGACAACCCAAGGCCATCACTCAGCTATACTCCTCATGACAGTATTACACCCGTAGAGCAGAACACACCTCAATTCTCATTAGTGAAGCTTCTCCTTATAGAAGATGGTAACTGACAGAGACTCATGGTCAACATGCAGAGAGAAAGAAGCCTATAGGTTCTCAGAACTAAAGTTTGATGCAATTACCCTTTGGGGGATGTGTTTTGAAGTTTAATGTAGACTTCCCAAGTCAGTCTCCTGGATGGAGGTGTCTGGGCGTAAGTCCTGGGAAACCTTCTTAAGTGTTGGATTTGCAGGTTTTCATGGTGAGAGCTCCATATAATCTGAGAACCATAGCTTTGGAGAGAAGTGCCGGCTTCCTTATTTGTTTGCCTGTTTTCTTCTGTACACAGCACCAGGGTAGGAATGTCTGCATTCACCCATTTAGTTTTTTTAGGGTGCTCTACATGTCTTGGGGTAACACTTCTTCAGTTTGGAATTTGTTTGTTTTGTGGGTGGGGTGTGTGTGTGTGTGTGTGTGTGTGTGTGTGTGCTCATGAGCGCATGTGTGCATGCATACACAGCGTGTGCATGCAGGAGTGGGTACCCATAAATGTATGTGTGCATCCTGTGGAGGGCAGAAACAGATATGAACTGACTATCTACCTCATTTTTTGACTCACCGACTCTTCTAGACTGGTCAGTGAGACCAAGGCATCTGCTTCTCTCCTTTGACCCCACCTCAGTGAAAGGGTTACAGACAAGCACCACAAGGATGTTTGGGATCTGAACTCAGGTCTTGATGGTGTGGCAAGCATGCGACTGACTGAGCCATTGTCATAGTCCCAGCTCTGGGATTCTTCGGGGCTGTGTTTCAGAGGAAGCCATGATGGAAAAGTCTGTTTTCTTCTCCTGCTTTTCCAGGGTTCCTAAATGCCCTTCTACCTCCCCTTCACGGAATGATGGTCTTTTATTTCTTCCTCATCCTTACATAAAACTCAGCTTACTATTCATGCCATTTTTCTTCCTCCTACTTAATATTTGCCTCTGGGCTTTCCTTATTGTCTACAGGCTTTCCTGACTCAGTTTCCCATCAGCAGACCGAGAGAAGCTATGTCCCAGCTCACTGAAATGTTTATCTCCGCAGAAGGAAAGGAGGTTCCAGACAACAGGGCAGTGCAGCAACACACACGCAGCTTCTGTACGGCTTGAGAGGTCTTAGAGACATCTGTTAGGTGCTGGACTGTTAGCATATTTGCTAATTCCCCCATAGTCTTTTCCTTCATTATGCCCACCATTCATGTTGGGCAGTTCTTCTGTAGCCTCCATGAGAGGGAGCCGAAAACTCCCACAGACACAGGAAAACCCCACTAATCTACTATCCCAATGGACTTTCTTTGCCTTGGTCATGTGGTCTCTGGGTGGGGGGACTCTGTACACAAACAAGAATGAAACCCAAGCCCACCCATAAGTGTGTCCCATGTCCTCCCCCTGCTTCTAAGGAGCAGTGGACGAGGGTGGAAACTAGAAGGGAGTTTGTCTGACTCTGTGGGGCTCTGGGGCTAGTATCCAGGGCCAGAGGCTGGGCTCTTCACACAGGATTGCAGGCCCCATCATAGCTGAAAGGGTGTTCATTGTCTGACAGTTGTGGCCATTGTTCACGGGTTTCTTGGAATGCCATAGGAAACGTTGAAGGGTGGAACGAGGAGCCTACAGAATTTCCAGATGTAGCTATGTTGGGGACATCTTCATTATCAGGGCTGTGCTGGAAAACCACAGTGATCCTGTGTGGGAGAGGCACAGGCTTCACTGGGTAGGTAAATACTGAGTACTTACCCCTTGCAAATACTCTGGCTGGGGAATTTTTAGATGTGTCTACAAACTTCCTGAGACATTCCCAGTCCCATTTAAAAGAGGTAGGCCCATATTTCACAACGTCTGAACTTGCCCACCATCTGGCAAACCACACTCTGAGAAGCAGGACCAGGTCCAGGTAGAGGCTAGTGATAAGGTCAGGGGTGGGCAAGGGGGACTGGGTCAGTACCTCATCTTCAATGTCATTGTTCTCAAGAAAACTCTCAGGGGGCTCCCTGGGTGGTTCTGGTTGAATAGGTCAGGGATGGACTTCTTGGACTCCCTATTCTTGGTCACTGCCAGTCAGAGCCTGCGGGCAGACAAGAAATGAGTAAGATGTTACTTCCTCAGAAAGTAAGCTGTTTCCTCAAATCTGAAAGTCTGCCCATCACCACCCAAGGTCCAGCAGCCCTTGAGTCCCTCCACTCCCTCCTTAGGTTCCCATAGAACCCAGACAGGAAGCATGGACAGACACAGCCAGTCACTGAGGGGAGACCTGGATCTTTCTCTTCAGATTCCCTGGAAATCCTTACTTGGCCCAGGTGAGAGCACAGCCATCCCATTCTGGTGGTAACACCTTCTGAGCCTTGGCAGATCTGTGAGCGGCAGCTGTGTATGTGACCCTTGAGGTCTCTTTTTTGGGGGCTGTAAAGAGCAGCTACTGAGGCTGAGTCTGGAAGGTGGCCTGACACTCCAAAGAGTACTGCGTCTGTTCAGTGGATTTGACCCGATGGTGTCTTGTGTTCCCAGGGTTAGTGATGCGTTCCTGTCTGGTCTGCGGCTTATAGAAACTGTTCCTGGTGCCCATAAGCTTGGGGAGAAGAGGGTCAATTCATTAATTCATCTTTGGAACAGAACTCCCTTGCTCTGCTCAAGAGCCTCAACATTGACCAAGTTGACAGTCAGTTGCTGGATGGAAAGGAGGTGTGCTGGGAGAAGGCCCTGGGTACCAGCAGAAGGTTAAGCAGACCCCAGAATCTGAGGACAGCTCAAGGGTCAGTCACAGCAACAGTGGCAGCTTCAGGGTGACCCTCACACTGTTTGCTGCAGAACTTTGACACAGTCAGCTTACTGTGGTTTTCATCATGTTTCTGCAAGCCATTATACTCTGGTCCAGTGAAGGAAGTGGGACTGATTGGGTAGAAGCTACCCATTTGGTCCTGGTGGCCTTGCTCTGCTATTGGATTTGTTGTCAACCTTGTCCTTCCTCTGTGGTGACATCATGTAGCCAAGAAACACACAGAACATCCATCGATAGCTCCATAACCCACGCCAAAGTGTTAGAAATAATATTTCTTACCCTCCATGACACTTCCCCACCCCCACTCTATGCATCATTCTACTGAACCCCAACAATGGTAGGTGCACACCCTACCCCACATTCAGGGTCCCCCTAGGATACAATTCGCTGCTGTCATCTTCCAGATGAGTATTGTGTGGTTTTGGTGGGAAAGAAGGCTGAACAAATATTCCTGATTGTATTCCAACCCCATTTCTTGTGGAATGAATGGATGCATTTTGGTGAGAAGCAGTTGAGTGACAGTGAGGGTTGATCTCAAGCCTTACCTGCCACATCCGGGTCAGTATGGTAATGCCATCGCTGGGTGGGAACATTGCCAGTTAGGTGGGTGAGCAGGTGGGCGCCATGGAACCATCCTTCAGGGGTGTAGAAGGTTGTGCAGAAGCTGCCAGTGGAGTGTGTCTTGGTCTCCACCATGCCCTTAGGATAGAAGATAAAATCTTAGACTGTTGAGGTTGTCTGCAGCACCAGCTTGGGTCCATTTAGCTCTGCAGAGGAGCTGAAGTTGCCTGTGAAGTTAGTGCTAAACTTGGGTTTAACAGGCATCTCTGTGGACATCTCAAAGAGACAGAGGGTCTTGGGTAATGTATAGGTCTGTCATTGTCATAGTATTGAGGAATATCCAAGACGGTGACTGTGTGTTGGCACAGTCAATGGCAGGAGTTAACTTGTGCCTGACGTGGCCTAGTCCCCAGCTTACCTCCATGTATCTGGTCTCTATGCCTGTACGTATGTTTTTCATACAGTGCAAGGGCTGTTTGCTTGCTGACCTTATAGACGATAGGCTCATCCTCAAAACACACATTAAAGATCTGCATCCTAGACGAGAATGAGCTCCCGTCTCCACAGAGCACAGTGTTGCCTTATAGCGTGTATAGAGTACCACCGGGATGGACCAACGTGGGGTCAACCTCACTGAAGGACACGTGGTGTCTGTAGAAGTCTGGTGACTGCTCCATGCTCATAGGCAGTGGGTTCCCAGGGACAACTACATTCACACATTCATCCTCATGTTCCTGAGCCAGTTCCTCTGGACTCTTATAGAACTTGCCATTACAGCAGGCATGTTCCGCATTTCAGAGTTGGGCATCTGTGACGCCATTATTTATGAGGATCTCCAGCCCAGTAGGGTGCAGAATGTGTCCTTCCACAATGTGCTGCAGCATAAACCATAAGACAACATCTGTACTGCACACCTTGGTGTACCAGGTCCACGAAGGTCAGACACTGGCCATTTCAGCCCTGTAGAGACGCCAGTAGTGCCAGGGAAAACTGCACAGGCCCAGTGGCTCCCTTGCTTCAGTGGACTTGTTGATGCAGAGGAGACTATACTCTGTTATACACATGGATCTAGACGCCCAAGATTAATGATTCTCTGGCCTGGGTGACAGTTCTCTTATGTAGATGGGTCTTGACAGGAGCCCCACAGCAAACTCAATGCCTTTGGAGTGCTCATGTGTGTGTGTGTGTGCGTGCACACACACACACACACACACACACACACACACACACACACACACACAATGACCACACGAGCTTCCCACACACACAGGATGCATTTTTCCTTTATTCAGAAATTCCATCACGTCCTTCTTCTTGGGCAGCAGCGCTTCAATGAGGAATGCAGAGTTCTTGTCTAAATCTGTGTGCAGAATGGCTGCAGCTCCAGCTCCGGCCTGCACATCAGGAAGCCATGCGTGACTGCTATCTCCTGGGCGCTCAGGTCTGCCAGCACTTACTGTTCAGATGGGTGTTCTGCCACGGCCGTCTGTACGATGAAGACGGTGGTTACCCAGTCCAGTGTCAAGCTCCTTTGTGCCAGCCTCATGGCTCTGGAACTCAGCCAAAGAGAAGATGGTGTAGGTATGTCCCTCTCCAAGCCAGCACTCAGAGCACATTGTCTCTAAGGCCTGTCTTTCTGTCTTCCTCCCCTGACCGTGCTTTCTCCCTTACCCAGCTGAAGCCAGCACTGAAGTCCCCGGAGCCTCACAGTTCACAGTGCTCTCCAGGCCCTGTGTACAGCCACCTATATCTTTCATGGTGTGAAAACCTCTTAAAGTCTTTCTTACCTACATCACTCTCATGTTTCCCCCCTTCTCTTGCTGTTATCTCACTGGGGAGATTTCTTAGTATGGCCCGCCATGAGTCAACAGCCCAAGGCTTGATTGTCCAGGGCAGTGAAGGGTTTATGTCCTGGTGGGACAGATGGCTGTACTGAAATGCACCATCATTTATAGTGTAAATTAACTTGTAGGAGCATGTATTTTGAAATTTAGGGTGTATGTTCAAGGTATACTTTTTAGGGTTCAGCTGCCTGGGTTCATTTCCTGGTATATCACAACACTAAGGCCTACTTGTGTGAGCGTGAACATGCTATTTAAAGTCTCTAGGCCTCCTTCATCTCAATGGGGGATGACAAGGATAGGAGCAACATGCCATTTTCTAAGGTTCTGGGAGGAAACAGTAGACAATGCCAGCCTTCCAGGAGTGCGCTCCAGATCCATAGCTCTTTAAAGCGAACCTGAGGATATAGTCTGGACTCCAGTGCTTTGGAGAATTCGAACCACACAGACTGTCTGGACTGAGTCTAGTCTGTGACTCCAGGACGGGCAGACTCCAGTCCCACTTAGCTTTCCCTGGTCTCCAGTTGGGTATCTCATGATCACCAACAATGTCAGGTGGGACTGGACATGGGGGAAGCCGCAGTGATTGGCCTGGGGATTTCCTCTAGGGCTTCCATGGGGATAAGAGTTGCAATTTTTCTTTGCTCTTGGGCAGTGATTCCTTGAGGATCGCACTGTTCACTTTCCAGCCTCCTGTTTCTAAGCCAGTCCCCCTGTGCTGATGTAGAAATTGCATTTACTCAAGGGCAGCTCGACTCTCCAGTGCTGAGCATCTGTGCTGCCTTGAGTTCTTCAGCCCAGTAGGGGGCAGTAAGTGGCCTTCTATGTAGTTCTGCAAGCTAAACCAGTGAAGTATTTCCTGGCTCTGCTACAGGGGCCACATGCTTGAAGGCCAGACATCGGATGACACAGTCCTGGAGTAAGAGAACCTGGTAGCTTCAAGCTAAAAATCACTGAGGGCCTTGGTGGCCTCCTCCAGCATGTCATAGAAGAGACCAGACTCTTCTATGGTAAAGGGGTTATGGCAACGGCCTGGTAACAACGGACATTCGAATGATCCTGGCCACTGAAGATGAGGACATCGAGTTTCTTGTGTTGAATGAGCTTTTTCTTTAGCCTGAACATTCAGCAATCCTTTTTCTAGGACAACAGCATCTCAGTAGTGCCATGAACATGGAGTTCATGGGCAAAATTGGTGCCATGGATGGCTCCAGTTCCTTCATGTTTTCCAGCAAGCTTTACAACCTTTAGCCCACAGACACCCAGGACCCAGAACACTCAGATGTAGCAGGCTTTCTTGGACCGTCAGCCCCCAAATCATTTCTTGGAGACTTATTATTAATTATGAACGCGCAGCTTTTGCTTGGCTTGTTTCTAGTTAGCTCTTTTTCTTTTAACTTAAATTAACCATTTCTTTTAATTTGTGTGCTGGCCAGAGGCTCGTTTACCTCATCTACATACTGTCCATCCTGATTTCCTGCTTCCTTGGTGCCTGACTGGTCCCCTCAGCCCACTGGCAGGTTGGCTGGTTGGCTCCCCTTTGCTCTGTACCCTCCAGCCCTGCCTATTCCTTCTCTGCCTAACTATAGGCCATTCAGCTTTTTATTAGACCAATCAGGTGCCTTAGGCAGGCAAGATAAACCAGGAACACATCTCTACACAGATAAACAAATATTCTGTTCCACAACACTCAGGCATTGTCATTAGGAAGTCCACCTGGGGCGTTGTCATGGCAACCTGTAACATCAAGAAGTCAGTCCCTTAACTCTGTGCCTGGTTTCTTCAGGTTGGCCCCATGACTGCAGAACTCAGGAGGACAGAGGAGAAGACTTAAGGATTTCCCTTTCCAGGCCACCCGAGTAGCTTGTCCCTAAGTTTTGTGTGTTTCCTCTGCTGACTTAGCTTTCATGCCTCGCCTCAGTAGAGCCTGGAGCCCCTGGGTCCTCACTCGCGACTCCCTGGGTCCTCACTCATGGCTCCCAGTGTTATCTAGGCACCTGTGTATGTGCCCACTTATTTCCCCCCATCTATGAATCTCAGTTTTCACGATTTAGATAAACTCACCAATTTCCCCACTTTTGATGTCATCTCAGTGGGGAACATCCTTCAGTCAGGTGCAGTCACAGCAGCCCAAGGCTTAGTCATCTAGGGCTTCAAAGTGACCTTGTCCTGGTGAGAGAGAGGGCTGGACTAACAGGAAAACTGCCTTTCTGATACAATAAATTACCTTGTAGGGGGATGTGTTTAGGAAGTTAGGGAATAAGCTCCAATTCAGGTTCTGGGGTTCAACTGCCTGGGTTCAAGTCCTGGGAACTCACACCACTAAGGGCAACCTGTGTCATCCTGCCTGTTTTAAACTCTTAGGGTCTCTATTATCTCAACGGTTAAACAGAAACGACAGCAGCAGCATATATAGCCTGAGAGTGTGGAGAGAAATAAGGTGACAGTAAATAGCATGCTCAGGACAATGCTGGTCTTCCAGAAGTGTTGGCCTCACTTCTTTTTAAAGTGAACCCCAATGATCCTCTCTGGACCACAGAACACCAGATATTTTGAGGACTGGAAACTTGCTGAACTATATCTAGGCTTGAAGCAAGGATGTGGAGAGTCCTGCCCTGCCAGCCTTCTCTGGCCATGCAACAGTGCACTTAGGTTGGGGTCTCTTTTCTACCTAGGCTATATGAGCTCACATGTCATATAGGTTTGGCCTTCCTCCTTTCCAGATTGAAGGAATGCAATCAGGGTTTTCACCTTCTATCTCCTTCCTCAAGCTACCAGCTATACATAGTGTGTATGCATGCATGGTGCAGTTGAGTGTGATGTTCAGAGATATACATTGTGTGTGCGTGCATGCATGGTGCAGTTGAGGGTGATATTCAGAGATATACATTGTGTGTGCATGCATGCATGATGCAGTTGAGTGTGATGATCAGAGATATACATTGTGTGTGCATGCATGCATGATGCAGTTGAGGGTGGTGTTCATAGACCCTGGTAGCTGCTTCTCTACTCATCTCTGTCCCTGTGGTTGGACTGCAGTGTGGTGGACTCTGCAGTGTTCAATTGCCAAGTGATCTCAGCCCAAGCACACATGCTGGATGCTGCCACTGTCTTTAGTCTTGGTTTCTCTAGATCTTAACCTGAACTGGAGGTTCTGGGTCCTCTAGAAAAGCCTCTCAGTATGCCATTCCTGGACAAAGGAGATGTCTTTTCCCCATGACTGATACTAGAAGGTTCCATTGGACTTTGGAATTTCACTCAACTATCTCTTTGTATCTCTAGCTCAACTCTTCACAGCTGAAGGTTAGGTGGAGTCCAGAGGTCTCACTTTAGTCCTGGGCCTGTGAGAGGGTGGAAGGAGTCTGCGGGGTCCTTGCTGTCTTAGGGAATTAATTACTTTTGGCTCCCCGAATGGAACCCTCAGGAGAATTCTGGAGAACACTCTCTCTCTTGTTGAGAGGGATAAAGGGAGGACTCAGAGGTCTGCCTGTTGTGTGTCATTCACTTCCCAGATGGGTGACAAAGCTGTGTGCTTGCTTGCAAGCCACTTAATGGTAACGTTCAGAGTAAGAATTAAGCAAAGGCATAGGAGATCATCAAGTAGACGAGGGAGGAACTGGACCACAGAGCCTGAGCCTCGGGATGCTTCACGTTTGCTGTGTTTGTAGATGTGGTTTGTGTAACGTAGCTCACCCTCATGTACTTACTCACAGAAGAGTCTGTTTTCCATTTGGATTCCTCCCTCTCGAGAAGCTTTTCCACTTCACTCTCTCTGCCAAGTGCACATCCTATGTCCTTGTTCAAAAATCAGCTAATACCCAGCCTCAACAAGGCTTCCCTTTTAAGTTTTGGGCTTTTTTTGCCTTTATTTCGTTTCTACAATAAGTTTTGGTCATGTCAATCCTTTCCCTTGACTTCCAGGCCTACACCCCTCCGCTACCCATTCAGCTTTGTCCCTTCTTTACCCTGACCCATCAAATCCACGTTGTGCTGCCCAGATATTATTGGATGTATGGCCTTCCACTGGAACATGGTCAACCTGCCAGTGACAATACTTTTTTAGACAATGCTTTTAATTTAAATGAAATTACATCACTTCTCCCTCTCTTTCCTCCCTCCAGTCCCTCTCAGCTACCCTTCCTAGAGCACCTCCCATGTTGTCCCCACTCTCAAGTCAATAGCTTTTTTCTGTCCTTATATTTTTTACATAGATATGTGTGTATGCTTATATATATATGCAACCAATAAGGGACTCATCCCTGAGAGAGGCTAATTCTCTTTCTCCCAGTAGTCATTAGTTGCCTGTAGTTCTTTGTCTAAGGGTGGACCCAGGAAATTTTCCCTCTTCCCAGTTAACACAGCCATTGATGTTACTATTGTTCTGGTCTTGTTTATGAGGCCACTTGTAGGAGAAACTCTTTTGCAGCAGACTTCCTGGTATTTTGGGTCTTAAAATCTTTCTGCTCCCTCTTCTGTGCCGTTCCTTGAGCTGTGATGTGGCTGTATCTGTTGGGGTTGGGCTCCTCAGGAGCCGTTGATCTCTGCATGGGGTCAGTTAGGGTTTTCTGTGATGGTCTCCATTAACTGTAAAGACAGTCTTCTCTGATGGGGAGTGGCAGCCAAGCTTCTCTGTGTGTATAAGGAGAACATTGAGATTATAGGAGAAGATTTAGATTATAAGGATAAGATTTAGATGACTTTAGTCAGGGATTATGTCAGTCTGGCAGAGTCAAGAAAAGAAGACAATTCTTTGCTAAGAACCATGACCTCATTAGCACTGAGAAGCTGGCTAGGCGTCCAGTACCAGGCATGATTCCTCTCCCTGACAGTGAACCTTGCGTCCAATCAAACAGCTGTTGATTGCTGCTGACCAGTGAGAAACTGGCAACACTAGTATTAAAAACCTTCCCTCCCAGAGGCTATCAGTTACCAACAAACAGTTCCTCAGCTAGGAGTGGACTTTCATGCTTGCCTCTCCCCTCCATGCCGGGATTTGGTCTGCCTGGAACTTGCACAGCGCTTGTGCACACTGTCTCAATCACTGAGTTCACCTGTGCAGCCGCCTGGTTGTGTTCAGAAGACACCGCTTCCTTGTTTAGGTTCTTACACCTTTTCTGCCCTCTCCTCCACAATGAGCCCTGAACCTTGGGAGGAGGGGTCTGATACAGATTAAGAGCCTGACTGTCTTGGACCTGAATTTAACTCTGTTCACTTTCCATTCACTGCCTTCCCCTGCCCCAGCACTTTATTATTAAGTCTGTAGAGGAATGAGCATCCCTTGACAATTGTGAAAGACGTGTGTCACGCTTGCTCCTCAGTGGTGAGCTAGTGGGATTCTTGGAGCCTCAGCTCTTTTTTTGTGTGTGTCTCCTGGCCCTGGTGATCAGTCAAAGATGGATATGGAGGCATCCCTGGGACTGTCTTGATTGGAGGTGCCATTGCTGTTGATTTCATAATATTTGCTAATGCCACTGAGTATCTGCTTGGAAGAGAAGAAGCCAAGTGGCTCTGGTAATGGGATTGCCAGTTAGCATCTTTCAGGAAACACATTGTGGGTCAAGGATGTAAAAGTTGCCTCTGCCCAGTATAGTGGTATATTATTTATATTTTAATAAATAAATCTTGACTGAAGACCAGAGGCAAAGCTAAAGCCATCAGAGGTCAGGGAATGGTGACACACTCCTTTAATCCCAGGATTTGGGAGACAGAGGCAGACGTCTCTGTGAGTTCAAGGCCAACTTTGGCTATGCATATCAATGCAGAAACAAATCCAGGTGTGAAGGCCTACGCCTTCAATCCCAGGACTAGAGGGAATATAAAATGGGAGAAGAGAGAGGCTTAGGCTGTTTAGTTTGTGGCCATCCAGCCTTGGTAGAGGTAAGACTTCTCTAGTGGCTTGGCTGTTTTGCTTTTCTGGTTTTCAGCTTGACCCCCAATTTCTGTCTCTCAGTTTTTATTATTAGTGTTCCAGCCCAGAATGAGTGATGAACTACCAGGAGTCTGGAAGATTTCTCATCACAATCTGCCTTCCAAGGGCCAGAACCTCCATGAGTGCTTTCCACTCCATCCTGAGTGCACGGTGACACACCTTCAGATGGACATATAGTCACAGATCCTGGAGGATGGAAGGTCACACAGACACGTACAGTAGCGGGAGAACCTTTGGGCCTGCTTATCTGGTCCAGGTGACAGCTCCCTCCTTCCAGCCTTGGAGCAGCACCTGCCTAACTATGGTTCTGATCTCTAGGCAGCAGTTGCTCCTACGGCGTCAGGGCTGCTCTCTGGAGCTGCTAAAGGTCAGGTGCTTGGTCAGAGTCTGTCTGATGTGGACAACCACCTGGTGTTCCTAGGAGGACGGGGTCTGCTCCACTGTGTGTTTGTTACATGGGGCGGTATCTTGGCCTCCTGGGGTTGGTGGTGATCTGCCTGATCTTCAGTGTCTGGAAGATGTAGAGGCACAAAAATTTTGTTTCATAGAAAAGTCTGTCGAATATTCTAGGCCTTTAGGCTAAAGATGAATGCCCTGAAGTTGCAAAGGAACCTTGGGTGACTGTTCAGGCAGCCAGCTGTTCCTGTCATTTCTCACATGTTTTTGAAAGTTGCTTGCTCTCACTTTCTGCTTACTCAGTTAATATTATTTCCTTCTTGTGTCTCTGAGGGAGTTGAAGACTAGATATTTATAGTTACAGTTTTCCTTGTTTACTCCACTCAGAAAAGAAATTTTCTAAAGAAATATAAAGTATATAAGATTGAGAGACATAAAAATACAATTTTGAGTTGGTAATGCAAGTTAGACTAGAAAGTGAATTAGGTAAAACACTTTGGATTTATCAAGATAGGATAGATAATGAGGTATTTTCTCTGAATTTGTCAATTGTTAATGAGCTAGAAATTGTTTGTGTATTTATTGCCTATATATTATATACAATTATTATAGTTATTGTATATAGTTTTTCTTATTTTAGTTTTAGTCTTTTCTATTTTACACAAAAGGGGATATGTAATACTATTTTGTTTGTATTTTAACAAAGCTTGCCTGAAGATCAGAGTGCAGAACTAAGACGCCAGAGGTCAGGCAGTGGTGGCACACACCTTTAATCCCAGGACTTGGGAGACAGAGGCAGATGGATCTCTGTTAGTTCAAGGCCACCTGGGCTACACAAAATTGATCCAGTCTAAAGCAGAAACAGAGCTCACACAAAAGTGATTTCAGTACTTGGGATCACATGCCTTTACTCCAACACTAGGGAGGTGGAGACAGGAGTGATAATGCTGGGTGGAGAGAGGAATATAAGGTGGGAGAGACAGGAACGGAGTATGTATAAAAATGCAATCTGGAGACGTGTCTGAGAATTCGTAAAGACAGGATCACCCCTTTGGTCTGAGCATTGGTAGAGGTAAGAACTCTCTAGTGGCTGACCACTCTGCTTCTCTGATCTTCAGCATCAGCTGCTATATCTGACTCTGGGTTTTTAATATCAATACCAATTAGAATTTGTGCTTTACTCCATGTAACCACTGTGAGGGAGCCCATCAGCCTTAACTGTGTTTAAATCCTCTGGGAGAGTTGGGCTGTATGAGTCTCTACTCCTTCCCTAGCAGGGTATTGACGAACCTAATATTGTGTATACCTACACTTCACGATTTTTTAAAGCTTAAAAATGTATTGACTATTATAATTTTATACTTACATATAAAATATACTTTGATCACATCCACTAAATTATTTTTCTTATTTTCCTTCCATTTTGGCCAAGCATCCACTTCTCAATCTCTCTCTCCTCCACCCAACTTCTTTAATGTGCATAGTATTTATTTATATTTATTTTTTGACCACTTACAATTTGCCACATCACTGAAGAAGATGACTTGCCCCCATCAAGCAAACATTAACTGCTTATGGCTCTCCAAGAAAGTGGGCCTTATGAACCCTTTTCTCACTCATGGTGGAATGTTGATGGTCCATGGCTTCACTTTTATAGGAGCTTTATCTTCAAAGAAAACCAAACAGTGGTTATGGAGTGCAGCCCCTTACCTCTGCCACCCCACAATGAACATCTGTTAGCATGGCCCATGTGTGACAACTTCTGAGTCATAGGAACAAACCCACTGCCACCCAGAGCCTGTGGTCCATGGCAGGGTTCATGTTTGGCATGCAGTCTGGCGAACATGGCAAGTGTGTGGTGACTGACACCAACACCTGCAGTGCCAGGGAGTGTTCCAACCGTGCCCGAATCCTCTCTACCAGCACTTCAGCCTCTGCCAGTTACAAACATTCTACTGTTTTTTCAGGCGGTGGGGCCGGAAGCCCCAGCAGACTCCATGCTTTTCCATACTTTTGTGTTATTTATGGCTATTCTCCACAATTCCTCATGCCCAAATGTCTCCAGAGTTCCTAGAAACAAGGGGATAGAACACAGGGCTTTAGACTCTCCCTTCTCACAGGGCTTGAGTAGCTGAGGAAAACACTTGTAGTGGAGCCACAGGTATGCAAGAGAGAACTGGCAGCCGGTGCTTGGAAAATGAGGCATGTCTTCTCCCAACTTACCTCTGGGAGGCTCCCCCAGGGCCTCCTCTCTCACTCAGAGAGCCCTGTAGCCACTTCTGCTGGGCCTTTTGTGGTTGGCCTACATAGCAGAGGATGACACTGAGCTTCTGACCATCCCTCCCCCACTTTCCCGTATCACCACATCTGGATTTTCCTTTGTTCCACCTTGAGATTGTCTCGTTGGCCGGGAGGTCTCCAAGCGGGGAATCCGGCTAGTCAGGGTGCCCCTTGTGGTCTGCTTCTGTCTCCCCAGCTCTGGGATTCCAAATGTGGACCATCACAAGCAACATTTTCCCCTGTAAGTTCTGGGATCAAATTAATGCCTTGTGTTTCCAAGGCCAGCACTTAAGTGACTGAACTGTCTGTGTATCCCCTAGGTTTCAGGTTTTCATAGATGTTTTAATTGGCACATATGTAATGCTATGTTTCCTTGTGATGTTTTCAGTCATAAACATAATGCTTTTTATATCATACCCTCCTCTTTCCCCCTCTCATGACAAAGTGAGTCCTGCCCACCTCTTCCTCTTTTGGACAAGTTTCCTGTGTTTTCCTGTGCACTGGGGACTCAGTGAGTCTCATTGCAGTTGCTTAGAGGAGCCCGAGTGAGGATTTGCATGCATGAGCACAGGCAACTTCCTAGAGGCTACACCATGGAAGAACATGTTTTTCCATCCCTCATCAACCACTAATCCGGTATGAAGCCTCAGGGAGGGGCACATCAGCCTGAGCCCTTCCCCTCCCGTGACAGGAAGTGAACAGATTGAGAATCCAGGATTTTTTTTTGGGGGGGGGGTATAACATTTATTATTTTTCTTAGTTCTACGGGCATTTCATACAATGCATTTTTATCATTTTCACCTCTCCCCAACTCCATCCAGATCCACTCCCCTTCCCTGCCTACTCAACTTTGTATCCCTGCTTTCTTTTTGAAGTCAAGCACAATTTGTCCCCCCTACCATATGCTCTTGGATTTGTAGCCTTCTGGAGTGTGGTTGAGAAAACTGTCTCTCTTCCTCCCAGCAGCTGTTGACTGCCAATCGCTCATCAGCTAGGGGTGGGGCTTTGTCCTCTCTTCCTCTGTTCATGCTAGGAATCCTCCCTCCCTCCATCCCTCCCTCTCTCCTCTCTTTTCCTTCCTTATTTTTGTAACCAACTACATTTGATCAGGTCACTTTCCCTGTAACACTCTTGGGGTAATATGCTTGACAAGGGTAACTTACTCTTGGCCATTGATGAGTATGACTCCCCTCCCCCCAACAACTCTTAACCACCTGTGCTATTTAGGGAGGGATGGGCCTTATGAGGTGATTCCCTACTCCATAATGGAAGTTTGATGGAGCCATGGATTTTGTATTTGAGAGCAGTTTTAGGTTCATAGCAAAGCTGAGAAGGAGGACGAAAATGCTGCCATATACTTCATGCCCCTCCCTGATGGCCCTCCAATATCATTCACCAGCATGACACATGACTGTTAGAGACACTCTGTTGCTACCCATAGCCCATGGTGTGCTCGAGGTTTGTGTTTGGTAAGTGAGGCCCATGACGAGTGTTTAAGGACAGGCACCTGCCATTGTCTTGCTGGGGAGTGTTCCTATTGCCCTTAACATTCTCACTCCACTTCTACTCCTGCCCTGCAGCTCCCACTTTGTCAACCACCGAGTCTCACTGTTTGTTCTAGAAAGTGGTGCTGGACTCCCAGAAGACAGGGTACATGTCCAGTGCTTCCGTGCCCTTCATGACTGCCCTCCTGCTTTACAATTTCTCATCTCCAAATCTCTTTCAGCTTTGTTTACAAGGAAGGAGATGTGGAAGCACGGTTTGGTGCCCTCTTTTCCTGCATAACCCGCGGAGAGCGGCAGAATGATGGTGGTGAGCCACCCAGCTCAAGGGAGAACTTGGTAGTCAATGATGGTCCCCTGCTGCAGACCTGAGGCGTGCCTGAAGCCTACCTCTTCTGGGAGTCCTCCTCGGTCACCTCAGAGGATTCCAGAGTGGCCCTTCTACCTCTCGCACAGCTTTGCACTTGCCGGCTTCTGTGTCATCATAGCTCCTTGCTCTCCCGACCACCATCATCGGTGTCCAATCAGAGCACATCATGAGCTCTGCTGTCGATGCCTCTGGTCCCACTCAGGTGGAACAACCAGGCTCCCACTGCACACACAGTAAGGTTAGACAGAAACTAAGTTGAAGAGAGTTTTTTAGTTCTCAAGTTAACCTTAGCTTCATAAGAGTGGCAACAGTCTCTGTCTCTGTCTGTCTGTCTGTCTGTCTGTCTGTCTGTCTGTCTCTGTCTCTGTCTCTGTCTCTGTCTCTGTCTCTCTCTCTCTCTCTCTCTCACACACACACACACACACACACACAGAGAGAGAGAGAGAGAGAGAGAGAAAGGTCCACAGAAAGGACCTGCCCTCTGGTTTCTAACGTACTCTTTATGAACTCCTATGAGACAGTCAGTCAGAGCCTTTCTTTCTTGCGGAGAAGAAGAAAGATGGGATCAGTTTTATTGAACCGCTGAGCTTTCATGACTGTCTCTTCTACTCTGGGCTTCTTGCTGGGGCCCTGACTCTAGGAGTTATCATGAGTGGCAGCCCCATGCAGACAGTCAGGGGGCAATGGCCACAGGATGAAAGTGTTGATAATCTTTTAGGTATCTCCATAGTATCCCCTTCCTCACTCTGTATGGCTGTCATTGAGGTGGAATATTTCCCCACAGCCTTCCTGACAGAGAGCTGAAAACCTCAGATGTTGAAAACCCTACCTGGTAGACAGTTCCAGTATCCCATGGGCTTCTTCTGCCCTTGTCATTAAGGTCCTTCTGGGGGCAGTAGACAAGCTTGAATGTAACCATGGCTACACATCTGGATGTGGCCCTCCTCTGTCCTCCACCTGCCACTAATAAGCATTATTCATGGGTGGAAGCTAAAGGGTCTATTGTCTACTCTTGTGCTGATCTGGGACTGAGAAGTTGGAGTTGGGGCAGGACCCTACACACAGGGTTGTAGGTCCCATTGAGGTTGAAGGAAGAAGGCACCAGGTAGGCTCTCTCCTCATGGGTGCAGGGTCTGATGTAGCCATAGCTGTTATACCTGGGTGTCTCTAGGAGCCACAGAAGTCAAAGGGTCGGAGCACGAAGCCCACAGAGTTCTCAGATGTGGTCAGGTTGACCTTAGAATGGGGTATGTTGTGGAAGCCCACTGTAACCCAGGCCACCAAATCCTATTGGAAAGACAAAGATTTCAGTGAACAGGGCAGTGCTGAGTGCTGGCCACCTGAGGTTTCTCCAGCTTGGGCTGTGTTTACGTGTGCCTGCCCACACCCTGAGATGTCCTCAGTCCCACTGAATAAAGCACACCCATCTGCCATGACCCCTGAACACGTGTACCAGCCAGTAAGCATACCTCCTGGGACCAGTGACAGGTCTAGGGAATGGTTGGTGATAGGCCTGAGGTGGGCAGAGGTGGGGCATTACCTTATCTTTAATGTTCGTATTGTTCCGGATGAAGTCCTTGAAGGCTACTGGAGGATTCCAGGGGTTATATTGGTTGCAGATGCTGCTACTGCACCTCTCAGAATTCCGGTATTTGGTCACAGCCAACGGGTACCTACAGGTTGAGAAGAAGGTATCTCTGGGCACTGGGGTTGCATCTGGTCTCTTCCCAGGGAGCATCCCCAGTGTCAAGGATGGAGAATTTAGTCCTTCTCTGTAATGAGTGTTTATACCCTAGAGGCCTGGAAAATTGCCCATCACCATCTTAGGGCCAGGATCTCCGCAAGCACTTCCTGGAACTAGCTCTTGTAGACCAGACTGGCCTCGAACTCACAGAGATCCGCCTGCCTCTGTCTCTCAAGTGCTGGGATCAAAGGCGTGTGCCACCACCACCTGGCAAGCACTTGCACGCTTTCCTTGAGTGTACAAGGGTGCACATCCAGATGCAAACACAGACAGGAGCCTTTCAGGACAAAAAGCCCAGACAGAACATACAATCATTGTGGAGAGCGCATGGCTTTGTTCTCAAACTCAGTATATTTTCTCACCTGGCCCAAGAGAGACCTGGTTTCTTCTGCCAGTCTGGCAGCTCCACTCGAAGGACTGTGGAGTAGATCTGCAGGCGGTAGCTGTTCCTGTGGCCATGGTGGGTCTTGTGGAGGTTGCTGAAGACCAGGTAATTGGGAAGTGGCTTTCCGAAGAGGAAGGTTGCCTGATGCCCCCGGGAGTAATTAGTTTGCTTTAGGGTGTTTTGGGTTACATGGTGTCTCAGGCCTTCGGTGATGTTTTTCCGAACGATCTGCAGTGACTGGAAGCTGTTCTTGCTGCCTGGAGGCCAGAGGGGAGAAACGGTGAGAACGGGTTGTTGAAACAGACACTGCCTCCCTCTACTCTAGGGTTTCCACCTAGACAATATGCACAGACAATGGCCAGAAAGAAACTATGCTAGGGGCAGACCCCGGGCTAGCAGTATGGGCTACAAGACCAAGCAAAGCAGAAACCAGAGGAGCTAGAGGACAGCTCGTGGTCATTCCTGGCAACTGCAGCAGTTCCATTGTGGGCCCACCGTTCTCTGGAGAGCTTGCTCCAGCCTGTCTGCTGTGATTTTAGCTATGTAGAACAGGAAGCCCATGCCTGTTTCTGCGGCTTGAGGACCATGTGTGTACTCCTGACCAGAGGGCTCAGAGGGAATGAGCATGTGGAAGTCACCTATCTGGTTCTTGTGGCCTTGTTCCATTATGGGATATGAGTCAAACATCACTTCTCTGCCATTCTTCTAGGGTGACATTGATAAGAAACACACTGAACACCCCCAGATGGTACTAGAACCCACCTCAAAGGCACTAGGCAGAGACTTAGCTAAACCTCCATGGAACCTGTTCCCCCCAAATCCCCTATGCACTGTTCTACTCAGCCCCGATAAGAACAGATCCACACTTGGCAATTAGGGTAATCCTAGCATACCATTCACTGCTACCATTTTCTAGGAATGTGTATTTCTCTTTGAGTGGAAGGTGGTTGAAGCGATCTCCTGATATTATGCCAAGGAGCCTTAGCCCAACCTATAGAGTGAAGTTATATGTGGGTAGTAGTTGAGTGTATGAGTTAGTGTGGTCCCAGGTCCTACCTGCTACATCCAGGTCAATGCGGTAATGTACAAGGTGAGTGTGGATGTTGCTGAATAGGTGGGTGTGTGGTTGAGAGAAGTAGTTCATTCCCTCGGGCTGGTAGAAGGTAGAATGGACCAAGGCAGAGGCTTCCATCTGTGTTTCCATTGCCCCATTAGGGTAGAAAATGAAGTCCCAAGTATAATCATAGTGGTGGACTGTTGAGGTTGTCCGCAGCACCAGCCTGTGTTCCTTCATCCTGGCACTGGACTCGGAGTTAAAGTCGGAGTTAAAGTGACGTGGAATTGGTATTCCTGCTGGCATCTCAAAGAGACAGAGAGCTTGTGGATAGGAGACCGGCGCATCAGTGTCGTAGTGGTGGATGACTTCCAGGAAGGTTGCTGTGTCTGGACAATCAACGCCCTGGACTAACTGGTGAGTGACTCTGTCTGGGCCCCAGCCCACATCCATGTACCTGGGTCGAATGCCTGCAGCTATATGTCCTCCCACCTGCGCCACAGCCTCTTGTACACTGACTTCATACGCAATGCGCACACCCCGGAAGTGCACATTCAGGATCTGCATGCCAGAAGAGGGTCGTAGACGGAAGGAGAAGATCCAGTCTCTGTAGTACACTGTGTTGTCCTCTATGTTATAGGGAGGAAGGTGGGGCTCAGCCACATTGATGGGGGAGAGTTGGGGCTGCTCTGTGTCCTTGGGCAGTGGCTCCACAATGACCATGACAGCCACTTCTCCATCCTCATATTTCTGAGCCAGTTCCTCTGGACTGTTGTAGAGCTTACCGTTATACCAGACCTGCTCCACTCTCCAGTCCTGGACATCTGTGCTTCCGTGATCCACAAGGATCTACAGGCCTGTGGGCTTCAGGAAGTGGCCTGCCATATAGCGTTGCAAGATAAACCAGCTATGGCGCTGGCCAGGCTTTGTGCCCTGGGGGGCCACATATGTGAAAGTCAGACAACCCTGATCACAGTCCTTTAGCGAGTGGTCTGTGATGTCAATGAAGAATTGATCCAGGGGCTCAGTGGCCTTCTTCAGGGTCTGGTGGATGAGGTGATACTCTGCTTTGGAGATAGGTCTGGATGCCCAGGATGGATGGTGCTCGGGTAAGGGAGCTATTTAACGCATGTAGATGGGCAATGGCAGGGACCCAACAGCAAACTCAGTGACATTAGGGTGCTCCTGGGCACCGAAGAAGATGACCACACGGGCTTCCCGCACAGGATTCCTTTTTCCTCTGTCCAGAAAATCCAGCACATCCTTCTTTCTGGGCAGCAGCAGCTCCATGAGGTACACTGAGTTCTTGGCCAAAGTGGGTATCTCAGATGGCTGCAGCTCCAGCTCCTTCCTGTCCATCAGAACGTTGTGCAGGATCTTCATCTCAAAAGGGGTCAGGCCCATGAAGACCTGGGGTTTGCCCTTCAAGCTCCACCTGGGACGCTCTGCCATGGCCACCTGTAGCAGCAAGACGGCAGCCACCCAGGCCAGTGCCAGGTTCCTTTGTGCCATCTTCATGGCTCTGGAAGACAACACAGGAGGTCAGATGTAATTATCTCCCACTGCAAGCTTGTTCCTCACAGTGCCTAGCCCTTCAGTCTCGTCCTTTCCTACTGATCCGACTTCTTTCCTCTCCCCAGCTGAAGTCTCTGGGTGATGGCTCACAGATCTCAGCGCTGTGCAGGTCCAGGTATGTGCATCTTCCTCCCTCCTCTGAAAATCTCTTATAGTCTTCCTTATCTTGAAAAACTCCTCTGTTTTCCCCTCTCGGTGTTATCTCAGTGGGGGAACATTCATCAGGTGTGAGGACCATGAGTCACAGCAGCACAGGATTTAGCCCTCATGGGCTACAAGGCGCTCCTGTCTGCTGGGGCAGAGGGCAGTGCTGACAGCAAAATTGCCCTTCCGATGTAATAAACTACCCCTTCGAGAGAGGTATTTTGAAATTTAGTGTAGATGTTCAAATTCAGGCCCTGGGCTCAAGCTGTCGGGGTTCAAGTCCTGGGTAGTCACAACACTGAGGACTATCTGTGTGACTCTCTGGGCCCCCATTGTCTCACTGTGAAATAGAAATGACAGCAGCAGTATGCATGTCCCAAAGGCTGTGGAGCAAAGCAAGCTGATGCTAACAGTAATATAAAATGCTTAGGACAATCCCTGGCTTCCAGAAATACAGGATTATTGGTTTTGCTTCTCTTTCAGGTGAACCCCAATGCGGACTAGAGAGCCGGTTCTGTGATTACGAACACTGGCTGCTCATTCAGAAAACCCATGTTTGATTCCTAGAACCTATATGGTGAGCTCACAACTGTCTGTAACTCCAGCTCCAGGGGATCCAATACTCTTCTGGCCTCTGTGGTCACCAAGCATGCATGTGGTGCACAGACATATATGTAGGCAAAAAGTAGACATAAAATAACAATTACAAAATTTTAAAGGGAACTCCAATGATCCAGCCTGAAACTGGAGTTTCTGGGCAGTTACTGTCTAGACCAAGCCTGGGAGCAAAAAAAGGATGGGAAAGATCCCTGTCCTGCCCAGCTTCCTTCAGCATCCCTGCGTGGTACTCAAGTCAGGGTCTCCTTACCGTAAGTTTTTGGGAGCACCCTGTTAGCCCATCTCAGATAGCGAATCAGGACGCCCCTCTCCCTTTCCAATTGGTGGAAGGCACGGTTGGATTTTCCACCTTCTAATTCTCTGTCCAAACTGCAGCACAATACTGTGTACTCACAGAAGTTGGGTTTGCTTGCAGCACTGGAAGAACTGGGTGGCTGTTGCTCTGTCCTGGCCTATGCCTGGCGGTGGAGCTGTCCGGCAGGCCTTTCTGTATAGAGCCACAGGCAGACCTCTTCCCTTGCACAGGTGCTACAAGTTGTCACTGCCACCAGCTCTGAATTCTCCAGATCCTAACCTGACGCTAATGCTGCGGGGCCCTGGAGGAAGCCCCTCCCAGGTGGCATCTCATGGCAAATGATCTGTCTCGCACCTGCCACTATCGCCAGAAGGCTTCATGTGACTGTGGAGTGCACTCAAGTGTCCCATTGACTTTCCAGCTGCGCTCCTCATAGGTGACTACTGCTGAGCAACAGGGATACTCTCAATACCACCTCGAAACCAATATGCGTGCCTTCGAGAAGTCTTCTGTCACTTGCTCTGGGTTTTCACACTTGATGGCCTCCTGCTCTAAGCCATGTCTTTTTGGCCACACCCCTTCCATGCCAGACACACATAGACCTTCTGCTCCTAGTCAAATGGTAAAACTGAGCCCCAACGGCATGCTCACTAGGATCAGACAGCCTGGTGGCAGAGAAGAAAGTGAGGGTGAGGGGAGGCTTTCGTTCCCAATGTTACCATCAGTCACACACACACACACACACACACACACACACACACACACACACACACACCTCTGCAGGAGATGCTTGAGAAGATACTTGCCCTCTTATTTCTAGTCTATTTAGCTCCCCTAGAATGCTTGTCTAAACCAATCAGAGCTTTCCTTGTGGAGGAAGAATCCTTGGATTAGTTTTGTTGAACCTCTAGACTTGGCTGCCTCTCAGCTTTCATGACTGCTTCTGCTCCTGGTTCTTTGTTGGGCATCCTGGATTTAAGGGTTGCCAAGAGCAACAGCTGTGCTTGGCCTGGAGTCACAGTGTTGGACCCATAGAATGGGTTCCTAATCTGTTTGCTTTTCTATTTTTCTCTTTCTGCAGGCCTGGGGTACGAAATTCCACACACACACACACACACACACACCTTGTTAACTTCCCTTTTTCTTTTTGTTAGTTTGTTGAGAACATCTACAGTGAGTTTTGATTGTGCTCACCCCTTCCCCACTACCTCCCAGATCCATATCCTCTTCCCTACCCACTCAGCTTTGTGTCCTCTGTCTGTCTTTCCCCCTAAAGTCCAATTTCCGCTGCCCATATACTCATGGGTGACTGCCCATTGATGTGTGGGTGACCTACCAGTGGCCATACTCTTTAAAAGAAATTGACTCTCTCTTTCCCAGTTGCGATCAGTTGCCAATAGCTCCTCAGCTAGGGGTGGGACTTGAGGCCACTGCTGGGATTTGGTTTGGCTTGAGGTTTCCTGGACCCTTTGTACACTGTAATGATCACTGTGAGTTCCTATGTGCAGTGGCCTCATTGTATCTGGAGGACATTGTTTCCCTCATTCACTGCCTCTGGCTCTTACCCTATTACCCTCCTGCTCTGTAATGATCTCTTAGCCTTGAGGGGAGGAGATGCAGTCTTACGCCACAGGATGCAACCTAGACCTGGTACCCTTGTTGGCCCAATAGCAGCCTGTGGCTAGATGCGTCATCGGCCGTAGGGGAGAGCCTGTGGCCATCATTTACTAAACAGACGTGTATTAAACTGACTCCCAGTGACTTACTTTTATATACAACAATTAACATGCCCCTCAGAGAAGCTTCTACAAATGCGGTAGACAGTGATTAACAGAGACTCTTTACTGACCAAGGTGCAGAGGGTAATCCTGAGGAATGCTCTACCTGGTTAGTTCGTGTTGCTCTAAACAATTTCCACAAACTTCGGGTAACTTCTCTTCAGCTCTGAAACTCCTTTAAGTTTTCTTTTGATCTTTCTTTCTTGTGTGTGTATGCGTGTGTATATATATAGATATGGTTTCTTATGTGTGTGTGTGCATACACATGTATGAGTGTGTATGTGCATATGCATGTGTGAGTGTGTGTGTGTGCAGATGCATGTGTGAGTGCCTATATGTGTGTGGAGGTTGGAGGTGAATATTGCTGTTCTTCACCTTATTGTTTTGTGGTAAAGTCTCTCACTGAACCTGGGACTCACAGAGCTCTTCTGCTTGGTAGGTTGGTCAGGGAGCTGCAGGGATCTGGATGTCTCTTCACTGTGACTCAGGGCTGGGGTTACACACATGTCCTGCTGTGCTGATTAACCTGGATGCTGGGGATCTGAACTCAAGTCCTCATGCTTGCAGAATGAGCACGTTACTGAATGAGCCATCATCTCAGCAGCAGCTTTGGAGTTCTAGGCGTGTGCGCCTGAGGGAGCCACGAAGGAAAAGTCTACTTCCGTGTTCTTTTTAGCCTCTTGAGGCATGCACATGCCCTTCATCTTCCATCCTTGTAAAACTGAACCTTTAGTCTCCCTGTTCTTAGCTAAGAAGTAGCACATTACCCATGTTGCGGTTGTTTGCTTCTCCTAAACACACCCTGCGGGATTTTCCTACAGTCTACAGGGTGTCCTTGCTCATTCTTTCCCCATCTGCTGACCCTGCGGTGTGGCTGTGTCCTAGGTTATGGAAATATCTTCCTTAGAGAGGGAACACCCTTGTTTCCAGAGTTCTGTTGTTATAGACAGTATGGTAGCGGATCAGCACATGTGTATATTTTTCTGGTGTTTGAAGAGGAATCATGGGGATAAACCCTGGATGCTAATACAATGGACACGGGGTCAAGGTGTTGGAAAATTTTTTAGATTTTGCCATAGTAACTTCTTCGCACATGCCAATCATTGTCTGAAGTAGGATAGTTAACCTGTAGCCTCCCTGAGAAGGAACCGAGAGCCTCAGCTATTGAACACCCCATCTTATACAGAAATCCAGCATTCCATAGACTTAATCTACCCTGATCATGAAAGTCTTTGGGGGTGGGCACAGCAGGCAAACACAAGTGGAACCTGTGGCCACCCACCTCTGCTCATGGCACTATGCCCACCCCAGCTCTAGGAAGCTGCATACAGTGGTTGACGTTAAAGGGCTGTTATCTGTCCTTGTGGCTCTGGGACTGTTAGGAAGTCTCTGGGGTGAACTCTTCCCACAGGACTTCAGGATTCATTGTGGTGGAAAGAAGGAGGCATAAGGCAGGCTCTCTCTTCAGGAATTAAGTGTCTGTCCGTTGTTGTCACTGTCTTTGGGACACAGGAGTCCTTGTCTTTGGGGGTCACGAACAAGTTCTATGGAAAACTTGAACGGCAGAGCCCACAGAGCTTCTGGGTGTGGTCACATTGGGAATATGTTCTCACTGTCGCCCAGGCCACCAAATACTGTAGGAGAGACACAGGTGGGTAAGTCAGCGTTAACTACTGGCCATCTGAAGGTACTCTAACTTCCTGAGATGTCCTCATCCTCCACTGAAAAGAGGTAGGCCCATCTGTCAGGACCTCTGAATTTACCCTTCACTTAGCAATGAGTCACAATCTCAGCACCAGGGCATAGGCCACTGAGAACTCTGAAAGTAGGCAGAGAGAATTGTGCAGGTCTGGCTTGACTGTTCCCATGTTACTGGAAAGGGGAGTGAGGATAGAGGAAAGAAATAGACAAGAGACAGAAGTTAGAGTCAGTGAATGTGGTAACAGAAACCCTGAGTTTATCACTCACGGTCCTTATCTAACCCAATCAAAAGAAAGAACACAAGACCTTCTTGATACAAAGAACAAGCAAGCTTAACTGCCTCCTTACCTCTCAAAGCACTGGTAACCATGCCGTAAGTCAAACGTACTGTTGTCTGGCTTTTGAGTAGCAAGATGTCCAGTAACCACACCTTTGGTCAAACATCCTGTTGTTTGTCCTGGAGGAACAAGAATAGTTTTGAACTCTCTGACCTTCAGCCAATATGGAATGGATCCAAAACTGTGGGTCCCCATAGGGCTGGACTAGTATTTCATTGTCAATGCTCTTGTTCTGAAAGAAGGCCTCAAGACCATGGGGGATCTCAGTTCCATCATGCTGAGTCACTGCCAGGGGTCACCTGCTGGCTGGTCATCAGGTGTCTGAGCATGCGAGTGGCTACCTCTGGACAGCGGATATGCAGGGTTAACTTGTGAGTAACACTGACCAGTCCCCAGACCATGTTCATGTGTGTGGTTTGCATGTCTATAGGTGTGTCTCCTCCATACAGTACCACAAAGCTCTTGTACGTTGACCTCATAGGAAGTTTGTTCACCCTCAAAGTGCGTGTTCAGTAGACACAGCCTAGAAGGGGACAGTAAACAGGAGAAGCTCCAGCCTCTGTGAGCATTATGTTGCCCCCTAAGCTGTCACATGGAAAGTGGGAATGGATAGCCACTTGATGGTCATAAGAAAATCCCACAGGGCACACAAGAGGAGGATGCCCCCGCTCTGCTTTCAGGCAGTGGGTCCTGAAGGACCGTCTTGTTCATTTATTCCTTCTTATAGCTCCAAGTCCATTCCTCTGTGTTATGTCAGAACTGCTTCAGTCTCCAGACTTTAGACCCTTGTGATCCCAGACCAGGATCTCCAGACCTGTGAGATGCAGGAAGCCTATATAATGTTACAAGATAAACCAAATACAAAAGTGGAGTTATAAGATAAACCAGATGCAAAACTGGCTAGATTCCAGGTCAGGGGCAGCCATGTTGGTGAAGATTAGGCACAGTTAGGCATGGAAGTAAGAAACTGGAAGTGTGAGGGAAAAATAATTCAGGAGCTTGGTGGCCTTCTTTCATGAGTCATAGAGGAAGCCACACTCTGTTAGAGATGCGTCTGAAAAGGTGTGCATGGGATTCAGCTTATAAGCAGCCAGTCTCACAACATGTTGGCCCTGCGTACTCTGCCATGTCCATGTTTAGTGCCCTGTCCGGTGAAAGTTCTGCTGCAGCAGCCCACGCTCTCTGGAAAGCAACAGAAAAGAGCACCTAAGCATTTCCCTCTCCAAGGTCTAGCATCTCAGAGTGCCTTGTTCCCAGGCATCAGTGTTACACTGCCGAGAGCTTCCTCAGCTCATTTCAGCTGAAGACAGAGCATGGGTCCTAGGTCTTCACTCATGCTTCCCAACCCTGCCCTGGTTCCCATGTGGGTACTCTCTGATGGTCTCCTCACTTACAACCCTCCTATAGTCTCTCTTCCTTAAAACCATTGCTGCATTTTGACCTTTATTCAAGGTTATCTCAGTAGGGGAACGGCTCAGTCAGGCCCACTACGAGTCACAGCAGCCCAAGGCTTGGTCCTCCAGGGCTCCAGCTGCCTGCATCCTATTGAGGAGAGGGCTATCCTGACAGCGAAACTACCTCTTGTGCAACAAAATACCTTTTAGATGGCTGTGTTTAAAAATTTACTCTGTATGTTCACAGTGCTGACTCTGGGTTTGAGTTCTTCCTGGGCTTGATTTCCAATAGATGACAATGCCACTATGTCACAATATCACTATGGCCATGTTACTCAAAGTCTTCATTGTCTCAACTGTGGAATCAAAATGCCAAAATAGCCCCCCAAAATCCAAAAATCCAAACCATGACCTCCTAAGTGTCCCAAGAGAAACAACCCAACAGTAAATGAAAAGCAGGCTTCTCTTTAAAGAGCACCCCAAAGGTAACACACGGACCTCAGCACATCACAGGTTCTGAGTACTACATATTGGTAGGACGGAGTCTAGGCTGTGAAGTAAGGAAGGGAAGAACATGGCCCTTCCCAGCCTTCTCTGGGCCCCCAAGTAGAGTACTGAAAAGTGGGGGTTAGTCTTTTGACCCGAGGGAGCACCCCGTCAGGTCATTCCAGACCATGAGCCAGGCCAATGTCCTGCTTCCTAGGCTTTCAAGGGAAGAGATGGTCTGAGTCTGCATGTAGGCAGGATTGCCAGGGGACCTTGGTCACTGTCACTCAACCCACCCTTGGACCTGGGCATGGGCTGTCTGCCAAGCCCAGCTGTGTGCAGAGTTCTTAGGAGATCTCAGCTCTTGCACACCTGTTGGATGCTGTCATTGCTATTGGCCTTGTTTAATCCAGAGCCTAACCTGACCTCAGTGCTGTTGAGTCCCCATGGAAAGGTCCCTCAACTACATCTCTTTATCAAGGACCTGTCTCATGCCTGTCACAAGCACACAGTCAGCCATGGAAACATAGAAGAGGTGGCTTTCCATTCTCAAGCTATGTACAGAGTGGTGAGAAGGACAAAAGTCTCTCCCCTCCCTCTCTCTTTCTCACACACATGTACACACACATTCGCATGCACACATACATAGAAAAGTGTCACAGCAACTGCTTGCCCCAGGTCTTTAATTGACCTTCCTCTGAGCTCAGGTACACTGCTGATCTAAGAACTAGTTTTCATTTCCTTGTAAGGGAGAGAGGATGGGGTTGGTCTAATGAATCCTTGGAATTGGCTGCTCTTGAGCTTCCACGATTGTCTCTTCTGCTTCTGGCTCCTCAGTGGTCTCAGTTCTGAAAATTTTCATGGTTCCATGGGCGACAACTTTGTGCAGTTTAGAGGTCACAGTGCTGAAGAATCAATGTGGAGTTTGGGGGTCACAGTACTGAAGGATCAGTGTGGAGTTTGGGGGTCACAGTACTGAAGGATCAGTGTGGAGTTTGGGGGTCACAGAGGTGAAGGATCAGTGTGCAGTTTGGGGGTCATAGTGCTGAAGGATCAGTGTGGAGTTTGGGGGTCACAGTGCTGAAGGATCAGTGTGGAGTTTGGGGGTCACAGAGGTGAAGGATCAGTGTGCAGTTTGGGGGTCACAGTGCTGAAGGACCAGTGTGCAGTTTGCGGGTGTCACAGAGGTGAAGGATCAGTGTGGAGTTTGGGGGTCACAGAGACGAAGGATCAGTGTGGAGTTTGGGGGGGTCACAGAGGTGAAGGATCAGTTGCCCATCGGTCTGCTTTTCTGTCTCCCTTGTCAGCAGACCTTGGGTAGGAATTTCTATACCCAGCTCAGAGTCCTCCAGCTTTTCTCTCCCACTTCCATCCAGCTGGGGAAACCTCTCTCTTCTGGAGTTCTTTAGTAGTTCTCCTTATTTTGTCTGTCTCTTTCTTTACTTGTGTATGGAATATGTTGGTCATGCGATGTTTTGTGAATCCACTAGTATTTAGGGTCCTCGTGTGTGCTGGTTAGTTTCTGTCAACCTGACACAAACTAGACATGCCTGGGAAGAGGAAATCTTGACTGAGGGCTTGCTTCTATTAGATTAACTTGTGGGGCATTCTCTCTGTCTGTCCGTCTGTCTGTCTGTCTGTCTGTCTGTCTCTCTCTCTCTTTCTCTCTCTCCCTCTCCTCCATGTCCTTCTCCCCCTTTGTCTTTCCCTCCCCCCTTCCTTTCTTTTTTAAGACAGGACCTCACTGTGTAGCTTTTGCTGGCCTAGACTTCACAATGTAGACCAGATTGCCCTGGAACTCATTGAGATCCCCCTATCTCTGCTTTCTAAGATTTCTAAGATTGCTAGGATTAAAGGTTTGTGCCACTCACTAGTCCTGGCCCAGGGCATTTTCTTGGTTGCTAATTGATGTAAGAGGGCCTTGCCTCTGTAGGCAGAGCCATCCCTGGGCAGGTGGTTATGAAGTGTACACGAAGGTGGAGTTGGGTGAAGGACAGAAAGGGAGAGCAAGGAAAGAGATACCTGAAAGAGCGAGCCATTATAGGGTTAGTGAGAAACCAGGCACTAGGGACATTCCCGGGAAACCACAAGGATGACCCCAATTAAGAATCTAAGCAATAGTGGAGAGGCTGCCTAAAATGCCCTTCCCCTGTAATCAGATTGATTAACTGCCATCAAAGAACCTTCATCCAGTAACTCATGGGAGCAGATGCAGAGATCCACAGCTAAGCCCTGGGCTAAACTCCTGGAGTCCAGTCTTAGAGAGGGAGGAGAAATGTTATGAGCAAAAGGGCCAAGACCATGATGGGGGAATCCACAGAAACAGCTGACCTGAGCTAGCGGGAGCTCACTGACTCTGAACTGACAGCTGGGGAACCTGCACAGGACTGAACTAGGCCCTCTGAATGTGGGTGACAGTTGTGTAACTTGGGCAGTTTGTGGGGCCACTAGCAGTGGAACTAGTGTTTATCCCCAGTGAATGAACTGACCCTTTGGAGCCCATTCCCTATGTAGGGATAACTTGCTCAGCCTAGATAAAGTGGGGAGGACCTTGATCCGGCCTCAAATGATGTGACAGACTTTGTTGACTCCCCATGGGAGGCCTCACCTTCTCTGAGCAATGGATGGGTGATAGGGTGAGGAGAAGATGGGGGAAGCGGAAGAGGGAACTTGGATTGGTATATAAAATAAAATTGTTTTAAAAATAATAAAAAAAGAAAGCTAGCTGAATGTGAGCCTGGAAGTGAGCCAATAATCAGCGTTTCTCCGTGGTCTCTGCTCCACATTCCTGCTTGAGCCCTGTCCTGACTTTCCTCAGTGGTGGACCCGGAAGTGTAATCCAGATAAACCCTTTCGTCTCAAATCTCTTTCAGTTATGGTGTTTGTCAGAGCGACAGAGGAGCTAGTAGGACCCGTGCAGCACGAACATGTGCGTGCATGCGTGTGAAGGTCATAGGTCTAAACTGTGTTTCTCACTCAGCTCTTCTCCATCTACTTGGTGACGCGGCCTCTCACTGAATCTGATGGCCGCTGCTTCAGTTAGACTTACTGACCAGTGAGCTCCAGAAATCTGTCTGTCTTGACAGCATTGAAGTGACAGAGGCCACTGTGCCCAGTTTTACAGGGCTATCAAGGATCTGAACTCAGGACCTTATGCTCAGTTATGCAAGTGCTTTGCTAACTGAGCCATTATCCCAGCACCAGCTCTGGAGCTCTTCAGGGCTATGTTCCTAAGTGAGGCACTGTGGGAAAGTTGTCTTTTCCCATCGCATGGGGGCACCTATATGACTTCCAACTTCCATCCCCGGAAAGACAGCTAAAGACTCTTCTCTTGCTTCTTAGAAGCTGGCACACTATCTGGACTGCCCGTACTGTTTTCTTTTGCTATTGAATAAGTCCCGCAGGCTTTCCCTACAGCCAGACCGTCCCAGCTCATGCCTTTATCATCACTAAGTGTGACAGTGCAGATGTCCCCTAGTTTATTGAACTGTTCTTTCCACAGATGGAAAGTCTGTTGTCTCCAGGCGTTTGTTTTTATAGACAATACCTACACATAAACACATACTTACAAAAAGATCTTGGGAGTAGATCGTAGATTCTACGATCAATCTACGATCAATTGGTAGATCTACTGATCTACCAATCAGTAGATCATTGGTCAAAGAATGAAGGTGTTGGCAATTCTGTTAGATTTCCTCATAACCGTTCCTTGTGTGTGCCCATTACTGACATGGGACAGTTCCGCTGAGAACAGCTGAAAAGGTCAGATGTTTACATCTAGTATCTCGTGAGGTGGGTTCCTTCCCCAGCACCCCCCACTAGATGTGGAGCACTTTGGGGAGTCATCTAGGAAACACAAAAGTAGTTCTTAGCTGCCCTGCTGAGCATGTGGCACTATGCCCCCCATCAGCATTGTAAAGTGTTGGTCTGCCTCTGTGGGGCTTCATGCTACCCTCCAGAGGCCAATGCTGAACCTGTCACACAGGGTGGAAAGTACTATTGTCACTGAAATGGGGAGGTGCCATGCAGGTCTTGTCCTCAGGGATCCAGTGCTGGACATGGCTGTGATCTTTATCCTAAGGCCACAACATCAGATCTCTGGATGCCATGCATGGGACCTCTGGGATGAACTTAAATGGCTGGAGCAAGAAGCCCACGGAGTTCCAGGGTAGGCTGTGCTGGGGACATTCTCGGAGTGGGGAATGTGTAACGAGCCCACTGTCACCCAGGCCACTGAAAGGAACCCAGACTTCCATGCCATGGATAAGTTGGCGCTGAGTATCAGCCATCTGAGAGAACTCTGATCTTGGGTATTTCTAGATGTGCCTCCAACCTTCCTGGTAGTTCCTCATTCCTATTTTATAGATGTAAGGAGAGCTATCATGAACTCTAAACCTACCCTCTTCACCCTATGCCATACCGCACTATGGGGACCAGGGATTGAGCCAGGTAGAGCTAAGGCCAGAAGCAGACAGGACAGACTGCTTCAGTGTCTCTTCTCCAGTGTGTTCACTGTTCTGAAGGAATGACATTGGGGTTGGGGTGCATATCTTGTTCCTTTATCTAGAAAATTCAGCATACCCTTCTTCTTGGGCAGCAGCACCTCAATGAGAAACACAGAGTTCTTGGCCAATGTCAGTGACTCATGTGGCAGAAGCTCCAGGTTCTTCCTGTTCATCAGGAAGGTGTACACCGACCCCAACTATGAGCACTCATGGATCAGAATACCTGGGTTTTATCACCAGGGTCCACATGGGACACTCTCCTGATGCTGTCGTGGGGCACTCTCCTATTGTATCACCAAGATGGCAGCTGCCCAGTCCAGTCCCAGGCTCCTTCATGCCGACCTCATGACTCTAGACTGTAGCATAGGAGGAGACAGAACTTGAGTACTTCCTGCTCCAAGCTGGCCTTAGAGTAGCCATTTCTCACCTTTTTCTATCACATGCATTTCGCCCTCTAAGCCAGAGCTGGAATCTCTGGGTTTCTACTCAGCCTAGCGCTGTTCAGACCCTGTGAGTATATCTGCCCATTTCCTTCCTCATCTACAGACCTCTTGTGATATGTCTTATGTAGATAAATTCTCATCATTTCCCATTTTCTTTGTGTTATCTCATCGGAAAAACACCCATCAGCAGAACTACCATGAGTCAAAGCAGCCCAAGGCTCGGTGCTAAAGGGATCAAAGGGCTTATGTCCTGGAGAGGAAAGTGACTGTGCTGACAGCAAAACTACCTTCTAATATAAATTTTAGAGGACACATTTTAGAAGTTTAGTGTAGATGTTAAAAATATAGGCTCTAAGGTTAAGTTGCCTGGGTTGAAGTCCTGGGAAATCACATAACTAAGGTCAACCTGTGTGTTCTTGGCCACATTGTTTGAATTCTCTGGGCTTCCGTTGCATTAACAATGAAATGGAAATGACAGAAGCAGGAAGTCCATTGCCTTAGTTAGAGTTTCTATTGCTGGGAAGAGGCACCATAACCATGGCAACTCTTCCAAACAAAAGCATTTAATTAGGGCTGGCTTACAGTTTCAGAGGTTTAGTTCGTTATTGTCATGACAGGAAACATTGCCATGTGCAAGCAGACATGGTGCTGGAGAAGGAGCTGAGAGTTCTACATCCAAATAAACAGGCAGGAGGAAGAAAGCTGGCTTGAGTTTCTGAGACCTCAAAGTCCACCCCCTAGTGACACACCTACTCCAACAAGGCCACACCTCCTAACAGTGCACTGCCTATGGGAGCCATTTTTCTTCAAACCACCACACATGTCCTGAGGTTGTGGAGATTAAAAAGCTCACACACAGTAAACATAAAGTGAATGGGACAATGTCAGCTTTCTAGAAACACAGGGAATGTTGGGTATATCTCTTTAAAGTGAACTTTGAAATTTTGGACTCCAGCTCATCGGACTGTTTGGACTCAGGCTGTGAAGCAAGAATGGAATACTCCTGCCCTGCTCAGCCTTCTCTGGCTTCCCAGTTGGGTACTCAAGTCCAGGTATCTGTGAAAAGCTGTAGGAGTTAGATCACCCCAGGCAGAGGAGCTAGAAAGATGCTTTTCTCTTTTTGGTTTAGGGGACAGGCATGGCCAATATTTTCATAGCCTAACCCTATCCCCAAGCTACCAGTACTGTGTGCAGGGTGGGTTTGCTTGCAATGCCGGCAGACCTTTGTGGCTGTCACTCTGTGCACCCTTATATTTGGGGGTAGGGATGCCTGCTGGACGCTGCTGTGTGCAGACTTCTTGGGAAGTCTTAATGCTTGTACATCTACTGACTGCTATCACAGTCACAGGCCCTGGTTTCTCCATATCCTAACCAGCAGAAGCCCTTCTTCATGGGTGTTCTCTCAGGGGAGCTGCCTTGTGCCTGTCACTGATACAAGGAGGCTCTATCTGACCATGAATTCCCACTTGGGGTCCCTCTGGGTCTCTAACTGCACCTTCACCCCTGCAGGAAGGGTGAAATCTGGAGGCCAGGCTTACTCCTTGGGCCTGTAAGCAGGTAGAAGAGTTCCGAGAAGTCTTTGTTGTCATCGGTGATTAATTGCCTCTGCCTCTCCAGATGGCAATCCTTAAGGAGGAATCTGTGGAAAACGCCTTTTCCTGGTCAGATAGAGTCAGAGAGGCTCAGAGGACTGTGTTGCTGCAGTCTTCTACCAGCGGGGGGCACTGCACCTGGGTACGGTTCAGTTAAAACTGGCTTGCAAAGTATGAATTAGAAAAGGGCAAGCTACAGCAAAACAGGCCTGCTGATGCAATACTGTCTGTCACAAATATCATGGGAGGAGCCAATCACAAGTTGAAATTCATACATGATGCTATGATCAGGGCCAAGAATCTGTGATTAGCAGGCCATAGGCCCTAGGGGAGGAATTATTACTATTGTTCTGCTAAATTGACAAATATTAAACTGAATTATTGTTGTTCTCATAGATAGATAGATAGATAGATAGATAGACAGACATGTAGGTAGATAGATATGTAGGTAGATAGATATGTAAATAGATAGACATGTAGATAGATAGACATGTAGATAGATAGACATGTAGGTAGATAGACATGTAGGTAGATAGACATGTAAATAGATAGACATGTAGATAGATAGACATGTATGTAGATAGACATGTAGGTAGATAGACATGTAGGTAGATAGATATATAGGTAGATAGATATGTAGGTAGATAGATATGTAGATAGATAGACATGTAGATAGATAGACATGTAGATAGATAGACATGTAGGTACATAGACATATAGGTAGATAGACATGTAGATAGATAGACATGTACGTAGATAGACATATAGGTAGATAGACATGTAGGTAGATAGACATGTATGTAGATAGACATGTAGGTACATAGACATGTAGGTACATAGATATGTAGATAGATAGACATGTAGGTAGATAGATATGTAGATAGATGGATGGATGAGAGATATAAACAAATATATACATGATGCAGTATAACTTATAGAAAAAAGAACAAGAAAGGATTGGGTTTAGGTAATGAACATTAGTAATGAGAGATGATATAGAGCTAATTGCTTTATATTTCTAGCTCTGTCATGGACTTTTTATTTTTTGCAAGTGGATAGTGTGTAAAATATATCTGATAGTAAAACTACAAAACCCAATGTGAAGCTCCATAGCTTCTGCTCCGAATGGCTATCCAAGCAGATGCTCATTGATTTGTTTGACCTTCGGGTCTGGTTAATTTTGGTGTGATTTTTAAAAAAAATTTTAAAATAAATATTTTTATTATTTAAGTAGTATTTATTTTAAATAATAAAGTTTAAAATACACACACACATTAAATGGAGTTATGTCACACATAATGATAATGTTTCCCACAAGACTATCTAACAAAAACCTCAGTGCTAGGCTGAGAAAAATCTTCTTTTTAGTATTAATCGGTGGAATCCAAGAGATCCTCAAAGCAATATAAGTTTTTACCATTGCAGCTTGAAGGTAGGGCTTTATTGTTGAAGACGGCATCCACTCTTTACACAGGACCTGGAGGAACTGAGCTAGAACTGGCCCTGAAGACTCCCCGCTGAGGTCTAGCTTTCTCAGTATAGGAAGGTGCTATGCAAGCTGCCAAGGAAAAAGGCAACCAATCATCCTACCCAACTGAGAAGCCTACCAACCACAACAAGGACTCGCATGGCAAGATATCCCCAGTAGTGCAATAGCGACACTTTTATCTTCAGGATAGTCAACGGATGTCTAATTAGACTTAATCCATTCAATGGGAGGGAATTCACACATGGTACTGTAAACCTAGCCAGCCGGACAGGTCATAGGCCCTAGAAGAGAACCCACTTCTTCACTTTCTTAAACCAATATGGTTTCTGTCTTCTAAACACTTATCCTTATACCCTCATTAAAGCTTCTTCTTAAAACGCAGGGGTCCTATCCCAGAGGTCCATAGCTGGTCTGTAGAGAGTAAGCCATTGTGACTGCCCGACTCCAAATGGTGCATCCACAATGCAGCTCCTACACCTGAGACTCAGGGAAAATCCCAAAAGGGAGCTGATGACAAGAACCAGAGGACTAGTAACTTGGAGGGGGGCAGGTGGCAGGGTAGACATAATGTAAGCAAATAACTCATAAAAAATTAAAAATTTCCTTCCACAATTTTATACATAGAAAATACAGCACACACTTTGCTAATAATGTCCTCATTATCCGCTTAACCTCCTGCCAAACTCCTTCCCACTAGGCCCCTCTTACTCTCTTGTCTTCATTCATTCATTCATCACTCCCTCTTATAGATCACTGCATTTTCTTGGGTTGAGAGTTATTTACTGGAGCTAGGGTAACTATCAGTGGTTACATCATCGATGAATATGGCTTTCCCTTCCCTTAGCAATCATTGATTACCTAAAGCTCCTTAGTGGAATGTTGATGGGACCATAAATTTTCTTTTTTTTTTTAGAACAATTTGGGTTCATAGCAAACTTTAGGAGAAGGTGGAGTGCAGCCCTGGATCTCCTGAGCCATCACAGACCTCCGTGACAATCAGCACACCGGCATTGTCCATGTAGGACAACTGCTGAGGCACACACACACTTGCACACGCATACACGTGCACACACACACATGCACACGCATACACGTGCACACACACACATGCACACATGCATACACACACACGCACGCACACACATACATGGGGGTGGGGTGGGAGGGTGCATAGTTCACATGACCTGTTTGTCTTCTGATTTTTAACACCCTATTCTCTTCCGAGTGCTCTGAAAATGCTCTTCTAAGCCAATTACAGCCTTCTTTCCTTCATAGTAAAGAGAAGGCTGAAATCTGTTTTATTAGCCCATTGGCCTTGGGCTTTTTATATTTTATAGACAAAACTGCAACAAATCAGCAATATGTGTTTAGAAAGAGATCATGAGGTAAACCCAGACATCAGACCAATGTCTAAAGGGTGAAGGTGTCATTTTATTAGATTTCCAAATAACAATTTCCTTATGCATGTCCTTCACTAAAGTAAGACAATTTCCCTGAAGCCTTCTGATAGGAAGATAAGAGCCTCAAATGTTAAAAACAAAAACAAAAAGCCACAACCCACCTGCTAGAGAATTTCAGCATTCTTCCTTTGCATTGATCATGGAATTCACTGGCAGGTGCAATATTGAAACCTGAATAGAGACCACGGCCAGCCCTCCCCCTGCTGCTAAAAAACAGCATACAGGGTAGAAACGGAAGGATTTCCCGCCCGTCCCTTGGGGCTCCGGGTCTATTCTGCAGAGGCTGGGACCAGATTCTTTACACAGGCTTGTAGGTCCCATTGTAGTGGAAAGGAGGAGCCATCAAGCAGTCTCTGTCCTCAGGAACCCAGCGCTCGACATGGTTGCGGCCTTTGTTCTGGGGCCACACTATCACAGTGTCTCTAGATGCCAGGGACGGGTCTTCTGGGAAGAAGTTGAAGGGTCGGATCAAGAGGCCCACAGAATTCCCAGGTGTGGCTGTGTTGGGGACATCCTCTGAGTGGGGGATGTGCAGGAAGCCCAGTGTCACCCAGGCCACCAAATCCTATGGGAGAGACAAAGGTTTCAGAGGGTAGGGCAGTGCTGAGTACCAGCCATCTGAGGGCAGTTTGGCTTGTGTCTTGAAAAATATCTCTACAAACTTCCTGAGATGCTCTCAGTCCCAAATCACACTTCTAGGACCACAGGGCCTGAGGTGGGCAGGGGTGGGAATGGGGTCAGTACCTCCTCTTCAATGTTCTCATTGTTCTGAAGGAACTCCTCAAAGACCACGGGGGGATCCCAGGGGTCATTCTGGTTGTAGAGGCTGCTGCTGTAGCGCTCTGACTCCCGATACTTTGTCACAGCCAGGGGGTATCTGTAGAGACAGGAAGTCAAGTGACTCTGGGGACTAATCATCTTCAGGATCAAAGACGGGCAAGTTGTTGCTTCCACAGAATGATGCCTATCTATCTCCTGGGAGCCTTCAAGAATGTCCATCAGTTTGCAAGGGCCAGGAGCCCTGTGAGCACCACTCCCATCCCTCCCTCCCCAAGAGCAAGAGAAGGCATGCCCACAAACACACACAGACTCAGAGCCTGGAGAACAGAAGCAATCAGGCACACACACACTGAAGTCTCCTCACCTGGCCCCTGGGTCTCCTCACCTGGCCCAAGTGACAGCCCGCTCCTCCCGCAAGCCTGGTGGCAGCACCTGCTCAGCCATAGAGTGGATCTGCAGGCGGTAGCTACGCCTGTGGCCCCAACGGTTCTTTTGGGGGCTGCTAAAGAGCAGGTACTTGGGCAGAGTCTGTCCAAAGCGGAATGAAGCCTGGCGCTCCCGGGAGTACTGGGTCTGCTCGAGTGTGGGTTGGACCACGGAGTGACTCGGGCTCCAGGGATTGGTGATGTTTTCCAGCTTTGTCTTCAGCGTCTGGAAGCTGTTCTTGGTGCCTGGCAGCATGAGAGGAGATAGAGGGTGAGATTCAAATATTGGAAGGGAAGCCTTGCTGTTCATAAGATATCCACCCCAGACAACACCCAGAGCCAGCAGTGAGAAGATGCAGAGCCAAGGGCAGGCATTGGTCCAGTGGTGGGGCACCAAGGAAGTGGTAGCGACAAAGAAAATGAAACCAGAGGAGTGAGAGGTCAGGTCACAGGTCAGTCATGGCATGGGGTGCATGCACATGACAGCCTTCAGATCATTTTCTGCGCTCTAAACCTTGGCATGGGGCAGCCATGTTTGTATAGGACCATCAGGATACGATGGGTCAGAAGTCAAGTGGGGCCACACAGGTGGAAACTATTCACCTGGTCTCAGTGGCCTTGTTCTGCTCTCAAATCCGATATCAGGTGTCACATCCCTGCCACTCTTCTGTGGAGCCATCATTTATCCACGAAGCACACTGAGCAGTCCCAGATGGCACTGGGCCCCATTTCAAAGTACTAGGCTTTGGAACCTGTAACCCACCGGGACACTTCCTCACTCCATGTATACCAACCCACTCAGTCCAAGGCAAGGACAGATGCACACCCCACATACAGGGAAATCCTAGGGCACTGTTCACTGTCTCCATTTGTCAGGGACCTATGCTGCTTTATATTGCTAGGAAGCAGACAGAAAGAATAACCCTAATGTGATTCAGAAGCTCAACCCCATCCCCTGTGGAGTGAATCTATCAGTGAGAAGCAGCCAAGCGATTGAGAGAGTCTGGTAGTGAGTCCTACCTGCCACATCCAGGTCAACACGGTAGTGCACGAGGTGGGTGTGGATGTTGCCAAGCAGGTGGGTTTGTAAGCGAGTGCCATGGCGCAGCCCCTCAGGGGTGTAGAAGGTTGCATGGACATAGCCAGTGGCATGCATCTTGGTCTCCATTACACCGTTAGGGTAGAAGATGAAATCCCAGATATAATCATAATTGTAGACTGTCGATGTTGTCCGCAGCACCAGCGCATACCCCTTCAAACCCGCGTAGAAGTTGAAGCCACCTTTAAAGTTTGAGTTAAAGTGGCGCCTGAGGGGCACCCCTGTGGGCATCTCAAAGAGGCAGAGAGCATGTGGATAACGGACAGGGCCATCACTGTCATAATAGTGGAAGGCATCCAGGAAAGTAGCAGTCTCCGGACAGTCAATGCCGGGGGCCAACTCATGAGTGACACTGCCCAGGCCCCAGCCAACGTCAATATATTTAGTCTGCATGCCCGCAGGTGTGTGTCCTCCATACAGTGCCACAGCCTCTTGCACGCTGACCTCGTAGGCGATACGCTCACCTCCAAAGAGAACATTAAAGATCTGCAGCCCAGAAGAGGTTCTTAGCCGGTAGGAGAAGCTCCAGCCTCCATAGATCACGGTGTGGCCCTCCAGCTTGTACCGGGGGCCATTGGGCTGTACAATGTGGGGGCCAGAGACATTGATGGGCATGGGAAACTCCCCTCGGGGCTTGTAGGAAGAGAAGAGTGGGGGCTGCTCTGTGCCATCAGGCAACGGGTCCTCGAGGACCACGGTGTCCACTTCTCCTTTTGCATATTTCTGAGCCAGTTCCTCTGGGCTGTCATAGAACTTCCCATTATACCAGAGCTTCTCTATTCTCCAGTCCTGGTCGTCTGTGCTCCCATGATCCACAAGGATCTCCAGACCCGTGGGGTGCAGGAAGTAACCTTCCACATAGCGCTGTACAATAAGCCAGCTTCTACGCTGACCAGACTCCACACCACGGGGGGCCACATCAGTAAAAGTCAAACACCGGGCATCACAGCCCAGGAATGAGAAGCCAGTGGTGTCGAGGAAAAACTGATGCAGAGGTGTGACGGCTCTCCCCAGCATGTGGAAGAGGAGGTCGTACTCTGCCGCGGAGATGGGTCTGGATGACCAGGGCAGATGGTGCCCTGGCCTGGGGGAAAGTTCTCGAATGTAGTACGGCAATGGCAAGGGCCCCACAGCAAATTCAGTGACATTGGGGTGCTCCTGGGCACCGAAGAAGATGATGGCCCTGGCTTCCCGAACAGGGCTTTTACCTCCTTTATCCAAAAAGTTCAGCACATGCTTCTTCTTGGGAAGTAGGAGCTCAATGAGAAACACTGAGTTCTTGGCCATAGTCACTTTCTTGGATGGCTGGAGCCCCAGCTCCTTCCTGTTCCTCAGGAAGCTGTGCACAGCCTTTATCTCCTGGGCGCTCAGGTCTGCAAATACCCCAGCTTTGTCATGAGGAGTCCGCAGAGCAGGTTCTGTGCCTGCCATCTGTAGCATCAATAGAACAGCTCCCCAGGTGAAGACCAGGCTCATTTTTGCTAGCTTCATGGTTCTGGAGCACAGCAGAAGGGAGGAGACGACTTTTTTTTTTATCCTTGCCCTACAGAGCACCTCACAGCACCTTGTCCCTCAGCCCTGGCACTTCCCTACCTACTAGCTCCCTCCTGTCAATCAAACTGAAGGCAGAGATGGGGTCTCCGGGTCCCCACTCGCGGTTCTGCATGCTGTGCACGCATACACTGATTTCTCCTCTCCTCTGCTACCTCTTAGAGTTGCACGGACTTTCTTGTCTACACACATCTCCTTCAGTTTATTTCAAAAGAGGAACATTTTCCTCAGCCAGGGACATGAGCCACAGCAACCCAAGAACGGAACCTCAAACATCACACAGACTTGCATCCTGGTGTAACAGATGGTTATACTCATTGCAAAACTGCCTTTTATGAAATTGTTCATGTATGTATGTGTGTTTGTATCTATGTAAGGCTGTGTGTGTGCATGTGCTATGTATTTAAGCATGTGTAGGGGAGAAGTCAACTTCAAGTGTCTTTTTTTTTTGTAAGGCAAATTCCCTAACTTTTACCTGGAAATCACTCATTTCATGAGACTTCCTATAGTGATATTTCATATGTATTTTCATAAATAAAGCTTGCCTGAAGATTTGAGAGTAAAACAGCCCCACTGATCAGCCATACCGACAAGGCAGTGGTGGCACACACCCTTAATCCCAGTAGCCACACTAGTTTGCCATAGAAACCAGGTGTTGGTGGTGCACGGCTTTAATCCCAGCACTAGAGAGGAATACATGACAGGAAAAGACAGGTTTGAGGCTCAGTCTCATTTTGAGGATTCCTGGAGGCAGGATCACCATTTCTGACTGAGGTATAGGTAAGATCCAGTGACTGGCTGTTTTGCTTTTCTAACCTTCAGGTTGAACCCCATTATCTGTCTCTGTTTTTTTTTTTTTTTATTAATCGTGCTATAGCATGCCACCAAGCAAGCTTCAGGAATGTCCTTTCTCCGCCTCCCTGGCATTGGGATCATAAGCATGTGCCATCACTCCTGGAATATCAAGTGTGTTATGGGGATCAAACTCAGGCTCCTGCTCTTGTAGGGCAAATCCTATCATTTGAGTCATATCCCCAACAATAGAACCCCCTGTAGGGGCCACCGTTTGAAATTCAGTGTAGATGTTCAAAGTGGGTTCAAGTCCTGGTAAATGACATTGTCTTGACCATATTGCTTACAGTATCCATGGTCTCAACTATGAAATGGAAATGACAACATCATCATGCTCCACTTTAGACTTGTCCCAAAAAGCAAATCAGATATTAAGTAATGAATTTGGAACAATGCTGGCCTTGTGGAAACACCTGGAGTGCTAGCTGAACACCTGGAGTGCTAACTAACCTCTTTCTTCAACTGACCCCTGAGGATGCAGTCTGCACTCAGCACACTGTGGGTGGTAAGCACTGCAGACTATGTGGGGGAACATAGGGACAGCCATGTCCACCTGCTCTGGCCCCTCATTGTAGATAGGGGAAAGAGATAGAATCTTTCTCTTCCTCTTCTTTTTTCTAACCTTGTCCCAAGCCACCAGGAAGTATTTTGTATGTTCTCATGACAGGGTTTCTGGGATGCTAGGAGTCTTAAGTGTCTATCTCTCTGAACTCCCTTGTACCTGGAGCGAGGCTGTCTGTCAGGCCCTGCTATGTTCAGAGTTCCCTGGAGGACCTCTGCCCCGGCACACATGTTGGCTTCTGTCATTGTCACGAGCTCTGATTGCCTAGATCTTAACCTGACCTCAATACTTCTGGGCCTCAGAGGAAGCCCCTCCCAGTGACATTTCTCAACAGAAGAGCTGCTTTATGTCTCTCACTGACAGCAGAAGGCTCAGGCAGAGCCTGGAGTCCTACTCAGACATTCCACTGGTCTTCTGACTGGACTACTCAATCCTAGACTTCTGTTTTGAGAGAGTTTACACTTCATAGCTACCTTGGTCAGGAAGTGTAGAGCACTGTCCCATATCCCCTGCCACTTCTTCCAGCCTCCTGTTCAATCAGCACCCACCAGCGCGTTCCATGTGTAACAACAGAGCCACAGGGACAATTAATTCATTATTACCCAGAGCAGACGGTACATCCAGAGGATCCTGATGGGTCTAATGATGGGCACCCGCCACCACGGTGTCAGGCAAGAGTCTCACTGCCTCCCACACTTTCCAAATTCTCCAAGCTCTCCACATTCCTCCCTTTCTGCTGTCCACCCTCTACCAACCACTGATCTACTGTCGCTCTGGAAGGTGGAGCTGGAATCTTAACAGAGGCATTGTGTGCCCCTAGTGTTTCCAAGTCCTTTATGGCCAGTCTTCCTCTCTACAATTTATCACCAATCTGTTTTTGCTTTAGTCCGTAGGAAGGAGACACAGAAAACGTTTACAGTCCTCTCTTCTGAAGCCAAATGGGCAGTATGAGAGAGGGACCTGCCTCAGGCTCATAGAGGCAAAGGAAAACTTGGCAGCCTTTGACCCTTCTGACTTCAAATGAGAGGAATGCCAGCCCCTTGCAAGCCACCCACTTAAGGGCCCTCTTCTCTCACCCCAGAGTTGTCTGTAGTGGCCTTCTGTAGTCCATCCTTTGCTCTTGAACTTTCTAGATCTCCTCCCTCGGTGTTTTCCTGTCCCCCGCCCCTCACACTGTGTCTTGTCACCTTGCTCTTGCCCCTTCCCTGCTGACCTGTTTGGTGTCCCATCGAATCCACCTGGGTGCTCTGCTCTGTCGCGCCCAGCTCCCAGACTTTGTTCCTGGACACTGACCCGAGAAGCCTTCTTGGAGATATTGGACCCCGCCCCACAGGGAGGGACCAGATGAGGTATGGGTCAGCCTAGCTGGGGATCGATAACCCATGGGTGTTGGAGTGATGCTGACTGAAGCGCAAGTGTCCTGGGGCTGTGTCCTGGTGACTTCCTCTTCCACAGCACCACTGTCGCAAGGATTGTCCTCAACTTTGTCTGTTGCAAGCTGTGTAATGTCTTAATTTGTTAGAGCAAAAGCTATGGGGAAATTTACTAGCTAGTTCTTTCTTTCAGCTTTCTTATTTATTTACTTGATTTATTTATTTACTTTGTTATTTATTCATTTGTTATTATTCATTTTGGTGTATATGTTTTGTATATATACCCCAAATTTTAAATACATTTTGATTAAAACAATTACATTGCATTACTTCTTCTCATCTCTCCTTTTAAGTACCTTCCAGGTAGCCTCCCTCCAATCCCTCTCATTACCCCCAGCTCTCAAATCCATAGTCTCTTTTTCTTTGATTATTATTGTTACATATATGCTATACATGTGTATATTTATGATTGGTATTTATGCACAAGTAAACAAACACAATCTGCTGAGTCCGATTTTATTGTTTGTGGTTTCAGGGCTGACCATTTTGTACTGGATAACCCATAAGGAAGGTTCACCCCTGGGAGAGGATAGTTTTCCTTCTCCCAGCAATTATTAGTTACCTATGTTCTTTGTCTAGGGATGGGACCCTGTGAAAATCCCCCCTTCCACATCAGCATGTCTGATATTGTCCTTGTTCCAGTCTTTTTTACACAGTCATTTCTAGGACTGACTGCTTCACAGAAGGATCCTGGCTTTCCGGCTTTTAGAATCTTTCTGCCCCCTCTTCCACGCTGTTTTCTGGGCTGTAGATGCAGGAGCTGTGATGTTGATGCACCTGCTGGGACTGGGCTCCCACAGTCTATTGGTCTCTGCATTGTGTCCAGCGTGGCTGCCTCTCATGCTTCCCATTTGCTGTAAAGAGAAGCTTCTGGCCAGATCTCAACCACACACATTCTAGGACGGTCTAGGACTTTGAGCGGAAAGAGCTTTAACGACCACAATGATGACGGACAGTGAAAATGAAAGTTTCTGTCTTTAGAGTTGGGAATTCTTTGTCAGCTCAATAATTTCAATATTGAGTTCAGGAGGGCTGGACCAGAAGACAGTCCAGGAACAACCTGACAGTGGAAAGGCTAGTCCCTGTGCTTTATAGAGGAAAACAGAAGAAAACAGTCCCGGAACAACCTGACAGGGGAAAGGCTAGTCCATGTGCTTTATAGAGGAAAACAGCAGAAGACAGTCCCGGAACAACCTGACAGGGGAAAGGCTAGTCCATGTGCTTTATAGAGGAAAACAGCAGAAGACAGTCCCGGAACAACCCGACAGGGGAAAGGCTAGTCCATGTGCTTTATAGAGGAAAGCAGTTAGCAGCATGAGAAGATGCTTGCACAGGTTACAAGAGGAGGGAGGAGTAACCTACTTAAGGATGGGGCTGGACCCCTACCGCACAGCTCACTTGAAATGGATCAAAAACCTAAATATGAAGTGAGAAGCATGGAACTCTCAGATGGAAACAGAGCCCAAATCTTCTTATCCTCTGGTTTGATAAACAGCCGATAAGAAGGACAGCAGCAACACGCACTTACGCACTTCAAAGGCGCCAAGGGAGTGACAGGAGCGATGTCCATCAATCCTAAGAGGATGCCATCTACAAAGGACTTGGTACTCAATAAAAGAAGGACAAACAATTCAATATGAAAAGGGCAAATGGGTGATGGGAGTTCGCCAAGGTCAGTTGGACTGGGACTGAACGAGCATGTGATCCCACCAGATTTTCTGAATGTGGCCGGATTCTCTGAACGTGGCTGGCCCGGAGCCTTTCTGAAAAGCCATTGGCAATGACACTGGGACTTGTTTCCTCTGCATATACTGGATTTTTGGGATCCAGTCTGTTTGGATACTCACCTTCCTGGACCTGGAGGGAGGGGGGAGGAACTTGGACTTCCCACGGGGCTGGAAGCCCTGACTGCTCTTAGGGATGGAGAGGGAGGAGGAGGGGGAGTGGGGAGTGGGAAGGTGTTGGGAGGAGGGGCGGAAATGGAAACTTTCATAATTTAATAAACTTAAAAAAAAAGAAAAAAAATAGTTGAGAGAGACAAAAAACAAAAGAAAAGGGCAAATGGGGTTGGAGAGACAGCTCGGTGGTTGAGAGCAAGTGCTGCTCTTGGAGAGGATCTGAGTTTGATTTCTAGCTTCTGTGTTGCCTGTAATTCTGGATCCAGGCACCTCCGGCTTCCTCAGGCATGTATGTTCATGTGCACCTACTGTCCCTAACACACACACAAACATAATTAAAAACAAAAATAAATTCTTAATTTAAAAAGTGGCAAGTGTTTGAGTAGACATCGATCTGAAGAAAACACCTCATCAATTTCAATCACCCATCAATGCCATGACAACTTCAAACTCCTGTCTGCTGCTTGGAAATAGCTCATTGTTGCCAACTACTGACTTCTCACTGTTCTATAATATAGGCAAATCCACGAGACCCAGTTTAAAGGGGGTAACAAAGATTTATTAGGATACATTACACAACCAGGAAGACGGCTTCTGGTCCTTCGTTCTGCCTGGGAGTGAATGGCATCAGAATCTAATCTCCAACCACCAGGCACAAGAGAGCATGACTCCCTCCATCTTTCCTTTAAAGGGACCACACCGGCAGATCAGAAGCACTGTCTCTCTCGGGTCAGATAGCCAAGGTCACGGGTGGAGTGAATACCCACTACACTTTATAATACTGAAGGTCATTCCACTTATTCAACTGCATCTTTAAACTAGTCCCCCACCCACCCACTGTACACCCCACCTCTCCCTAGGCTCTGTTGACCATTATTCTATTCTCTAATGTTGTTGTAAAGACAGGGTCTTTCTCACTATGTAGCCCTGGCTGGCCTGGGACTTCCTATATAGACCAGGTTGGCCTCAGACTAATAGAAATCTGCCTACTTCTGCATCCCAAGGACTAAGCTTAAAGAGAAATGCCACCACACCCGACTCTCTTCTCTACTTCTACGAGATCAGTGACGAACTTCTGGAGTTTCATACATAAGTGAGAACACAAAGAATTTGTATTTATGTGCCTGCCTTATTTCAGTTAGCATAATGGCCTTCAGTTCCAGTGATGGAATTTCTCAACGCAAATGACAAATGACAATCTGAGATGACAGACATGATCAATTTCCTGATAATTACATATTGCATTCACGTATTTAAATGTCACCTTTTATATCATAATATCTACAATTACTGTTTGCCAAACCAGATAAAAATATCAACAATAGCAATGAAATACATAGAACAGAAAAACGTGATATATTAATAAGTGTTGGCAGAATGGGGTGAAATCTGAGCCCTTATGCATAGTTGGTGGTGTTGTAAAATGAGACAGCCATTTTGGAAGACATGAAGAACATGAACTTTCCGTTTGACCTAGAAATTCCACTGCTTGATAAGTACTCAAGACAAAAACAAAAAAACAAAAAAAACCCAAAAACATATGTTCACGCAGATGTATGCACAAACATGCTTACAGCAGTGTTAGTCACAATTGCCAAAAGGCAGAAGAAATTCAGATGGTTTACAACTGATAAATAATTATTCATCCACAGAGAAGAAGAGATACAGCATTTTTAGACATTAAAACACTATGTTACAATGGAGTACTATGTAGCAGAGAAAAATAATGACATCTTGAAATTTGCAGGCAAATGGATGGACCTAAAAAAAAAACATCATATTGAGTGAGGTAATCCAGACCCAGAAAGACAATTATCATAAGTGGTTCTTAAACATAAAGCAAAGAAAACCAGCCTACAAATCACAATCCCAGAGAACCTAGATAACAGAGAGGACTCTAAGAGAGACATACATGGATCTAATCTACATGGGAAATAGAAAAAGGCAAGATCTCCTGAGTAAATTGGAAGCATGGGGACCATGGTAGAGGGTTGAAGGGGAGGGGAGAAGCAGGGAGGGGAGCAGAAAAAAAATGTAGAGCTCAATAAAATCAATAAAAAAGAAGAAGAAACCCCACTGTGTTAAGTGAAAGAACCATTTACAAAAGGTCACAGATTAGATGATTCTATTTGCAGGAAGTATCCAGGGAAGCCATCATCTCCAGAAGGGGTGTGATCTGCAGAATAGATTAGAAGTGTGTTGGCTGCTGAGGGCTGGAGATGGGATAGAAAGATGGAGTAAGATATGATAATTGTGGGTTCTTCTTTTTGAGCTGAGAGCAGCAAAGTTCTAAATTGCTGATGGGTTGCAAGTCTCTGTCATAGATCACAATCCATGGTGTACACTCTTTTGTGAATTGTGTATACGATTTCTCCAACAGAGCAGGTTTTTAAAAATGTGAGCGAATGGACAAATATCTAGAGTACACACGGAATGCTTGTGAATCCCTCAGAGATGGCAATCTCTGTGGAGTCCTGGGCAAAGAATGTCAAAGGTAACTTTAGAGGGAGGAAACTAGAAGGGCTCAGGATTAAGTGTAGTAGCCATTTGGAAAAGCCCAAAGCATTCAATAATGAGATCTAAGTGAACACCCAGTAATGGCAGAAATTGGACAGCTGGAGGATGCCAATTGTTGCCATCGAAGGGCAGAAAAGAGGAGCCTCTGGTGCAGCTTGTGGTGGAGAGGCGGAGTTGCTACAGAAAGGATGCTGCACGCATGCCCTGCAGGTCGGCATTTCTGCGTGGTGGTGCATATGGTACAGGTTCTGACAGGCCCAGAAGTGGGGCATGGGCACAGTTGTAGAGATGAGCTGCTGAAGGGTGCTGGGCTCATCACAAGGACAACAGCTACCATGCAGTTGTGGACTCAAAGTGTGAAGGGGCCTAGCAGACCCAGGTTTGGGAAACATGATGGTGATGGGCCCTGTCCTTCCCTGATCCTTCTCACTTGTAAAGTGTAGACAACATCCCTAAAACCAGCCATTAAGGTCTATTTCCTTATGTGGACACTTTCTTATGCTAGAGTCATTCCTGAGGCTGGCCACCAATGTCCAGCAATCAAAAGCTGCCTTTGGCTCATTTAATTAACATGCCCAATCAAAACATACCAGATACCAGAGCATCCTAACCTCTTCTTAAATTACACCTGCAAGGTCATTCGCTGCTGTTTATCAGCCTGAGCCAAAAAGCAGCCACTTTAACTTTTCTTCCCCACTTAATAAAGGATCTTTCTGTGAAAATGAGTGTTTGGGTGTGGTTTGTGCCTAATCTGGGGTCTGGGAGGGAGATCCTCATTGTACGGGGTCCCCTTCAAAGTGTTCACACAGAAACCAACAGGAAAGGAGTTTAAGATCATGGGAAGAAGAAGGCTGAAAGGCAGAGCACGATGCTGCTCCATTAAAATGGAAAGGAATGCACACAAAGTCACTGGACGTAGTTTAAAGAACCAATGCATATAAAGATCAACATTCAACTCACTAGAGCGGTTTCCTGAATGCTGTGTGATTTTTCTCGGGGAGATGAGAACAAGCACTTATCCCCAGACAGGACACCAATGGCAGACCAAAGTCAGGCTTCCATCTAAGTCTAGAATGGGGAGCCAATGTGTTTATGGGAGTTACTTAAAGGAACATGAGTAACTCAAACGCAACTCATGAAGGCTGCATCCCTGGCTCTCTCTGTCTGAAGCTCCACAGGAGAGGGTCTCTTTCTCCCCGGCAGTTGCTTCCTGTTTATTAACCCTGGGGAAGAGTCTTGTAACATTCTGAATTCCCTGAGCCTTGCATGCTGTCAGCTTCCCAGATCTTAGGAGCCTCCTTCCTCCTTCCAGTGGGCAATGCTTCATTTAGAAGGAAATAGGTTTATAATTCCTAACCCTTCCTCCGACTCTTACATTCTTTCTGCTCCTTCTTCTGACATGTTATCTGAGTCTTGGGGGTGGGGTTCGATATAAAGGTCTCATTATTTTCTTCCCTTTATGGTTGAGCATTGGACTTTACACCATGGTGAGAGTCATTTATTCTCAGCAGTTTGACCGGTTAATAATACCTGCAGTAACCACCACCCACTGTAAAAGGGAACTTTCTCTTAATGACCAAGGCTGACAGAATTGACAGTCTATGGGCAGAAACACAAGCGTTTAGAAAGCAGCTTCCGAGGCCTATCACATCTGTTTAAGCTACAGCAGAGGGGTTTTGACATTCCGAATTACGGATCTTTGTTCTGGATTCAGTATCAGATGTGGTTACTTCCTGCAGAGTGGACCTTAAATCCAACCGAAAAGCTGTTGTTCCTGCCCAAAGTCTTTCTGCCGCTATTGCACCCGCAGGCACACGCTGTTCGGTGTGTTGGTCCATACTGAGCAGAGCTGATGGTAACACCTTCTCCTCCCAGTCATTTGCACTTCCGGGACTATAAAAGCCAGCCACTGGGGGAAGAGCATCCAGTTCAGGCCCAGGTTGGTTCTCTACGCCCTGTAGCAAAGGCATGTGGCGTCTTCAGCAATGGGACTTATCTAGTTAGGGAGTATAATCAGTAGTAGCGGCCTTAGCCTAGATGGTGTGGGAGACTTGGGATTTCCCCTGGCCCTAATTCTTAGCAAGGCAGACTACCCTTGGCACTGGTATCTTTACTCAACCACTCCAGGGGTTCCGGGGGTGTCCCTTCCTACCCACACCTTTGTTCAAACTCCTGAACTGATGTTTTTAGTGTCTTTCCAGATGCTTTGCCAACTGTGCATGACCCTCAAGGGTTAGCAGTATATAATGAAATTTCAGAGTGGGAAGGATCTCTGAAGGCCCAGTGCTGTCCATTCCAAAAACAGAAATGCCAGTTGTTCTCAGATGTTTAAGAAGGTACTGAAAAAGAAACGTCAGCAAGATCCAACATAGCACAAAATGATCCTGTCACCTCTACCGGCCGCTTAGTTGGAAGAGCAATAACAGCATAGACGAGACACCACCTCATCTAGTCCTCCATAACCTTCGTCATTGTCCATGAGCCATTTGGCCTTCTCTTGCGGGAGGGTGAGGATGCTGCTGCTTCCATGGCTGCTGCTGCCGTTTACTCTCTGATGATGACAGGCTTTGGATCAGGGCTGTGAACATCACCTCACTGTTGACTACACCTGACCGCTGTAAATGCCCTGGGGTAGAGGAACAGTTCCCGCATTGAGAACCCTTTCTTAAAAGGGGGAGACTTGCACAGCATATCTGGGGATAGGGACCTCTGTGCGCCCAGAGGATGGGGGTCAGTCTTTCCCACCCGGCCACTCTGTCATCTACTCCTCCAGCTGAACGGCTGATCAGGCTTTCAAGCCGCCCAGGCGCACAAGCGCTGAGTTTCACTTCTCGATAATATTTCCTTTAGAAACTCTGGTCCCATAAAGACGCGGCTACATTTGCCTGAGAGTGAGCCAGATAGACCTCTTTGTCTACTTGTTCTTCCCTCACCTCCTTTTGATTGATCTAGTGTTTTATGAACCTGGTTTATATGTTGTTTTAAACCATCCAGACCTGCCAGAGCATCCCCCACCTCATAAAGATCGTGACCCACCCTGGGGCTCAGCGGTGCCTCTAAAACTCTCTTAACAGTCCCTGCTGAACCAACTCCACTTCTTAGTTTTCTGTGGACATGTTCCTGCCTAGAGTCATCAAATACTGTGTCTTGCATGCCACTACTCTCAGTAATGATTGACATTTCTCTCTTGGCTTCTAATCCCCAATTTTTACAAGGACCTCACCCAGTCATAACAAGTGTCCCTGGTCTTTCATATGAGCCAGTCCCTGAGTTCCCTTGTATTGAATCAGGAGATATAGTCTCTGTCTTAGGAAGGTGGGTAGCTGTATTACTGTCTCTGCTTCCATAGCACTCAGACAGACCTCATCTGCCCACATGTCCCAAAGCTCCATAAACCTGGCTACAGAAGGCTCTTTAATTCCCCCATTTAAAAGTTTTCCCCAATTTAAGCAGTCGAGATGTTAAGTGTTACCTGGTACCATAGTTACCATACTGGACCATTATTTCGATCTCTGTCTGCTTGCTAGATTGTGGAGTCCTCTGTGTGTTAACGGTTGGACCAGAAAGGTATCTTTTATTACTTTTACCGCTCTCCTTCTTCCTCCTCACTGTCTGATTATTTCCAGAATTTCCAAATTTTGGAGTTCTAGAAATGGTTCTTTAGCACGGATCTAATTTGTACTCTTTCCCTCGCACCCTGCTAGCTGTAAGAAATGGCAAGCCTACACTCTGTCTCATTCTTCCCCTTTCTTGCTTTTCCTGAAACCAGAGGCTAATGTGGAGGAGATTCCCCACATGGCTCTTTCTTGTTGTAATTCCACCTTTACACAAGCAAGCCTTTTCTGGGAAGACAGCCAAGCCTTAGTTGCATGTCGTATTGCCCACATCAAAGACTAAGCAACAGCTGTCACAGTCTGATTATGGTCCTGTCCCAAATGTGCTACTTCAGGAATGATAATATGTTTTCTAGTTTTCCAGCTGATTTGAGGATGTCTCCTACTTGCATATCAAACCTCACTCATCAAGCAGACATGCCGTTCCACAGAGCATAGAGCAAGACAGGTTCCCTGGAATCTCCCCCTAAGCATGTTCCACTCTCAGACACTTGGTTTTGCATGTCCTGCCACTCACAACCAGAAGCATGTCACTGCCATCACAACAAGGAGACACACCATCCGTGTACCACAAGAGAAAGGCAGCCATGCTGCGGTTGTCCCTGCAGAAACTCACTTGCAGATCCGCCAACCTTCGTGTGTGTCTCACCACGCATAGCAGGGGCCGTGCAACAGCTCTTCCTAGACTCAGTTTTGGTTCTGTCAGTGTCGCCTCAGTCAGAAACTGTGTTATGTGACCTTTTCCTGGGGGTTCATGAACAAAAACGACACCAACGACAGAACGACGAAGCGATTTTACCCTACTCTACCTTGGGAAATTGATGGTGTTATAGAAGTTCCGAACAGGGACACAGGTGAGGGGTTTCTTATAGGGGCAAGGACATCTCAAAGACAGCCACATCACTGTAAGACCTATTCAAGCATGGCTGGTGACTGTCAAGAGCGGCAGCCCTAGAAGCTTCCTGCCTAACGTGCTGTTTATAGAAACTGTCCTTACTGGTGTCCTGCCTGTGTCTCTGTCGTTTCCAATGATCTAGGGACACCAGTGACTCACTAGTACGCCACCCATCTTGCTCTGTCTTAAGTAATCCAACTGTAATGATCTTATTTCCAAATAGACTCACATTCTGAAGCACAGGAATTACGTAATTTGGAGATGGACACCATGCAACCCTGCACGTCCTCTTCTCTCACCACATTGTAAGGAGCCCAGAGCAGGACAGGTGAATAACTTCCTAGGGTTGTGCTCTGGTGTGGATTGCTGTGGCTCCAAGAATCCACAGAGAGGAGCTCAGGTAGGTACAACAGAGCTGAGGGGTAGAAGAAGGACTCTCCTCAGCCAAAGAGAGGCGACAGTAGAGCCACATAGCTGACGTGAGTGCTGTGTTCTTCATGAAGTTTGCGTCACTGGGCTAGGGAGATGGGGATGAGGGGGAGGCTGAAGTGGGGAACTAGGGAATGTGAAGTAAGAGGGGCTTAAGGAATCCCAATGGAGACTTAGAGGAGAAGTCTTTGGGAGAGTGACCAAGTGACAGGGGCAAGTGGGCAGAAAAGCCAAGGCGACACTATTCTCTAGAGTGTATGTGTGGCCCACAGGGGCTTTGAGTTTATGGCGATTCTCTTGCCTTAGATTTCCATGTTGACTTACACCATGCCTCGCTGAAGCCACTGGCCTTGTTGTAAACATATTGAGTATGGTGACTGGGGGAAGTGAGGGGTAACATCTGAGGGTTCGGGCTCTGTGGCTGTGCCATCCCTTCTCCTGGGCTCACTATGCTACCTGTCCAGCTGCCAGGTCTTTCATGTTGTTGATGATGACCTCAGCTTCGGAGGCACAGCCCTTCCCTCCTGCAGTTAATGATTGGTGAGAATTACAGATAACATTTGGGCAAAGATTGCAAGCCCTTGCCTGTCATCTCCTCAACTGCCTGTCTTTCTTAAAGGCACAGAAACAAAGGACTTAGGGGCAGACTGATGGCACCTGGGAGCTCAGGGAGGTGACACCGTACATGAAGTGGAACCAGAGTTCTTGGGTCAGTTGGCTGATGTCAAGATTGACTTCAAGTGTAAAAGCTTCAGGGGAGACTTGAACGCCAGGCTCACAGAGGACAGAGATCTGCCTCTTGCTCTGTTCTGCGTGATGACAGTTCCCAAACGAGACTTTTTAAAAAAATTTTGTGTGGCAGTATAACATTTCTTCTAAGAATTACTGTGATTCCCAAATAGAGAGGGATATGACACAGAGTGAAGTGTATTAAATAAGTAGTGAAAAAAGTGACCCAGGGTCTGGAGAGATGGCTCAGTGGTTGAAAACACGGAGAGCTCTTTCAGAGGACGTAGGTTCAATTCCCAGAATCCAAGTAGTGATTAGCAACCACCTTTAACTCCAGTTCCAGAACATCCGGAATCCTCATCTGGCTTCTGTGGGCTCTGCACACATGGTACATAGACACATATTCAGGCAAAACACCCCCACACGTGCACCCCACGCATACACCCCTGCACATACACCTCCATGCATACAATTTTCATTTTTAAAAGGAAAATTTTTTAAAATTTTTAAATTTTTTTAAAAGCTCTATAAAAGGGGCAGTCTTCCACTCTCTCTTATTTTTCAAACTGTCCCAAATATCTAAGAATTACAGGAGCTAAAATTAAAACCCATCACTCTCACTTCAAACCTTGTGGAACTGGTCTTGTTTTCAGTCAGGGCCTGAGAGGCCAGAGCCAAGGGAGAGAAAAGACTTTTTACCATGCACGGTCAGTCAGAACCCAAAGGGTTTTAAGAACCTCCTCATTTGGGAACTTAAAGGAGCCTCTCATTCACACTGGGTCACCTAACTTCTGAGTGGGAGATCACGAGACGTCCAGGATTGTGCTATTACCAGTGTGTACTCTGCGGAGGAGAGGGGAGTGTCCCCAACCCATCCAACAGAAGTCGCACGCCCAGCGAAACCCTGAGCCCTTCTGAAAACCAGCAGAACTGAGAGGGTGAAAATGCTAAAGAAGCCAGTGGGCTCCTTGCAGGCACTACGAAGCCTATGTGGGCTTGACTGGTAGAAAGGAAGCTGGTCAGGCCTGGGCCACCTCTTAGACCCCCTTTAATCCCCAGAGGGAAAGGATAGCTGGCAAGTGGTCCAATGGATAACACTACGAAGCAGAGGGAAGCAAACTAAACCTCAAAGGGGCTCTGAGCAGGGCTGCTGTCTGAGAAAGACACCTGTGGGTGTGTATTCAGGAAGAAGCACGATTCCAGTCGTATCTGCAGCATTGCCCTCTGCAGCCATAACAGGCCCCAGTTCCCGCTCCCACCAGCTTTTCTGAGACTGAGTCCTTCAGTCTCTTCGCCAGAGCCACTGTATTATTTTCATGTGTACTCAGTTATCCTACTCTAACCTCTTTAGTAGGTCTGTCTCCAAGGCAAAACAGCAGTGTAAACATTCTGGTCCCCAAATGTCATTTCACCACAAACTGACCTTCCTTTGCTTACTGCAGGCCTTCTAACTGGTTGTCTGAAACCAGTTGCTGCAAGGACCTTGTTTTTAAAGATAAGATCCTGGGTCCCGGGCCTGAAATAAAAACTCTGATAGTTTCAAATCAAGCTGATGCTCACAAATGGTTTCCAACCAATCTCAGTCTGTGTTGCTATATCGGGCAGAAAGGAATTCCAAGGCCAGTGCCATATGTCAACTGATAGTAGCCCAAGAAGATTAGAGAATTGACTCTTTCTTCTCCTTAAGATTAAGGAAAAATGGGGCCGAAGAGATAGCTCAGTGTTTAAAAGCACTTGTTGTTCTTCCAGAAGACCTAGGTTCAGTTCTGATACTCACTTGGTTCACAACCACTGCCTATAACGCTAGTCCCAGGGGACCTGACACCCTTTCCTGGCCTCTGTCAGCACCAGGCACATACATGATGCACAGACAGACATACAGACAAAACACCCTTACACATAACATAACTCCATTTTAAAATGATTAAGGAGGAAGAAATCTCTAATGGAGGAATGAGGTAGATGGGGAAATGATGCAGACAGGGGAATGACGTAGACAGGGGAATGACGTAAACGGAATGACGTGGATGGGGGAATGATGTAGACAGGGAATGACGTAGACGGGGGGGAATGACGTAGACGGGGGGAATGATGTAGACAGGGAGCATTCTCGGATTGCAAAGAGATTCTCGAGCCCTTATAGTCTGTAAAATGAAAATGTGTCCCTTTTCTCCATTGTCAGCTGTGCACGGAATGATCCTACGCCTATCCCTTCTTACCCTCTACTCTTGTTCCAGGGACAAAGTGCATCATGGGTTGGGAGACATCACAGGTCCACAGATTAACAGGACACTGATTCAATATTATATGAGAAAAAAAACCCGTCGATACATAAGGAAGACTTTTAGAATATGCATTCTCGTGAGCAGCGGAAGGTTGGCAGACCCCGGCGACTCTAGCAGCTCCCACAGAAGGGCCTGCACTTTCCTGTGGTTTGGGGCTGATGGATCGCTCCATGTTTCTCCCACAAACTTTCCTCATTTTTCTTCCACATCCATTCCCCATATCCCCTCCCCATACCATTTCCTTGTCATCTTTCCCCTCATGTCCCCCCCCCACTTCATGGGAAAGCTTCTGTGTGGATGTTTGTTTGTGAATTCACTCTGGCTGCACCCCGCTTTCTACTTCTATTGTATTGGTGAAGTTCTTCCACGTTGTGTGTCACAGGATCCCTGGGGAGGTGTCCTCATGCAGCATCACAGGTCTTGGACGAGCTGTGCATATCCCAGTGATCCAGCAGGGCTGTGCTTGTCTCAGTGCTCTGCCTCACCGCCCTTCACTGGGGCACCAGGTTTCCATCCCCCGCAGAGCCCTGTCAGGGCATAGACAGCCTTGCCTTGGATTTAGTAGAGCACAAATGGGAGGGGAGCAGACAGCATCAGGGTAGGGGAATACGCTCCCACAATTTTAGTTAGGTTAGAAGGGTTGGTACGATGAAGGTATAGGAAATTGGAAGGTCCATTATCAGCGGGTACCAGAAGGAGAGGCTCCGGGCAGATGAGCAGTGCCAGCTGATGGACAGCTGAAGTCAACGTCTCAGATCACGGGTTCTGGGCTTCCATCTTGCTGATGTAACTCTTCCTCTTCCAACTCCCAGTCTTTCAGCTGTTTCGCTTAGAGTCCCTACTTGTTGAAACAGTAAACCTGAAGCAAGGAGTCTTCCTCTAAGAACGAATGGTGCCGGGCTGGGGCTGAGGGTGGGGCTGAGGGTGGCTGAGGACAGACTATACAGAGAAAGCGAGAATAAGAAGGTTGGCATCTGTGTCTATTATGGCCTCAGGAAGCAGCTGACTAGGTAGAAAGTCATATTTTAGTCAGCAGCCAGCACCTGAAAATTGCAAGAGAGGGACTAGGAGATGGCTCAAGCAGCAAAGTGCTTGTGGGACAAGCATGGGACTTCAGTTTGGAAAGCTGGGCATGGTAATATATTCCTATAGCCCCAGCAGCGGGGAGGCAGAGATGGGGCATCCCTAGAGCTTACCGACCAGTCAGTCTAGCCACTGGGTGAGCTTCAGGTCTAATGAGAATCTGTCTCTAAAGTGTAAAGTAGAGAATGAGCAAAGAAGACATTCTACATTGACTATTGGCCTCTGTATGTATATGTTCAAGCACACACACACGCACACGCACACGCACACACACGCACACACGCACACACGCACACATGCACACACACACTCTGGGACTCCTCACCACCACAGTGTCCTAGGAGCTACTTCTCCAGCTTAGGGCCTTCTTATATTTTTGCCAAAACGTAAGAGATTTTAGTAAACAGCAAGAAAAAAAAACTGTTAGCACCACTGCATATTGTCTACCTGAACAAAGAGATGCCTGGGAATTAGCTCAGATGAAAAGTCAACCCTATGATTTAGCCCTGCAGGATGGATGGGGCCAACCTTGGATGGCATCTTGAGGAACAATTTATAGTTTCTTATTTTAAGCTGTCAGAATCAGGTAGAAAATCACATTTTAGCAGCTGGTGGCCCCTCTTAAAGCAGAGACCCTTCTCCTACTCAGTGACTCCGATGGGAGGTGGTTCTGATCACTCCATGAAGAAGACAGGAGCCTTCAAAGGGACAAGAAATAAATAGGTTCTTGAACCCTTAGGTCCTACTCTGTAAACATAAATATGCCCTTCTTCTCTTGTTGAAAGTACACAGAATGTGCCCACCCTGTTGTAGCTCGGGCTCCTTATTCCACTTACTTCAAGGACAAAATCTTTCAGGTGTAGAATAATGTCAAAAATGAAACAGGATATTGGTATCTATATCTATATCTATACATATATCGTATATGATATATATATATATATCAGTATATACAACACACACACACATACACACATCTTATATGAGGAAAAGTATCATGAAACACAAGGAAGTAGCTCTTTTAAAAGGCCATTTTCATGACCAGTAGACAATTACACAATCCTAGAGATACAGGAGTGACGTGACAGCCCAGAAGAGTGCTAGAGGGAATTGTCTTTTCTGTCTAGACCCCAGCTGATTGGACAGAGCTACCCACACTGCAGGCATAGACCCCCAGCTGATTGGACAGAACCACCCACACTGCAGGCATAGACCCCCAGCTGATTGGACAGAACTGCCCACACTGCAGCTGATTGGACAGAACCACTCATACTGCAGGCATAGACCCTCAGCTGATTGGACAGAACCACCCACACTGCAGGCAGGTCTTCCCTCCCTCAGTCCCCGACCCTTGTGCCAGCCCTCTGAAACACCTTCATAGACACACCTAGGAACAATTGGTACCAATTCTCCCGGGGTTCCCTGCCCATATGTTTTGCTGCTGGCAGCCCTCTTTATAACAATTCTTTATGACCCTAGAAAGGAGGCTGGTGAGATGTTTGTGCAATAGGAGGAAGGAACACATAAGAGAGCAATTCCTAAAGCCCCTTTCTGGAGGAGGGAAAGGTTTATTAACTAGACCCTCCAACTCCCAAGGGAAAAGTCTTAATGTGGTAAGATTTCATCACCTGGTCAGCCCCTGACATAAAAAGAAAACTCCAAACACGGAACCTCAGGCCATCTAAACAGGCTAGTAGATCTGGCCTTCACTGTCCAACATGGAAGGCATAAAGGAGAGAAAATCAAAACAAAGGGACAAAAGGAGGGCTCAAAAAATAGCGACAGTAAAAGGAGCTGCCCTGGGTAGGGATCTCCAGGTCCGGAGAAGCCGGGAGGAACTTGCTTTGAATGCAAGATGGGATCCTGGGGAAAGTCTCAGCTGACACCCTGCCCTGTCTATCAAGAAACAGGATTGGACACCTGGCATTGGAGAACTGACTGTCCCAAGTCGTGGAGGACACAAAAGATGTCTAGAACTCTGATGGCCGTGGAAGGCATGGACGGCTTGGGAGGCCTGGAGGGATCCTCATTGACCACACGGGAGAATATATCACCACTTCTGAGGAGTCCAGCGCAGCTCTGGCCATTATGGGGAGGCAGATTCATCTTCTTATAGACACAAGGGCAGCTTATTCAATTTTAGCTGTATTTGCAGGTAAATCATCTTCTCAGCCCACAATTGTTACTGAAGTGAAAGGTCATGTTGATGCAATTCCTATCCCTAAACAAACAGTGACTAATGCCAAGGGCCTTTAAGAGACACAGTGAGACTTCTGAGGGCAGCAGGAAAATTGACCAGTGTAGGAGTCTCTGCAACCTTAACAGGCTGCAGTGTGACGAGCCATGGGAAACAAGAAGACAGTTCCACTCACCACGGCTCAGTAGCCAGTGCTGGCTCAAATTTTGGGAGTCCATGTGGTTTGTTTCAGGCGTATTTAAGCCCAGCACTGTTTGGTGAAAACTATTGATAATTAACTCAATCCTGTATGCCCAGCAAGCACAGGCAAATTCCCTTCAGGAACAAAGGAAGTCAAATACAAATCAGATGTGAGTACCCAGAAAGTTTTGGAAAGCCCATGAAGATAGGTTCTATAGGTTGACTGAGAAAAACACATCTACAATAAGAGTCCTGGGGAGGGCCCAGTGCTGGAAAATCTCCAGCTGAACAGATAGTGCAAAGGTCACCAGGCTAGCAAGCACGCCTGCTCCAGCTTTCTAGGTGGATAACAGCTATTGCATTTCTTCCCTTGAGGGAACAACCCTTGAATGTGCTTAACATTCCAGGCTCCTCTAGTGCTTATCTGTGAACACAAAGACCTCTGTGCCTCCTACAGATCAGGAAGTCAGGGCAGCTGCCATAAGGATTCCTCCTATCTCACCTATGCTTGGTCTTACCAGAAATTAGAACCAAGATGGACTGGTGGGGAGGAGACCTATTGGGGGAAAAGAAGATTGAGAGGAAGAATGTGGGGCTGGAGAAGATGGCTCAGTCATTAAAGACTAGGCTCATAACCAAAAATGTAAGAGAGAAAAAATGTGATTGGCAAGCACAGGGGGAAAAGTTGGGGCTGCCTAAGGCAGGATGTTGGGAGGCTGCTCAGGCCTTTCATGATGCCTTTTTGCAGCCTAGGACACCACTTTGACAATGGTTTCGAGGAAGTTGATGGGGAATCACTGTGAAGCAAAGTACCCTGCTTGTCACATATGTCTGTCTAACAACCAGGGACCCAAACCTCCTCCATGGTTGAACCCTGTTCAGAGGCAAGGCTTACCCAAAAGATTATGGATTAGAGTTCATTTCCATGCCAGTCTGCAGAGGCCATCAGTTACATATCTCCTGGTTGCAGGAGAGGAGAGCTCGAACAACCTGCCCTTCACCCTAAGAGGTCATCTCGTTCTTGTCATAGTCCATACCGCTGGACTCTGAGGCATTGCACTGGGGTAGAAGATCTCTGTTTTAGTTGGATTCATGAGACTGTAAGACCTTGAAATATTTAATTGAAGTAAGACTTCACAGACCCCATCTTAAAGATGAGACTTCTTTTAAGACACACTACTACTACTACTACTACTACTACTACTACTACTACTACTACTACTGAAAAATAAGTGGAGTTAACAACCACTGGTCATTAATATCACTTAATACCAATGGACTCAATTCACCTATCAAAAGACACAGGCTAAGAGAATGGATACAAAAACAGGATCGAGCCTTCTGCTGTATATAAGAAACACACCTCAACCTTAGAGACAGACACTACCTCAGAGTAAAGGGTTGGGAAAAGGACCTAAGAAACAAACAGTATAGCTATTCTAATATCTAACAAAATTGATTTCAAACTAAAATCAGTCAGAAGAGATGGAGAAGGACACTTTATACTCATAATGAGAACAATTCATCAAGATGAAATCTCAATCCTGAACATCTATGCCCCTAATACAAGAGCACCCATTACTAAAACTTAAATCGCACATCAAATCTCACACATTAATAGTAGGAGACTTCAACACTCCACTCTCACCAAAGGGCAGGTCAACTAGTCAGAAACTTAACAGAGAAATAAGAGAACTAACAAATGTAACGAATCAAATGGACTTAATAGACATCTATAGAACATCCTACCCAAACACAAAAGAATATATCTTCTTCTCAGCACCTCATGGAACCTTCTCTAAAATTGATCACATACTCGGTAACAAAGCAAGCCTTCACAGATACAAAAAAATTGGAGTAACCTCCTGGGTCTTATTGGATCACGAGGGATTAAAGTTAGTATTTAACAACAATACTATTCTCAGAAAGCCTACAAACTCATGGAAATTGAACAGTCAATTACTAAACCACCCCCTGGGTCAAGGAAGAAATAAAGAAATTAAAGTTTTCTTTGAATTAAATGAAAATGAAGGCACAACATATCCAAACCTATGGGACACTATGAAAGCAGTGCTAAGAGGAAAGTTCATAGCACTAAGTGTCCATATAAAGAAAACAGAGAAAGCTCATGTTAGTGACTTAACAGCACACCTGAAAGCTCTAGAAAAAAGAAGCAGACTCACCCAGGAGGAGTTGAGGACAGGAGATAATTAATTTGAGGGCTGAAATCAACAAAACAGAAACAAAGAAAACAATACAAAGAATCAATGAAACAAAGAGCTGATTCTTTGAGAAAATCAACAAGATTGACAAACCCCTATCCAAACTAATCAAAAGGCAGAGAGAACATCCAAATTAACAAAATCTGAAATGAAAAGGGGGACATAACAACAGACACTGAAGAAATTCAGAGAATCATTGGGTCATACTACAAAACCCTCTACTCCACAAAACTGGAAAATGTAAAAGAAATGGACATTTTTTTTAGAGAGCTATCATATACTTTGGTATTAATTTTGATTAAACCAAGACCAGGTGAGCAATTAAAATAGACCTTTAAGCTGTGAGGAAATAGAAGCTGTCATCAAAAACCTCCCAACCAAAAAAAAGCTTTAATTCAGAATTTTACCAGAACTTCCAAAAAGAGCTAATACCTATACTCCTCAAAGTGTTCCGCATAATAGAAACAGAAGGGAGATTGTTAAACTCTTTTTATGAAGCTACAGTTACTCTGATACCAAAACTACACAATGACTCAACCAAGAATTACTAACCAATCTCACTCATGAACATGGATGCAAAAATTCTCAATAAAATACTGGCAAACAGAATCCAAGAACACATAAAAAAAATCATTCACCACGACCAAGTCGGCTTCATCCCAGAGATGCAGGGCTAGTTCAACATATGAAAATCTATCAATGTAATCCATCATATAAATAAACTGAAAGACAAAAACCATATGATCATTTCATTAGATGCTGAAAAAGCATTTAACAAAATCGAACACCCCTTCATGATAAAGGTCTTGGAGAGATCAGGTATACAAGGAACATATCTAAATATAATAAAATCAATATACAGCAAGCCGACAGCTAACATAAAATTAAATGGAGAGAAATTCAAAGCAATTCCACTAAAATCAGAAACAAGACAAGGCTGTCCACACTCTCCATATCTCTTCAACATAGTTCTTGAAGTTTTAGCAACATCAATAAGACAACAAAAGGAGATCAAGGGGATTCAAATTGGAAAGGGAGAAGTCAAACTTTTGTTATTTGCAGATGATATGATAATGTACATAAGTGACCCCAAAAACTCTACCAGAGAACTCCTACAGCTGATAAATACCTTCAGTGATGGGGCAGGATACAAGAGCAACTCAAAAAAATCAGTAGCCCTCCTATACACACAAATGACAAAGAAATCGAAAGGGAAATCAGAGAAACAACACCTTTCACAATAGCCACAAATAACATAAAGTATCTTGGGATAACACTAACCAAAACAGTGAAAGAACTATTGGACAAGAACTTTAAGTCTTTGAAGAAAGAAATTGAAGAAGATACCAGAAAATGGAAAGATCTCCCATGCTCTTGGATAGGAACGATCAACATAGTAAAAATGACAGTCCTACCAAAAGCAATCTATAGATTCAATGCAATCCCCATCAAAATCTCAACACAATTCTTCACAGACCTTGAAAAAACAATAATTAACTTCATATGGAAAAACAAAAACTCAGGATAGCCAAAAAAAATCCTGTACAATAAAGAAACTTCTGGAGGCCTCAGCATTTCTGACATCAAACTCTATTACAGAATTGCAGTAATGAAAACAGCTTGGTATTGGCATAAAAACAGAGACGTTGACAAATGGAATCGAATAGAAGACCCTGATATTAATCCATACATCTATGAATACCTGATTTTTGACAAAAAGCTAAAATTATACAATGGAAAAAAAGAAATCATCTTCAACAAATGGTGCTGGAATAACTGGATTTCAACATGTAGAAGAATGAAAATAGACCCATATCTATCGCCATGCACAAAACTCAAGTCCAAATGGATTAAAGACCTCAATATAAATATTGAACCTGATAGAAGAGAAAATGGGGAGTAGGTTCAGCATGAGTAATGTCTCCACTTCCTAAATATAACCTCAGTAGCACAGACACTGAGAATAACAATAGATAAATGGGACCTTCTAAATCTGAGAAGCTTCTGTAAAGCGAAGGATGCAATCAATAAGACAAAAAGGCAGTCTACTGAATGGGAAAAGATCTTCATCAACCCCACCACAGACAAAGGACTGATCTCCAAAATATATGAAGAACTCAAGAAATTAGACCTTTAAATTCTAAGAAACCCAATTAAAATATGGTGTACTGAACTAAACAGAGAATTCTTAACAGAAGAATTTCAAATCGCCTAAAGATACTTAAGGAAATGTTCAACATCCTTAGCTATCAGGGAAATGCAAATCAAAACCACTCTGAGAGCTGGGTACTAGTGGCGCATGCCTTTAATCCCAGCACTTGATAGGCAGAGGCAGGCAGATGACTGTGAGTTAGAGGCCAGCCTGGTCTACAAGAGCTAGTTCCAGGACAGGCTCCAAAGCCACAGAGAAACCCTGTCTAGAAGAAAAAAACCAACCCCCAAAACAAAGCAAAACAAGCCCCAAACCCCCAAAACCCCAAAACAACAACAACAAAAAACCCCCAAAAACCAACTCTGAGATACCATCTTACACCTGTCAGAATGGCTAAGATCAAAAACCCTAATGATAGCTTATGCTGAATAGGATGTGGAGTAAGGGGAACACTCATCCATTGCTGGTGGGAGTGCAAACTGTACAACCACTTTGGAAATCAGTATGGTGGTTTCTCAGAAAATTGGGAATCAACCTACCTCAGGATCCAGCAATAGTACTCTTGGACATATACCCAAAAGATGCTCAATCATACTACAAAAGCATTTGTTCAACTATGTTCTTGGCAGCATTATTTGTAATAGCTAGAACCTGGAAACAACCTAGATGCCCCTCAACTGAAGAATGGATAAAAAAATGTGGCACATTTACACATTAGAGTACTACTCAGTGGTAAGAAACAATGACATCTTGAATTTTGCATGCAAATGGATGGAATTAGAAAACACTATCCTGAGTGAGGTGACCCAGACCCCAAAAGATGAATTTGGTATGTACTCACTCATAAGTGGATACTAGCTATAAACAAAGGACATTGAGCCTATAGTTCATGATCCTAGAGAGGCTAAGTAATAAGGTGAACCCAAAGAAAAATGTATATAGACCCACCTGGAAATTGGAAACAGACAAGATTGCCTGACAAAATTGGGAGCATGGGAGTGGGGTGAGAAGGAAGGATAGAGGGGAAGGGATGGGGAGAAGAGGAGGGTTGAGGAGAACTTGAGGGAATGAGATAGTTGAGATGGAGGAAGGACAGATATGAGAGCAAGGAAAGAGACATTTTGATTGAGGGAGCTATTATAGGGTTAGCAAGAAATCTGGCTCTAGAAAAATTCTCAGGAATCTACAAGGACGACCCCAGCTAAGACCCTAAGCAATAAAGGAGGGGGTGCCCCAACTGGCCTTGCCCTGTGGTCAGGCTGATGATTATCTTAAATATCACCATAGAACCTTCGTCTAACAACAGATGAAAACAGAGGCAGAGACACACATCAGAGCACTGGACTGAGCTCCCAAGTTCCAGTTGAAGAGTGGAAAGAGAGAGAATATGAGCAAAGAGGTCAAGACCTGAAGAGTTCATCCACCGAAACAGTCTACCTGAGCTAATGGGAGCTCAACAACTCTAGCTGGACTGGGAAGGAACAAGCATTGGACCAAACTAGTCCCTCTGATTGTGGTTGACAGTTGTATGGCTGGGGCAAACTGAGGGATCACTGGCATTGGCACTGGGATTTATCTCTACTGCATGTACTGGCTTTGTGGGATCCTATTTTCTTGGAATACATCTTTGGATGTACTCCTTGCTCAGCCTAGATGTAGTAGGGAGGGCCTTGGACCTTCCACAAAGCAAAGTGCCTTACCCTCTCTCAGGATTAGATGGGGGTTGGGTGGGAAGGTGTGTGGAGGGAATGGGAGGAGGGGAGGGAGTGTGAATTTGGACTGACATTTTTTTTTAAAAAAATTAATAAATTAAAAAAAAGAAAGCCAACTGGTGACCTAGAATTAACGTCAGCTCCAGGAATGTGTTGTGATAGATGAACTTACAATGGATTACAATGGATAGTCAACAGGACAGCCAATTACAGTGTGAGGCAGTAAAAGTTAACAAGGACCAGATGTCTCCGAAGACATCCTGTCCCTGAAGATACCAGATTTATGGTTCTTTGTTAGGATTTTGTGTCCAAAATGTGACCAATGAATTCAGACATCTTCTTACACTACCTAAGCCTGAGTCACTAAGACATATATTACCTTAATTGTGACATTTCCCGTTTAAAAGCCTGTCTTTCTCTGAACTCTGGACTGTACTCTCTCCTGACCCACTGCATTGGTGTGTTGGAAGTTTGTGGTCTGAACTTAAGCTTGCTAAACAAAGACCCTCATGTAATTTGCACTGGAAATTGGCTTCGTGGATTCATTTGGGGTTCAGTAACGTGGGTACAAGAAGACATAGAAGTGTTTTACTAATGAGTCCAGGATGAATGTTGCTTTATGCTCCAGATCCAGCCAGCATTGCTTCATCAATATAATGAGTCAGTAACATCTTGTGGCAGCAGAAGGTGATTAGTTCCCTAAGGACTAAACTGTGACACCAGGCTAGAGAGGTGATAGATCCCCGAGGTTGAGTGGTGAAGGTATATCTGTTTTTGTCAACTGAAATTAAGTTGTCGGGTGGACATTGTGGGTAGAGATGACGAAAAAGGTGCTTGTCAGATCCACGGATGCATAAGCAAATACCTGGGGTTGTGTTCATCTGCTCAGGTGATGACATTGCATCTGGTACAACAGCTGCAATTGGAGTCGCTGCTTAGTTAAGCGTGCCATTGTCAGACTCAAGAGCTCATCAGTCTGTCTTTTGTACGAGCCAAGAGGGAACTGTATGGAGATGTGGTGTGAGTGTTTGAAAAGCTATGTGTTTATAAGTCCTTGAAGGTGATACTGACTCTACAACCTTGTCAAGAATTCATCTCCCATTCGGAGGCTGCTGTAAAGACTCTCTGGCCTTTGCCACAACAGCCCTTACTTCACAGCCTACAGAATCAGTATGGGGATCCTGTCAGCTGCTAAGGAAATCTATTCTGGTTATCCATTCCAGCACTGGAGAAGTGACCACAGAATGGGTCACGGACCCACTTTCCCCACTGTGAGTCGGCGGCTTAGCGGAAACTTCATGAACCACCTGACCTTCATAAGGCTCTCCACTGGGTGGGCACTCTATGATGCTTTGGGTCTCATGGAATCAGTGTTGGTCCAGAACCATTACTCCCCTAAGAGTCTGACTATTTCTTTGGCCCCAAATGCACAGTTACACTGGGGAACAAAACCACACAGTTTCCTTTGACAAAGCCTGGGAGAGAGATTAACAGTATAAATGCTTAGGTACTGTGTGGGACCACACTTCTCTAGGTTCTGGTAACTGACTGAGCACCACTGATCCTCTGTCTCTTTGACTGGAGATAGAGCATTGTGCAGCTGACGTGAAAACTTTCTGCTTGTCCCAGATGGAACATGAACCCTGGAGACATCTTATCTGTTTTTCCTCTAGGAACAGTACATTCAGCTCAGTTCCAGCGGTCTCCACAATTGAGCATGCTCTGATCATTGCCTTGTCTTTGATATCTATTTCCGTAATCATGTCCTCTGTGCCTTTTATTCTGGAGTGTCAACGCTTGGTCCCTATCATCCTCAGGTCAAATCATTCTCGTTTCATTTCCAACTGAGAGGCAGCAATCACAGTAAGATCTGGTCAACAGAGAAGAGTGTTCAGAGAGCTTTTCAAGGTGCTGTGGCTCTGTTCAAAAAGTATTGGTCAGAAGTATGTCTCATGAAACTTTCCAGTTTGTTGGAAGACACTGACTACTCCATGGTGGCATTGCAATTTCCCTATACCTTTGAATCCTTTCTATGCTAGCCCAAGATAAGACCTTTCTAACTTGCTCATACTGGCTCACCTTTTGGTCTATGTTTTAGCCAAGCAGTCAAAATGTTAGCCTCATCCTAAATCCCTGATCTACATTATTAAATGCATACTCACTGTCTTGGGGAGCATATCAACAACTTCAGCTAGACCCACACTTGTGTTCCTTCCACAACTATCTCATACCGTTACATCGGCAGGCCTATTCCCTGGGTTTGTGTTGGTACAAATTTAAAAACTCAGATAGTTCTTTTGGATCAGAACATATCTCCTCATGAGTCGGACTTTGTGTCTCACCTTGAGAGGCCCGTTTAACTTTAACTTGTAGGTCTAGAAACAGTGGTGTGTTGAGACTGGGTCCTAGAGAGTCTCAACACTGTTTCCACGGCAACTGCCTTGGGATGCCATTATGGTTTCCAAGGCAGTGCAGGCCTAACCCCTAGACACAGGTAGAAAAGCTGATCCCACTATGTCATAGGTCTTTGCTGATGGGATGCGAGGAGCAGTGGAGGCAGGTAAACCATTTCCATTCATAAGCAAGGCTTAACAGAATTCAGAAAATTCAGAAGTTTTGTCTCCAGCTTCTTCCAGATCTTTCCACACAACCCCACCCGAACTTGCACAATCTCAATTTTTCTCAACCAATGACCTCATCTGCACTGTAGATATGCTCAGAAGTTGAGCATCCAGTGTTCACTGTAACTCAGTAAACTACACAATAGATGTACACTTGGTTTTCAGAAGTCTCAGCCTGTGATGAGAAGGAGGGTTCAGCTCAGGGCACACCTAGAAGCTTTCAGGCTGTGTATGCTGAGCTGCAGGCAGGGCTACAACTTCATGGTCCCTCTTCTCCTTTCTCCCTCTGTCCTGTGGTGCTGGGAGCAGCCGGCGTTGCCATGTCCATTGGTTCTCTACCAAGGTTCACAAACTTCATAAGCCGACCCATCAACTTCTCTCATCCTATAAGTGACAGATCAGGGCACCCAGGACGTTTATTTTGCGTATATTTGCAAACACATCACAGACAATCAGTGCCATCTGCATTTAGAAGTGAAGTCCTCAACATTTTTAGGTCTAACGAGATTAAAGATGAGATTAAGTTTGCATGTCCTTGAATTTGTATCCACCTAGAACCATCCTTGTTTACAAAGCCTGTCTTAGTTGGGGTTTGACAGAGAGACAGAAAGCTGTGAGGAAGGACGTCTTAGACGGAATGACTTATGCAGTTACAGAGGTTGAGAAGTTCCCTGTCAAGTCAAAAGTAAACTGAAGACCCAGGGGTGCTGGCAGCCAGGCTCAGTTCAATTCCAAAGGGTTCAAGACCAGGGAACCAACATAAGCACTCAGTCTGAGGCTGAATGTCTAAAAACCTAGGTGGGCGGCTGGTATGTTTTGGATCCCAGAGGCTGGAGAGCCTGCTGTTCTGTGATTGATAAGAGACCAGCATCACTGAGGTGGAATCTTCCGGGGAGTATTTCCTCAGGGTCAGCATGCAGGGGATGTGATTCAGAGGGTGATAGCAGCCAAACTTGGTAAAGTAGAAGAATCTCCCACGTGGTCCTGAAAGCTGCAGGGTGGGAGGGGTGAGGGAGAGCAATTGAGACTTGGAATACAAGAGGCCAGGGAGGCCATAGAGGAAAGTGCAGGCTCAGCGGCAGTAGCCCTAGGGTTGAAGTGGTCATGGGGAGAAGATGCGCCTTGGCGCCATGGAGCAGGGTTGGAATCTCTGAAAGGAAAATCGCCACGGTGGAAGCACAAGTAGGGACTCCAACATCTGGCATTGTGGGGTGTGGACGTGAGAAGAGTATGGGGTGACCACTAAGTGTAGGGCGAGTGTGGAATCGACTCAGCCTGAGTCTACGAGACAAGCTGTGTGTGCATGCAGAGCTGTAGAGGTGTGGGGTCGGGGGCTGCCCAGCCCTTCAGACCCCAAAGGTTCATGAGTTCCAGGTGTTGCATTCTGAGCTATATACACTCTGGGGTTGAGGTTTGCTTTGATCTGATTGTAACTGTGCTCTGGTTCTTCCCTCTTGGACTGAAAAAGCATGTAACTCATTTTGAATTTAGAGGGATCCATGGTTAGATTTTAAAAGAGAACTTGGAGTTTTAAAGTGTTGAAAAATTAAAAGACTGTGAGGCTTCAAAGGGTGTGCTATGTTTTTATGCTGTGGTGCTCACATGAAATCTTGCTGGAGTTCAACAGCAATGTGTTCATGTGTCTAACTGACAAGTGAATTGTGCCAGTTAGCGCTTGTCAATTTGACACAAGCTAGAGTCATCCAGGAGGGGGACCCTCAGTTGTCTAGCCTTTAGACTGACATTTAGGCAAGTTTGTGGGGGCATATTCTAAGCGATGATTGAGATGGGTGGACCCACCCCTGGGCATGGGATCTTGGCTTATATAAAAAGTCAAGCTGAACGCACCATGGAGTACACAGCACACCTCCTCGTCCTCTGCTTCAACTCCTCACTCCAGGTTCCTGCCCTGCTGGAGCTCCTGCCTTGGCTTCCCTTGTCTGTAAAGTGTAAGACAAAATCAACCCTCTCACCCCCCCCCCCCCCCGTGGCTTTTGGCCACAGCACTGATCACAGCCACAGAAAGCAAAGTAGGACAAGGGCGGAGCGGGCTCACTCCCTGTCTGTCTCTCAGGCTCTTGTCAGTTTTTGAGACAAACGGGTCTCTCCATCCTTTAAGAACTGGCTTCATGGTCTGTGACCAACTTTATCTCCATTTTACAGTCCCCTCATCCGTGTCTTCCACAGACACTTGCTCTGTGTCTTGTGCTTCATGGGGACATTTTATTTATAACACATGAGGAGCATTGTGTTAACAATGAGAATGCTAGAATTAGTTTCAATTCGCCAGCTCTGTGACTTTTCCACGCTAGGCTTCCTCAGATATAAGGTAGAGTGAGAAAACCCTGGCTCTGCCCATTGCGGTGTGGGCTCAAGTAATAGGAGCCAGTACGACGCTCAAGGACGAAGACCCGAGTGTGTGCAGGGTAGGGAGGAGGGAGCAGTTCCCCTGAACTTAGGTGTGGCACTGATTTACAGTGTGTTTTCCAAAGACTCAGCCTTCATACTGGGTCTTGTGAGGCCTATGGGTGTGACTTTGTGCTAGGAACACAGGTCAGGGGTGAGGAGGTTATTATGGGCCAAGGGACAAGCAATGTCAGCAACAAAGATCATAATGCCATCGACAGAAGGGTGGCAGGGTAAGTTGACTAAGGTCTGTCCAGCTGGAATATTACTCAGCAAACCAAAGAAACAACCTGTCACTGCTAGGCACAGCCTGGACCAGTCCCAGTGACGCTTTGCTAAGGAAGGGAAGCCAGATTTAAAGGTTGAAGTGCTACTATTTCATTTCAGAAGGAAGCGTTTGCCTCTGGTGGGTACAGTGAGAGAAAACTTCCTGGGAAGGGGCCTGAGAGAACTTTCCCAGGGTGCCGAAGGATTCCGCATCCCGAGGGCAGTTTGGGATACCCAGTGTGAACATTTGTAAAAACTCATTAAATGATGTGGTGGAGGCGGAACAACGTGTGTGTGTGTGTGTGTGTGTGTGTGTGTGTGTGTGTGTGTATGTGTGTGTAATAAAGCAAACAGAGCAAAATGTAAAGTATTTAGTTGGTGTTTTCACTTGTCAGGGTGTAAGCTGCACCCCAGAATGGATTTTTTTTCCCATGCTTTTTACATTGTTGGGACAGGCTCTGGTTATATAATCCTGCCTGGCTTGGAGTTTGTTTTGTTGACCAGGCTGGCCTCAGACTTCTGGTAATTTCCCTGACCCTGTCTTCCAGGTGCTGGGGTCACAGGAGTGCAGCGTCATGCCCGGCTCCCACACCGAACTTGGTGATGATCACTTGGAATGTCATCAAGAGCTGCTTTTGACAGTCTCATTCTTTGGAGGTGAGAGAGAAGTTCAGAACTCCTGCAACAAATATGGACTTGAGAGACAGCAGGAGACAGGAAAAGCAGCGAATCTGAGTCTCCACTGTTAAGGCTCCTGTTCTGAAAGGGGAAATGAAGTCTCTGAACAGACAGTAACTGGACTGTTTGCTTGAGGGAAGGATTAAGGAACCTCCCAGGAGCTCGAGTTTTGGTGGTGTTTAGATTCCTACCTGTGAAGACATTTTCTAGGCGGTGGCCCGGGAGCAAGTGACTGAAGTCTCCTAAGTTGGAGGCTCATAGCGCTGCTGGGAACACTGTAACTAATGGGGTGGAATTATTCTCCAGAGTACCTGGTACAGTGCCTGATGGCTGACAGTGCTGCTGAGATGGTCGGTGTTGTGATTGTCTGCCGACTGCTTCTCAGTCAACAGCAGAGCACAGGCGCACGGGAAGCTTATCTGCACTCCTGGCTCATACTGTTCTGCAGGTCTTCAAAATGACCAGTAGGCGCCATATTCTGCCAGACAGCTCACTGGAGAGATGACTCAGCAGTTAAGATTACTGGCTGCTCTTTCGGAGGAGCCAGCACCCACAGGGTGACTCACAGATGTCTTTAACTCCAGTCCCGGGGGATCTGCAGCCCTTCTGACCTGCATGGGCACCGGGCACACAGGTGGTGCACACACACACACACACACACACACACACACACACACACAGAGGCAGAACACTCAGACACATAAAACAAATGAATGGTTTTAAAAGGAAGGAAACTCACAGGCGAGTCTAGACGGTTGGGCACTCAGCACCACAGCTCCGGCTCCCTAGCGGGGTTCCTTTCCTTTGCCCTTTGCCCATCCCAGAGGCTCCTGCCTCACGAGAACTGAATGGAATGCATTGCCTCTCTGGTGGTGGACGAAGGTTTCCAGACTTGCCCTTCTCCCCTTCCTACTCCCAATGTACTAGGAAGCCATGTTTGCTGTTGTTGATGGTGGTAGGGGTCGTGTGTGTGTGTGTGTGTGTGTGTGTGTGTGTGTGTCTGAGGACGGTTTTACTATGTAGCCCAGGCTGGCCTAGGACTCACAATGGAGCCTCCAGTCTCCAGATCCCACAGTGCTGGGATTGCAAGGGTGCCCAACAGCAGGTTTCTTGGAACTTCGTTTTTCTCTCCCACCAGCTACTCTCCTATTTTGTTCTGGTTTGTTTGTGTCTGCCTGTGTCCCAGAAGCATCCCCCACTGACCTCCTTGTTCCCAAGCTTACCACCCCTACCTCCTGTCCTGGGCAGAATGAGTTTTCTGCAGTGAAAACCCAACCCTCTGCTTCCAGACTCCGGCCCCCAACAGTGTCCCTGAGTGTACTGACTCTAGCTCGTCCCTGCAGTACTGACCACATGGCCTCCTTGAGTTCCCCACAGCTGCCTGGAATCCTCCCTGCCCCGTGCCTGGAGGTCTATGACTGGAATGCTTCACGTGTTCATTCCTCTCCATCAGCTGTCGACCTTCATCCTAGACTCGCCAGGCCTGGTGGTCAGCTGGTCCCCTTTGTGTCTCTCATCTCTGTGTCCCTGAGCTTAGCTCGGAGGCTGGCTCTAGGCGTTATGTTTATGTGTGTATAAGAAGTGGGATTGGTCTCATGTTCAAAAGAGAATAAAGGTGAAGGAAAAGAAACGTCAGTGTGTCCAGCGGGGTCCTATTAGGAGGCAGATGGCATTCTTGCAGGCAGAACAGAAATTTACAAAGAGGAGCAAGGTTGAGGAAATTGGCAAGGGCTGGTAGACTTCACCTCTAGCTGGACAGACGGGTTTTGCGGAGCAGAGTCACACTAGATGTTGGCCCGGCACAGAGGAAGCGACTGGAGCTTTTTCAGCTGCCATGCTACCTACAGGCCTAACCCCAAGTCAGTGCTGTGCCTGAATGGAGTCCCTAAAAGCCAGCCTTTGGGGTGCAGGGCAGAGAGAGCTGGCTGGAAGGCAGGTATGCCGAGAAACACCACCACCAAAAATCACTAGGAATCACCAGGAATACCTTTGTCTTCCTATCTAAGCGTGAATGAAGGCAACTGTACTCATGAGCAAGGACACGGCACCCCTCTTCTCCGGAGCCATGAGGGCAGATGACAAAGTCAAGATACACTTTCTCTGGAGTAGCAGTCACTAGGCTCCCAAGAGACATTTTCTAGTTTTACTTCCTGCCCTCAGTTTATCCCATGAAGAATCGTTCTGGTGTCCCAAAAGAAAGCTACAACTGAGTTTACTGGTCACAGGAATCTCAGGTGTGTCTATAGCCCGCAAACTCCAAACTTTTCTTTCTAAGAAGGTCCATGCACCAAGTCTCCAGGGCACACCCTGATTGGTGTTCATGACCACGAGCTGAAGACAAGTAAGTGTGGCAGAAAGCCTGGGACAAGAGTACCCGAGATCTGGCGTGGTGACTCACACCTGTAGCCCACCACTTGGGAAACTAAGGCTGGAAGCCAGCTGTGAAGCCTCAGCCAGCCTAGGACTAGAGTCAAAACCAACAAATAAAACACCACGCCTAAGGAAAGAACAGAGTCCAACAGGAATTCGTACCCCATGGTGCTGCGATCCAGCAACACTCTTTCTAGGGCGTTGGGGTGATGGAGAGTATTGAGGAAGCCGGTTAGATTTTAGAATGGCCTAATTTTCCAAGCCGGCTGGACATAGAAGTTAGTCAGGGTAGCACTGGATGACATCCACCAGCTAGGACAACTCAAGTGGGAACAACAGCCCGGAGGCAGGCTAGGCAGAGGGGTGAGGCTCAAGTCCCACAAGTCAGGGGAAGGGGAAGCGGCAACAGGAAGGGCCTTGGTCCTGCCTCAAAGGATGTGACAGACTTTGTCAACTCCCCATGGGAGGCCTCACCCTCTCTGAGGAGTGGATGGGAGGTGGGGTGGGAGGAAGGTGAGGGAGAGGGAACAGGGATCAATATGTAAAATAATAATAATTAAAAGAAAAAAGAAAGAAAGGAAGGAAGAAAGAAAAAGAAAGGAAGGGAAAAAGAGAAAGAGAGGGAGATAGGGAGGGAGGGAGGGAGGGAAGGAGGGAGGAAGGGAGGGAGGGAGGGAGGCAGGCAGGCAGGCTGGGCCGCCTGTTGGGCAAACACAGAAATCCTTGCGCCAGCAAGGGGCAGCCATAGAACACAGAGGGACCGCGTTGGCCCGGAGCCTCCTCTTTCCCTACCGCGGGTGGAGGTGCAGGCCCCTTCTCCAGCCCGGGCTTTGCGGAGAGAGGCTGGACGTCGGGAGAAGCTCTGCTGAGTTTGGGGTCCCCAGGGTTTCAGCTCTCTCTGTCGGGGCCCATATTTTCATAGCCAATCTGCCTGCCACTCACTCTGTAGCAGCCAACAGGCGCATCAGTCGCGCGGTAAAACCGGTTTTCTTCTGTATGAGGAGAGCAGCGCCCCCTTGTGTCCGAGCGGGGCAGATTAAAAGAATTTGACAACCTTACTGTTGGATTTGGGATTCCTACAAAATACTTAGCGCCCTACTGTGTGCAGGCTTAGTAGCAGGCACTGACTTTTCCATAGTAGGAACTGACAGGGTGTTTCTTAAGCTCTCTAGAACAGTACCGCTTTCCCAAATGCCTCTACTCGTTCACCTGCCAGGGGGCCAGGGAGCAGAGATGGGTTTTTATCTATTTTGAGACAGGTTCTCACTATATTGCCTAGGTTAGCCTTGAACTCAAATATGTACTCTAGGCAAGTCTTGGACTGGCTTACAATCCTCTTGCCCCAGTCTCCCGAGTAATGAAGCTCTCCTGGCTTATTTCGGATGTTCAATTGAGAGTACAATCTGTAAACTTCTACCCGACCTACTACGCTGCTCCAGTGGAATTTCCATCCTTTCGTCTGCAGGGTCTGTGCAGAAGCCTTTGACCCCCATAGAATCTTGTGTTCAATACCTTTTAATAATGAGATATACGTAAATGAAAAGTAAGCATAGATTTGAGGTCCTGTGGACAAACACAAAGCAAATCAAGAAATGGCGCATTGTTCCAGGTCTTCTTCCTCCTGCCACACCCGATCCACACGACCTGTATGTATTATCTCTTTCCCTTGCTCTGGACCAATTTCTGGATACATCCCCAGATATAGACTGGCTTTGCATGTGTTGAACCTCATACAAACAGAATCTTAGTGAAGGTAGCTGCTTGCATATCTTTTTATATTTTTTTATTGCTTTATAAATAATACCATTCAAAATTTTCACTTCCTCCCCTCCTCCCATTTCCCTTCTGTTCCCCTCTCACCCTCCCTCCTCCCCTCCAGTCCTAAGAGAGGGCAGGGTAGCCTGCCTTGTGGGAAGTCCAATGCCCTCCCCCCTCCATCCAGGCTTAGGAAGGTGTGCTTGTATATCTTTTATGTTTTGCTCAATTTCATGTGTCCACACACACTAATGTGTGTTTTTTCACTCTGGGAATCTACAACTGACATATCCATTTTACCAATGGTTTGATTCCGGATTGGGGGTATTGCCCACTGTGATCTATGATCACACTGGTGTGTGGGGGTTGGTGGGTTTGTTCCACAGCGTGTTGATGAAGTCGTCAGTGGCAGGTTGCAACTTTATACTAATGTGCAGTCACTTTTCAGTGTGACTACACCAGTTCCTGCCAGGGGCATGAGACTGTTCATTGCACCACCCTTACCATCTCTTGATAATCCCAGAAAGGGCGTTTTCTTTTGTTAAATATGGTAGATTTGGTTTATGTTTTCTTACTGTGGTTGTAATTTAACCCTATTCAGTGTCGATACTATTGAATATATTTCTTGTGTTTACTGGCCATTTGGATTCCTTCTGGTGTCCAGCGTCTATTTAGCATCTTGGCTATGTTTTCTGCAGCATCATCTGCCCTGATGAATCACATGAGCTCTCCCTATGAGATGGTCAGTGCTTTACCGTCTTGGTCTGACCCAAGTGGCAATTTCACACAGTTCCACTCACAGCGTCGGAATACCCGCCCATTGTTAATCACGTGCTTACAGACACCCTCTGACACTGGGTGGGATATCTCTTCATTTCCTTTGTTCATTTTGGGGTATCAGGCTTTTCTGCTTCCAGTGCAATGAACTTTAACAGCACCTCATTTTAGGGTTGGTGCCTTTGTGTCCTGGTTAGACCTGTGTCTCGAGGGTGGATGTGACCAGATGGGCACTTGACTTGTGTTCTCAAGGTCTTCTCTTGGCCTTTGTTCACGTTGCTTCCACTGGTGTGGGAACAGTTTCTCTGGCCTCTGTGTGGTGGGAGGGAGGTGACTATTTTCAGGAAGACGCTTCAGACTTGCACTTCCTTCTTTTGGGTGAAGGGTCCTCTCCATGAGATGCGGGTCTGGGTCAGAACAGGACTGGGCTGAGGCTCTGTGGATGCTGCAGAAGGGCGAGCTGTGGTGGGGTGACTCCTCCTTAGAGCTAGAGAACCCACTTCCTGAATTGTATATTCCAAGGTGAGTGGGTGGATTAGGAGGAAATGGGTGAAAGATAATGGAGCAATAGGAAAACTTTCCCTGCTCTCTAAATCTGGGACTGGGGGCTCAGCTCCAACAGCTGGCTGAGATACAATGGGTGCCCGGGAGGGGGAAGCCTTGCTTCTCAGCATCCACAGGGGCCAGCACAACCTATCCTTGAATTTCCAGGGCCGATGGGACCTTCTACACAGGAAGCATTAGGAGACGGTTGCTCAGTCGGGAAGTGAGCACTTTTGAAAGAGCTGCAGAGAAAAAAAAAATGACATCTTGAACTTTGCAGACAGATGGATGGAGCTAGAAAACATAATTTTGAGTGAGGTCACCCAGACCCAGAAAGACAATTATCACATGGACTCACTCATAAGTGGCTTTTAGACATAAAGCAAAAAAAAAAAAAAAAAACCAGCCCACAAATCACAATCCTAGAGAACCTAGATAACAATGAGGACCCTAAGTGAGACATACATAGATCTAATCTACATGGGAAGTAGAAAAAGGCAAGATCCCCTGAGTAAATTGGGAGCATGGGGACCTTGGGAGAGGATAGAAAGGGAGGGGTGAGGCAGGGAGGGAGCAGGGAAGAATGTAGAGCTCAATAAAAATTAATTAAAAAAAAGGAAGAAAGAGCTGCAGCTGGGGTTTTCAGTCAACTCCCCTTCGCAGGTTTTTGTTTTGTTTTGTTTTGTTTGTTTTGTTTGCTTATTTTTTAGTAGCCACTAGATGGCGGGTTTAGTCACATCTGGATGCTTGCAGCAAAGGGTTCAAGTAAGGGAAGGAGCCAGACATTGGGCTTTAAATTCAGCTTCAATTCTGTTTGTGAACACATCAGTCCCAGATCTTTAAGCACATATTTCCGTAACGAGCACTGCCCAGTGAAGCTGTGGCAGCCACTGGTGTAGTACCTCCTTTCCAGGCTTTTGAAAATGGTGTGGCTTTGGCTTCTGCATCCGCCCTTTTGTGGCCAGACAGTAAACATTCAGTTAAACAAACGTCAATCAAATTGTTCTGCTAGGAAGTGGCCTTTTACTGGCAGGATCTGGCAAGCTGCTTTGTTTAAGGCCTCTGGAGAGTTCAGACTTGGGGAGCGACTGGCCATATGCAGCCTGACCCTGCCTTCCATCTCCTGCCTCTCCTTGCTCCTCTTTGTTAGTCCCCTCCACTACCCTGCTTCTCCCCTGCAGCCCCAGAAATTCCTGGATCTCTGGTGTTCTTTTCTGTTAAATCACACCATGCCATTCTTATCTGGTATTGACAAGTAAATAAATCAAAAGCAATTTGTGCATTGGAAAATGCAGCCAAAACCTCAGCCCCGGGGTTCCTGTCTTGGTCTGGAAGGTGAGCACACACATTTGGGAAGAACTTGGAGTGTTGTATTGGTCTCTTTGCTTCACCATGTCTGACAGAACCATCTTGAAGGAGGAAAGAGTTCTTTGGGCTCATGGCTTCACAGGGTTTTAGTCATTGCACTGAGGAAAGTTTGTGGGGTGGCTCGGTTTACAGTGGGAGCAGTGTGTGTAGATCCGTCATATCGCGGTGGGCCAGGAAGCAGAGAGAGAGAGGGCCAGGGGCCAGCGACTGGGTGTAATCTGTAAAGACCTACCCCCAGGGACACACTTCTGCCAGACCCATCCCAAGAGTCTGCAACCTTTCAGTATGGCACGGCTAGCTGGGGAAGAAGTGCTCAAAAATTAGCTTGTGGGGACATTTGTGATTCCCACTATAATAGACATGGAGAGAGAGACAGGGCAACGATTTCATATGCATCAATGACTGTTTAGTAAAACTCACTTTTCCCTTCTTCTGTGTATAGGTCTGTGAATTTTAACAATGAATAGACTTGAGCCACGGGCCCAGGGCTATCCCATCATCCCCAATTCTCCCTGTGAAATCCTTCTGCAGTTACAGCCTCCTCCTCACCCCAGGAAGTCATTAGTTCCCCAGCATCACATGGAGCCATGCAATATGCATCCTTCCGGGATTGTCCCCTTCGGTAAAAAGACCTTAAGATGTGTTGTGCTTTGTGTCCTCAGTCGTTTGATTTAATTTTACACTGGGCTTTGCAGCCCAGACAAGGCTCAGACTCACGATCCTGCCTCAGCTTCCCAAGAGCAGAGATAACACCTGGCATCACACCCAGAGAGCTTCTCTCTTTATTTTTATTTACTTGCTTCATGTGTTTTGTGTGTGTAGGCATGTGTATATGGAGGACAGAGGCCAAGTATCTTCTTCAGTTGCCCTCCACACTTTAAAGAGAAAGTCTCTCATTGAGCACACAGTGTGCTGATGGGGCCAGCATCAGTTTGACTGGTTAGCCAGGAAGCCCCCAGATCTTTGCATCTCTGCCTCCCCAGCACTGGGGATGCAGGAATGCACTGCCACACTCACCATTGTATGTGGGTGCTGAGACTCAAGCTCAGCTTCCTGCTTACTCTGCAAACCCTTTACCAACAGAACCAACTCCTCTGCCCTATTCTCTCTCTCTCTCTCTTCTCTCTCTTTTTCTTTCTTAAGAATGATTTTTAAAATTTCAATATTCATATTTCCAGTTCTTGAATACAAAGTATTTTCCTTTTGTGTTCACTTGAAAATACAAAATAAAATTTAAAAAAATAAAAAAAAATTACCCATGTTGGAAATTGGTTGCCACTGTACTTAATATCCTTTGATAGAATACATTTTCTTTTCTCTAATTTATTCCCATTGTAATGTATTGTTTTTTCTTTTTTTAAATTGTTTTGAATTGAGCTATACATTTTTCTCCGCTCCTCTCCCTTCCTCCCCTCTTCCCGTCTACCCTCCCCCTTGACTCCCACACTTCCAATTTACCCAGGAGATCTTGTCTTTTTCTTTCAGTGTAGATCCATGTACGTCTCTCTTAGGGTCCTCTTTGTTGTCTAGGTTCTCTGGGGTTGTGAACGGTAGGCTGGCTTTTCTTTGTTTTATGTCTAAAAGCCACTTCTGAGTGAGTACATGTGATATTTGTCCTTCTCGGTCTGGGTTACCTCACTCAATACGGTTTTCTCTAGACTCACCCTGTTCTTTCTTTTCTGAGTAACACGTTAGTGAGCGACCGTCCGAGAGCTTGTTTGTAGTTTTTCTTATGGAAGGACATTTGGGTTGCTTCTAGTCTGAGGGCAATCACAAAGAGAGCTGCCATGAACACTCCCATGCAGGGTTATATAAGCTTTAGTCTTCTAGGATAAATGCTCAGGAGGGAAGCCGCTGAAATGTACGATGTGGGCTGAAGCTTAAGGAACTGCCAACCCGGCTTTTCCAGTCACTGTGCGACTTTGTGACCCACAGAGTGGGGTGCTCTGTCTCCGGTAACCTCTGGAGCTTCCCTAGCTCTCGCTCTTGCTTTCTTGCGGTTCACTGCCAACTCAGTGATCCTTTTCCTGTCCAGCTTCTCACAGCGTGGATTTCCCCCCATCTAATTTCCTGCTTTCTGTTCCACCTTTGCCTTTCTTCTGCCTCCCTCGGCTTCGTTTAGCTCTCTCCTGTTTCCATTTCCTGGCATGAAATTTTTATATTACTGATTTGAGAACTTTATTCTTTGGCCATGCAAACATTTTGCGACTTAAATTTCCTCCTCTGCACTTCTCACTGTATCTCACAGTTTTAGTTTTTAATATGTCAGTGTGTGCATGTGTGTGAGGGCGGGTGAGTTCCACAGGAGAACTTTTGGGAGTGGCCTTTGCCCTCCCATCTTGTTGAGGCAGGACTTCCCTTGCTGTTTCTGTTACTCCAGACTAGCTCTCCCTAGCGCTTCCATACCAATCTCCTGCCCCTGCCTGTATGTCATTAAGGAAAGCTGAGATTACCATGTGAGCCACCACTTCCAGTTTCTTGTGGATTCTGGCGAATCAAACTTAGATATCTCACAAATTTACAAAGATAGAATTTGTGTGTGTGTGTGTGTGTGTTTAAAATATTTCTTAATTCCCTTGAAATTTCTTTGATCCATGAATGACTTAGAAAAATATTAGTTTTCAAATGTTTGAAAATTTTCTTATTGTCTCTCAGCTGTTGCTTTCTAGGTCAGTTCCTTTATTCTCCAAGGAGATGCTCTGCCTGCTTTCAGTTCTCTTCAGCTTCTTGAGGTTTGGTCCTGGGACAAGTCTGATAATTCTCTTTTAACAAATATTGATTTACTGGGGTTTGGGGTATTCCATAGCACTTCTGTGGAAATCGGAAGACAATTTTTGAAAGTCAGTTCTATTCTTTACTTTCACCAGGTGTGACTGAGGAATTGAACCCGGGTCTTGAGACTTGGCTGCAAGTGCCTTACCCATTGAGCCATCTTACAGGCCTGTGTTAGTCATTTTCAGCGAACGCTGAAAGACTGTGTCGCCTGTGGTTGTTGAGTGTCCTGTGGGCTTATTAGGAACCAGTTGTTGACATGACTCCATTCCTCTGTGTCCTGCATTTCTGTACGCACATCCTTTTATCTGTAATTGCTCTTAGAGTGTTTGGTGCTGAAGCTCCTAGGCAAGCACTCCACTCTGGTGACTCACTCACCCCCTCTCATCCTGTCTGTGCTGAGAGGGGGATGCTGCAGTTTCCTACCCTAAGAATGGTTCCTCCCTTCAGTTGTATGCACACTGCTTCATCTGTTTCGAAGTCTGCTATTTGTTACATTTGTATTTAGTTCAGTATTTCTGTGTTGGTGAGCCCACCCTTTAAAAATATTCATTTTTAAATTTATTTTCTTTGTATGTGGGTGGGTGTTTTGCCAGCATCTATGTCTGTACATGCTTGATGCTTGTGGAGGCCAAGAGAAGGCATCCGATCTCCTGAACTGGAGTTACAGACAGTTTTTACCAACAGTGTGGGTGCTGGGGATTGAACTTGAATTGTCAGGAAGAGAAGTCAGTGTCCTTAACCTCTGAGCCATCTCTTCATTCCAAGATTTATTCTTAAGTGTGTGTGTGTGTGTGTGTGTGTGTGTGTGTGTGTGTGTGTGTGTGTCTTTCTCTTTGTGCATATGTATCTGTACATCTGTGTGAGTGTATATGTCTGTACAGGTGCCCCCGAGGTCAGCGAGTATGTTGGATTCCCTGGAGCTGGAGTTACTGGTGAATGTGGGCTGCCTAGCGTGGACCGAGGTCTGAACTTCTGGAAGAACAGAAAAGCTTTTAACAGCTGAGCCATTTCTCCGGCCAGGAGCCCTCTCATTAGTATGTAATGACTCTGCTTAACCCTGGAAATTTTCTTTGTTTTGAGGCCCACTTTGTGTGGTATTAAAAACACCTACTCCTAGTTCCTCTTGATTAATGTTCGTGTGATATATCTTTCCCACCCTTTTGCACATATTAAAATTTATGCTATTAAATTTTAAGTTAATTTTTTTGGATGAAATACAAGTTGGGCCACTTAAGAAAGTCACTGTGGACGGTCCGTCTTCTAATTGTGACTAGACTGTTTACGTGAATAGTGTAGGTTAGTTCTGGAGTTCATTATTTCTTGTGCTGCTTATTGTTCTCTCTCTCTCTCTCTCTCTCTCTCTCTCTCTCTCTCTCTCTCTCTCTCTTTTTTGAGACAGGGTTTCTCTGTGTAACAGTCCTGGTTATTCTGAAACTAACTCTTGTAGACCAGGCTGTCCTCGAACTCACAGAGATCCACCTGTCTCTGCCTCCCGAGTGCTGGGATTAAAGGTGTGCACCACCACAGTCTGTCTCTCTCACTCTCTTTCTTCCATGTCTCTTACCCCCTGTTCTTTTTCAGGTCACATGAACATTTTTAGCACTCCATTTGAATTTGTATAACATATTTATTTTAACTCTGTTTTTTTGGGGTATCATTACTTTCTACTGTAGGGATTACAATGTGCATGCTTAACATTTTATAGTTTGCCTGAAATCTATCTTTGGTTACTTCAGTAGAAGTAGAAGTGTTACCAATACACACCCCTTGCCCTGCCCCATTTATGTCCTGTTTGTCTTATATGTCACCTCTACATCCATGGAAGGTCCATCAGATATTTTCTTACTAGCTCTCAAGTGTATCTTACAGAACTCAAGAGAGCATATTAAAATCCACAGCTACCCTCCCCACAGCTATCCACCCATGCCCTCCCCACAGCTGTCCATCCACACCCTCCCCACAGCTGTCCACCCACACCCTCCCCACAGCTATCCACCCACACCCTCCCCACAGCTATCCTCCCACACCCTCCCCACAGCTATCCACCCACACCCTCCCCACAGCTATCCTCCCACACCCTCCCCACAGCTATCTACCCATGCCCTCCCCACAGCTGTCCACCCACACCCTCCCCACAGCTGTCCACCCACACCCTCCCCACAGCTATCCACTCACACCCTCCCCACAGCTATCCACCCACACCCTCCCCACAGCTGTCCACCCACACCCTCCCCACAGCTATCCACCCACACCCTCCCCACAGCTGTCCACCCATGCCCTCCCCACAGCTGTCCACCCACACCCTCCCCACAGCTATCCACCCACGCCCTCCCCACAGCTGTCCACCCATGCCCTCCCCACAGCTGTCCACCCACACCCTCCCCACAGCTGTCCACCCACACCCTCCCCACAGCTATCTACCTATACCCTCCCTGGGATGCATGTCCCAGTGGACATGGCCTCTGGTGTTGTGTCATTTCCCCTGACTTCATGGTTTTGCCAAGTGCTTGGATTACTCTCCCTGTCAGTGGTTGGCCACTTTCCGCTAGCTGAATCTTTAATTGTAGCCATGTGATTGAATGGTTAGCTCATATTTCTTTGACTTTCTTCCATTTGAGGTACAACAAGCACCTTCAGCCTTTAGACTTATGTCTTTAACCATACTTGGGAGTTGCTCAGCCATTGTTTCTACACAGAGAGAAAGGGCTGTAGACAATTGCTCCGGGCGCTGTCCATTCACCATAGTTGTTTCCTGCCTGTCTTCAGCTCCCCGTGTGTCCCCTTCCAGAGAACTCATCTTTGATTTCATATCCAAGGACCTCCTGTGGGGTCTTGTCAACAAGGACGTTCAGGATTGTCAGGGTGGTTTAGGTATTTGTCCCATGGGATCCTTTATTCCAAAGTCCTGTCAAGTTGGCTGTGCCTCCGCCAGCTCCTGTGACTTGAACAGCTATAAGCATGGGTGTGCAAGCATCTCCGTGATGTATATTTGAGTAAATACACAGAGTGCTATAGCTGGGTCATAAGGTAGACCTATTTTCAGATATTTGAGGAACCTTGACACTAATTTCCATAGTGGCTGAACTAATTTACATCCACACTGACAGCAAATAAGGTCCACCTTTCCCCTAGACATCCTGGTCATATTTTTTACTACTTGTCTCAGTAATTGCCATCATGGCTGGGGTGGGTTAGAACCTCAGTGTAGCTTTTTAAAAGATTCATTGTATCTTATTTTATGTGCATTGGTGTTTTGCCTGCATATGTGTAAGTGGCCAGAAGAGGGCATATGATTCCCTGGGACTGGAATTAAGAATGGTGGTGAACCTAAGGATGGATGTAGATTCTGGGAATCAAATTCAGATTTTCTGCAAGTACAATAAGTGTTCTTAATGGCCAAGAACACCTTGGTCCCTTTAATACAGTTTAATTGCATATCTCTGGTGCCTAAGGTATTGAACATTGACTTTCATTGATCATTTATATAGCATCTTTTGAGAACTCTGTTTAACCAGGAAGTGGTGGCATATGCCTTTAATCTCAGTCCTTGGGAGGCAGAGGCAGGTGGATCTCTGAGTTTGAAGCCATCCTGGTCTGCAGAGTGAGTTACAGGACAACCAGGGCTACTCAGAAAAATCCTGTCTCAATACGAGAGAAAGAGAGAGAGGAGAGAGAGATAGAGATAGAGATAGATAGATAGATAGATAGATAGATAGATAGATAGATAGATAGAGAACTGTCTGTTCATTCTACCAGTTGTTTGGGGGGTTTTGGCATTTTTCGGGGGATATGTATGTAGTCTAGATAGCAATCCAGATATTTATCTGACGGTCTTTTCTCCTATTCTGCAGGTTGTTTTGTTACTCAGATAACTCTTTTCTTTGTTATGAAAGAATCTTTTCAATTTCATGCAGTCTCAGTAGATTCTTGGTTTTAGTTCCAAAGCTATTCATAAGGCCCATAAAGTCATAATCTTTTAGAACTAAACCCCAAATTCCAAGTGTGCACACACTGTTCTTTCTCCTTTTTTTGTGGCTGTGATAACCAACCCAACTATAAACATCGTAGGGATTTGTATGTCTGGGAACCATTGTCATAACCTGCTTTATCTATCCGACATTCTCTGCTGAGGTTGGGAGTGACCATGGACTGCTCTGACGTGTTATTCCTGTGGTGAGAACGTTCATGTGATGATGTGTTAACTGACGCAATGAATGACTTTCCCACAAGCCCTTGCTTCTATAATTGTGGCATTAACTCAGCACAGGAAGCTGTGGTGTGTGGTTTGTGCTGCGATTATGATGTTCACGCAGTAGAGGGTATAAACGTGTGTACAGCTTCATTAGCAACACATATGCCCCTCCTGGGTTAAAAGTGAGGAGGTGACCATGACTGTAGACCCCTGTGTATTTTCACAGGCCAGTCTCTCCCTTGCCTTTCGCTGACCTATGCAGCAAGGAAACTGCTATTCTGATGTCCACATTACATCTCCTCCTGCCTTTGCCTTTGGGCTGTGAGATGTATGGTGGAAGCAACGTGTCCTTCGATTTAGAAGCAGTGAGAAGCAGCGCACAGCTGAGAGAGCTCAGAAATGTCACTATTTAGAGAGCTGTCCAGTTTTCCCGGGAGTTCCTGCAGGTGGAGAGGGAGAAGTACAAAGGAAGTGCAGGCCTGGGGAGCCAAGAACTGTTGAAGCTGTATCAGGGACTGCAAGGCATGTGGCCAGAGAGGCACCATGTCTGACCTCCCATTCATCACACTAGAAGAGACTAAAGAGCATTTCTGAGGGGCACTGTGAGCATCCTCTGCAGTGGCTGCAGTGGTTGCAGTGACTGCAGTGGCTGCAGTGGCTGCAGTGACTGCAGTGGAAGCTAGGGAGGGCTGTGCACGCATGGAGAGCAGTGAAGTGGAACACAAGCCCACATGTCTTCCTATGAGCTCTGTTCTGTCCACGCCTCACCTGTCAGTACCTTTCCCAGGGGTGCTGGCTACAGTCTGTACCCAGTTGCAGTGAGCTGTCATCAGGCATGCCTCACAGCTCCTTCTTGGGAAGACACTAATTTTTTTTTAATGTTTTAAATTTTATTTATTTTTATTTTGTGTGTGGGTTTGTCTGTGGGTACGTGTGTCCACCATGGGCATGCCTGATGCCTACAGGGGACAGAAGAGGGTCTCAGATCATTTAGAACTGTGAGTCATCATGTAGGCAGTGAAAATCAATCCTGGTCCTCTCAAAGAGCAGCGGAGCCATCTCTTCAGCCCTGATCTTCTTCATCGTCTTTTAAATGACGAATATTTGTCTACAGTGTGATGTCTGGACAAGCTCAGCTGCCACTCTTCATGAGGTGGAAATGGCTTCTGACAGAACACACAAATTAACACAAGTTTGCCTCTTGTACAGACATCTAACTAGACTCCTCAGGATCCACGTGTTGTGTGTGTGCTTTCCCTCTCCATTGTGACGTCACCCCAGTGTGCCTTGCTCCAAGGCCAGAAAGGCGAGCAGAGGGGATCTGCCTCCTATGTGCATCCAGGAGGTACACATAGGACTAATTCCTAATCCGCTTACTAGAATTGACTCACCAAACAACATTGGGAAACTCTGTCTTCATCCTGAACAATCAGTGTCCAGGGTGCATATTACAGGGACTAGAGAAAGAATGAAGATGAGGGAACAATGCCAGTTTCTGCCGGTGGCTCACTGATGGCGGTCCCTGTGCCTTGAAGGCACACTTTCTGCAGTGTTTGCATAGGTCAACCCTGCTGACCGTTCAGATGGGTTTCCTAGTGCCTGTTCTAGAAACTTGAAAGAAGAAGGTTATTTTAATTAGTGAACTCTGTCCTAGTAAGGAGAGGTCCTTGGAATGCTTGAAATAGGATTATTTTTGTCATTGTTTTACTTTTTGTTACTCAAGGAGGAAAAATCTGGGCCCCAGAGCTTCACCCATTGCTGCTTATCACTGGGACAGAACATCATGGCAGCAGGAGTGTGTGGCAGAAATGCGCTTTACTTCCTGATAGACAGGAAGGAGAAATAAAAGGGGTATTTAAAAAACTCTGTGTGTGTGTGTGTGTTTGTGTGGGTATTTGCATGTGAGTGCAGTACCCACAGAAGCCAGCAGATGGTGTCAGTTCACCGGAGTCAGAGCAGTAGTGAACTGCCTGACTTGGATGATTGAACAAAGCTCAAGAGCTGTACACACTTTCAACCATGGAGCCATCTCTCTGACCCGTAGGACTTTTTTTTTTTTTTTAAAGCAAGATCTTATTTTCCTTCTTTGAGAGTATAATGAACATGGTCACACTGTAGGTAAAGATGGTAAAGCTGTGGGGCACAGAATATTCTGAAAGCCAGTTTGGTCCCGAGTTGCGATCTCTAGCAATCTGTACGAACATACGAGAAACAGACGAAAAATGCCAAGTTCCCTTTAAAGTATTTTTAAGAATAGAAAAACAGGATCTTGGAAATTCTGGGTCTTTCCTTTCCTTCCCTGTTGCAAACTCTTGCTGCGGTGGTTGAGTTTGCACAGCATCTGCAGGTCAAGTGGGTTGGGTGAATCTTTGTGTTTGTGACCACATTTTGGTTCTGAGATGGGAAGTGGAGGGTGAAGAGGTCACAGTGACCTTCTGGTTTTGAAGTTTAATTTTGTTGGTTTTGCTGCTGTTCACCCTCATGGATTTCCTGCCTGCTGACGTTAGCCCCATCTTCAGAGCCCTCTTTGGCCTTGGCTTTCTCAGTCTCCTCTTCTCGACCACCCTCTTCATCATTGTGGGTGGCTTTGATTTTGTTTGGCTTTTAGAATGTTCTTTTGCTGATTTGGTGGGTTTGTATGCCCAGGCACCAAATTCCACAGTATGAGCTTGCCTAGCTTATGCAAGCAATGGGATTTTAAGAGAACACCTGCTCCCTCCTAGCTCCCAACCCAGGAGTCTGTTCTAGTGGAGAGAGAGGGCACCCCAGTGTCCAGCCTTCAGGAAAATCCATCTTCTAACCTTACAAGAGCTCCTCTGGCAGAAGCAGGCCTGCATCTGGGTGGCCTCTCACCAGAGGGGAATATCAGAAGCAATGTTGGGTTTCCCTAGAGCCCACCTAGAATGTCTTCCTGGCCTTAATTCTGGGGTATATCCTCTTGATGGTCTAGGTTATCCATGAATACAGACACATGCTGATCCCTTAGGCCCTTCGGGAGGAACCCCAAATGTGCAGGTGCTCATGGGACATTGACAGAAGACCACCTCAAGACTCAGCTCTCTGGATCCATCCCCCTGCCTTTATTATGGCCTTTGAGGTTGTTCTTATTATCTTTATACTATTTTTACACACACACACACACACACACACACACACACACACACACACACACACAATTTTTAAATATATGAGTCATACGCTGTCTAGTTTTAGGTATTTTTATGGGATAATTAATCTGGGGTTTATCTCACCATATCATTGGATCACTAGCTTGAAAAAAAAGTTTTCAGAGCCAGGATGGCAGTACACATCTGTGATCCCAGTACTCAGGAGACTGAGGCAGGAGAATCATGAATTCAAGTTCAGCCTGGGCTACATAGCAAGTCTCTATCTTAAACAGCCCAAAAATAAATAAATGAGATTTCTGAAATGTTTGTATCTTGGTTTTATGCTGTCTGTGTCTTGATTTTGCTCAACAGTGAAAATAAGAAGCCATCCATTCAACTGCCAGACACCCATCTTCTTATATCAGAATCTGGGGGACAGAGTCTCTTCTCCCACACCCAGCACCCCCAGTCAGTTGTTTTCAGGTTATGTGAGTCTAGACCTGAGTAGGAGGTTGCAGCTATGTGGGGCGCATTGTAGGCTTGCTGTCCTCACCTTGCCCTGCCTCCCAGCCAATGAGAACTTTCTGGAGTGACAACGCAAGAATCTGCAGCCAATGCCATGAGACTTTATTATCAAGCCACTGCCTGAGAAGGAACACGGGATGGTGAAGGTGGAGAGAAATGAGTGAGTGAGGGCTGCTGTGAGCGACAATGAAGCTGGGTGGAGCTAGGCAGGGGCACACCCTGTCAGTGGGGTAGGGTCTATTTGCTCTTGTCCGACTCTTCTTTCAGGCTTCAGAAGGAGGAAGGCCCAGAGCAAGGGAGAGGCAGGGCTAGATCACATTCGCACCCAGCAGTTTCTTCTCATCTGTTTTCTAAGGAAGAGGCCAGGGCAAGACGTTAGTGACAGGGAGAGAAGGGACAGCAGGGTCCTGTGTTCTAGGCTAGCTAGTTCTGGAGCCAGGCAGAGCCAATCTCAACTGTATGACAAAATCTCCACAGGCCTGGCATAGATGTGGCCTTCAATGGCTTCCTGGGGTCTTTGGATAGGGGCATTGGTTGCAAACGGACCTTGTGTAATGTGACAGAAAGACATGACTCTTCCTAGGACTCACATAATGGTCCCCTTCTTCCCTAAGCATTGATGTCTCATCTGAACATGCCACTGCCCCAAACACACAGCTCAGGGACTTACCGCCTTCGTGAGGAATCTTTTCCAGAGGTAAATACACACAGGGGTGAGAGAAGCCAGGAGCAGCAGCACCCAGACACCCAAGAGCATTGCCTGGAGACTGATGAGCAGGGGCTGGGAACACATGACAAAGACAAGGGTGCTGGGGTGATGGCCGTGGTCCTGCCCCTTTCCATTCTCTCTCCCGACAAGGGTCACTTTCTCACCCTCATCTCCAAGTCTACAGCTTCTGGACTACAGAGAGATCATGGGTCCAGGGGGCAGAATTCACCAGAAATGTTTACCACTCTCTCAGAAGCTGAGTTGTGAAATGAGTGACAACCTCAAGGAGGGCATACATTTACCACGTTGGTAACCCTTGCCCCACTTGCAGCCCTGGGTCACTTGTGACTTGTGGCTGGCAGTATTCCTTTCTGAACAGGATGTGACAGCCACAGCAGTGGGGACAGTTTCTGGCTGGCTCAGTCCTGCATCTTTAGGAACACTCACCAAGACTAGGGGGAGGGGTACCTTCTCTCACCCATCTTTGTCTCCCTGCCAGTGTCTGCAGTTGCCCTTCTCCATGGCCACTTACCTTTAGCATGCTTACGTAGAATATGCACAGGCTTATCCTATCAGTTTCCTCAGGAGATGGGGTGCTGGGGGGCCGGGTAGGCCAATAACCTGAAGATCTGGTTACACAGACATCATCTCGGAGATAGTATCGGTAAGTGTGGAACTTACGAGCTCCAAGAACAATGGCAGCCACAGCCATGCAGAAATTTGCCAGCACAAGAAGGGTCCTCAACAGGGCCTAGATAGAGGAAGAAATAGAGGAAGACCTTGAAGATTCAGAATTACCCAGCTTGTATATGATGGGGCAGGAGGGCTGGCATAGCCTTGAGGTTGAGTGTGGGTCTTGCCTGGTCCTAAACTCACCCAGCAGGTACCCCCACGTTTCTTGTGAAGGAAGGCAACAGCTCCAGCCAGCATAGCCTGGGGAGAGAATGAACAAGAGTCAGCATAGGAAAGGCAAATGTCCATTAATTCCCTGCCATATTTCCCCTGTGACTCTTATCTGTAGTGCCAGCCACATGGCCTATACCATTCTAACTGCATTGTCTGCGGTGGAGTAACTGCAGGGCGATGAGCCTGGAGCTCATCGATGAGGGCGTAGGACACTGTTTTAGTGACACCTAAGTGCACGTGGTTAAGCCATGTGTGAACCTTCTTGTCTCTTCCTACAGTCTTCTTTTGAAAGCACACCAGATTCCTGATGAAAGTTCCAAGGACCAGGGATCTTGGGGATCAAACTCTCAAGCTGTTAGAAAAGCTGTCAATGCAGGATGTGACTTTAGGCAGCCTCAGGTCCAGGCACCTGCACTAGCTGGTATTGGGCCCCTTTGGCAGAAGAACAGAAAGTCTGGTGCACACCATGGACACATGGGTCCTGACCCTATTTGACTATTCTAGAATTAATCCGTCTATTTCTGCCATTGGAAGGATTAGCACAGCCCCTTTCATCTCTGCTCTCAATGAATGTGTGTGTGTGTTTTGCTTTTCTGAGTGTGTGTGCTTGTCAGAAAGTTCTCTACCCTCCATGCCCAACCCAACCAGCTGTCATTAGAGATAACAGCATGTCGGATCCCATCGGATGAGTAAAGGGAGGTAGGAGATGCTCCCTGCCTGCCATGTTCCACTTCCCCCGTCTTGAGGCAGACATTAGAGATGGGTGAACCCTTAGAGCCCTAACTGATGACTGTCATTGATGACGAGGCGTGGCTGTCAGTGTGCTGGCAGCAGCATGGGGCAAGAGTCAGAGTTGGCCTGTGACCGCCCAGGTCACCATTTCCTCACTCCCGTCATCTACACAAGCACCAAACTGGCCTACGTCGTCAGGTCTGCTTGGCTACACACTCTTGACACCACATCAATGGTGGTGGCGTGAAGAAAGCGAAGAGAACTTCATCCCTCTGACAGCCGTGGAGCCTTCATGCTGCCACACTCACCACGATGCCTGTCCAGAAGGGCGCTCCTGAGGTATTCATGGCTAAATATTGGCAGATGCAGAGGGTTCCACCCAGAACCACACTCAGAACCCCCAGCACAATCTGCACCACCTGGAAGAGAGAAGACTTGAGAACACAGCTCTCGAGCAGTGGGTCCACCTGTTAATTTGCTACTGGTTGCTGAGTTTGGACCGATTTCTAATAAGATGATCAAACCAGCTCAATATCTTAGGCAGAGAGGAAAGGGTGGCAAGCAAGAAAAAAGATCGTTCCTTAGCCTGGCTGGCTGTCTCTCCCTAGCCCACGAAGCATGTAGCTACTCTCACCCAGGAGGCCACCAGAAACCTGCTGCTGTCCAGACCCCTGGACGAGGCAGATGCTGGGAGTTGTAGTGTTGACCATACGGCCAGCAGGAGTTTGGCCAGAACAGACTCCTGGGTGATGTGGACATCAATGTGGGTGGGCTGTGGGGCCTCGGGGGCCACCTCACCGACATCTTCAGTCTCCATGTCTGAGGACATCATCTGTGAGGGAGAAAATGAACAGCAGGAAGGAATATTTGACAAGTTTTCTGGCTTATTGGAGCCGGGAACTTCCCTGGCTATGGAGCTGTACCCCTGGTCTCTTTTAGGGAGTTGCCTGTCAGGGAAGCATGTTGCTGTTGGGCCTCTCTTCACCCCACATCTACTTTGTGCTCCCCCTCCCCTGCACAAAGGTCTGCAGGGACCTGATGTCTAGACCAAGCAGGGCCCGTCTGCCCTATCTCTCCACTTCCCTCCCGACTTGAGCCCAAGCCTCAGCAACAGTGCTTCCCAAGAGGCCCATTAAGCTTCGGTTTCAATATCCCTTCCTTATAGGGTCCCAGAGATCACCTCTGTCTCCTTGGGTGAGCACTTAGCACTGACTGACCCTGTCCCCACAGGACTGAGTGGCAGAGATAGAAGCCACACCTGTTCCTGGGGGCCTATCTCAGCGTGCCCATTCCCCTGGCAAGCTCTATGGGAGCTGGAATGGGAGGAGCTGGGTGCACAGGGAAAGGGGTTTATGCTGCATGACCCAGGATGGGCTGTCTTACCTGCTTTCCTCTGGGTCCAGGGGAGTATACAGCAGGGAAGGCCGGGGGAAACAGGGAGGAGCTGGCTGTAGTTGAGAATCTCAGCCCTGAGAGGAGGAAGAAATTGGGTGGGAGCCAGAAGGGGAGGGAGGATGACCAGACTTTAGCACTTCCTGGCAGGCAGCTGGGACTGAGGGGGCCCTTTAGGGCCTTGCAGCAGGGCTTTTCAGTTCCTCATTGGGCACAAGGGAGCCTGGGGCAGGTGGTGAGGTAGGCACTGAGTTGGGGCTGGCACTGATCAATCCTGTGGAATCTTTAATAGTTCCCTCTCTTCCAGTCCTATCAGGGCTCCAGCTTTCTAAGCGACCGTGGGTCTGTGCTCCCTGATGTGTGTGTGTGTGTGTGTGTGTGTGTGTTCCTCTGTCACCTGCATCCCTGCTGCAGTAGGCCTGATCATCTACTCCAAATGGAACCCCCCAAGTGGGGCCCCTTTATGTTAGCTACTTGCTGGGAAACCAAGAGTCTCTGGTAAGGCCCTCATCCCTCCAGGCCTTCTTCCTGCTCTCCCCCAGCTCCTCTACTGCGTGGGATCATTAGCTCCAAGTCAGCTCCTCCCAGACCTCTCTGCTCCAGCCCCACCTCTCCCAGAAGATAGCAGGTGAGACAGGGCCCTTCATAGCCCCAGGGTAGCCCCTCTTGGAGCACAGAGCCCCTTCTCTGGAGGACTCTCCAAGGCAACTCTTCAGTCTCTACCCTAGCCCAGGATGCTGCTTCTTTCTTGGCTCCTTTCCTGTGGGAGTTCAGGGAGGGAGGGACATGTTGGACAGAGCTTGTGACTCTGGAAACAGCTGAGGCTGGGAGCGGGGTGGGGGGGGGTGTGGTGGTGGGGGGAGACTCAGGGCCTGGCTTTGCCTCCACAATTACCACAGCCTCACCCCTGCACACCGAGAGAGTCGGGCCTTTGAGACTAAACAGAGGTGGGATGGCTGCGTAGTAAAGACACAGGGTGTTTCTTTTCTCTATTCCTGGGGACTGGGAGGAGGAATACCCGTGAGCCACTGGGGTGGTGGCAGCAGCGGTGAGCATACAGGTTTCTGAGTGGCCAGGGTGTGGTGCTACTGGGGACCTGGGGGGAGTCAGCATACAGACACAACTGAGATTTCACTCCTGACTCCTGGAACCTCAAGGGAAGGCGAGACCCTGGGGCCTTCACTTGTGTTTCGGTGAAGAAGTCCAAAGCCTCCTCCTCTCTCCTGAAGAGCTGTCAGACTCCATCCTTTCACCTCCGAGGTGCCCAGGTGAGTGGAGGTGAGACGTGCTCCAAGGTGTGGGACGAATACAATTGAATGTGATCGGCGGTGGAACTGGAGCGCTTAGCAATACCCAGTCGAAAAGGATACTTACTCAGATTGCTTAGTAGAGTCCACCTGGGCAGATTTCTTTTGGATCTAAGCAACTGACCAGAGGGGCTAAAATAGCTATGGCAGCTCTGAACGTGGCAGTAGAGAGCCAGGAAGCAGGCAGGATGTGTTCAACTCTATGCTGGTTAGAAGGGTAGCAGTAGTAAGGAGGCCATCGAACATTCAAGTAGGCAAAATATGAAGGCCTTGTGGACCCGAGGCCCTTTGGAAACTCAGGGCAATGTTTTTAGTCAGTGGGAGAAAGGTGATGCATAGCACAGTGGAAACTGTTCTTCAGAGGCTAATACATGGACCAGCACCATGGGTCCCTTGGTCCACATCCGGGTATTATGACGTAGATCCAAAGATCAGCGTTTCTTCTTAAAATGAGTTCATACCTGTCCATGTGGATGTGAGTGTGAGTGCATATTGGCGTTGGTAAATTTTCAAATATACAGAGAACTTTAATGAAAAAAATCAGGAAGTATGAAAATGAAGATCTCACAAAAGAAGGAATAAAAAATGCCTTTAAGAAATAAAAAGACAACCAAGCACATTATGAAAGAACACCAAAACAATTATAGAAACCAAAGTGGAAAAGTGATTTACTGGGGGAGGGAGAATTAGGGAATTTTTATTTTTATTTTCCGAGGTAAGATCTCATTGTGTGTCCTTGGTTGGCCTGGAACTTGCTATGTAGATCAGGTATCCTCCAACTCACAGAAATCTACCTTCCTCTACCTCCTGAGTTTGGGTTTAAAGGTATGTGCCATCACACCTGGAGGGAACTTTTGCAATACACATCTTGATTGTAGCTGTGCTTTCATCAAGATAAATATTGTCAAACTTCAAGAAAAGCAATGACAATTGAACAATTTATTGTATTAAATTAAAACATACAAGAGAATGCAATTTTTCTTATGTAAAACTGAAGAAATTGCTAGCACATTCAGGGTGTGGGGGAGAACTGGATGACACTCGTATATATATGGTCATTGCTACAACGTCTGCAGAGGGTGACAGACAACAGCCACTAGAAATACATTATTCCACCCTGGTCATGATGTAAAGGGATTGGAAATATCCTGAGTGTCTATCAATAGGAGACTATCCAAATATTCACACACACGTATGCACACGTGCACACACACACGCACACACACACACACACACACTCACACTGGAGTATTATGCAGTCATACAAATGGAAGCTTTTGATGTACTGATGTAGGATGATTCTAAACTATGTGAGCACATCAGCACCACGTTGCACAGGGCCGTGTATGGTAAGTGGCCATTTGTGAGGAAGGGAGAGAAGGAATACTTTACACACTCCTGTGTACAAAACATGGCACTGGAGGCTCTGAAGAAACTGGTCACGTTAGTTCCCATCTGGGAGGCAACTCAGCAACTGGGAGGAAGTAAAAAGAGGGATTTTAAAACTATATTTTTTATCATTTATACTTTTGTGTACTTTTGTATAGTGTGGTTATGCATGTGTGTTGATATGCGTATGGGCACAAATGTATGTGGGAAGGTGCACATACGTGTGAGATCATGCATGTGGAGGCCCAAAGTTGACATTGCATGTTTTCCTTGATCCATCTCCACTTCATTGAGGTGGGTTCTCTTAGTTAAATGCAGAGCTTAGCAGGCCAGCTTGCCCTGGGAATCCCGTCTCTACCTCCCAAGAGCTGGGGTCACAGGAAGCCGTAGCGCCTGCTCAGCTTTTACATGGGTTCTGGGATCTGAAGGCTGGTCCTCATATATAGCAATTTCCTATCCACTTAGTCACCTCCTAAGCCCTCTTCTGAATTTTTTAATGAGAAGGTATTGCATGTGTGTGTGTGTGTGTGTGTGTGTGTGTGAACTCAGACTCCTTCTCATTCCTCTAAGATCCAAGTCAAGCTGTGTTAGGCAGCCTTATGTTACTGTGATAAACATCCGAGTGAAACAACTTGAAGGAAGGCGGATTTATAGGTTTCTTTGGTGGCTTACTGTTGCAGACATTTTGAGCTGAGGACAGCCCATCACTCTGGGCCCAAGGCAAGGCAGAATATCAGGGTGGTGGGAGTTTGTAGTAGAGGCTGCTTACCTCATTGTGATCAGGAAGAAGTAGGAGAATGAGGAAGAGGTGGGGAGAGGGAGGAGGGAAAGGAGAGGGGGAAGTGAATTTGGGGTGGGGGGAGCTTAGATGCTCTTCAAAGGCACAGCCCTGTTGACTGACATCTTCCAACCAGTGCCCACCTAAGTCTCCATCTTCCCCCACAACACCATCAGCCAAGACCAAGCAGGCAATGGTCTCTGAGGACATTAACATTCGGACAATAACATTCCATTAATCCTTTGGGAAAGCCGCCCAGGACTGCGCAGGGTGAAAGGCTCTAGAAGTGGTTTGACTCTCAAACAAGGGCCACGGTGACATTGATATCTGCGTTTGGGGCATCTTCTTGACCTTGAGCCGCCATTACTCCACGTTACCGTTACCTTTCCTAGCTCCCGTACTTCATCCATTTCTGTCGTTTTCCCCACCAGGAAAGATGACTCAAACCACGGTGACAGTGAATGGAGCTGAAGTGGCCTCCACACTGCCCACGTCCCCTCATGTCAACATCCACATCCACCACCACTCGGCTCTGGAGCAGCTGCTGAGAGCCATGGGCTCCGTGAAGAAGTCTCTCTCTCGCCCTCAGGACACTGGGCCCTCCAAGGCCAGCATCCACCATGGGCTGCTGGCTCTAGGGGTGAGAGCTGGGTGGTAGGTAGGTTAATGAGGTGGCACAGAGGGCAAAGGAAAGCAGCTGGATTCCTCCGGGAAGAACGCAGGAGCCCACTTGCCCCTTCACATCTGGGGAGAGGTTCTGGACATTTCTCTGCAGGGATTTTCACAGAAAGGAGGAACCAACCCCCTCTTCTGTGCTGAGAGGGCTGTGTCAACTAGAGGCTGGGTGACAAGAGAGGAATTTCAGGGCTGAATTTGGTTGTTTCCTGGAGTTCGTGGGGCCTGAAGGCTGCAGGTGCAAGTCAAGATGAACCAACCCCCAGGGAGAGGCAGAAAGGACCCTTGTTAGATCTAGTGGCACAAGCATAGAGCACCCCCCACCCCCAGAGGAGCTGGTGTCTGAGCAAGGCCCCCAGTGGAGCAGGGAAGGGCGTGGACAGGGAGCAGCAGGATGCAAGAGGAAAGGACTTCCCTGGGAAAGGAGTATCAGGAACAAGGGCAGGCAGTGCTGTGACAGTGAAGAGGGAAGAGAAAGGGATTCTGGGATGATAAGGAGCCTTGAGTGACAGGATGAGGAGTTCCGGCCAGCTTCTGTGCATGAGCTTTGAGTGCCAACTGAGCTCAGGCTGCCTCGGAGCCAGGAGGGGCGCAGCAAAAACACACTTGTGTGTTAGAGTGAGGAGAGATAGGAGTCCAGATTGTTTGCATAGGGTCCCCCTAACTTGGATGGGTTTGGGGTGTAAGAAAGAGATAAGGCCAGAAACATCGGGAGGTTCCGTGGTGATAAGAACCCCGGAAGATAGGAGAGGCTGTCCTTGGGGAGTAGGGTTTGGCACAATCTAACAGTTGAGTCTAAGGTGCTGGGAGGACGTACAGGTGGGGTACAGGAATCAGCGACTGTTGAATTCTCTGGGAAGAAGACACTCAGAAGGCTAGGGCTGGCTGTGGTTTATTAGGGCTTACATTGGCGAGAAGAAAAGGCTAGGATAGTATTGAACAGTGGGGATCATCACACAGTGGTATAGCCTGTTGGGAAAGCTCCATAGTAAAGGGAAATGGGCCTTTACACGCCACCTTGCTTAGTCATTGGCTGGGATAATTCCTTAAAGAATTTCAGTTTGAAAGACTGGGGAATGTCCCTCATTATAGGCTATCTGTAACCTTCCCTTCCTTCCTTCCTTCCTTCCTTCCTTCCTTCCTTCCTTCCTTCCTTCCTTCCTTCCTTCCTTCCTCCCTTCCTCCCTTTATTTTTTGGTGTTATTTCAAAGCTATACATATTTTTAAATTAATTAATTAATTAATTTTACATCCAGACTATAGCCTCCTCTTCCTCATCTTCTCCTACTCCCTCCTCCACTTCCCCCTGTCCCCCATCCACCCTTTCTCTATAATTGCTCAAAAGGCCTTGGCTGTGGGTCTCTGAATTTGCCTCCATCAGTCACTGGATGAATGCTCTCTGGGGCAGCCAGCGGTCTGATCACGGGGATGGCCAGTTTAGGCTGTACATCTACTGCTGCAAGGAGTCTTAGCTGGGGCCATGCTTGTAGACACATGGAAGTTTCTCTTTCATAAGACTTCCCCAGAAAGCCTCCCTTTGCTGTCATGTCTCTCAGCACTGCTCTCCTTCACTCACCTCCCAACCCTTGAGTTCCCATGCCCACCCAACCCAAGTTCAACTAGAAGATCTCTATTTCCCCCTCCCAAGGAGATTGTCCTTGTTACCCAGCCTCTCTGAGCCTGTGGATGGTACTTGGGTATCATTTATTTTACAGTTATTATCTACTTCTGAGTGAATGCATACCATGTTTGTCTTTGTGGGTCTGGGCTACCTCACTCTGGATGATTTTTTTTGTTCTCTCCATTTGCTGCCAAATTTCCCGATGTCTTTATTTTTAACAGCTGAGGAATACTCCATTGTGTAAATGTATCACCTTTTATCTATCCATTCTTTGGTTGAGGGTTCTGTAATGTGGAATTCCCCTCTGTATGCTGTGAATGTTTTATTGCCATTGGTTAGTGAATAAAGCTGGTTTGGCCAGTGGCTTAGCAGAGTAAAGCCAGGCAGGAAATTTTAAAAGAGATATATAGAGAGGGAGTAGGAGGAGTCAAGGAGATGCCATGTAGCTGCCGAAGGAGAAAGATGCTGCCATTTGGAACCTTTCCAGTGAGCCACAGCCTCGTGGAAATACACAGATTAATAGACATGGGTTATTTTTAAGATGTACGAGTTAGTTAAGAAATCTGAGCTAATAATCCCAACAGTGTTGTAATTAATATAGTTTCTGTGTCATTATTCGGGTTGGAATGGCCAGGAAACAAAAGAACAGTCTTTGACTACAGTTATGGCTATTAACAAACAAAACTGCTACAAACATAGTTGAGCAAATGTCCTTGTGGTATGTGTAAGCATGTTTTGGGGATATGCCCAAGAGTGGTATTGCTGGGTCTGAATGTAGATTGGTTCCCAATCTCCTGAGACATATTGGTTTTCAAAGTGGCTGTATAAGTTTACACTCCCACCAGCAAAAGAGGAGTCTTTTCCTTGTTCCACATCCTCTCCAGCATAAGCTGTCATTTGTGTTTTCATTTTTAGCCATTCTGACAGGTGTGAGATGGAGTCTCAGAGATGTTTTGATTTGTATTTTCCTGATGGCTAAGGATGATAAACATTTCTTTAAAAAATTTCTCTGCTATTTGAGATTCTTCTGTTAAGAATTCTCTGTTTAGGTCAGTACCTCATTTTTATTTTTATTTTTCGTATGGACCTCTTTTCAATTGATTTTTATTGAGTTCTACATTTTTCTCTGCTCCCTTCCCTGCGTCTCCCCCCTCCCCTTCAACCCTCTCCCATGGTCCCCATGCTCCCAATTTACTCAGGAGATCTTGCATTTTTCTACTTCCCATGTAGATTAGATCTATTTATGTCTCTCTTAGGATCCTCATCTATTTATGTCTCTCTTAGGGTTCTCATTGTTGTCTAGGTTCTCTGGGATTGTGATTTGTAGGCTGATTTTCTTTGCTTTATGTTTAAAAACTGCTTATGAGTGACATGTGATAATTGTCTTTCTGTGTCTGGGTTTTCTCACTCAATATGATGTTTTCTAGATCCATCCTTTTGCCCACAAATTTCAAGATGTCATTATTTTTTTCTGCTATGTAGTACGCCATTGTGTAAATGCACCACATTTTCCTTACCCATTCTTTGGTCGAGAGACATTTAGGTTGTTTCCAGGTTCTGGTTATGACAAACAATGCTGCTGTGAACATAGTTGAGCACATGTCCTTGTGGCACGATTGAGCATCCTTTAGATACCCAAAAGTGGTATTGCTGGGTCTTGAAAAAGGTTGTTTCCTAATTTTCTGAGAAATTGCCATACTGACATCCAAAGGTACTGTACCAACTTTCACTCCCACCAACAATGCAGGAATGTTCCCTTTACCCCACATCCCCTCCAGCATAAGTTGTCATCAGTGTTTTTGATCTTGGTCATTCTTACAGGTATAAGATGGAATCTCAGAGTTGTTTTGATTTCCTTTTCTCTGATGACTAAGGATGTTGAGCATTTCCTTAAGTGTCTTTCAGCCATTTTAGATTCCTCTGTTGAGAGTTCTCTGTTTAGGTCTGTACTCCATTTTTTAAAAAAATGGATTATTTGTTCTTTTGATGATCAATTTTTTGAGCTCTTTGTATATTTTGGAGATCTGACCTCTGTCTGATGTGGGGTTGATAAAGATCTTCTCCCAATTTGTAGGCTGTCATTTTGTCTTGTTGACCATGTCCTTTGCTTTACAGAAGCTTCTCAGTTTCAGGAGGCCCCATTTATTAATTGTTTCTCTCAGTGTCTGTGCTACTGGGGTTATATTTAGGAAGTAGTCTCCTGTCCCAATGCATTCAAGTCAGCATCTCATTTTTAAATTGGGTTATTTAGTTTTTTAATGTCTAGTTTCTTGAGTTCTTTATATATTTTAGAGGTCAGCCCTCTGTCAGATGTGGGGTTTGTGAAGATCTTTTTTCATTCTATAGGCTGCTGTTTTGTCTTATTGACAGTGTCCTTTGCCTTACAGAAACTTCTTAGTTTCATGAGGTCCCATTTATTAATCGTTGATCTTAGGGTCTGTGGCATTGGTGTTCTATTCAGGAAGTTGCCTCCTGTGCAAAGGTGTTCAAGGTTATTCCCACTTTCAGGTTCAGTGTAACTGGCTTTATATTTAAGTCTTCGATCCTCTTGGACTTGAGTTTTGTACAGGATGACAGATATGCATCTATTTGCATTCTTCTACATGACAACATTCAGTTATGTCAGCACTGTTGAAGATGCTTTCTTTTCTCCATTTTATAGTTTTAGCTTCTTTGTCAAAAAATTAAGTGTCTATAAGTGTGTGGATTTGTGTCTGGGTCTTCTATTTGATTCCATTGATCCGTCTGTCTTTTTTAATGCTAATACTATGCTTTTTTTAAAAAATCACTATTGCTTTTTAGTTGAGATTGAGATTAGGGTTGATGATACCTCTCTGGCAATTGTAGAGGATAGTTTTAGCAATCATGTTTTTTTTCCATATAAAGTTGAAGATTGTTCTTTCAAGATCTGTAAAAAATTGTGTTGGAATTTTGATGGGAATTGCATTGAATTTGTAGATTGCTTTTGGTAGAATGGCCACTTTTACTATGTTAATCCAACCAATCCATGAGCATGGTAGATATTTCCATCTTTTGAAATCTTCTCCAATTTCTTTCTTCAAAGACTTAAAGTTCTTGTCATACAGGTTTTTCACTTGCTTGGTCAGAGTTATCCCAAGATATTTTATATTGTTTGTGGCTACTGTGAAGAGTGCTGTTTCCCTGATCTTTTTTTGGCTGTTTTATCATTTGTATATAAGAGGGCTACTGCTGTTTTTCAATTAATCTAGTATCTAGCTACTTCACTAAAAGTATTTATCAGCTGTAGGAATTTCCTAGTAGAATTTTTGGGTTGTTTGTGTATACTATCATTTAGGTGCAAATAGTGATACCTTGACGTTTTCTTTTCTAATTTGTAGCCCCTTAATTTCCTTCTGTTGTCTTATTGCTCTAACTAAAACTTTGGGTGCTACATTGAATAGATACAGTCTTGTCCTGTTCCTGATTTTAGTGGAATTTCTTTGAGTTTCTCTCCATTTAATTTGATGTTGACTCTCAACTTGTTGTATATTGCTTTTGTTATATTTAGGTATGTTCCTTGTATCCATAATCTCTCTAAGAATTTTACTATGAAGGACTGTTGGATTTTGTCACAGGCCTTTTCAGCATCTAATGAGGTGATCATGTGTTTTGTTTTCTTTCTGTTTGTTTGTATTTTGGATTACATTGACAGATTTTTGTATGTTGAACCATCATTCATGCATCTCTGGGATGAAGTTCACTTGATCATGGTGGTTAATCTTTTTGTTGTGTTCTTGGATCTAGTTTGCCAGTATTTTATTGAATATTTTTTGCATGTTCATGGGGAAAAGTGGTCTGTAATTCTCTTTCTTTGTTGGGTCTTTGTGTGGTTTGAGTATCAGGGTAACTGTGGTCTCATAAAAAGAATTTGACAATGTTCCTTTTGTTTTTATTTTATGGAATAATTTGAGGAGTATTGGCATTAACTTTTCTTTGAAATTATGGTAGAATTCTGCACTAAAACCATCTGGCCCTGTACTTTTCTTGGTTGGGGGACTTTTAACTACTGCTTCAATTTGCTTATGGGTTATTGATCTGTTTAAATTGTTTATCTGATCTTGGTTTAATTTTGGTATGTGGTATCTATAAAGAAATTTGTTCATTTCTTTTAGATTTTCCAATTTTGTAGAGTACAGGTTTTTAAAGTATGATCTAAAGATTGTCTGAATTTCTTCAGTGTTTATTATATTCCCCTTTTATTTAGATTATGTTAATTTGTATATTCTCCCTGCATCTTTTAGTTTGGGTAAGAGTTTGTCTACCTTATTGATTTTCTCAAAGAACCAAATCTTTGTTTCATTGAGTCATTGTATTTTTCTCTTTGTTTCTATTTTATTGATTTCTACCCTCAGTTTGATTATATCCGACAATTTACTCCTCCTGAGTGAGTTTGCTTCTTTTTGTTCTAGATCTTTTAGGTGTGCTGTGTGAGTCACTAGTGTGAGATTTCTCCAAATTCTTCAAGAAGTCACTTAGTGTAAAAACATTTCCTCTTAGTGCCAAACTTAGTTCCATAAGTTTGGGTATGGTGTGGATTCATCTTCATTGAATTCTAGGAAGTCTTTAATTTCTTTTTTTATTTTTTCCTTAACCCAGTGATAATTCGGATGAGAGTTGTTTGCTTCCATGAGTTTGTAGGCTTTCTGTGGTTTGTGTTGTTATTCAACTCCATCTTTGATCTAATAGGATACAGGGGGCTAGTCCAACTGTCTTGTATTTGCTAAGACTTGCTTTGTGGCTGAGGATGTGGTCAGTTTTGGAGTAGGTTCCATGAGGCGCTGAGAAGAAGGTATATTCTTTGGCATTTGGGTGAAATGTACTGTAGATATCTGCTAGGCCCATTTGAGTCATAACATCTGTGAGTTCCAACATTTTCTGTTTAGTTTCTGTTGGAATGACTCATCCATTGGTGAGACTATGGAGTTAAAATCTTCCATAATTAACGTGTGGGATTCAATATGTGATTTTAGCTTTAGTAATGTTTCTTTTACAAATGTGGGTGCCCTTGTATTTGGGGCATAGATGTTTAGATTTGAGATATCATCTTGGTGAATTTTTTTCCTTTGATAAATATATAATGTCCTTCTCCATCTTTTTTATTAATTCTAATTTCAAGTATAGTTTGTTAGCTATTTGAATTACTACACTAGTTTGCTTCTTTGGTCCATTTGATTGTAAAATCTTTTTATAATCCTTTACTCTGAAGTAATGTCTGCCTTTGATGTTGAGGTGTTTTTCTTGTATGTAGCAGAAGGATGGATTCTGTTTTTGTATCCTTTCTGTTAGCCTGCATTTGTTATTGGTGAATTGAGCCCATTGATATTGAAACATACTAATTACCAGTGATTGTTAATTCCTGTTGTTTGTTGCTACTGGTGGTGTTGGTGGTATGTGCTTGCTTTCATGCTTGTATGTGTGTGTGTGCATATGTTTCCCTTCTGTGTGGGATTATCTATTGCCTGTGTTTTTGTGGGAGTAGCTAAATTCCTTGGGTTGGAGTTTTCCTTCTAATATCTTCTGTAGAGCTGGGTTTGTGGATAGATGTTGATTAAATTTGACATTTTCATGAAATACCTTGTTTTCTCCGTCTTTGGTGATTGAAAATTTTGCTGGGTATAGTAGTTTGGGTTGGCATCCATGGTCTCTGAGAGTCTTGCAGTTGGTTGTTTTCGACTTTTGGCTTTTTGGGGGGGCATCGCTAGCTCCCCCCAAAAAATCACATGTAGAGTTTTATTCTTTCTTAAAAACGAACTTGGCTCATTTCTTGCCAGCTTTTCTTGATCTTATATTACCACCTCTACCTTTTACCTCTGAGACTTTTCCATTTCTTACTTCTGTAATCTTCCTTTCATTCTTACTCCATGGCTGGCTGGGTGGCTGGTTCCCCAATTTTTTCTTTCTCCTTGTTCTCTTTCTTTCTTTCTTTCTTTCTTTCTTTCTTTCTTTCTTTCTTTCTTTCTTTCTTTCTCTCTCTCTCTCTCTCTCTCTCTCTCTCTTTCTTTCTTTCTTTCTTTCTTTCTTTCTTTCTCTCCTTCTATTTATTCTCTCTGCCTGCCAGCCCCACCTATCCTTTCTCCTGTCTTACTATTGGCCATTCAATTCTTTCTTAGACCAATCAGATGTTTTAGACAGGCAAAGTAACACAGCTTCACAGAGTTAAACAAATGCAACATAAAGTAATGCAACATATTTTTGCATCATTAAGCAAATATTTCACAACATAAACAAGGGTAACACATCTTAAAATAATATTCTATGGCAGAGTCTGTAAAGGATCTGTTCAGGTGTGGCATTGGGAGTCTTCATGGAGAAAGATTGGTCTTTCTCCATGATTGGTCTACCATTATTTGTTACTTGGCCTTTTTCCTTAGTCTTTCTTTATTCTGTATATTTAGTGTTTTGATTGTTACATGGTGAGGGGACTATTTTTTCGGGTCCATTCTATGTGGCGTTCTGTAAGCTTCTTATATTTTTATAGATATGTCCTTCTTTAGATTGGGAAAATTTTCTTCTATGATTTTGTTGAATATATTTTCTGGGTCTTTGAGCAGCGATTTCTCCCCTTCTGTTCCTATTGTTCTTGCTTTGGTCTTTCATGGTGTTCCAGGTTTCCTGGTGCTTTTTTTGTTTGTTTTTTGTTTGTTGGTTTGTTTTTTTGAGACAGGGCTTCTTTGTGTAACTTTAGAGCCTGTCCTGGAACTAGCTCTTGTAGACCAGGCTGGCCTCGAATTCACAGAGATTTGCCTGCCTCTGCCTTCCGAGTGCTGGGATTAAAGGTGTGTGCCACCACCGCGCGGCTGTCCTGGGTACTTTGTGTTAGGAAGTTTTAGATTTAACATTTGACCAATGAATTTATTTTCTCTATGGCACCTTCAATGCCTGAGGGTCTCTCTTCCATCTCTTGTATTCTGTTGGTAATGCTTGCATCTATAGTTCCTGTTTGCTTACCCAAGTTTTCCAGTTTGTGTTTTTTTTTAAATTCTATTTCCATTTTTCAGGTTTTGAAGAGTTTTATTTTTTTTCTGTCAACTGTTTGTTTTTTCTTGGTTTTCTTGGCATTCTTTAAGATATTTATTCATTTCCTTGGTTATCTTTCCTACCACTTCTTTGAGGGATTTTCTCAGTTCCTCTTTAAAGAACCTCTATTATACTCATAAAGTTATGTTTAAGGTCATTTTCTTGTGCTTCATCTGTGTTGGATTGTTTAGGTCTTACTGTCATAGTATAGGTGGGCTTTGGTGATGCCATATTGCCTTTGCTGTTATTGATTGTGTTCTTACACTGGCATTTAGGCATCTGGATTTGGGGTGATTATAGGTTTAGGTATTGATTCCTGTGCTTGTCTTTGTTGGATGGGTGTTTTGTTCCTTGTTTCTTATCTTCTGTCCTAATTGGCCAAGGGTTCTGGTGACTGATGAGTCTTCAGGTCCAGTAGGATGTTTTTTGCTGGGATTTTGGGGCCTTGAGTCCCTTACTCCGATCTGGCCTCCTATAGAATTCTTGGATCTCTAGATCTGGCCTGGTCTTGAGTAGAGCCTGTGTTTTCTTCTGGGGTACCTAGGGTACCTGCCTGACTTCTGATAGGGCTGCTAGGGCTGTTCTTTTGGGTAGGGTAGATGGTATGTGGGCCTAAGGCATCTATTCTTTCAACTAGTGTGGACTCTGTCTGGGTATATGGAGTATCCTGAAGTTTCATTCTGGCTTGTGTGACTTGGGCCTTCATTAGCTAGTGTAGTCTGTGCCTCAGTGACAGAAACCCACTGGGATTGAGTTTGGGGACTCAGCAGCAGCAGGGCCAGGAATGAGTTGGGATGGCATTGGCCTGGGGCAGGGTCTTTACAGACTGAGTCCAAGGAGGGGCACAGTTCTGTTGCTAGGCAGGTCACTCACCTGTTCTGGCTGGTGTGGCCTGGGTCTGATTGGTGGAAGTCTTCTGGGGTTGTGAGGAAGGCCCAGTTGTGGGGTTAGGGACTATCTGGGAAGGCTGAACTTGGGGACTGGTTGAGGGGGTCCGAATCCAGGTGGGAATGCAGTTCTGCTGGTAGGCATGTCACTCACCCATTCTGGCTGGACCAAACCTCTTTCCAAAGCATGGTCTCACTGGTATATCTTTTTATTTTTCTGAGACAGGGTCTCATGTAGTCTAGGATGACCTCAAATTAGTTATGTAGTCAAGGATGGTCTTGAACTTCTGAATTTTCTGCCTCTACTTTCTAAATGCTGAGCTTATAGGCATGAATTGCCCCATCCAGTCTTATCTGGCCCTGGGGATCGCATCCGAGGGCTCACGTCTTTCTCTTTATGCTCCTCTCCAGCCTTTCAGCCCTACATCCTGTGTGTACCAGAGTGGTCTATGTCGTGCTTGTATATGAGGCGTTAGGGTGGAGTGAGATGCTGAGTGGAGATCGGGAGCAGGATTTGTCAGGATGATAGTCTTGAGGGAGAACGGGATGAAATGGGAAGAACTGGCATAAAGTGCTGGTGTTAGGAACAGGTAATGGGAGAGCCTGAGGGGATGCAGAGAAAAGCTGACCATTATGCCTCAATGAATGTTAGTATAGAACCTTCCAGAATCAGGGCTGCAGGGAGGCCAAAGCAGAGGAAATGGTTTAGCCCACCCCTGGCTTGGAGCTGTACAGTTATCGTTGGGGTGTGAAGGGAGTTGACTTTTTCCCTCCTGTCTTGCAGGTGACCCAGATATTGCTGGGGCTTGTGAGCTGTGTTCTCGGAGTGTGTATCTACTTTGGGCCCTGGACTGAGCTGCATACCTTTGGCTATGCCTTCTGGTCAGGGTCTGTGGTAAGTAAGGAATTATCAGGAGTTCAGTGGAGACAAATAGGAAACAGTTGCCTCAGGACTGGAGGAAACCTTCTGATGCCTAGTGTTTTGGTTTGGTTTTAAGGGCAGGACATTGGTGATAAGTGTCTGCCCATGTCCTGATTTTTTTTTTCTTTTTGGCTTGCTTGTCATTTGAACCCTGCTTCAATTAGGCTGTCCTGGGAGCTGTAAATGGAAGGGCACTGGAAAACCTAGCCAGGAGTAAACTAGAGGCCATTTTATTTATTTATTTTTTATTTTTAATTTATGTTGGTGTCTTCTCCAGGCAGTTGTTGCCGGAACTGGCACCATTGTCAATGAGAAGCGACATGGAAAACTAACTGTGAGTCTTGGGTTTCTTCTTTATCAACCCTGTCCATCTTCACCCTCCATAGTAAATGGCGAACATTTCAGCACTCTTCTACCATTTGTCCTTAGTTACCAATAAAACGTGTCTTTCCTGGAGGGTTGGGAGGGGCTTCCTGTCATAGCGGCAGGGGAAGATGGGTAGGTCTGAGGCTGCAGTTCATGACTCTGCCAGTGGCAGCGGAATCTCCATCTGACCTTCTCTCCTCCAGGGCCACATATCCTGCCTGCTTATCCTGGCTTGCACGGCTACAGCTGTGGTTGCGACGGTTCTGGGTGTGAACAGCTTAATCTGGCAAACGAGCGGTGCCTACCGGTACAAGATCAGTTCCACATGTGACTCCTTACAGACTAGCACGGACAGTGGGGATGGGCTAGTGCGATTCACTGACAACACAAGCTGGGAGACGGAGAGGTGCCGAGAGTACCTGGGCATGATGATGGTGAGAACGGAGGAACGGAAGGCTTTCCTGGGACCCAGCACCACCCTTGCTCTTAGGGTTTGGAGCCCTGGAGGGCAGGGATGAAGGCTCTGTGAGCTTGGCCCTCACCCTAGTCCTTTGGTTAGGAAGCTGCCATTCAAGCTGAAGGTGTTTTCAGACCTTTGTACATAAAGATTCCCCGAATTGGAGGTGGTGGAGGAACAGACAGTAGATCACCCACTCTGACTTCTCTAATGAATGGTCATTCTGGCTATCTACTTACAGATGTATAAGAAGTCACCCCCAAATACAGTGGCTTTAACACCCCTTACTCATAATTCTCACACTTCTCTGGGTTTGGCTGGGTTTGGACAGACTGTTCACCCTTGGGTTTTCCTATGTAGCTGCAGGCAGAGATAGTGGGTGTGGTCATCCAAGGCCTCACTGGGGCTGGGCATTCACACCTAGGCACGAGTGTATTCAGCTGGCAGATGGTGTGGCTCTTGGCTGGGAGCTCACTGGGCTTTCAGGGCTGAGAACCTATAGCAGCTTCTCCATGTGCCTCTGGCTTCTCAGTATAGCAATCAGGTCCCAGGTAGGGAGTTATGGTAAGGTTGTCAAGAGGCAGGAATAGAAGCTACAGAGCCAGTGAAGGGCCATCTCTGGCACGAGTGCCATTTCACCAGCCAAGCAAGTGGGTGAGAAGGTGGCTATATCATCACCAGCAGACACCACCTGCTTGGTGGCTAGACAGGGTCCGGACTGAGTGTGGCTTTGGGAAGGTCGCCATGTGACTCAGAGGTGCCGACTCTTGACTGGGTCTGTTCCTCTTCTGCCTCTAGAACGTGTTCCTAGCTCTGTGCACCATGCTCACAGTTGTCTGTGTCCTGAAGATCCTTGTGTCTTTGGCTTCCCTGGGACTGAGTCTCCGAAGTATGTGTGGCCGGAGCTCCCAGGCCCTGGTGAGTACTCAGGAAGAGAATTGCTGGACAGCAGGAGTCTGGGCATTGAAAACAGAGATGAGTGTCCATCTCGGACGTCCCTGGTTCTCACTCATCCTTCACTATCTGGGGACTGTGACTCCCCTCATGTCCTGTCTGACTTCTGCCTCTCCATGCCTTGCTTTGCCCTCGTTTCCCACTCTCTCCAGGTTCATGTCTTGCTCCCCCTACTCTGCCTCCTCATCCTTCTTGCTGCTTGTACTTTCCTCTGTTGTTTCCTGCCCCTCCTTCCCTCTGCTGCTTTCCAGTGCGGATGCTAACCTTGTCCTCATGTTTTTCTCCATCCATCAGTGAAGCTAAACTTCGTGCTCCATCTTCATGCTTTTCTTCCATCCATTGACTTCTTCCTCCTATTTTATTTTCAGGATAAGGAAGAGGCAGAGAAGAAGCTTCTTGGGGGAGATTCAACACCTCCCTCCCCAACCAAGGCAATTCCTGTTATTCTGTGAGCTGCTACGAAGACCCTGCCTGAGCCCACGAGTGTCCACGAGCAGAGGAATCCAGGGAGGGCAGCGCCTGTTCCCAGGGCCTCTGCTGACCCCGCAGCACACAGCTACTTCTGATGCGGCCACTGTCCAGCCCTCTTTCTCTCCCTCTCTCCCCACTGTCCTCACGCCAATGTCTTTTGTTCCCTGAACAGATATTGTGTCATTTTTTCCCAATGCTAATTAAGCAGAAATAACCAGAAAAAATAGCTTCTTGCGGAAAGGTGTGAACTCTTCATCACTACAGACGGGGTTCTGGGAAAGGCTGTCCCTTGAGCTGGTGTGTGTGGAGACGGAAGAGTGGCCATGACGCGTGGCTGCAGTTGTATATCTCTGCCGTCACACTCTTCTTCAGGATTTGCCTCCATTCTGCTATGTAAATTGAACATAACTCATGGGCTTAGAATCTTCTTGGCCACTGCTTAGCCTTCTTTCCTGATGCTGGGATAAGTTCTCTGGCAAAAACAACTTATGGGAGAAAGATTTTTTTTCTTATTATGCTGTCCATCCTGGCAGGGGGAGGTCACAGCAGCTGGTCACATCCCATTTGCAACCTGAAACAGAGAGGGACAAATGCACACACTCTGTGCTTGGCGCACTTTCCCCACTCTTAGTTCAAGATTCCCTACCTAGGGAAGGGTGGCTCCCATAGTGGGTGTGTCTTTCCCCTCAGTGAACTTAATCAAAATAATCCCCCACATCTGTGCTCAGAAGCCCCATCTTTTAAGGGATTCTAATCAAGCTGATTCTCCCAGAACCCAGTCCATTGTGTGTTCAGGGGGCAACTGCTATAGGCAGACCTGTGGGTTTGGGTCTTAGGGAATTAAGGACATTTTAATTTGTTTAGAAGGTGAAGTGTCAAGACTATCCCATAAAGAATGTTGTGTACCAGGCTAGAAAGTAGTGTGAAGTGTTTGCTGAGTATCTGCCAGAGGTGAGGCTCGAACAGGGAGTTATAGAGATGGCCCTCAGAGGAGAGGCTCTGAGATTGCCAGTGGTGCTTAACTGGCTGGGGCCATGCAAAGTACTCAGCATCCACCCGTCTCAGTGTGCACTGGCATCTTTGGTAGTGCCCAGTTACCTGGTCATCAGCCCAGTCTCAAGAAACGGTGGCGCATTTGGGCAGAACTGCTTCTTAGTTGTCACTCATATAGATACCCAGGATTCCACCTGCCAAAATCTCAGCCCACAGTAGTCTTTGGTGCCTGGCAAACCCTGGAGGCCAAGAGAAAGCACCATGTCACCAACTTCTGGGGTAGAGTGGGAGGTTATGGGATTATGGGTTATGTTGACTATGTTCCCTTCAAATGTGAGTTTGTAACTCCCAGTGGCTCAGAAGGTGACCATGTTTGTAGATAGTCTTTTTGTATAATCCAGTTTGAAGAGGGGCCAACAGGGTGGGTCCAAATCCATCATGACTATAGGTGTCCCTATAGGAAGAGAGCATTGTGAAGTCACAGAGGGAAAGGCGGCCATTTGTGAGCTAAGAAGTCTCGAGAGAAAACTGTCAGCACCTTAATCTCAGGCATATTTTCATCAAGGGCTTAGCTACATTGTCTAAAGAGGAAGTGGGGTGTTTGGGGAAAAGGAACTGATAATGTTTCTGTCAGCAAGCTGATCTGTCCTGTGGCCCTCACTATCCTGAGAGGACAGCATTTCTGTGCCCACCACAGATCAGGAAGTAACACAGACCAAAGTAAGGATAGCGGCAAAGTTCAACTTGAACCAGTGAGTTTGCTGAGGTTACTTACAGGAGTATGGGTGAGGGGGATGCTTTCAGGAACACAAAGGCAATAATCATCCTCTAAATCCCACCCAAGCATGAGTGCCAACTTGTAAGACCCAGGATCCTGGAGAGCTCTACATGACCAACAGGCGGCTTGATGGGTTGGAGAATCTTCTCTAGGCAGTCAGTTAGGCTGGTCTAAGCCTTCTCAGCAATCCTCCCTGCTTATAGAATCTTAGGAAGAGTGGGACCTTCTAAGTTTCTGGAACTCCCCAAGACTCTTGAGTTTTTTATTTCTCTATTCTTAGCAAGCCTCCCTTTAGGAATTTTTGGGTCTTAATGAGTTACCTTCCAGAATGGAATGTCCAATTCAGAGGAATTTTCTCTGTAACTGTCATGATGCTGTCACCCCGAGGGCAGCTGGACTTCCTATTCTTCTGAGCATCCTCCCTCCTCTGGAGCAGAGCGTTGCCTCCCTCACCTGAGATGTTGCCATTTCTGTTTCCACTTACAGTAGATGACTTTGGTGTACCACAGGACAGTGCTATAGGGGTGCCCCAACCTCCAGTTTGGCACATGTACCACCTGGGGGTGGCTTTGGGCATGATGAAGCAGAGGAGGGAGAAATTCCTGTCAGGGAGGGTAAAGACTTAATAGAAACCACACCTTGCTCTTTGAAATCATGAAGCTGCTAGGGGAAGATGAGGTGCACTGTGAGGTTACACCCCAGGATGCCATGATGCTAGCATGTTAAAAATATGAGGAAATCTGGGGGTTCATAGACAGGAAGGTGAGGCAAAGTACTCTTCCGAGAAGCTTGATTAAGGGAGTCACGGGATTATAGCCACAGGTAGCCATGATGAGTGGGAGGGCGTTAGGAGAGACAGCTGCCGTATATGGCATGATGGGAATCCTGAAAGAAGATGGCCGCCAACTCCCATCAGTTCGTGGACTGAGAGGCTCACAGTGCCCTCCGATAACTGCCCGAAGAACCTGGAAGGAAGAGACAAACTTTCACTTCCGTAGGACTAAGGGAATTCCTTGTACTTACAGGTTTTCAGGTGTGGGAGTTAGTTCTGTACCATGTGACCTGGCTTTATGCCAGGAGTCATAATGTATGAAGGCTGTACATACAAGTCAAGGGTGTCTCAGGTCTGGGCGTCAGGGCTAGCTGGGTTTGCCCTCAGCAGCGTGAGGGAGGGAGAAGACTCAACTCTTTGGAGGGATGCCAAGGTATGGCAGTTCTCTGTAGTTGTCGGGGTTGGGGGTTAATTGCAGGTGGTAAGGCTTGGTTTTTGGTTAGAGGATGTGTAACCTAACAGTATATAGATCTAAAGTAGATGATGGCCCCATGAAAGGAATTCAGATATGCAACAGGGCCGCTTACATTCTTTAGCTTGTTTGACTTTGTTGTTGCTGCTTTTTAAAATTATGTCTCTGTGTGAACAAGCATGTATAAGTGAAGGCAGAGGTCAGAAGAAGGTATCAGAGTCCCTGAGACTGGAGCTACAGGTTGTTGTGAGCTGTCATTTGGGTGTTGGCAACCAAACTTTGAAAATGCAGTGAGCACTCTTAACCATCGAGCCACCTCTCCAGCCCGTTTTACTCCTTTCCACTCAGCGCCAGGCTGAGGAAACAGGCTGTCTGAGGCAATGGCAAGGTCAGAGGAAGCATTATTTCCTTCCTTGGCTCCAGTGGCATTCATTTTTGTCCCGGTATTTTTACCCCAGCCTTATGCAGCCAGATCAGATAACGCCTCTTGGCTTTTCCGTTATGGAAAGAAAGCAAGTGTCAGCGTGTTTGGTTTCTGTTTCAGTTGCTTTTGCAAACAGTGGTCTGTGTCAGACTTCGGCAACCCCCCACCCCTAGCTTCAGAGGGAGACTGGCTTCCTTCCTCTGGCTCCTTCACCCCATGTTCTCTGTGACTGTTTTACTGTAGGCTCCCACCCCCACCCCATGAAGAGTCTGGAAGCTTCTTTGGATATGTTTTTCTTTTCTGTAGACTATCAGATGTCACCATCCGCCTTCTTCTTTTTGTTTAGTTGGGAAAGCCAACATCCATCTCTCTTCCCAGAGCTCTGCCTTGTTGTTAAAACTGTGTATACAGACGGGAATGACGTCAGGTCCCTGATGGAGTCCTGAAAATTATCTCCAGCCTGTTTATATATAATGTCTCTAACGGAATATTTAAATCCACAAAGCATAAACAAGGCTTCGTCATTCACTTCCTGTCCTCCTATCCTCCTCCCCCCATCGGTTTTCCTTCCGTGTTGTTTGTTTTTAAGTCCTGTAACATCAGGATCAGATTCTAGCTTGCACAGATTGGCTATTAAAGGGTGTGCTAGTTGGTGTTCTTGTTAACTTGACACACGCCAGGGTCATTTGGGAAGCGGGACCCTCAATTGAGAATATTCTCCATCAGATGGACCTGTAGGCAAATCTATGGGGACATTTTCTTGATTAATGGTTCGTGTGGGAGGGCCCCACTTACTGTCGGCTGTGCCACCCATGGGCAGGTGGTCCTGGGTTGTGAAAGAAAGCAGACAGAGCAAGCTATGGGGAGCAGGCCAGTAAACAGCACCCTCTGTGGCCTCTGCATCAGTTCCTGTCCCTAGGTTCCCTTCCATGAATCTCTGTCCTGACTTCACTTCATGAGGGATAGGCAGGCTGTAAGATAAAATAATTCCTTTCTTCCCCAAGTTCATTTCAGTAAGTGTTTGCCACAATGGTAGAAAGCAAGCAAAAACAAAGGGAGTCCCTTTTGGTTTCTAGGCCAAGATCTATTCATTAAAAGCTAAACCAAACCAAAGCTTGGGTCTCTATGTCCCCACTCCTCCAGGTCGCAGGACTGGAGAGCTGGGGGTGGGAGGGAAGCGTCTTCTCTCCCTTCCTTCTACAGTCTTTCTCCTGCACAATTAGGCTAGGGAGAGAAGATGAAGGGCAGGGTAGGTTTTTGTTTTATAGTTTGTTTTTTAATCGACCAGCTGTAGAATGGCCATGAGTGGATGAGGGACAGGATTTATTGATTCAGTCTAAATCCAACTGATGTTCTTGGCTTTTGTTTAGAAGCACTGGGTAATGGGCTCATATATTCTTACTGCTTAGTCTGGGAAGTACTTGGGAATTTCCCTGCCCTCTACTGCATTAGCTGTCTGGGTTTTTCTAACTGCCTGGAAAGGCACATTTAAAGGAGAGAAATCTGAGCTGAAGGGAGGAAGTCACTCCCTTGTGACAGGATCTTTTTAGATAAATAAATAAATAAATAAATAAATAAGTTTGTGCTTTTTTTTTTTAAAGCAGAAATACCCAAAGAGACATACCATGTAAGTGAAAGAGCGAGTATTAAACAAACCTTGTCACATCTATGCAGAGTGCATAGGTCAGTCCCATGCAGGCCTGCTGATCTATCTATCTGTCTTTTTGTCTATCTATCTATCTATCTATCTATCTATCTATCTATCTATCTATCTATCTATCATCTATGTATCTATCATTTATCTATCTATCTATCTATCTATCTATCTATCTATCTATCTATCTATCTATCTATTATTTATCTTATTTATTTAGCCTCCTGGCTGCAGTTTCCCCTTTCTCCCCTTCTTCCAGTCCCTCTGCCCCATTTCCCCTTTCTGGTTCCACCTCCTCCTTTTCTGTTGAGGGAATGGCAGGTCTTCCATGAGTATAAACAAAACGGTATATCAAGTTGCAGTAAGACTAAGCACCTCCCCATGTATTAAGGCTGGGCAAGGCGATCCAGTGTGAGGAGTAGGGTCCCAAAAGACTGTAAACGTGTCAGAGACAGGCCCTGTTCCCACAGTTTGGAGTCCCACAAGAGGACCATGGGGATGGGAACATGAGTGATCAGGTTTGGAGGGGACCAAGGGGGGGAATGAGACTACCAGAAAGGGGGTGCATTTCAGGGTCAGGTAAACACCTGACAGAAGAGAATCTCCCAAGATTCTACAAGGATGAGCCCAGATAAGACTCCTAGAATAGTGGGTAGGTGGCCTGAATTGGCCATATCCTGTGACCAGACTGGTATCTAGTCCAATTGTCATCAGAGAGGTGTCATCCACCAACTGACCGAAATGGATGCAGACCCAAACATTAGGTGAGTTTGGGGAATCCTGCAGAAGAGGGAAAAACGGTTGTATGAGCCAGAGGAGTCAAGGACACCACAAGAAAACTCACAGGATCAACTAACCTGGGCTCATAGGGGCTCACAGAAACTGAACCGACAACCAGGGAGCCTGCATAGGACTGACCTATGAAGTCTGCATAGATGTGGTAAGGTTTTTAAGACTATCTCTTACACTTATACGGTATGTTTTTTTGGGTATTTCTGGCTTAAAAAGAAAAAGAACAAAACCTCCTGCCTTCAACTCCTCAGAGATTCCAGACTTTCAGATCCAAAGAACAGATTGCAGAAAGAAATGCAACGAAGGTTTGGGAAAACCATCTGAAGTAGGAAGGTAGTCGCTAGGTAGACACTTCCAGGAACAAGCTGCTATACTTAGCTAAAATCTGCTGCTCTTTAAATCTCTCTCAAAATGCCTTTAGAGCCATGTTCTGTTCTCACTTGTCGTGATACGGCCTTCAGAGAGACAGCCACGGATCAGCCAAAGCTCCGCGCAGCCATTCTCCCGTTTCCTTCGGAGATGTTCTCATTATAATGCAAAATTCTCCCAGGGGTGTTTGCAGTCACACTGTTTGTTTATTTTTCAAATACATAACATTTGAAGTTGAACTGAACATGAAATGTGCCCCTGTGGCACACGAGGCTTCTCTACCCAAACAAGTGTGAGTTCCCAAGTCAAAGCCGCTTTCTTAGGGAAAACCACTGCTTTGATGATGGCCTCGGGGGTTGCCCTTGCTTGCTGTATAAAGTGACCCTCTCTGTTCTTATGTCCCCTTGTGCTGGTCATCTTTGACCTCACCAAGAGATAAAGCATCGCACCCATCCCATCACCAGAATAAGACACTAACTCTTCATCTGCACTTGGAACATCTTCCAGCTTGCCACCCAGACGTCTCTCTGCTCCACCATTATCTTCTCTGCTTTCTCCTTGTCTCCTCCTCTTCCTTCCTTATCCCCACCCAGGAAACATTCTGTTATCGACTCATGTCCCGAGAAATTTCTACTTAAAAATGCGTGCATGTATCAGTCAACTGTCATCAAAGAAGCTTTGTATTGCGGTAGATGGCAACAAACACAGAAAGCACAGCTGGGGAAGGTTTAGAGACTTAGACGCCGGGGTGTTTAGCCACGAAAGGGACCTCTATATCACGTGCCTCCTCCCAAGGCTCAGGGACCTTTTCAGCAGAGCAGACAGAAAGATTCTAAGAGCCAGAGGCAATGGACAATGTAAGAAAGCAGTGTTTTCTAGATATGGCTGGGCAGTTGCACAAATGAATTTACAGCCATTGAGACAGAATAAGCAAGACATGTACATGGTCAGGCCAGACAAAGTTCTGGCATGGAGAGGGGGAGGTGGCCATCAACTCCCATCCCTCGTCAAGAGGTTCTCAGCAATTGCTAGCTGCTGGAATCTGGAGAGAGTCAGTTTCGTTAAGGGTGTGGCTCCTGGTGAATTGACTGTGCTCTAAGTGAGGGGCACATGTCCAAGAGGATTATGCGCAGCACACCCTGTACTTGGTGGAAAGAAGGAGGAGGAGGAAGATGAGGAGAAGGAGGAGTTGAAGAAGAAGAAAAAGAAGAAGGTGGCATCAAGTTGGGTACTCAGAGAAATGGAGATGGGTCTGGGAGGGGTGGGGAGAGGGCGTGAATATGATCAAAATGCATTGTTTTTTCATTTAAAGACGTTAAGATAATAAATTAAAATGTACTTATATAATAAAATTTTACAATAATTAATATCTTACTCCTCTGTCTGAAAAAAATGTACTACTATGAAAAGGCAGAGAACTCCTGTCTTGAATTTCAGTTCTACCTTGATTTATTTTAATATTATTAATTAGATGTTTTAATGCATTTGGCATTTGTGTGGATTTACTTAAGGAAAAGACGTCAAGCTCTACATTTTTCTCTGCTCCCTTTCCTGCCTCTCCCCTCCCCTTCAACCCTCTCCCATGGTCCCCATGTTCCCAATTTACTCAGGAGAACTTGTCTTTTTCTACTTCCCATGTAGATTAGATCCATGTTTATCTCTCTTAGGGTCTTCTTTGTTGTCTAGGTTCTCTGGGATTGTGACTTGTAAGCTTGTTTTTCTTTGCTTTATGTCTAGAAGCCACTTATGAGTGATTACATATGATAATTATTTTTCTGTGTCTGGGTTATCTCACTCAATATGATGTTTTCTAGATCCATCCTTTTGCCCACAAATTTCAAGATGTCATTTTTTCTGCTGTGTAGTACTCCATTGTGTAAATGTATCATATTTTTCTTATCCATTCTTTGGTCAAGGGGCACTTAGGTTGTTTCTAGGTTCTGACTATGACAAATAATGCTGCTTTGAACATAGCTGAGCACATATCCTTGTGATATGATTGAGCATCCTTTGGATATATGCCCAAAAGTGGCATTACTGGGTCTTGAGGAAGGTTGTTTCCTAATTTTCTGAGAAATCGCCACACTGACATCCAAAGGGGCTGTACCAGCTTGCATTCCCACCAGCAATGCAGAAGTGTTCCCTTTCCCCCACAACCTCTCCAGCATAAGTTGTCATCAGTGTTTTTGATCTTGGTCATTCTTACAGGTGTAAGATGGAACCTCGGAGTTGTTTTGATTTGTATTTCTCTAATGGCTAAGGATGTTGAGCAATTCCTTAAGTGTCTTTCAGCCATTTTACATTCCTCTGTTGAGAGTTTTCTGTTTAGGTCCACACCCCATTTTTTGTTGGGTTATTTGCTGTTTTGATGACCAATTAATTTCTTGAGTTCTTTATATATTTTGGAGATCAGTCTTCTGTCCAATGTGGGGTTCGTGAAGACCTTTTCCAATTCTATAGGCTGCTGTTTTGTCTCGTTGACTGTGTCCTTTGCTTTAGAGAAGCTTCTCAGTTTTAGGAGGTCCCATTTATTATTTGTTTCTCTCAATGTCGGTGCTACTGAGGTTATATTTAGGAAGTCCTGTGCCAATGCGTTCAAGTGTACTTTCCATTTTCTCTTCTATGAGGTTCAGTGTGATTGGTTTTATGTTGAGTTTTGTGCATGACAATAGATATGGATTTATTTTCATTCTTATACATGTTGATGTCCAGTTATGCCATTTGTTGAATATACATTCTTTTTCCCATTTTATAATTTTTGCTTCTTTGTCAAAAATCAAGTGTTTATGGTGTGTGGATTGATATCTGGGTCTTTGATCTGGTTCCATTGGTCCTCCTGTCTGTGTTTATGCCAATACCAAGCTGTTTTCAGTATTGTAGCTTTGTAGTAGAGTCTGAAGTCAGGGATTGTGATGCTTCCAGAAGTTCCTTTATTGTGCAGGATTGTTTTGGCTATCCTGGATTTTTTTTTGTTTTTCCTAAGAAGTTGAGTATTGTTCTTTTGAGGTCTGTGAAGAATTTTTCTGGGATTTTGCTTTGAATCTGTAGATTGTTTTTGGTAAGACTGCCATTTTTACTATGCTAATTCTACCTACCCAAGAGCATGGAAGATCTTTCCATTTTCTGTCTTCAAAGGTTTAAAGTTCTTGTCATACAGAGCTTCCACTTGTTTGGTTAGAGTTATTCAGAGATATTTTATGTTATTTGTGGCAATTGTGAAGGGTGATGTTTCTCTAATTCCTTTATCAGCCCATTTATCATCTGTGTAAAGGAGGGCTACTGATTTTTTTCAAGTTAATCTTGTATCCTGCTATATTATTGAAGGTGTTTATGGGTTAGTTGTAGAAGTCACACTCACTAGTTTTGATGAAGTCATGGCTAATATGTCTCTAAATGTTCTATTATAATTAAAATGCATTTACATTTTTCTGGTATAATATTATGTTGCTGTTCACACCATTGTCTGTCTCTGAATCAGATCACTAACAGTCTAGTTTATTTATGCAAGCTTATTTCAATGTCTATTTTTATATTAAATTATATCAAAACTTGAAATCTGTGCAGCTTTTCTACAATTTTTTTCTCATTGTTTATTTTACCTCTATTACATTGTTACTGTTATTTACCAGTCTATTTCTAAGCCTAGAAATGGTTCTGTGGCAGCATTTTGTACATTCACACTGCTGTGCAACCCTGACCACGCTCCATCACAAGTCACGCTATGAATTCGAACAGGAGCTCAGTTTGTAATGCACTGACTTATTTCCTCTCCTTCTAGCCCTGGGTAGCCATTGTTCAGCATTTGCCTCTATAACATCTCCTGCTAGAGTTAACGTGCACAAGCAGAGGTGTGTGCTGTTTGTCTCTTGTGCCTGGCTTCTTCGACTTTGCGCATCGTTTTCAAGTTTTGTCTGTTTAGTGGCAGAGGTCAGGTTCCCCTAATTTTTCAGTTTTCCTCCCATATTTTGTCCATCTTTATTCAGTTGATATTCACTCCATTTTTTTCTTTCTCTTGTCTGTCACAAACAGCTGTTATGAGCACGGGTGAATTAAGAGCCACCCAAGCCCCTTCTTCGGGGGAACGTACTCAGCTATCTAATGCTGAATGGTGCAGTAACTCCAAGTGTGAGTTTTTGCGGCTCCACTGCACTGTTTTCCATAGCAGCTGCATCCTTTAGCGGCCCTTCTAGCTGTGCTCAGGTATTCCAGTTTTGCTACATCCCTGCCTGTCACTTGTTACATTCAGTGTTTTGGTCTCTGTGTGTGTGCCTGTGTGTGTCTGTGTTTGTGTGGCTGTGTGTGTGTACCTGTGTGTGTCTCTGTGTCTGTGAGTGTGTGTATGCACATGTGTTACTAAGAAGATATATGAGTGACAATATTTTCTCTGAATCTGCAACTTGATCTTGTTCACTGTTAACATTGTTCTTTGACGCACAGACCTTTTAAATTCTCATTAAGTCCAATTGTCCTGTCTCATCCTTTATTGCCCATGATTTTAATGTCATTTCTGCTGTTTTGTTCCCACATATTCATGTAGTAACTAGAGGATGCGCATTCCTTTCCCAGCCTTCCAGTCCCAAGTAATCACACAGAAATTTATATTAAGTACAAAATGTTTGGCCTATTACCTCATGCTGTGGGAGTTCCTTCAGCTCCTTCAGCCAATCGCCGCTGAGTTACCAGCCCATTGGGGCGTGGTCTCTCCCTTTAAAAAAAGCAGCGGCTGTCCTCCACTCTCCTTTAGTCTTCCGGCTCCGTTTCCGGCCCCTGGACTCCTTTCCTGTTCGCGCGGAGGGGCTGTTGTCTGGGACGGTAATCTGTAAGTTTTTTCCCCTTTGAATAAATAACCATTCTATTAATCATAATTCCAAACTGGTGTGGGATTGTCTGTGACTTACGCCTTCATCTGGCGCCCCACGTTTGGTTGTAGAACCCCCCCTTCCCCCCCACTCAACTGCTTGCTACCAGCTCGGCTAGTCACGAGACCTCCCTCAGCTGCGGCCTGTGCCCTGTGTGTGGAGCCAGCAGTTCAGTTAAACCCCACGCCTCCCAAGCTCCACAGGCTCGGGACAGTCTCTGCCTGCCTGGTTTGCTCTTTTCTGAGTTGTTTTTAAATTTCCCTTGTAAGTGCGGTGCTTTAGTGGCGTGAATCAGAACGACTCGGTCACGTGGAGGCATACGCGGCTTCCGGGTTGCTCTTTTCTACCCCTGGATTCTGGGTTTCTGGTTCCGTGTATGGAATTGATTTAATTAAACTTTCTTTCTTGAGCAACTTATATTTCCTAGTTTTTAACAAATACTAAGGCAGACACTGAAACAGGACCTGTTTAAGTCACCTTTGCAGTGGTTCTAGTCGCAACTTGGCAACAGTGCCGCCAACTAGACAAGAGGTAATATGGCAGTTTTTGTTTCCAACGCCAATTTTACTGTTTTCTTTATTAATACAATGGATTATGTCATGCAAGGTTTATATGACTATGGGAATATATTAATTTACTTGTTGCTAGGTTTCAGTTTTCTTTTCAATATTTTATCATTAAGAAAGATACGATTTTTACGGACTAATATTGAACAACTAGTTGAAAGGATTAAAATTATTGAAAATCAGGGGTTATCTGAACAAGTGGATACTATGATAGACAAAATTGACTCCATGTCCAAGGGTACTAGGAAGTTACCTGAAAGGGTACAGGCTGTTGAATTTGACGTTCAGATGTTACCACAAAGTTTTGATAAGGTAACAGATAGAATGAACCTCCAGAATGGGAACCAAAAAACTGATACCTTAGTGAAATTACTAGAAACACGGGTAGGTCAGGAGATTCAGGATTTAAGGGATACAATGATAAAAAGATTAGAAATGATTGAAGAAACTATTGGAGCTGGTGAACAGAGTAAGAAGGCACAAGGACAGGATACAATGCCACCACCAGCTGTTAGAACTGGCTTACCCAGGGTCCTAACAACATACCCTGTAATTTATTCTGACAAAGGGTTAACTTCCAAAGGCTCAAAGGGAGTTAAAGAAGCTAGATGGACACCAATAGCAATGAATGATTTAAAAGAAATTAAGCAAGCTGTCGTTAACTTTGGCTTGCACTCTGCATTTGTTAAGGAAATGATAAGGACTTGGGCTTCTAATGTCAGAGCTACCCCCCATGATTTCTCTCAGCTAGTGTCTGCAGTTTTAGATGATGGGCCTTCCTTGATGTTTGGAATTTATTTCAGAGAAGAATCCAAACATATGGAACAGCAAGGAAGAGCAAAAGGTGTGGAGGTTTCCCAAGATCAAATTCTTGGTGTAGGAGCATATGCTGATCCACAGGTCCAAGCTCTTTATGATGAAGAAGTGCTGTCCTTATGTCACAAAGCAGCCTTGAATGCTTTGAATAGAATACAAGATCCAGCAAAAAGGGTCGAATCATATACCAGGGTTAGGCAGGGACAGAGAGAACCCTTTACTGACTTTGTGCAAAGATTAATTAAGGCTCTGGACATAGGGGTAACAGACCCAGAAGCTAGACGAATACTTCTTGAATCTCTAGCTTTTGAAAATGCAAATACTGAATGTAAAAAGATAATTGGGCCTTTAAGATCTAGATCAGCACCAATGGAAGAATGGATACAGCATACAATGAATGTTGAGATGTTTAGCTATAACGATGAATCCTGGGTAGGAGAAGCGATTTCCAAAGCTATGAGGAGACATCAAACTACCAGGTGTTTTAATTGTGGTAAATTAGGACATCTGAAAAGGGATTGCAGGCAAAGAAATCCTAGGAATAATATCTCCTCTGGGAATGACAAAAGTAGGAGATCTCAGCCTTCAGGTATATGCAGAAGATGCGGTAAAGGCCGACATTGGTCCAACGAATGCAGGTCAACAACAGACAGACAAGGCAACCCGATACCATCGGGAAACTCCTTGAGGGGCCTCTCGCAGGCCCCCAAGCCAAAAGTGGCCCAGTCATTCCCAGTTACAGTCGAAAATGTGTCTCACCAAGAAAATTAAAAACTCCAATGTCTGCCGTAAAAAGTAATACTGGTCTAAATGATGAATTACATGTGGAGAATGAGTCAAAAAATTCAGGAGGACAGAGTAAACGTATATTTTGGCAAACGTATATTAACGATCAAAGACCAAAGCTAAGAGTCTGTATAAATGGCATTTTTATTGAAGGCTTATTAGACACAGGTGCGGATGTAAGTATAATTACTCCAGAATCCTGGCATCCAAATTGGCCTCTTCATGAGGTAGATGTTCAGTTCCTGGGAATTGGAACCCTATCTCGTGTAAAACAAAGCACAAGATGGGTGGAATGCATAGGGCCTGAAGGGCAAATAGGAAGATTAAGGCCATATATAGCAAATATTGCAATAAATTTATGGGGCCGTGACCTGCTACAGCAATGGAATACCCAGATTAACATTCCTGTAGTTCCAGGAACTCACAATTCTGGGAAGGATATAATGAGGTATTATGGAAAAAGGTCACCAGCCATTCAGGCTGTACAAGAACATACAGCCAATAGCAAACCTTTAGAGGTACCAACAGCCCTACCTTTAAAATGGCTAACTGAGAAGCCAATATGGATCAAGCAGTGGCCTCTAGCTGAAGATAAGTTACAGGCTTTGGAACAGCTGGTACAAGAGCAACTAGATGCTAACCATATTGAAGAATCAACCAGCCCTTGGAATTCTCCTGTGTTTGTTGTAAAAAAGAAATCTGGTAAATGGAGAATGGTGACAGATTTAAGAGCTGTCAACAAGGTAATTCAGCCTATGGGTCCGCTACAATCTGGAATTCCTTTGCCTTCTCTATTACCAAGAGGATGGCCTCTTATAGTTATTGATTTGAAAGATTGTTTTTTCACTATACCTTTGCAAAAAAAGGATAGAGAAAAATTTGCCTTCACAGTGCCTACTTATAATAATTCTCAGCCTACTAGGAGATATCAATGGACTGTCCTCCCACAGGGGATGCTCAATAGTCCCACATTGTGTCAATATTTTGTTAATAAGCCACTGGAAATAATTCGTAAGCAATTTCCCAAGTCCATAATTTATCATTACATGGATGACATTTTATTATCTGATTCAAATAAAGATATTTTGGAAAGTATGTTTGAAGAAGTAAAGAAAGTTTTGCCTAGGTGGGGATTACAAATTGCCCCTGAAAAGATTCAAAGAGGAGATTCTATTAATTACCTAGGCTACAGAATAGGGTTAGAGAAAATTCGAACACAAAAGGCACAAATTAGGAGAGACCGGTTACGGACTCTTAATGACTTCCAAAGATTGTTAGGAGATATTTCCAGTCTACGACCAGCTGTTGGGATAACACCTGATCTAATAGTTCATTTAAACAAAACCTTAGATGGTGATAAGGATTTGAATAGTCCCAGAAAATTGACAGTTGAAGCAGAAAAGGAACTGACAATGATTGAGGAAAAATTACAGGAGGCACATGTGGATAGGGTCAACCCGAATCTTAGTTCCATCCTAGTCATACTGCCTTCCAGAATTTCTCCTACAGGGATTTTAATGCAGAGGGAAGATATTATTTTAGAGTGGATATTTATACCTCATAAACCAAGTAAAAAATTAAAAACTTATGTAGAAAAGGTTTCAGAATTAATTATAAAAGGTAAACTGAGACTTCGTCAACTAGCAGGTATAGACCCAGCAGAAATTATAGTGCCTTTTACTACTGAGGAAATAAGAAAGTTATGGGAAGATAATGAACCATGGCAAAGAGCTTGTGCTAATTTTTTGGGAGAAATTAGCAGCAACTATCCCAAAAGTGATAGACTTAACCTCATAAAGAGAACTTCTTGGATTCTTCCTAGAATTGTACGTGATGCTCCAATAACTGGAGCTCGGACATTTTATACCGATGCAAATAAATCAGGGAAAGCAGGTTATAAATCAGAAGAATTGAGTAAGGTGGAACAAAGCCCTTATAATTCTGTCCAGAAGGCAGAATTATATGCCATTCTTATGGTGCTAAGGGATTTTAAAGAACCTCTTAATATAGTTACAGATTCACAATATGCAGAAAGAGTTATCTTGCATATTGAAACCGCTGAATTCATACCAGATGACACAGAGTTGACTTCATTGTTTATCGAGGTACAGGACATAATTAGGAATAGGCTTTGTCCAATGTACATAACACACATCCGGTCCCATACCGGTCTGCCTGGGCCTCTAGCACAAGGTAACGCTGAAATTGACCAATTATTGATTGGAAGCGTTCTGCAGGCCTCAGAATTTCATAAAAAACATCATGTCAATAGTAAAGGCTTAAAGAAAGAGTTTTCCATTACATGGCAACAAGCTAAGGACATTATAAAGAGATGTCCTACTTGTTCTTTCTATAATCAAACACCATTGCCTGCAGGGAGTAACCCAAAGGGTACTCAAAGGAATGAAATCTGGCAGATGGATGTGTTCCACTTTATGGAATTTGGTAAATTAAAATATGTACACCACACCATAGACACGTATTCAGGTTTTCAATGGGCAACTGCCCTGAGCTCAGAAAAGGCTGATTCGGTAATCACACATTTATTGGAAGTTATGGCCATCATGGGTATACCTGCACAAATAAAGACAGACAATGGTCCAGCATATGTATCTAAGAAAATGAAACGCTTCTTTGCTTATTATAATATAAAACATGTTACAGGTATACCAAATAATCCTACAGGTCAGGCAGTTATAGAAAGATCAAATCGTACTATAAAGGATATGCTAAACAAACAGAAAGGGATGAAAGATACCCCCAGAAATAGATTGCATAATGCTTTATTAACCTTGAATTTTCTTAATGCTAATGAGAAAGGAACAACAGCAGCAGAGAGGCATTGGATAATGGAAAAAACTTCTGAACTAAACCAACCTGTTTATTTCAAAGACGTGCTGACCTCTCAATGGAAGCCAGGAGATGTGCTACGTTGGGGAAGGGGTTTTGCTCTTGTTTCCACAGGAGAAGAAAAATTGTGGATACCATCAAAATTAATAAAGGTTCGATTTGAAGAGGAGAAACCTCTTGGAAAGGAGAAATGACAGCATCTACAATGATGATAACCATACAGGTGGTAAGAAAAGCATATAGAATGGGGGCAGGGTTCTGTTCTTATCTCCACAGGAAAACACTGATCTTTGAAAAGTTCAAGGGACCCTGGATATTTGAATACTGACAGATGGAAAATAACGGCCCAATAGGGACTATCAAGAAAACTGAATAGGTTCTGTAAGTACCATATACTAAATCATATTTCTAAATTTATAGAGCTGGTTTTAGAGTTGGACTCTGGCTCAGTCCCTCTCTAATTCCAAGCCTGTTGTTTAAAGAAAAACCCAGAGTTTCTGGAGTTTCTGTCTCATGTCAAGAGCCATGATATGGGACAGAAAGAAATATGAGTTTAGAAAACATCTTTACTTTTCTTCATATCTATCATACCTTCATTAAATATATCTATCATGTCTCTCATTGAATATAGGTATTCATGTATATGTCTATATAATTAATGTTTAAGTTTTCCACAATGAACAATGAGTTTTTCCTACAGTGACATTTGAAGTTTCCAGGAAGAAGATGGGGCCCCATAACAACAACTCCACCTGGTTGATATGACGTCATGATACTGATAGCGCTACTACAAGACCTGTTTTGGGTACCAGCTGCACAAGACGGTTCCAACGTGCTGAAATGGTGCACATCTTGTACAACATTCTGGCCAGACCTCCACAAAATACTCAGAGACTATTTGCAATTTTAAAAGACATTGATCTTGAAATTTAACCATCATTTTACTTTCACAGGATCCCCCAGAAAGAACGTCGCCCCCATGACAGCTGGAAGTAATTCTAGAGAACGACGTCCCCTCTCCCAATAAAGTTTGTCCTTGGGTTTAGGGACATCATTTAGGGGTTGGTTATAATTAGTATACGGTTGAGGGTTGGGGGAGGAATTTTATAAGCACAGGAATCTTAAAAAAAAAAAAAAAAAGGAGGGATAATTGGATTATGGGATAAATAGATTTGTACTTGTGAGTTATTGCTTTTAGACAAACATATTGGTATCGATTCTTATATATTGATACAAAGTTAAATTATGTTGACTATTTTATGCATGCATGCTTCATGCTTCTACTTCTGTTTAAAACATTTTTATGTATTTGTATATATATATTGTATTGATATATGTATATTTACCATATTGCATTGTACACTTCTACCTCTGATTAAGATACTTATATATTGTTTATGTATTGATATATATTTACCATATTGCAATGTATACTTGCACATTGTTTATATTTGGAGGTCTCATTGTCCTCATTTATTGCACACTTGTTTATTATCTCAGTCTTTAAGTTAGATAGATATTGAGAATTATATAGATCAACAGTCATCTAAGTTTGTCATTTATAATTAGACTAATCAGGTTCTTTAGATATATAGAGATTATATTCAGTATAGATAGATAATCTTCAACCTCTTCAAAGAGCTGTAGAAAATGGCCTTTAATCTAATTCAGAGTTCTATGGTAGGGAGACACAATCACTCCTGGCAACACTGATCTATGCCCGAGAGAATGTTGAGCACCAAAGACACTCCACCTGGAGCCTTTCTTCTTGGCAGAACTGGCCTTTGGGTAAAGAAATGCTCATACCTCAACTACTGACAGAGTTACAGAATATCCGTAAATGGATAAAACAAGACTGTCATATCCTGCCAAGACAGGGTAAGATAGTTTTGAAGTTTCTTGCCTTTGAAAATGGTATGTCAGTTACATCAGGCCTTAGCCAAAGTTGGTTGCTTCAACGCTGCAAATGTGACTTTGGGTGTTTGTCCAGGTAGCCAGTTGTCTCTGCGATTTGGTACATGTTCTGGAAGTTGTTTGATTGCACTTCCTAATTACTCAGATAACATTATTTCCCTTCTCAGATCTTCGATGGGATTGAAGATTATATAAATGTAGTTACTTTCCTTTCATGACTTGGCCAAGTTATTTGTTATACAAGACTTAAGCTAGTTAGAATAGGATATTTGTATTTATTGTATATAATTTTGTAGGTTTGTACTTATTGTATATAATTGCGTAGTAGGCTTAGAACTCTCTTACTTAAACAAAAGGGGGAGATGCTGTGGGAGTTCCTTCAGCTCCTTCAGCCAATCGCCGCTGAGTTACCAGCCCATTGGGGCGTGGTCTCTCCCTTTAAAAAAAGCAGCGGCTGTCCTCCACTCTCCTTTAGTCTTCCGGCTCCGTTTCCGGCCCCTGGACTCCTTTCCTGTTCGCGCGGAGGGGCTGTTGTCTGGGACGGTAATCTGTAAGTTTTTTCCCCTTTGAATAAATAACCATTCTATTAATCATAATTCCAAACTGGTGTGGGATTGTCTGTGACTTACGCCTTCAACCTCAGGCTTATTTTAACTAGTTTTTATAACTTAAATTAACCCATTTCTATTATTCTATATTTTACCATGAGTTCGTGGCTTGTTACCTCACATCTTGCTTCTCCCATGTGACAGACAGGGACACTCATCACTATACTAACAAGGTTATCTGGTGAAATCTTCCTGGTCATTGTCCTCGCTGTGGCAGTCTTCACACTGGGAAGGAGAACATGCATCACCTATGGCCAATCCAAGCACTAAGATGTGAAGAAAAGCACGCTCAGACGTCATGCACTTGACATTTGGTCCCCAAAATATGATGTTGAGAAGTGGTGGGGCACCATGGCATTGTGATTGGGCACACGTTTGTGACTCATTACACTTTTGTGACTGTCCCTTGTAATCAGTGACATCTGACTTTACAGGCTCACTTTGAACAGGGTCTGTCTAGAGTCTCAGACTTTTTTGACATACTGGGACAAGCTGAGATTTTGGGACTGCTGGGTGTGGGATGGCTATATCTTGCTTTGTGAGAAGGATGTGAACTTTTGGGGTTGGAGCTGCAGCACTGAGGCTTGGTTATGCTTTAATTACTTCCTCCAAAATTTCATGCACTGGATTCTTCGCCCCTGCTGTTGTGATGCTGAAAAGCCTTTACGATATGGGGTATAATGGAAGGCAAGTAGGTCTCAAGGGTTCTTCCTTCAAGTTGTTAATGCTTCCCCTCCAGGGTGTGCTCTGTGTCTGGCGCTTCCCTTGAATTCTTTTCTTGCCATCAAGATTTCTGTACCCATAGCATATGCTGAATAGTTTTATATCAACTTGACACAAACTAATTTGAGGGAAGGGAATTTTAGCTGAGGAAATACCCCCATAAGATTGGGCTATGGGCAAGCCTGTAGAGTATTTATTAATTGGTAATTGATGGGAGAGGGCCCAGCCCACTGTGGGTGGTGCCATTCCTGGGCTGGTGGTCCTGAGTTCTACATCCTTAGTCATCAGAGAAATGCAAATCAAAACAACTCTGAGGTTCCATCTTACACCTGTAAGAATGACCAAGATCAAAAACACTGATGACAACTTATGCTGGAGAGGTTGTTGGGAAAAGGGAACACTTCTTCATTGCTGGTTGGAGTGTAAACTGGTCCAGTCCCTTTGGATATTAGTGTGGTGATTTCTCAGAAAATTAGGAAACAACCTTCCTCAAGACCCAGCAATACCACTTTTGGGTATATATCCAAAGGATGCTCAATCGTGCCACAAGGACATGTGCTCAACTATGTTCATAGCAGCATTATTTGTCATAGCCAGAATCTGGAAACAACCTAAATGCCCCTTGACCAAAGAATGGATAAGAAAAAATGATACATTTACACAATGGAGTACTACACAGCAGAAAAAAATAATGACAGCTTGAATTTTGCAGACAAATGGATGGAGCTGGAAAACATTGAGTGAGGTAACCCAGATACAGAAAGACAACTATCACATGTACTCACTCATAGGTGGTTTTTAAACATAAAGCAAAGAAAATCAGCCTACAAATCCCAATCCGAGAACTTAGACAATAATGAGGACACTAAGAGAGACATACATGGATCTAATCTACATGGGAAGTAGAAAAAGACAAGATCTCCTGAGTAAATTGGGAGCATGGGGACCTTGGAGGAGGGTTGAAAGGGGAAGGAGAGAGACAGGGAGGGAAGCAGAGAAAAACGTAGAGTAATAATAATAATAATAAGAAGAAGAAATCAGGCTAACCATGCCAATAAGCAGCAGTCCTCTAAGGCTTCCACATCAGCTTCTGATTCTAGGTTCCTGCTCCGACTTACTTCGATGAATACTTCATGGAAGTGCAAGCTGAACAAACCCTTTCCTCCCTAAGTTTCTTTGGCCACAGTGTTTCATCACAGCTTAGTAATCCTAACTAAGATGTGGCTCCGCCATGAGGCCCTTGTGAGAGCCCAGCAGAAGCTCTGGAGTCCACCATCATGCTCTGGAGTGTCTAGATAGGTGAGATAAAACCTCCCACCCTTGCAAAATGTCCAGCCTTGGCTACTGCTGTACAGCAACACGAGACGGTCTAGGAGACCCTGCGCTGGGCATTGCTAAATCCTACATAACGGTGTTTTGGCTCTCAGTTTTCTTAAAGAACTTTCAGTTTGGGCCCTTGTATTTAGCACTTTGATCCATTTTGAATTTTGAATTAAATTATGTAAAAGGCATGGGGTACAGTTCACCCCTTGGCATGTGGATACACAGCTTCCCCAGCACATTTGGCTGAAAGATTCTTTTCCCCATTCAGTGTGTTCGGCTCACTTTCCAGAAATCATTTGTGCATGCACCAGAGGGCTCGTGTCTGGGTGAAATCATTTGTGCATGCACCAGAGGGCTCGTGTCTGGGTGAAATGATTTGTACATGCACCAGAGGGCTCGTGTCTGGGTGAAATCATTTGTGCATGCACCAGAGGGCTCGTGTCTGGGTGAAATCATTTGTGCATGCACCAGAGGGCTCGTGTCTGGGTGAAATCATTTGTACATGCACCAGAGGGCTCATGTCTGGGTGAAATGATTTGTACATGCACCAGAGGGCTCGTGTCTGGGTTCTCTACACCACACTCTGTGTCAGCACCACACGGTGATGGTATTAAGTTTCAAAGTCGGAAAGCAAACACCCTTGATTTTTTGTCACTATAACTGGCTATCTAATGTTTCTTGTTACGTCCTGTGTTTTAAACATTTGCTCCCTTCCAGATGCTTCAGCACGTGACTGTGCATGAGAGCCCTGAGCCCATTTATTGCTGAATTAATGCCATCTCTTCACCTAGCCCTTGAGGAATTTAACCTCTGCTTTATTTACCGCCCCACGTACCAGCCATTCTTGAAGTCTCTCTAGATGTAGAGAAAACTCACCGAGTGTCAGGATCGCAAGCCTGGGTATTAGTATCCTGTGGTTCTACATGGTCCATTTGATAATCTCTCCCATAGTTCAGAGAGTTTCCCTGTGGGGCCACCAGGGCCTGAGGATCTAGAGGGCATGTGTCTATTCATAAAGCTGAAAAGAGACTGCGCACACAGGGCAGACGCAATGGGGAGGGGTGTGGAGGGCGGTGCATGGGCAGCTCTATGACGCAGAGGAAAACATGAGATAGGACAACTGGGATACCCATAGTCACTGTCTGGTGTCACGAGCATGACGTCAGAGTCAAATGCGGGGACATGAGGCCAAACAAAGCTTTCAGTAGTGCGGATTTGTCCTTCTTCCTGAAAGGCAGCGCTGGGTGTAAGTGGGGGTGTATGCGAAGGGAGACCACATGCAGAGCAGTGAGCTGGAGCTACAGGGCAAAGACCAGTGGTCCCCGGGAAAAGGTAGGCAAACATTGGTGGGACTTTGGACCTTAACAGTGGCAAAGAGGAAACGATAGGAGCAGTATCTGTGTGTCACAAACTTTCCTTGATGTGTTTTTAAAAGAACGTGAAGTTGAGAGGGTAGGGAAGTGGGGAGAATTGGGGAGGAGTTGGGGGAGGGGAGAGAATATGACTAAAATACATGAAAAAGTTTTAGAGAGAACACAAAGTGGACTCCCTCATAAGTGGATATTAGGAGTGAAATACAGGATAATCAGCCTACAATCCACAGCCCCAGAGAGGCTAGACACAAAGGGGGCTCAAAGAGGGATGCATGGATTCCCCTGGGAAGGGGAAATAGAGGAGGTCTATTCCCCTGGGTAATCTGGGGGTGGGAGGATGGGGGCTGAGAACCCAAGCGAGCAGTTTGGGGGCAAGATGGAGGGGAAGAGTAACAAAAGAGACATCTTGTTGGGGGGCGTTTTGGGGTTAGGGAGAAACCTGGTGCTTAGGGAGACTCCCAGGAATCCACAAGGATGTCCCCAGCTAAGACTCCTAGCAATAGTGGAGAGGGGGCCTGAACTGGCCTTCTCCTGTAATCAGATACCCGAATTTTTGTCTAGAACCTTTATTCAGTAACTGATGGAAGCAGATGCAGAGATCCAGCAGGGATTGTATGAGTCAGGTGGGTCAAAACCATGAAGGAGGAACCCACAGAGACATCTGACCTGAGCTCCTGGGAGCACATGGACTCTGGATCAACAGTTAGGGAGCCTGCACATGCGACTCACCTAGGCCCTCTGCATGTGTGTGACAGTTGTGTAGCTTGGTCTGTTTGGAAGGTTCCTAGAAGTGTGATAAGTAGATGTCCCTGGCGCTTAGCTGGCTCTTGGGAACCTGTTCCCTATGCTTGATAACCTTAATGCAAGGGGAGGGGCTAGGTCGGTCCTACCTTAACTTGTTGTACTGGCTTTGTTCAAGCCCATGGGAAGCCTGCCCCTTTCTGAATGGAGACTGAGAAGTGAGTGGGGAGGGGGTAGATGGGAGTCGGGAGAGGAAACAGGAGGGGAGGAGGGAAGGGAAACTGCGGTTGGTATGTAAAATAAATGCAAAATATGATAATTAAATAACAAGTTTTTTTTTAAAAAAAGAGAGTACACAAAGTTGGGTGGTTATGGAAGGGGATAGATCTTGGAGGAGTTGGGGGCGTGGGCTGAACATGATCAAAATACACTATGAAATTCTCAAAGAATTGCTAAAAATGAGGGGAAAGAAGCAGTTATGTCTTCAGGGCAATGTATAACATTCTCAGTCATGTGGGTGTGGGCTGTAGAAGAGTGGCTGTCACGGTTTCTCCCTAAAACCCTGCCCATTGCCAAGATGTAAAAGACTATGGGAGAAATATTCTTTAAAAGTTTATTCTATTATTTTTAAGTATATTTAGATCTCTCTCTCTCTCTCTCTCTCTCTCTCTCTCTCTCTTTCTCTGTGTGTGTGTGTATGTGTGTGTGTGTACCATGTGCCTGCAGAGTCCAGAGGCACTGGATCCCCTAGAGATGGATTTACAGGTTGTTGTATACTGACCATGTGCAGTATGCGCTATTAACTGCTGAGCCATCTCTCCGACCACAGAAGAAAGATGTATTATGGGGCTCACCAAGAATTTCACTTGTAGCACGTTAAGTTTGCGAGGCTTATTAGAGATCAAGTTGAGGTATTGAGAAGACAGGTGGACACATTGGTTTGGAGTTCAGAATCATTTGCCATCCCCCCCCCTTTTTTTTCTTTGTCACACAAATTAAAATTAACAAAGATTCAAGGTTGGACAGCAGCCTGAACCAGTAAAAGTTAGAGAGGACCGCCAAGTAACTGTCTGCCCAAGTTGACAACAGCAGTAGCAGCAGCAGCAGCAACAGCAACAACAACAACAACAACAACAACAACAACAACAACAGGATGGTTCCGGCTCAGCCTTCACCTCTCAAGGCTGTCTTGGCAGTTTGACTCCTCTGCTGAAAGCCTGGCTGCTCTTAGACTCAGGTTCTGAGACTCTGAGACTCAGGTTCTTACCACAAGGCTGCACTTGCAACTCAGGTGAGGGGTTGCCTGCCCCGTAAGCTACAGTGTGCTGTAGGCAGATGCAGCTTTAGGACAACATAAAATTTGCTTTACAAGTCTGTAAATATGAATCTGGGAGTGGGCAACAAACTTCAATAGGAACAACTCTGTCTGCCTTGTGCACACAACAGCGACATTATCAGAGGGCCGGCGGGGAGGCAGTCTCTAAATATTTGTTGGGTGAATCAATAAATGGCATGCACTATTTTTTCTAGCTGTGTAATTTGAGCCTGACGTACTTAACAGTTTGTATAATGGCCAGCGTGAAATAGCTGGGTGGTAGCTGACTTTGGTGGTGCTCTTCAGCAAGTATTGGGAAAACATCCCTATCAAGACGGAGAAAGAGCTTGGGATTTTTCTAGTTCTTGCACCATTCTTGGCTGTGACTTACAACGGGAGGAACTTTATGAGCCACAGGGTTGGTGTTAATGTCGAATCTCAAGACAAACGGCCTCAGCAACCCTCACCCCTTTTCTATTAGCCGTCCCATATTCCACTGGGGGGAGGAGTCCATTTTTTGCTTTCTGTCAGGCTAAGCATCCTGATGGGACAATGTCTTCAGAGTCAAGAATAAAGCACATGACTTAAACTTACCTTAAACTGCAGATCATATGCCCAGCCATGCTGTTTCAGGCATGGGCGTCTGGCCAGAGTTAGTCACATCAGTCAGAAAAGGCTTTGTCTGCTGAACTTGAAACCTGAAGGCTGCAAAGCAGGGGCTATGGCTGCTGTTTGCTAACTCCCATCCCCTACCTTCCCACCCTCCCACCCTGCCTGGAGCTGCCAAAGATCACCTTGAGCTCGAAGATGAAGACCATGTGCTGGAGTCAGACCCCAGAGGTGGGGAAAGTTTCCCCTAATGATGCCTGAGTTCTGAGCTCAGCCATGCCTGAAGACCCCTGCTGCTGACTGACTCCTGCTTCCTACATAAAATGCTAGGATGCAGTAGGGCACAGCAACTGATGTCTGACTGATTCCCTCTGAATATCTAAGTTCTGGCACTAAGGGGCAGCACCTAAGGTCTCCTGGACAAGGCTGCTCTTTCTGGGAGATTCCAAATGTACTCCAACTGGGCTGTGAAGAGATACCATGTGCCTGAGGACAGGCAAGCAATAAAGAATTCAGATATATGCAGACAACTCTTGTTGGTCAAGGTTGTGTTCCTTAGGAAGCTGTGCATGAGCCAGACTCTGCAAATGCACTTATAGAATGCCTATTTATATGCATATAAATGCATATCTATTACATTACAGCATTGTTATGTGAGTTCTTTTACAATACAAAAAATATAACTATGTGATACATGGGAAACTAGATGTAGAATGTTCCTTTTTTTCTTTTCAAGAGGCCTTGACTCCCATTTCCAGTAAAGCAAAGAGGCTGAGTATCCGCAGAGACAAGTTGACTTCTCAGTTTGCCTAGAAAGGCGTTCCCCCGATACATACCATAGAGCACAAAGAGGGAATTAAAGACCAGTTCTCTTGTTGGCTCTACCAAATGGAAGATACTATATTCCATTTTAGCAGGAGCAGGATATGGAAAATGTCAAAATTAAGTGTTATTACAAAAATGAAGCAGTAATAAGATTCCAACTAAAAGGACACTAAATAAGAATATGTGAATATATATATGTATTTAAAGAACCCAAAACAAAGACTATCATAAAAAGCTACACACGCATCATAAGCATGTAGGTTTTCCTTCTCATGTGTACTTTTGGACAATGGGATGAATTGTCAAACAAACGGCCCACTGTATCAGGCAGGTCACACGCATCACCATGTCAGGTCACACATGACCGTGTCAGGTCACACGTGACCGTGTCAGGTCACACATCACCATGTCAGGTCACACACATCACCGTGTCAGGTCACACATCACCGTGTCAGGTCACACATCACCGTGTCAGGTCACACACATCAGTGTGTCAGGTCACACACATCACCGTGTCAGGTCACACATCACCGTGTCAGGTCACACACATCACCGTGTCAGGTCACACACATCACCGTGTCAGGTCACACACATCAGTGTGTCAGGTCACATACATCACCGTGTCAGGTCACACACATCACCGTGTCAGGTCACACACATCAGTGTGTCAGGTCACATACATCACCGTGTCAGGTCACACATCACCGTGTCAGATCACACACATCACCGTGTCGGGTCACACATCACCGTGTCAGGTCACACGTATCACATGTCAGGTCACACGCATCAGTGTGTCAGCTCACACATCACTGTAAAGCGGCACCGGGCAGAAGCTTTGCTTATAATCTCAGGGAAGCACAGTGTGCATCATTTTCTGGCAGTTTATCCTCAGTGGAACTTTCCAGAGTCCCTTTACTTTGGAATAGTCTGTAAACAATCCAGCTGACGCTTGTGCAACAGGAAGTTGTTTTCTTACAGTAAACTGAAGACATCTTTCTAATTAAATAAGGAAATGAGACTATGAATGGGTGCTTACGACTGTTAATTTCTAAGTACACAGCATCCTAAACAGCTCAAGTCACTTTAATCTCCATCAAAAACAGTAACAATAAAAATATTTTTTTTACTCTGTTAAAACCACCATTATGGTTAAAACTGGTGTAAGTTGGTTGAATAGGTCAAAGAAAGATTGATGTCCAAGCTGGGATATTGGCACCCAATACTTAGTCAATAGAGTTTAAAAGATCTTGTAGCCAGGTATGGTGATCTACGCCTTTAATCCCAGCACATGGCGGTAGTGGCAAGATGACCTCTGTGAGTTCAAGTCCAGCCTGGTCCACAGAGCAAGTTCCAGGCCAGCCAGGACTACACAAACAGACTGTCTCAAACAAATAAGTAGTAAATAAATAAATAAAAACATCTAGCCGCTCTTCATATTCGTTGTACCGGTTCTTCAAGAGATCTGTTCTAGGAATACATTGTTGAACTTGCAAGTTTGCTTTCTCTTCCTCAAACTCAGGACATTTTCTCTCTAATTCTCTGTGCTGCACTTTCAAATTTCTCTGTGCCACAATATTCTTAGTAAGTGGCCCTTGCTTCTGACCGTTTCCTGCTTCTTTGGTCCTCACAGTGTACACGATCAGTCTTTCAAGTCCTACATGTGTGTTCATACCAACATATTACTTAGAATTGGAAGCTCACAGTGTTCACTGCTTTCAGCCCCAGCCACACCCCAAGGCACTGCCTCCCTCCCTAACTACATTGCTAGCAACTTCCATAATAGTATTAGCGCCAAACACACACGGCAAGGGGCATGGGCCTCTGTCGTCTACACCTTATTCCTTCATCACCTGTTTCTGGAAATCCATATACGTTCCTTTTGTGTCCATGGATTTGTCTCATTATCTGGTTTTTAAATTGCGGGCATCCCTCCAGCATCTGCTTTGGCACTTGAAGGATAAGATTCACGTTTTCACATAAACCTTCTATAAACTCAATACCCAGTGGTGGAAATCCATGCCCTGAAGAAGCAATGAAGCATAAACAACAGAGTGCCCTGTCATCTGGCATTTGATGTCTGGCCACCGGAGACTCCGCTTTGCAGTAATCCTCGACTTTCCTACCAATGCAGTCATTAGCAGGCTGCCAGCAACGACTGCTACCACCATGACTCCAAAGCATGTCATCAGCGGTAACTGAACACCACCTTCTCTGAGGAAACCTTCTGACCGCTCCACCTGTACCGTCTTTTTTATTCTGGGGAAGGACCTGGGTGGTCTGGCGAGCACCACTCTGTGAGAACAGTAGGTTAGTTGATGTTGACTTTCTCAGGCTAGCTCACCTGCTACCACAGCGTAAATTTAAAATCTTTTCCACCATCTTTTGTAGACTTGGATTTGGGAGGTTGGCACACCCTACCCCAACCTCTTCAAATTCTGCACTGAGCTTGGCTCCTGCCACCTTGCTCGGCTTCCAGCACTTCTTCATTAGCATCGGAACACCTACCTACCTGTCTTATTCATGTTGTCCACACTTCTGGGGACTCTACACCTTAGACAAAAATCCCAGTGGAAACAATTGCTTGAGGCTGCAGAAGTCTACTTGAATGGCAGTTCTAGAACAACACGTCTGAAATCCGACTCCATTCTCATCTCCCTACTTTGCACTTTGCAGTTGTCAAGAGAGAAAAGCGTTTCTGTACTTACATGGTTCATAAATGAAAGTTAAACGCAGAACTATGTGTGTAGCGTGTTATTTGTTTAAAAACTGTGGGGGCGGGAGCAGAGGTAATTGTTGATAAAGGTATATGCAGCTGAAGACCTTTATAGCCCTGCAAATGTCACTTTAAATTGCCACTGTCAGCAGGTCGAGATCAGCATGCCTTGCTGAGAAACCATGCCACTGAATGTAGCGCTCAAAGCAAAAGCAAGCAAACAAACAAGCAAACAGACACTGCACCATAATGAAAGTGATAAATTAATCCCTTATAAACAGGAAAGATACAGGAAAATAAAATCTCAGGACTGGGGATGTAGGTATCTCAGCCAGCCGAGTGCTTGCTCAGCACACAGGTGCTGTCCCCAATCACCACACACAGTGCGGTGGTGCAGGCCTGCAATCCCAGCACGTGGAAGATGGAAGCAGAAGGACCGGAAGTTCTAGGCTACCCTCAGCTACAAAATTCACAACCAACCTAGGATACATGAGACCCTGGCTTTACTTTTTGAAATAAAATAAATTTGGTGGAAAGTGCTTATTATAAGGAAGAATGCAGTCTGTTAAATCTTGGATCCAAATGCGCAACCTTGGTGGCGTCTTTCCAAGACAGCACAGCGAGAGAGACACATGTAGTACAAGCGCCACCTACTGGTAAGAATGGAAGAGCGCGCTTCCGTTTGTGGAGTCTCCTGATAAAATCTTACAGGAGAAAATAAAGCGTGCCCCCCCCGCCCCGGCCATGTGATTTCTGAATTCCACTGTTCCCCACATTAGCCGATCCTTTGTGAATGAATTTGTGTTATAAAACCATATTGCAGTCCATCAGTTTGTATGTTTTTTTGTAATCTATGCGAATTCCCACATATAAACATATAAACACCATATGCATTTACTGGTTCCTACATGCATAGGCCAGTTTGAAAAGGAACCACCTAAGCTAGCAATAGTAATTGTTTCGGGAGAGAATAGGCCGGGAAGATGAAGCTGGTTAGTGAGGATTTTTTGCTGTGTACTTATTTGTATGTTTTGACCATTCTGTAGTTTAAAAAGGTAGCTTAAGTCATTAAAGAAAAAGTTCAAGTTGGAGGAAGAATTCTCTTTAATCTAACCTATTATCTCTAAGCAACACCAGTTTGACTCTGTCGCTACACCTGCTTTGGTTATTTTATTTCTTTAGGAACACAATATTCCCATCCACCCACAATCAGCCACGGCTGCCCAGGCTAGTGTGAAGGGCTAAAAGTATAGAAACTCAAAGCAAAAGTGCAAAGAAAAAGCACAGTACATCCTTATCACTGTAGAAAAAACACAGAAATCTCTTTACTTTAAAAATATCAGCAAAGGCTCTGTCTGGGACTCGACGCAATATGGCTGCCTCTGCACGGAAGGGTATAAATATTTAAACCCAGGGTGAATTTGATCAGAGAGCTCTGTCCAAGCCTGCCAAGGGATGCAGTTCTCAGCGGAGCCCGCATTAAAGGGCCCTTCTTTTTCTTACCCCTCCCTACTCATTTGGGCCAGCAGGAGATGGCATGACCTTCAAAAACTTCCAAGTTACCATTCGATGCTTTAGAAGCTGAGACTGGCCATTTATTGTCTTTGGATGTTTTTTAAGTTGTGGGATATTTTTATATTTTAAATTTTATTTTTTTAAAAATTCATTTTTTTGTTTTCAACTTTATGTCTTTGGCATATGAAAACTGTGCATTCTTTTTTTCAAAAAAAAGTATGGCTTCATGTCTTGGTGAAGACAGTGTGCCCAATTCTTGGATTCTAGATAGTTTTCTATATTTTGTCTTAATAGTTTCATTACCTAATTTCCTTTATATAGATCTGAACTTAAACCCCTCCTATGGGACTGAGGGCTTTTTGCTTGTTGTTTGTTTTTGTCTTTTGAGACAGGGCCTTTCTCTGTCACCTAGCCTGGCAGTTTATGGCCCTCCTTCCCCAGCCTTCCATGTTTTGGATGACAGATTCTGGGAGTGTCACACAGTGTGAGGTAGCCACCAACTTCATCTTTATCTGCTTTAAATATGGGTCACACCACTGATTCAATAACCACTCTGTCCCCACCTTTGGATTGTGTCCCAGAAGTTCTTGGGACCCGCTGTACGAACACCGACATGTTACGTTTAGATTTCCACTTTCATTCCCGGGGCTCCTGGAAGAACTGCTGTGGAGACGATGGCGGTCCGCTGTGGAGCGCATCGGTGGATCCTGTGGGCTGACCTGCCGGTGGTTGAAAATGTCCGCTTGGCAGATGGCGTGCCTTCTAAAAACAAGCGCTGGGAACTTGTATTTGACAGTCACTCCAGTCATATTTGTGGGAAATGCACCAGGACAGGGACAGAGATGTGCAAGTGTGTCTAACTGCCTTGGGGGGTGGAGACGAGGGTGGGGGCAGGGGCAGGGGTGGGGACGGGAAATGTAGCTCTAACAATCAGTCTACTACTTATAACCTCCGGTCATGAAGGAGGAGACCCAGAAGCTGGAGACTGAACTAGAGGCCCCAGGAGAAAGGCTGGAAAGGTTCAGGAAGTCCATGCAGGCAGCACCGAAGCAAAGGGAGACCACCACAGTGAACCAACACACATGGGGTTTCCATCTGACAGCACAGGGGCCAACACTTCGTAGATTCACTGCGGGAACAGGAAGTCTGTCCGGCCCATCCAGGAGCCCTTCCCAGACGGAGGAGGATTCTGCTCAGTCTAACTGAAGACATCTGAAAGACTTGGATCCCGATTCTCTGGTAAACAGTGATGGAGAGTCAGGTGAGAATTTGAGCTGTCGGCTTCCAGGTGGTGGTGACCAGGTACAAAGCCAAAACAGTGACAAGGACAGGACTTGCAGACACCAAGATGAAGTGAAGTTTCTCGCTGAGATCTCCTGTTCAAGTTTTAGCGTAAATGGCAAAGAAGCAGTTCTAAAATCAAGGGAGTAGTGCAATCCACAATAAAAACAAAACAAAACTCCATCAATGACACGTATCATTAGGAATTATAAAACACAGCTATAAAATTGAGAAAAAAAAGGAACAAGTCTTAGTTTCTTAGCAGAGAGTGGGCAGTTCTATCATCAAATATAAGAAAGACCAATCACTACCTGTGTATATTATTCCTGCATGTGCATGCAGTGCCCTCACATGCCAGAAGAGGGCGTCAGGCCTTCTGGAATTAGAGTTATGATCGTGAGTCATTGTAGAGGTGCTGGGGATTGAACCCAGGCCCTCAGGGAAGAGTGGGCATTGCTCTGAAGCAGAGTCATCTCTCTGGGCTACTGCTTATCATTTAAAAAAACAACAACTGGTTTTAGTGGTGGCAATGGCGGTACATACTCTCAATCCCAGCTCTCGGGAGGAAGACACAGGTGGATCTCTGTGAGTTTGAGGCCAGCCGGGTATACGGAACTATTCCAGGACAGCTAGGGCTGTTATACAGAGAAATCCTGACTTGGAAAAAACAACAACAAAAATGTTTTCTTTATTTCTGTGTATGTGCATAACGCTGCATGTCTACAGTGCCCATAGAGTCCAGGAGAGGGTGTAGAATTTCCAAGGAGCTGGAGTCAAAAGACACTGTGAGAGACCCGATGTGGGTTCTAGGAACCAAACTTGGGTCCTCTGCAAAAGCATGTTTGTCCTAACCACTGAGCAGTCTCTCCAGCCCCATCTTAGTTAGGGCCACTATTGCTGTGATCAAACACAGGAGGAAAGGGTTGGTTTCACTTACATTTCATCTAACTCTTCATCGTCAAAAGCAGTGAGGGCAGGAACCTGGAAGCAGAAGCTGATGCAGAGGCCATGGAAGGTGATGCTTATTGGCTTGCTCAGTCTGCTGTCTTATAGAACCCAGGACTACCAGCCTAGGGATGTCTCCACCCACAATGGGCTGGGCCCTTCCCCGTCAATCACTAATTAAGAACATTAAAGCTTGCTTACAGCCCAAATTATAGAGGCATTTTCTCAACTGAGACTCCCTTCTCTCTGATGGCTCTAGTTTATTTCAAGTTGACATAAAACTAGCCAGCACAAGCCTCACCGCCTCACCGCTTCTGAAGCTGTTTTCAGCTGTGAAAGCTGTGTTAACTATAAAGCAATTCCTGCCATTGCCTGAGGCTGACATACAAATCTTCCTTGGCCTGCAAGGCCAAGCCTCCTGTCCCTCCCACCTAGCGTGGTTTAGAATTTCATATCAAGTCCTTTTTTTTTCCTAAACAATTTGGCATTGCATTTCTTTCTGGCCCTTTTAGGAATAATATTACTAAAACTAAGGATCAAAAGGGCCCTTTTCGGTTAAATACATTCCTAAGGAGCTTTGTCATTAGTGAAGCTTCCCGTTCGTGTCTAATAGTCACTTCAACTTTAATCAGCAATTATTTTGAATTATGTAGGGTTCCCCCATCTGGAATATCTTCTGCTTCTCTTTATTACTTAAAAGTGTATAATTCTTTTCTCTGGAATGGATTTAATACTGAATAAAGTAAAGATAACTTTTTTTTAAAGGTGTTATCAGTTCCTGGGGACACAGTTCAGTTGCAGAAGATGCAACTAACATGGGCAAGGACCTGTGCATGATTCTCCCCAGCCCCGAAAACAGAAATATCCACGAACCCAGAGTATCCAGTTCCCCCCACAGAAACTCCAGATTGTTGTTTTAAGGAGCGGTGGGTGTGTCCCGCCACCCGGCTAGCTTAACCCCTGAAATAATTACACAGAAACTGTATTCATTTAAACACTGCCTTGCCCATTATTTCTAGCCAGCCTCTTATTGGCTAACTCTCACATCTTGATTCAACCCATTTCTAATAATCTGTGTGTTGCTTGTGGCTTACTGGGAAAGATTCAGCATGTCTGACCTGGCGGCTTCATGGTGGGCAGCTCTCTGCCTGCCTTCTTTCTCCCAGCATTCTGTTCTGTATACTCTGCCTATTTAAGCTGCTGTCCTATCAAAAGGCCAAGGCCGTCTCTTTATTTAACCAATGAAAGCAACACATAGAAAGAAGACCCTCCTACACCACTAGATTGCAATTGGAAGTCTATGTAAGGCATCAGTTCTGAAAGAATGAATGTTGGTATCATAGAGAGTGCTTCTATGCAGGAGTGTGGGATGTCTCTGGTTTGAAATGATTTTGTTTCATGTTTTTCAACAGGGCTGCATTTTTATAACTCATTTATTGACTGTGCCCTGTCCAAGCTCCTCTTGGGTTGCCTCAGTTTTCTTCTGGTAGCCACCCCACCCCTGCTCACCAGAGTGGAATCACTGCCCATCTTTTGTAGTCACTGGTGTTGGTGCCATAGCAGTTACTCTGCGCCATAAAAAGTTTAAACTGTTTACATGATTAACCCTGGGAAAGTGAGATGGGCTTCTGCTCTTTTGGGGAGGAGAATGGCTCTTCCTTGGCTTACTTGGTATACGTGGAATTTATCCATATCGGTGCAGCTCATTCATGTTTATGGCTGCACATCACTGCTCTGGACAGGCGTCCTACCAGCTTGGACTGTTGTTGGTGAATATTTTGGTTGTTTCCCAGTGTTCAACTGCCCCGAGTCTTCTAAAAATGCTCTCATGTGGACTGATAGGGGTTTCTCCAAAGAACCATTCTTTACAGCTTTTGTTCCTTTAGTAAAATAAATTTTAAATCTATTTTTTCATAAATGTTAAATATATTAACATTGAAAACAGTTTCAGTGATCAAAAGTCTTTAACTGCGAGATTTCCTCATAGTATTAGTTAGTGCCCCATTGACCAAAATTGGTCAATTGACTAATTGACAAAAACATATGAGAACATTTATTTGTAAAATAGTTCATCAGAAACTTTCAAGTTTGGGAAATACACCTATCAATGGCTGAAGGCAACTTCACATATATATGATGTCATACTATTCTAGAATGAGACAATATTTGGCATTAATGCTATTCCTGTTTTTTCCTCTTGGTTTGGCCACTGCTGGCATGGAGAAATCTTTTCCACATAAATAAGTCAGCAGGAATGGGAACAATCTTTCTATGGTGATGCCAGCCAGTTCTTTGTGCTCCTTTAAGATAAACACCCCAGATGGTATGAAGGTCTAGCATTAATTTTTAATGGTCCATTAGTGGATATACCTGCCTTTCTTTTGTTGAAAAAAGGATGGTGGAAACTGCTTGGCTTGCAGAAGGATTCCCTAGCCAGCCACCGGAGCCTGTCTGCCTCTCAGTATCTGGATGTGTACCCAAACGGTTATCAAGTGGCCATAAATTCAGCCCTGACTTGAGAAGCATTCTGCTTAAGCTAATCCATCTAAAATGTTTGAAAAACTTGAAATGTTGTGAGTTTTAATAGCTTAATAGTTACTGTGAACCTATTTAGAAAATGTCCTGGTTAGGTTTTATTATCAACTTGATTTAACCAAGAGTGTCCTGGGAAGAGGGACCCTCAACTGAAGAGGGCCTTAATCAGATTGACCCATGGGCATGTCTGAGGGTCAGTCTTCCAGATTTCTAAGGACATAGGGGGACCAGTCCATTTTGGGGGCAATATCCCTAAGCAGGCAAGCCTGACCTGTATAAGAAAGCTAACAGAGAGAAGCCAGAGAGCAAGCTAGTGATCAATGTACTCCAGAGCCACTGCTGCAGTTCTTTGGGTTACCTCAGTGATAGACTGTTTTCTGGAAGAGGAAGCCAGATAAACTCTTTCTCTGACAAGCTACTTTTGTTCTTGGTGTTCACCACGTAACAGAAAGTAAGCTAGTACAGAAAACTTTGTAAGTGGAAAGGTGTCCATACCTAGGAGAAGAAAAGATAGTCCACTGGATTTGATTCATACATCACAAAATGTCAGCAGTTGTCATGGATCAGCTAAACCCCAATTATTTTTGATAATTTAAAGGGCAGTTTTAGATACTGTAATAACTTCTCCACATAATACCCTCAAAGTGGGAAATTTGGCCTTTAATCATCATCAATTAAAAACTCAGCAAACATCTTGTGTTACTCAGTTTGTTCATACATGTAATGAAACATCCAACATAGAACTGCTTAAGAAAGGAAGGAAGGAAGGAAGGGAAGAAGGAAGGAAGGGTTTGCATGGGGAGGGGGCATGCACTCCGTGTAGGGAAAGGCATAGGAACACTAACATACCGTGGCTTGTCCCGTTGCATCTGCAATCAGAAAACTGGAATTCAGCTGACTTCCCCATTTTCTCATCTTTTTATTCAGTTTGTAATTGTGGCTTGTGGAATGGTGGTGCTCATGTTCAAGACGGAGCCTACTCCTTGCTTGAATTCTCTAGAAACACCCTCATTGACACAGCTAGAGGCATGCTCTCTAGGCGATTCTAAACACAGCCGAATGGACAATGAAAACTGAACATCATATACGTCATAAGTGCAAACATTCAGGGCTCACAGCACTACAGCTGGCTTATATGAGTACTGGAGACCCTTTCTTCCAGGGGTATAAGGCTGTTTCTCTCTTTTAATGATGTCTAGACATCATTAAGAATCACCGTCTGGGTCCTTCAGTGTCTTGGGAGTACAATACCGCCTGTCTACCATGCCACAGTTCGCAAATTGGGCAAGGGGCTGGAGATTGAAACTCACACACACAGAGGAAGAGACACGGATCATCCTTGAAACAAGAATGCCAATTTTATTGTGTTCCAGGGCAGCTTATATAGGGCTCTCCTTGACTAATGACCACGCCTTAGCTCTCGGGATTTTTCAGCTGCAAGCCCCCCAGAGACCACTCCCCTGCCATCAGGAACTCATGAGGACCTCATGCCCAGAGCAACTGCAAGACAGAAAAACAAGCTGTTTACTCCAGCAGGCAAAGGGTCATAGAAAATTCAGGGTCTGGGGGTCTGCAGTCCCCAACATAGGGGATTACAAAATGATGTCACCTCAATTTTACTAACCCTTTTGTGAGTGTCAGACCTGGGATAATCCTATAAAAACCAAAGTTTCTGCCCTTGGGGGCTCTTTCAGAAAATACAACCCCAAATATGCTACTTTGGCATAAGAAATACTTTAAGACATGAAACAATCAGGAGGCGCAAGAAGATCGCTCTGATACTTGTTGCTTCCAAAAGACAAAAATGAAAGATTCCCACCCCATCTACCCTTTACCAAGAAGAAAATAGCATTCTTGTCAGATGAGACCGAGGAAAAGCTGTGCAAACCCTTATGTTCCTGTTCACTTCTCTACCTAATTGTGTCTGCTTGTCTTATCACAACTTCACAGATCACTACTTTCCATCCAAGCCAGTTTATGTGTATTAATGCTAGCTGCTTCCTTAAGTCTTCAGTTTCTCAGGAAGGCGTGCTCTGATCAAACTTGTATTAACTACATTTGCATCCTTTTCCTCTGCTGAGCTGTCTAGGTCAATTTAGTTCTTAGGTCCAGATCAGGTAAATGCTATGAAGCTGTCCGCAGTTGTTGCAATGGCAATTATTCCTATGATGGTAACAAAGTCATTCAATAAAACATTTTGTCCTTTTTAGTAACCTAGGACTTGTATTAGATATGATACCAGCAATAGGCCTGTCTTCCCAGGGTCTGGTCAGAGTTACAGGTAACTGTTTAATAGAGTAATAGAATGTAGGGACTTATTGAAAGGAATAGTATTATTGATGCACATATGCAATTTACAATCAAAATAATCAACACTATTCAGAGTAAGATTAATGTTAAGGCTATCTCTAGGGAAATCATAGGGTAACTTTACACAAGAAGCAATGTGAAAGGAGTTATTAAAGTCGATGCATAGTTATTGGGACAGGTGCAAGTGAAATTGCCAGCCCATGTCTGTACAGAATTTAATCCTGGCAGATTTTCCAAGTATGTCATTGTTGAAATTACAGTTAGTTTTTAAATCAAATCCTAGGCTTAGGGAGAACTGGGTCTCAAGTTGCCAAGTTGAACAACCCCGTGGTTCAGAGTGGAAAATAGTGTTAAGTATAAATATGCCATGGAGCTGATCATTATAATTAGACCACTGAATATTATCTGAGGAGCAGTTAGAAACACATCTTCCATGAGGACCCTGATCAATTAACATATGTTCACCATGTTGAATTTTTCCTTTTTCATGTCAACATTTTCATCTGGACCAAAGACTAGGGACATATTTATAATTTTTATACAAAAGAGTAATATAAATAGAATCTAAACTACATCAAATACTGTTGGATGTGGTTTTCATTATCATATTGACCAGAGAAATCCAGAGAATAGCTTGAAATCAGACCCATCTGATTGGTAATTCTGGTGTCTGGTAAATGTAAGCCCATATCTGCCTTCTAATCAGAATGCAAATGTTATAATGTCCTATGCAAAAACACAGTCCCTTCTTCAGATGGATGAATGAGTCTTTTGCATTTCCGAAGTCGAGGCATAAACACAGAGTCATTAGTAAAGCTAACAGAAGCTGAATCCATCTAACCTATGAGCTGATATAAAGGAAGACAAGGACCATAAGACATGTTCAGAAGCACCAAAGGCAGATGCTAGCATCACCAGAGAATTCTCTGGTGATGTAAGACTCTGTGTATTATAGAATGTCTTCTCCCTTGGTGCACAGGGTCTTAACTTGGCCCTTCTCATGATAGGGTTAATAATATCTCCTTTTGTGCTAGAGCTGGAAGGTTGCTATTTTTCTGGTGACTTTCACTATCTTGTTGTCCTCTGCCTCCTTCTTGTTGGCCTGGGGCTGCAGGAGCCAGAGAGGAACCCATAATGCCTCAGTAGATCCATCTGCACTGACAGATGTATATCCCCTCCCCATCCCCTCAGCCAGCCGGGCTTCCAAGTCTCCAGATGTTTACCACACAGGCCTGTTTAAAGGCCTTTCAGAATGTTCTTCAGAGGAACGTTCTTGAGCTCTTGAACAGGTATCACCTTGAGGCAAATTTTAAAAATTTAGAGTAAATAAGAAAAGTGCAAAATATTCCTTAGTGTTCCCCCTTTTAAATTTTAAAATAATTATTTTCTTGATATTCTTTGTGCCCTTTTAATTATACCCCGACCTTGAGGGTTATAAGAAATACCTGTATCTATGCAGATGTGCAGGTATGACATCCAAGGTATAACAGCAAAGTGAATGACATCCACTTTCCATAATTATTAGTATCTTACATCTGGGATTAACTCCAGTACATGACTGTGACAATATAAAGAAGCACAGATAGGACCCTCTTTCTCTGATTGTCTCTCTCGTCTAAGCAGGCTGTGGTGTTGCATATGAAGTCTGTTAGCACTGGTGTGCAGGTGTTGGTGTTCCTGTTCTGGAGAAGTGAAAATAGGGCAAGTTAATGCACTGGCTTGCTTATTTCCTTCTGCAATAAAACCAGGGAGGTTAGAGTGTGCGTGAGTACTAGCGTAAGCTGTGTGCAGGTTTTCACCAGTTGTTGCTGTTCCTGTTAATGTGGAATTCCTCTCTGTATGCTGTGAATATGTTTTATTACCATTGGTTAATAAAGAAGCTATTTCGGCCAATGGCAGGGAAGAATAGAGCTAGGCAGGAAAATTAAACTAAAGGCAAGGAGAAAGGTGGTGGAGTCAGAGAGATGCCTTGTAGCTGCCAAAGGAGAAAGATGCCGGAACTTTACCAGTAGGCCACAGTCTTATGGTGATACATAGATGAATAGAAATGGGTTAATTTAGATTTAAGAGCTAACTAGGAATATGCCTAAGCTATTGGCCAAACAGTGTTGTAATTAATGTGGTTTCTGTGTAATTATTCATATCTTGGTGGCAGGGAAACCAATACACAGTCTCCATCTACATCCTGTAGTAATAGGAGCACAACAGGATGTGAAGACAAAATTAGAGCAGCTTCTATTGCTGGAACTAATCCTACAAGATAAGCAGAACCTCATATTTAAGGGTTTGTGAACTAACTGCAATACATGAATCAAAGCAGCCAGTTACACTCTTTAGGGTGAGGAAAAGGAGTATTAAGAGATTGATGAATATCTGGACCATGAGTCCCTCCTATACCATTAGATGAATCACCAATAAAATAAGGAGCTGCCTGTGGAATGGGAGGGTGTTAGGCATTTTTTTTTTTGTAATCACAAATTCAGAGAAAATCCCATAGTTTTCCAGCTGGATAATGGTTTCCTATCTTCCATAGTAACATGCAAATGGAATTTGGAAATCCATACAGCTCTGTAACACACTTAAAAACTGTTAGTTAAAGGTAGCACAATACTTCAAGGATCAAATCCATATTATTGTTGACATCCAGTTCTCCCTGATTTATTAACTGAGCAAGAAGAGTAGGATAAACAGCTAGTATTTTATGACCCTTATGGTATAAATAAACCCATCCCAAAGTTTATCCTCTTGTGCTGTAATATTTGTAGGAGACAATGTAGTGGGGAAAATAAGGGAGTTTAAAGGCAATGATGATCCACAGAATACACAACACTTCTTTTAGTCTGGATTCAAATAGCTATGATTCTTTTCTTGCCTCTCAAGATAATCTGATAGAACCGTCCAATGCCATCTCTTCTTCTTCTAAAGTTTAAATAGATTGGTGAGTGCACTGGAAACATTAAGTCCAGCTCATGAGGCCAGGGAGAACTTGAGAACCAAATTCCTTTTCCCTGATGGGCCCAAGCTTGCCTAGGCTGTAAGTGGGCTTTTCCGTAGGCTCTCTTAATCCTCATCAGGAAGTGGAGAGAATTCAAGATTAGATTGATTACAAAATCCCTCACCCCATGCTTCAGGGTCATTTTCAGGCAATGGAGGATATGTATGTAAAAGAGGCTCCAGTAAAGGAGTTGAGGAAATTGTCACCAGCGTGGTCATGGATGAGTGGCCTTGTTTTTACATTTGATTTTGCATTGCTGGGAAAAATCTCCTTTTTTCCACTAATTTTAAAGCTTGGTCATCCAGTTTATGTTCAGTCAAGGAAAATGAATTTCCATCTCTCCCTTATTATTTGCATTCTCCTTATCATCCTTAAGCACTTGGTTAACAGTCTGAATTAAAGCTCACTATGTAGAGACAAAGGTTCTGTCCTGCCCGGTACCAGTCGTTCAGTCCCAAAGAAACACACAGAGGCTTATATTAATTTGGCCTATTAGCTCAGTCTTATTATTAACTAGATCTTACAACTTAAATTAACCCATAATTATTCTATATTTAGGCACGTGGCTTGGTACCTTTTCTCAGTAAGGCATTCTCATCTTGCTTCCTCTGCTTCTGGCTGGTGACTGTGTGTCTGCCTTTCCTCTCACCAGAATTCTCCTAGTCTGGTTGCCCCACCTATACTTCCTGCCTGGATACTGGACAATCAGCATTTTATTAAACTAAAACAAGTGACATATCTTTACAGTGAACAAGAGCATTATTCTATAGCCTCAGTGACCCCAAATCAACAGTACCATTCTCCTTGTCTATATGCCTTTTCAACATCCTTTTGAACTCTGTCCTATACTTCTTCATCTGAATTTCCTTCTTCTGGAAATAAGAAATTATGATCATAAACAACTTTCAATCAATCTAATAGTTGTAATTTTAATACTTGTGCTCCTTTTTTAAAAAAAAGTGATGTACAAGCTTGACATGAAGAAAAACCCTCCCTGGTCTCTGCCCCATTATTCTCAGTCACCTCCTTCTGTGAGGGTTCATAATCTCTTATCCCATAGACCCAAAGTTGTTCTGTAACGTTGGAGCATCCATCTTCAGCCTACAGGCCCATAGTATCTGGCAGACTTTTCTATGAAACAGGAAATTTCAAAGACAGTTCCACCTATATTGGCATTTTGTCAGGCACGTTCTTCTGTGTCCTACAGAATGTCTAGCAGTCTCTTTCATATCACAGGAACCCTGAAGAATTGTCTCACCTTTAGACAAGTTCAGCAGTCATTTTTCTGTGGGTCCTGCAAGTTCAGTTAAGCAGTCCAGGCAAGAGCAGTTTCTTACCCAAATGGCTAAAAAACTCCATGAGGAGCCTCTTCAGTGCCCATCATCCTCTTGAAGTAGATTGGTGCTTCCAGGAGCAGATGTGTATCATTGTCATGAAAAAAATCTAAGTTTTTAAAACATTTTAAATGCCATATTCTGAAGGTCTCTGAAAGATTTGAAGAATACCTAACTAACTTAAATATATCTTTATATATCTAGAAAACCTAACTAACATGACTACAAGCTTGACATTATAGACAATTATCTATTAACCTATATTTTTAATTATATATTATATTTTTAATGTATATTTTTTAAATATAAAATATAATTTATAAAATATAAAATAGAATTTTGTTAAATATATAAATTTATTTATATATTTATAATATATTATATATAATTATATAATATATAAAAATATATATAATTTATTAAATATAAAATATAATTTTTAAATGAGCTGCACAAACACAGTGCCTTAACCAAGAGCAGAAATATACATAAAACAAAATTGACCTTAAATTTGTATCAATAGTCCAAGATCTATACCAATGCAAATCTCTATAGCATATCCCCCTTTAAATTTAAACAAACATTTATAAACAATATTTGGCCCTTCCCAGCTTAGCCACATTCTCTCTCCACCTAATTTTCAAACTTACACTTTTACTTATGAAAGCTGTGTTAATATGGTTGTGGTTGAATCTGTATGTGCATGTATATGTGTGAGAGGATTACATCAGTTTTCTTCTGCTAACCTCCACCTGCATTTGTCAGAAAAGGTGACAGCAGCTGACTCTAGGTTCCAAACTGCGACGGGATGGAGCTCAACCGTTAGGCTGTTCTCCAGTGCGTGACATTCTCAGAAGTCATCGACTACCATGACAGGGCCAGGAAGGGAAATTTCATGGCATACTGTTTTCTAGGCAATCCTACTCCAAGCTGTGTTCAATGGTGGTGAGGGGACAGGTTGAAGGCTAAAATTTTCAATCAGTTTAGTACCCAAAATTCCACAGATGGCACACTTAAAATCTCATGATAAGAGAAACTTGCTGCTAAACCGAGCAGCAAAAATGTTAGACCATGATGTGAACTTTGCACAGTAGGACTGAGTGTGACCCATCCCCACTGACCTTGCTCTTCACAGGAGTGAAGTTCCCTAAAGGAGAAGGAAAACTGGGTGTGAGTTTGTTCCCAAGAAATGATCTAAGGGACACCTTCAGGGCCTTCCCCTGAGTACCAGTCTAAAAGACATCTGTGTGCATAGACAACATTTGAGATTTCCCAAAGAGAGTGAGACCTGGCCTCTGTGACCTCACATGAGGGTCATTGTCATGGTCATTGGTGTAACCTAGTTCTGATGGTATCAGAGTTCATTATAGTGGGCTAGGATTTTAACCCAGGAGGAGATTTAACACAGCTTTCATAAGTAAAAGTTTCCATTTTAGGGAAGTGACTGAAGAAAATTCCTGAAGTGAAGAAAATTCCTGAAGTGAAGGTTATGTACTTGGCAGGGGGCTCTTTTGAAAGGGGTACAGAAGGTACATTTCAGTGTCTGAGGGTTTTTTGACAGACAAGACAGATGTGATCTTTTGAAGGATTGCAATAGCAATGACCAGAGTCACCCTCACAGAGCATGGCCATGTGTGACATACAGAGAGAGGACACCATCCCCACACAGGAAAGAGACCCCGTAAAGCCATTCACAGAACCCAATGCCTTAGCAAGGCATCCTCTAGACACATGGAGGACTAGGCTCTGTTATTTCTCTTAACTACCTCTGGTATTCCATCATGAGATATGACCACAGAAGGATGGAAATGCATCATGGGGCCTTGGTGGGACCCTATTGTGGGTCTCACAACTTAGAAGCAGCAAGCTTTCCACATGAGCTCATGGGTGCTCTCCACCACAAACACAGTCAGCTATGCATCAGGAAGGACTTTCCAACCAGCTTTTTCTCCTATGTATTTCATCTTTCTGTTTGTATAATGTATAATTGTTTCATGTGAACTGTGTCTGTTTCCCTGAGGACAGGTCAATGATGTTCTGAGTACCTTTGAGATGCCAGAGAAGGACACCAAGTATTTTCCTCTATCAATGTCCACCTGCCTTTTTTTCCCCAGAAATGCTGACAGTAAACCAAGGTTTAAGTCAAAGCTTTTGACAAACATGGACTCAAAATGATCCACTACCTCAACCTTAAAGAGAAACAGGTGCCCTGCCGCTGAAGACACCTGGACTCAAAATGAGAAGAGATGTGGACCTGAGCAAATCTCTGACCCTAAAGAAGCCAGGGCCCAATTAGAGAGGAAATGTGGGCCTGGGTCAATCAAATAAAAGAGGCCTGGGCCAAACCAAGAAAATAAATGTACCTGGGCCAATTCTGATCATGGAGAAACTCAGTCCCAGATCAAGAAGAGATTTGGGCCTTGGCCAATTCTTGAACCAGACAAACCCAGACCGAAAGCAAGAAGAGACTTGGGCCTTTGTGAATCCCTGACCCTAATGAAGCCTGGGCTCAAAGAGAAGAGATGTGGGCCTGGACTAAACCCTCAAATGAAAGAGGCCGGGCCAAACCAGGAAAATGAGTGTACCAAGGGCCAATCCTGATCCTGAAGAAGCCAGGGCCCAAAATATGAGGCTAAGAAGGCCTTAGCAAATCCTCCTAATGAAACAGGCCTGGGACAAACCAAGAAAATGAATGTTTCTGGGCCAACCTTGACCCTGAAGAAGCCCAGGCCCAAAGCCAAAAGATAAATGGGCCTGGGATAATCCTTGAATCAGACAAACCCAGGCCCAAATCATAGAAAGACTGGGCCTGGCTGTACACCTGGCACTAAATAATCCTAGAACAAAAAGCAGAAGTATGGGGCCTGAACCAGTCCCTCAAATGAAGAAGCCCAGGCCAAAACAAGAAAATGAGTGTGCCTGGACCAATCCTGACCTTGAAAAAGCTTGGGACCAAAGCAAGAAGAGATGTTGCCTGAGCTAATCACTGACCTTGAAGAAACTGCCCCCCTTCAAAAGAGAAGATATGTGTGACTGGGCCCACCCCTCAAAAGTAAGAGTCTTATTTTTTTAAATAAAAACCAAAGGAAAAAAAAGAGTGTGCCCAGGCCAATCTTGACCTTGAAGCTAAGGTCCAAAGCAAGAAGAGATACAGCCTTGTCCAATCCCTGACCCTTAAACTGGACCCAAAGGGAGAAGATATAGGAGCCTAGGTAATCTCGCCAGTGAAAAAGGCCTGGGCTAAACCAAGAAAAGACATGTGCTCAGGCCAAACCTGACCCTGAAAAAAACATTGGTCCACAGCAAAAGGAGATGTGGGCCTAGGTGAATTCCTCACGCTCAAGATACCTGGGCCCAAAAATAGAAGATATGTTGGCTTGGGCCAGTCTCTCAAATAAAAGAGGCCTGGTCCAACCAAGAAAATCTCAGGCCATCCCAGAAGCTGAAGAAGACAAGGCCCACAGTAAACAGAGATACAGCCCCGGACCAGTTCTTGAACCTGAGGAATCTTGGGCCGAAAACAAGAAGAGATGTGGGCCTGGGCCAAACCCTCAAATGGAAAAGGCCTGGGCCAAACCCTAACACTGAGGAAGTCCGGGCACAAAATCGAATGTGATATTAGCTCAAATTAATCCTCTCCCAAAGAAGCCTGAACCCAAACAAATAAGTTTGCCTGGGCAAACTTTGCGAAAAAAACATGTGGCTACTGTTTGCACCCTGAGGCACTCTGATCAAGGCCTTAATTTCAATTCTTATTTTACAGCCAACCAAGGCATTAGTGCAGACACATCCCAGCTTATTCATTGACAATCTTGGACTAACCCACAATACTTCCTATACTGCCCAATATAAGCTGACATCCTGAGTACCAGAGACATGGATGCTTCATTCACACACATGCTTCATTCAATCCAGACAACATCCTCAACATGTGAGCAAGGATGACACCATTGCCATAATGTACCAAGGGTTCACCTAAATAACCTAAAACGCCGACATATCTTACCAAAAAGGGTGTCATACTGCACTCTGCACCTTATTTGATGTAATTTTTCTTTTAATAGCAAGCATTTCTCTCATGTAATTCTAGCCATAGATTGCTCAACAAGAATCTTGGACAAACCCAGAGCTTACCTTGTTCTCATTAACTAAAATATGGACACATTGTTCCCTCCAAGAAGGGGAACTTGATGATAACATGATTATTAACATGGGTTCAAGACTATGAACAGTACACAAAGGAAACCCAGCAGCTCTTTGAATCTCTAAGTAGTCAGGAATGTTATTATCTTACAGGGTGTGTGGGTCACATCCTCCTTCTAGCCTACCCAGGACGTAATCTCACCACAAAGGAGCCAGGCCTTAAAGACACCAAACATCACCTTAATGACCAGAGGAAATGAACATACCCACGACACTGACCTGGTCTGAGGCCAGGCATTACCTCACATCAACTTATTTCGTTGGACAACCATAGCCTCATTTGTGACCCAATCCATACAATGTTCACTTAGAAATTTGGACTCACCCATAACTATTCTTGCACTGATGATTGACATTACATAATAGGTGATGAACTCTCATCAATGCTAATCTAGAATCTTCTTGTGGTACCACCATGGTTTGTGGGATGCACCTGCTATTCTTCCAACACAGGCGCTATTCTCACATCAGGTGTGTTAAGACATCATTGCTTTCAAGTAATCTGGGCCACACATGAGCATCAAATTACAAGAGTGCAGTTTGGGATCAAGGATGTGTGGGCTACACCCAGGAAATCCTCTGTGCCCAGGTCTTCTTATATGAGGACTTCCAGAGATCAAGGAAAAAAGTTGACCTCAAGTATGACCTAGGTCACACCTATTACTGCAGGATTACTTTACATGATGAGGTGGTTGTCTGAGGAATGACATAAAGTCAAAGGCCTTAGAGTGACATCAATGGGTCCTGCCAGCTCTCTGAATGCCTAATACCCTAGGTCCAGCTCAAGTTCAAGGGTATATGGGCCACACCCTCTCTTCATATGACCCAGTTATATGCTTGCAGCAAAGAAGCAAGGAAAACACACCATGACCTTAAATGGGACAAGATCTACCCTCCTTGATGACCAAATAGCTTGGCCATGCCTTAATATCAAGAATTATTAGATGGCACATGGCCTTATTGGGGGTCACTAATTTTTCCCCAATTCTGTTCATCAAAAACCTTAGATACATAAATAAGGATTCCGAAGCTGATGAATGACAGCCAACGAAATTAGTGTGAACTGGGGGCTGATTTACCACCAAGAAACCTGAGCCAAATTTAACCTTAAGGATTGTGGGCCTCACCTTCTCTTCATCAAACCCAGGAGATATGCTCAAGTCATAGAACCCAGAACCACAAAACATGGCCTTCATGATATCTGGGACCAGAGAAACAATCTGGAAAGACATTGGCATGATGCGTGTGTAGGCTGTGCCCAAGAGCCATTACGTGTCCTGCTGTTATCTGGTCTGCAAGAGATCCAGGACAAGATAATCTCATGTGTGTTAGCAACACCACGACCTCAGAGGAAACAGATGACCAGCATTAGTGCTACGAAATGTGATGCCACCCTTACGAACTTCAAGACTGTGGTTCAAACCCTCACATCCTGACATCACGGATTCCCTAGCCACTCCATTGACCTTGGCCCTCAACTTGACCTGATTAGAAATATCAAGAAAGTGATAACTCAGGAATACAGACATAATTTTAATGCAGATGTTTAATGGAAAACCCTGAAATCCCTCCTCTGGTTGGCAACTGTCTAGACATAATTGTTTATATTTCTTTAAAGTTTCACCAGAGCCTACCTAAAAGAAGCCAGAATTAAGCCATGACTTCTTTAGATCTCTGCCTTTATCTTGTGTACATAATGCAGTCCTGAAGTCTTATAGTCATACATTATTCTTTATCATGTATTTCATGCCCTAGCATTGTACATATACTTTTCAATAAATAAAAGATTTGTCTGTGTCTTGGTTGGGGTTTTTATTGCTGTGAAGAGACACCATGATAATGGCAACTCTTATAAATGAAAACATTTAATTTGGGTGGCTTGCTTACAGTTTCAGAGGTACCATTCATTATCGTCATAGTGGAGACAATGGTGGCATGCAGGCAGACATGGTGCTGGAGGAATAGCTGAGAGCCCTACATCTTTCAGGCAATAGGAAGTTGACTGAGACACTGGGTGGTATACTGAACATAGGAAACCTCAAAGCCTGCCTCCACAGTGACTCTCCAACAAGGCTGTCCCTATTCCAACAAAGACACACCTCCTAATAGTACCATTTCCTATGAGATTATGGGAGCCAGTCACACTTAAACTATCATAATCTGCTACCATGGTCTATCCAGAAATCCTTATTTTGGCCCTTTCCCTCTATTTTTGACTGATCGTTGTTCACAAACGCAAATGTGTGTAGTTAGCACATCTTCTCACCTGCTGTCTCCATGACTACAGCACATATCTATAAGCTCATCCTAAAGATCAGTGCACCTCCATGGTTTATATCTTAGTCTTTATTTGGAGTCTCCCAAGGAAAACTAAAGAAAAGGGCCAAGTAGCCAGGAGCCCCCACCTAGTCATGAAATCACAGAGATAAAAAATTCTAAATAGGAAAGGCTGCTGTCCTTCCAGAGCCAAGATCAAATTAGCAACAATTTCTAGAGTTGCTGATGAAGGCAGGGGAGGAACAGAATGTTCAGTGTGGGTCACAGGACACAAGCATCTGGAAAATGTTTTCCAGAAGACTCCACATGAAGGTGAATGGACCAATGATATCCCATGCATGGAGCCTAAACACAGGTAAACATTCATGTGAAAGCAATAGTAAAATGTTCCTTTATGTAAAAAAACAACAAAAAAAAACAAATGAAAAATCAGTAAAATGCTCCCTCAATTAGAGGAACTAGAGGCCAATGTGTTGCAACTCTGGAATTGTCTCTGTTGATCTTGGAAAGTTTAGGTGCCAGATTTGTTGGCATGTTCACTATTCAGCTACATAGATCTCTGCCTCTCTTTTCCCTGGTCTTTGCCAATATACAATATTCTCATGATCCCAGGGTCTCTGCAGGAAAACATCCTGTTACTTTTCATGATCATGTAAATCAATGTCCCTTCCTTACAGTCTTATGGAGGCCGCCACAGATTCTGAGATTTCATGGGTGCAGCAGTCTAGGGTTGTCCAGGAGATGCTGTTCCTCTCTGGTCCTCTCTGACCTCTGGCTCTTCAATCTCTCTGCTCTTCTTTCATAGTGGTGCCTGCTCACGGGGAAGGGAGTGATGCAGATGTCCTAAATGTGGCTGAGCACTCCACTGGCATTTACTCTCAGCATCGTGAAACATTGTACATTTCTGTGTTACCCAAACTACACCGGACAAAATCCTGATGAGGTTGGAGATGGCAGTAATTCATGGGAGTAAACATAACAATTTGGTGGAAATTTGATACCCTGACCATTTAGCATAAGAGTAATACTTGCACATTGAGAAGGGAGCTCTCCAACCTAGGGCTCACCGTCAGATGTACAGGAATTTTTATAGCTGAAATAATTTTCAATGATGAATAGGAACAGAAGATAAATGGGAACAGAAGTTATACGCGTGAATATACAAATATTTTGGAAAACAACATGGCAGCTCTTGAGGAAACAAAGACATAGCCACCATGAGATCCAGCATTAGCACTGTTGGGTAGAGATCCAGAGGACACACTCAGTGTGTCAGAGGTTTGCTCAAATGCTCTCAGCAGGGCCATTCACAATAGCCAAGGAATGGGAACCACCAGGTGCCTGTCCACTGGGGAAGAGCAAAGACATGGAACAGTCACACCGTGGGAAACTCCTCAGTCATCTCAAACTCTAGGTACAAAATCCGACACAGTGCTGGCTTTCAGCAACTACGGAACATGGTCTACATGGGAGTAACAATAAATTATAGCTTCTATCGTTCTGTCTAGTAATGTCCCTCGTATTCTTGTTCCGCAAAGTGATAGTCATGCTAATTAAGGTGGCAGCTTTAATGCTCATGTGCTGGATAAACTTGGGGTCTCTATGACATGGGAAAGAACAGTGAGGGATCTGCACCCCACTGGGAACACGGGGCAGCTAGGCTCACACTATCTCTACTGTCAGAGACGTGACACTGCAGATGCTGGGAGAGATCAGACTGATTGAAAAGAGACACAAGTGTTCAGCTCATTGAGAAACAAACTTATTGGGTCATTTAACCCAAACTATGTGGACATGTGAGATTCAACAGGGAATTAACACATGACTTACCTTACATGTGACTTACCTTAAGATGCTACTGCACAAGACTGGAAAATTAGTTTCACTTTAAATTCTGGTTCCAGGATTTTAATCAGGTTTTGTCAGAATTTGTTTTTCTACTGCTCAAAAGAGGGTGATACTTTAAGAAGAGGGGACAACTTTTCACAATAATGAATGGCATTGGTATCTCTGTGCTCCATCTTGGATGGCCTGTTACAGCCACAATGAGCCTGTGCCGGAGAGAGCACATGACCAGACTCAGGTCACAATGGCTACTCGTTTACCTGCTGTGCAAGCCTGTCTCTCCTTCAGGCAATCCGACTGTACACAGTCTACAGGTGACACCCACAGGGTCCTTGTTCTCATGAGTGTTGTTACATGAGAGGCTACTTGAATGCAAACACACACATTGTGTCTCCATTAAACATCCTCATGCCACATCTGGACATTGCCAGGATTATTGATCTAAAGGTTTACAGATTTTCACATTTACCGACTGACTTTTCCAACATTCTGAAACACTACACAGAATGCACAGTGGCCCCATGACCATGAGTGCCCAGCAATCTCCAGTAATGGGTGTCGGTCATGCTTTATATCCATAGCCCCTTCATGACAAATGCTGAAAACCTGGGGTGATTGACAGACTGCAGTTACTGCCCAGGGGAAACAAGATGAGACAAAGAATCCTGTGACAGAGAAGGGCTAAGAAAACCGGCACCCAACACTGCATAACCTGCAAGTGCATGAGCCCGGTGGCTTGAAACATAACTGGACAGAACACTAAGAACCACGGTTATTCAGGGGAATATCCACTGAGGATGGGGTGAGGACAAGCATGTGCTCCCAGGATTCTCTGCATCTCAAGCGTGGTCACCCTGCAATGCAGTCTATTGTGAGTCATGCATGCTTTCTGTTTATTCGTTATTTATCTGAATATTTTCATGCTATTCCCTCTGAAACTAAGGACAGCTGGTCTTGCAGGCAAACACTCAGCTAATAACCCACAATCTACCACAAGCTAAAACATTACTTGTGCACAGAGCTAAGGCAGTGAAGAAGGTATAGTGAATTTTGTGGCCATGGACAAGGAGCAGAAGATGGCACCTTGCAGGACAGTGCCAGCAGTAAACCGGGATGCCTGTGGAGAACCTGAGATGATGACGGAGAGGGTGAGTTCAGACATTTGAGATGAGGATGCAGCCTTGTCAACTGTGTTCCTCCTCAGAGAAGACTGGGGGCTGACACAAGATGTATGTAGGTGATTCCCATGGAGGAGTCTCTGAAACACTTCAAGTTACTACCACAAATCTAAGTTATTCCAGGGATGCCTAACACAGCTTGGGAGAGAACAAGGAAAAGCTAGGAAGTCACTGAGGCCATGATGCCCTTTGTGATTCCCAGAATGAAGTGAGGTGAGGTGTCTGTGATGTCACAAGTAAACCCCTGCCTTAGCAACAGCAGTGTTCTTTGCCTGCGGACAACACAGAGTCCACCAAGGAAGGGAGGGATTCAAAGCAGACCCAAGTGTCTGGGTAAGTTTGGGCTGTTTTCTGGGAGGGACACCACCTGAATTCAGGACATGAGTGACTCACTCAGCCTGAGGCACCACTGGGATCTTAAATATGGAGACTAAACAGAGTGAGGGACTGGAAATGTCCTGCCTGAGGACAGTTCACTCTAAGCAGGACAAGAGGGAGCAGGGATGAGAAATCTCATAGCAGTGGGCCTAGCCCCCAAAGACCACAGGAAGAGAAACCCTCCTCTGACCAGAGAGAGGGGCCTTGGAAGGAAGCTGCACGGGGGTCAATGGAGCAGGACTCCAGCTTGCAGTCTAGGTAAGGAAGGACGAACATTGCTGTTTGCTGCCCACATTAAACCATCACTCAGAGCTTGTTCAGGAAAGGGAGGAAAAGCATCCATGACACTGATGACTTCACTGAGGACTTCTGTTGTATCAATGTTTTCATTTGTCCTCATAGCTGACACAATATTCAAACAAACATTACTGTCACTATCATAGGGAACATCATGGCAGCGCTCTACCCTCTAATTCTCTACTTCTGTACATGTTTGCACCTTTATGTGTGCTCATGTCTGCAGGTTTATATCATAGGTATGAAATAACTTATAGAGGACACTGAATGCTGTCCCATGTCATCCCTGAAATATACACATTGTTACATGTGTCTGGGTGATTTTATATTTATGCTTTGTTAATAAGATGAGGAGCTCACCACATGGGCAGCCTTCTACTTTGCTGGGACAGTGTGCTTAGCACAATGTGGGAAAACACGGTTGTTCCTCATGCTACACTCAGAGAGGAAGAAGGTGGACAGAGGTGTGGTCAGGCCTCTGTTACCTCATAGAACAGCTCATTGCCAAGGAAAAGGCTGTGGTGTTGTTGGGAGGGAACCCTGTGTACACAGTGGAGTGCATTTCAGAAGGAATTGCAGGTATGTAGTGAGGTTTGAGCTATGTGGAGAGAGACATGCGTGCAGGATATATGGGATAAAGCCTAATTAAGTGTCAGTGTGTTAGACTGGGAAGTGGGGGATGATAAAGTGTATGAGGCACAATGTGGACTTTGAGGTGCCCTTTTTTGTTTTTGAAATATGGGTTCTCTGTGTAGCTTTGGTGTCTGTCCTGGAACTAGCTCTTGTAGACCAGGCTGGCCTTGAACTCAGAGATCTGCCTGTATCTTACTCCTGAGTGCAGGAATTAAAGGCATATGCTACCACTGCCTGGCCAAGGTGCCTTTTAATAGGACCTATGCCATAGCAGTGGAAATAATTTATCTATTGTGATGTATGCCGAGGACCTTGCCAAACAAGGATGCAAGGAGATGACACCCACAACTCACCAGAGGATGAGGTCAAGGGATGACAACACCCAAAGTGTAACCCAGACTGGGGCACGATGAAGCCTGCTGTTGTGCCCTAAGTCCCGGTCACCTGTCAGCTATGGTAGCCCAAAGTGTCCAGGGCAGGCAGGAAATGCTTCAAAATTGCTTCTTCCCATTTTTAATATCTAGTGATTGTGCCCAATATGACTAATGTTAGAGACAGAATATAAAACAGAACTAAAGCCATCTTCTTTACTCCAAATTCTTCCCATTATCTACATTTATATAAAATGATATATTATACCATGAATAATCTGGATATATATATATATGCATATGTGTGTATGTTTATATATGTCTAAATGTACTTACACACATGCACATTCACACACACATGGGTGTATTTATAGATGTGTGTGCTTTAAAGGTATTACAAGCAGGTATTCAGGTATGACCTGAATTCAGGTCATACCTGAATGATGGTGACAGGGGCTCAATGCAGTTCTTGAGGTATCCCGATCTAAAAACAGAAATCCTGATAAGGAGCCAAAAAGCAGTGAATCCAAGCCTGTCTGCAGAGTGACATGCCACACAAAATATCCAGGACAAGAACCTATACACAGCAGAAAGAAAAGGTCTAGAGATGACCTAGTCTAAGACTAGGTAGAAGCAACAGAAGGTTTAGGATCAATAACTTACATCTACCACTTGTGGCAATCCCTCAGGGGCGCATGCAGCACAAGGAAGACAGGAAGTGCTTCACTGGGACCTTCTCTTGATGTCTCCAGACATGAGCTGCCTGAAAACAACCATTTTTATTCAGGACCTAGGCCCTTCACTACTGGGCCATAGTCAGTGATGTCACACTCTCAATATTGACATTTTACACTTGTCCTTTTATTTAAGAAACTTGTGTTACTCTGTTATCTGTGGGTAAATCTTTACATACATGTTCATGTGTGAGTGTTCTATGTATGTTCATTACTTCTACTAATCTACACCTGTATTTTTGAAAACATTGTGAGATCAGCTGAGGCGGCCAGTACCTGTCTCAGGACTCCTGGTTCCAAACATCAACAGGAAGAAGCTCTGTTGTTATTCTGTTCTGCAGGGACGGTCATTCTCAGAAGTCATCGACTATAGTGTAAGGGCCATGTTTGGAAGCTACTTCAAGCTGTGTTCAATGGTGGTGAAGGGACAGGTTACAGGACAAATTTAACAGTCAGATTGGTGTCCAGGATCTAGCAGATGACACACTCCAATTCACATGTCTGTACAAATTTCGTAACTGCCTAAGAATCAGAAATGATAGACCAAAAATTATGTACTGTACATTGGGGTTGAGTATGACTCATGCCCATTGAACTTGCTCCTGCTAGTTGTGAAGTCCTCTAGAGGAGGAGGAGGACTGGATGTGACCTTGTCCCCAAGATATGCTCAGAAAAGGAGCTTTAGGGCCTTCCTGAAGGTACCAGGCCAAAAAACAGGTGTGTGCCACAGTTTTCTGTCTCTCCTCACTACAGAGTTCGTCTTTCTATTTGTATAATGTATAATTTGTATCATCGGCATGGTGGGGAATAGATGTCTGTGTTTCTACATGTTTTCCTGAACACAAGTCAAGGAGATACCAGAAAACTGTAGGAGGGAGAACTCGCTTGTTTGTCTTAAGTTCCTAAACATTTTAAATGCCACATTCTGAAGGTCTCTGAAAGATTTGAAGAATATTTAAGTGAAATATATCTCTATACATTGAGAAAATCTAACTAACATGACTAAAACCTTGATTATTATAGATGATTATCTATTAACATACATTTCTTAATTTCACATTACATTTTTAAAATGAACTACACAATCACAACACCTTAATCAATAGTAGAAATATACATATAACAAGATTGACCTTAAATTTATGTCCATAAACCAAGATCCATTCCAATGTAAATTATTCATCTCTATAGTATATACCCCCTTAAATGTAAACAAACAATTATAAACAATATTTGGAAATATGGGCATAGTTCTGTCCATACCTCTTCCTGCTGTTTGGGAGCACTGTTAATCACGTCTTTCATGGTGTATCCTGTGTGATAGGTTCATCTCAGTCAGCAGTTAGGTAAAGTAATTTTTTGAGGGTGTTCACAGTGACCTTTCAGGGGCCACGGTCTATCAAATTATGTTTGTCTGGAAGTATTTCACAGGTTCTCATCTCTGTGGAAACAAAAGAAAAACCTCTTTTCCAAAACACCATATACTGAGACCCAAATTCTAAAAGTCAAGATACTTTTATAATATACATACTGGTTTAGCTTAGCAGCCCATAGAATGAAATGCCTCTCTGTACTTGGCTCCTTCATAGTCAAAAACTTCAAAGAAAACAATAATATACATAATCCAGACTCTGCGAATTTTCCATTTTTACATGACTTATTTTTCTTTACTGTTTTTAATCTATGACTGTCTATACTCTGTCTCTTTAAAGACTTCTTCTTAAAACAATTTACTTCTTTTCCAACTATCTATATTTTCTCTCTCCTAAGCCTATGTACATTTATGCAACACTATGACCCATTTATAGGTCTTTTATGTCTGAATCTGTTCTAGTGTGTATCTGTAATCCTTTACTGTCCAGAAGTACTTCTGAAAACACTAAATGATTCTTAAAAATTTAAGCTGAACCATTGCTGGATCAAATACAGTAGTGCATGCTGGCCCCACCCAGTCCAGTAATAGAGGAGCCTCTTGTACCTCTGAGCTGCTTGTGCCTCTGGCCTGCCTACATTGCCCCACTTCGAGGCACACAGTGAGTCCATGTTGCCATCAAGTTAGTCAAGGCATTCTGCTCACACTCTCAACTCAAATGCTCTGTAGCTGGACCTCCTGCCTGAAAGAGTCGGAAAGCTGGCATTTTAAAACGGCACAGGTTTCTTTCTGCTGCTGCTGAGTCAGGAAAATCTTTCTAAAAGAAGCTTCAGTATGCCACCAGCAAACAGCAAAAAGCTGAGTTAACCATTATAGTTTTTTTTCTAGAATTCCATTCCATATTTTCTCAGGACGACAAGTCTATTGTTGTGATGTTTCTCTTTCTCTTTTTCAGAAAAGCTGAGCTGATATGAACACTAATGTAAAAGTGTTCATCTTTTACAGCACATCACTTTCCTACGTCAGTTGCTGAACCCGAAAAATCCCAGGCCCAAGGAAGAAGAGGGGTGGCCCTAAGATTATCCATGTTCTTCAGGGGCACACAGGAAAATAAAAAAAAAAGTAAGCCTGAGACATTAGGTAAGAATAAATGGCCCCAGTCCCTACAAATAGATGCTGATCTAGTCCCATTATTTTCCCTTAAAAGGCCTTGACAGAATGGAGAAGATAAGTAGGCAAAGAACATTCACTTGCCAATAAAAAAGTTTTCAAAGAAGAAGAGAAATGGGGCTGGACCAAAGAATTACCCTCTAAAGACACTGGGTGAATGAAAAGATGAGAGGGCTTGGACCTACTGCTTGCCATGAAAAACATGGACCTGAATAAAGGAGAGATGTGGGCCTGGTCTTAAATCTTACCCAATATAGGTCTGGGCCCAAAAAGAGGTGATATAGGTCTGGGTCTAACGCTTACCTTGAAGAGGCCTGGGCCCAATGAAGAAGAGATGTGGGCCTGGGCTTTACCATTTCCCTAAAGAGGCCTAGGACCAATGAAAAAGAGATGTGGGCCTGGGAATAACACTTACCATGAAGAGGTTTGTACCTAAAGAAGAAGAGATACGGGTCCAGGCCTAACAATAACCCTCAAAGGCCTAACCCAATGAAGAGGTGATGTAGGCCTGGGCCTAACATATCAAAGAGGCCTGGGCCCAAGAAAGACATGTGGCCTGCCCTAATCCACACACTTAAGAGGCGTGGGTCCAATGAAAAAGGGATGGGGGCCTGGGCCTAATGATTACCTGGAAGAGGTCTGAGCAAAACAAAGAAGAAATAAGGGCCTGGGCCTTATCCTAACTCTGAAAAGGCCTAGGCCCAAAGAAGAGATGTGAGCCTAGGCCTAACCTGTTCCCTGAAGAGTCCTGGGCAAATGAAGAAAAGATGTGAGCCTGGGCCTAATCCTTACACTGAAGAGGTCTGGGCCCAATAAAGAAGAGATGGGGGCTGGGCCTAACCTTTCTCCTGGAGAGGCCTGGGCCCAAAGAAGGAATTATGTGGACCTGGGCCTAATTCTTTCCTTGAAGAATCCTGGGCTCAATGAAGAAGAGATGTGAGTCTGGGCCTAATCCATATATTAAGAGCCCTGGGCCCAATGAAGAAGAGATGTGGGCCTGAGCATAATTCTTACCCGGAAGAGGCCTGGGCATAATGAAGAAGAGATGGGGACTTGGGCATAAACCTTACCTTGAAGAGGCCTGGGCCCAAAGAAGAAGAGATGTGGGCCTGGGCCTAATCCTTAACTTAAGAGGCCTGGGCCCAGTGAAGAAGAGATGTGGGCCTGGGACTAACCCTTTCCCTGAAGAGGCCTGGGCCCAATAAAGAAAGATGAGGGCCTGGGACTAATCCCTACACAGTAGAGGCCTGGGCCCAGTGAAGAAGAGATGTGGGCCTGGGCCCAACCCTTTCCCTGAAGAGGTCTGGGCCCAACGAAGAAGTGATATGGGCCTGGGCCTAATCCTTTCCTTGAATAGGCCTGGTCCGATGAAGAAAAGATGGGGGCCTGGGCCTAACCCTTTCCCTTGAAGACGCCTGGGCCCAAAGAAGGGATATGGGCCTGGGCCAAAACCTGTCCTTAAAGAGGCCTGGGCTCAATGAAGAAGTGATGTGGGCCTGGGCCTAATCCTTTCCTTGAAGAGGCCTGGGCCCAATGAAGAAGAGAAGTCGGCCTGGGCCTATTACTTATCCTGAAGAGGCCTGGGCCCAAAGAAGAAGAGATGGGAGCCTGGGCCTAGTCCTTTCCCTGAAGAGGCCTGGGCCCAATGAAGAAGAGATGTGGGCCTGGGCCTAATTCTTATCTTGAAGAGGCCTGGGCCCAATGAAGAAGAAATGTGGGCCTAGACCTAATCCTTACCCTGAAGAGGCCTGGGCCCAAAGAAGAGATGTGGGCCTGGGCCGAATCCTTACCCTGAAGAGGCCTGGACCCAAAGAAGCAAAAATGTGAGCCTGGGTCTAACCCTTTTCCTGAAGAGGCCTCGGCCCAAAGAAGAAGGGCTATGGGCCTGGGCCAAACCCTGTCCTGAAAGAGGCCTGGGCCCAATGAACAAGTGATGTGGGCCTGGGCTTCATTCTTATCCTGAAGAGGCCTGGGCCCAATGAAGAAAAAATGTGGGCCTGGGCCTAATCTTTACCCTGAAGAGGCCTGGACTCAATAAAGAAGAGATGTGGGCCTGGGCCTAATTCCTACACTGAAGAGCCCTGGGCCCAATGAAAAAGAGTGTGGGCCTGGGCCCAATCCTTTCCTTAAAAAGAGGCCTAGGCCCAATGAAGAAAAGATGGGGACCTGGGCCAGACCCTGTCCTGAAAGTGGCCTGGGCCCAAGGAAAAAGAGAAGTGTACCTGGGCCTAATCCCTACACTGGAGAGGCCTGGGTCCAATGAAAAGGAGATGAGGACCTGGGCCTAACCCTTTCCCTAAAGAGGCCTGGGCCCAAAGAAGAAGTGATATGGGCCTGGGCCAAACACTGTCCTGAAAGAAGCCTGGGCCTAATCCTTTCCTTGAAGAGTCCTGGGCCCAATGAAGAAGAGATGTGGACCTGGGCCTAATCCTTATTCTGAAGAGGCCTGGGCCCAAAGAAAAAATAATGGGGGTCTGGGCCTAATCCTTTTCTTGAGGAGGCCCAGACCCAATGAAGAATTGATTTGGGCCTGAACCAAACCCCTTCCTGAAGAGAAGTTTCTTTCCTTGACCCAAGGAAAGAAAAAGGGGATCTGGGCCTAATCTTTATCCTGAAGAGGGCTGGGCCCGAAGAAGAAGAGATGTGGGCCTGGGCCTAATCTTTACCCAGAAGTGGCCTGGACCCAGTGAAGAAGAAATTTGGGATTGGCCTTATCTTTACCCTGAAGAGGCCGGAGCCCAAGCAAGAAATCATGTGGGTCTGGGTCTAACACATTTCCTTAAGATCCTGGGCCCAATGAAGAAGAGAAATGTACCTAGACCTAATGCTTAACCTGCAAAGGCCTGGGCCCAAAGAAGAAGAGTTGGGGTCCTGAGCCTTACCTTTTTCCTCAAGAGGCCTGGGCCCAAATAAGAAGGGATATAGGTCTTGGCTAAAATCTTACCTTGAAGAGGCCTGGGCCCAAATAAGAAGGGATATAGGTCTTGGCTAAAATCTTACCTTGAAGAGGCCTGGGCCCAATGAACTAGAGTTGTGGGCCTGGGCCTAATGCTTACCCTGAAGATGTCTAGGCTCAAAAAAGAAGAGATACGGGCCTGGGCGTAAACTGTACCCTGAAGAGGACTGGGCCCAATTAAGAAGAGGTAATGTCCTGGGGCTAATCCTTATCATGAAGGCCCTAGGCCCTAGGAATGAGAGATGTGGGCCTGTGTAATTCCCTTAAACTGAAGATGCTTTTGCCCTGAGAAGAATAGATGAGGGCCTGACCCACCTCTATCCATAAAGAAACTTGAGCCCATAAGAAAAAAGGATGTTGGATTGAGCCTTTCAAACTGAAGAACTTGGCCTTTATAAATAAACTTGTGACCCATTACCTGTTCAAAAACATGAGGACACCCAGAGCCATAAAACGGTTTTTGGACTGGGAAATTCACTAAGCTTAAGAAGACCTTGGTCTGAATAAAGAAGAAAAGTTGGACTGGATCTACACTTGTCTCTGAAGAGGTCTAGGACCCAAAAAGCATCCTAGGCATAGACCAAACAGAGTCCTAGGAACACTGGCCCAGATCCATTCTCCCCGGTCAGCCCTGGACATAAAGAAGAGTGCCAAGGCCCAGACTGAAGCGAATCTACCCTTTGTTTAGCCCGTGTCCCACGAGGCACACTGGGCCTAGACCTGATTTTCAGCGATTTTACAACCAGCTCAGTCATCGATGTGGACACATCCCAGCTCGTCCATCCAGAATCTGGGCCTCGGCTACACTGCTCCCTTTCTGAGCATACTGGAAGCTGATGTGCTCAACGAAAGGTGTGCGGATCACACCCATGGACTTCATGCGATGCAGACCACACCCTCAGCCCGTGTAAGCATGTATGAACCACCGCCGTAATGTGCCATGGGCTCACGGAAATGATATATCAATACAGACATAGCATACAAAAAAGAGAGTCATACTGTGCCTGCCACTGCCTGAGGCATGCATAACCTTACCTTGAACTAAAAGGGATCTTAAACTGAGATCTTTAGGAATGAACAGATCTCAAATGTAACTCACGCAACAGCCTGAGTTGGAAATGGACGCCCCAATAACCAGGAGACCTGGTCTCAAGCCAGGCGTCATCTTCATGCCAACTTTTTTGACCACACCGCAGCCTCATCTGTGACCCAGGCCATGCCATGTTCACCAGGACGATTCGAATCTCCACCAGTGAGAGACATCAGATCATAGACCATGAACTCTGATCAATAAGGAGATCGTCTGACAGCTCCTTCTGGTTCCGTTCTGTGAAGTTTGCGGGTTATATTCGTAATTTTCCCAAACAGGCAAACTTCTCACAAATGTGCCAAGGCAGCATCGTGGCTTCGAAATTATCTGGACCGCACGTGAATGTCAAACGACAGGGACACAGCTTGGAATGGAGGGTGAGTGGGCTGCACCCAGGAAATCCTCTGTGTCCATGTCAAGAAGAACAGTTTGATCTTTGGTTTGATTTTGACATGTACTGTTTCTTCACACTATAACACCTTGAGTTCATTGTCTGAAGATTAAGATAAGTTCAAAGACAATTACCTGACATCAATGTTGGCCTGCAACCTCCCTGATTACCAGTAAGTCAAGTCAATGTCAAATTTATGGTGTATGGGCCACTCCCTTTCTTTACAAGACCTAATATTTTCTGACAGTAAGAGAGCCAAGACTAGAAACCATGACTCTAATTTGAGAAGGACCCTCTTTCCTTAGTGATAAAAATATGGTCATAACTCAATATCAAGAGTGATTACAAGGCACATAGCCCTACCATGACTTTAATTGATTTTTATCTGAGTCTAGACTCTATTCACCAAACATATGAAATTCAGAAATAAGGCTTCCTGAGTTGATGACAGACTTCAAATGGCTAGCAATGTGGGCTGTGGCTCACTTTCCACCAAGGTACCTGTGTCAAGTTTGTAGTCTCTTCCTCAAATCCAAGAGATATTCTCACCATGGAGAGGACTCAGGAGTACAAAACATGGCCTTCATCATGTATGATAGACCCCAGAGACATAATCTGGACAATTTTGACACGATGGGTGTGTGGGCTGCACCCAGAAGCCATCTTGTACCCCATTGTCTACAAGAGATCCAGGACAAGTGATCATGTTTGTGTTGGCCAACAACACAGTCAGAGAAAAATAGAATTACCAGAGTTGGTGTTGTGGTATGTGACATCAGCCTCACAAACTTCCAGACTGCGGTCCCAATCTTCATTTCCTGATATATCAGTTTTCCTACCTTCTCATTGCTGACTTTGTCCCTCAGCCTGACCTGATTAGAAACATCAAATAATCCATTGGTTTAAGATGACATGATCCAGGAATACAGATATAACTTTAATAAACATGTGTAATGGAAAACCCTGAAGTTCTTCCTATTTGGTGGCTATTCAAAGACTAGACATATCTTCCTATGTTTCTTCAAAGGAGCCCTCATAGAAGAAGCCAGATTTATAACCTGATGACTATAGATCCCTTATAGGTCTAAGGCCTTGTAGTAAACAGTCTTACTGTGAATGTCATTCCTACATTTTGTATATAGTTTTGAATAAATATGTATATGTACTATTATGGTTCACCTTGAAATTTCTATTTGGCCTTTCCCTTTTCCTGAAGATCAGTGAACATCCATCCATGGTTTGTGTCTTTGTCATTTGCAGGAATTGCTTTAAAAACCAAAAATTTAGTGAAAGGGGCCAAGTAGGCCAGATCCTTCACCTAGCAATAAAAATCACTGGGATGAAATTTCTAATTTGGAGGGGCTGCTCCCAACTCCATCTGGTGCCAAAATCTGATTCAAGTTGCTGAGGAAGGTGTGGGAGGCAGAGGAGTAACTGAGGTTCAGTGCGGATCACAGGACACCAGCATCTGGAAATTGTCCTCCAGTGAGACTCCACGTGAGGATGAATGGACTCCCACTGACATCCTCTGCATGGTGCCACAGCACAGTCAGGTACAGTTCCTGTCAGAGGAACAGTAAAATGTGCTCTGCTCCTTCCATTAGAGGCCCTGGAGGCTGACCTGTTGCATCTCTGGACTTGCCCATCATGGTCTTTGAAAGCACAAGTTGTAGCTTTTTTGATGAGTTCCATATTGTCATAGACACGGTTGAGGGTGTCTCCTAGAAAGCACATGGTATCTACACCCAGGAAACCACAAAATATGGGAGCCTAAATGAAGCAGAAAGATGGACAGTCCCATTGGACATGCTTTTGTGGGTGGAGGAAACCTCATGGGGATACAACCTGACAGAGAGAGCTATAGGCAACTGAGGATTGCTGATAGAGAACTAGATGTCCCTAGAGATGAGTCCTCCACCTGGTTATCCAGTATCTAGTACTCAGACCTGACATCTATACATGCAAGCATCACTGAACGGGCACAGCCAAATGGTGTCATAAATTTATGCATTTTTCTAAAAATATGTATCAGTAAGAGAAAAAAATCCCATGAATTTTCGGGAAAGAGAAGGAAAAAGATAAGAGAGCAAGAAGGATAGTACAAATGGTGAGTTTTTATTTTCAGTTTACAAATTATAATTGTAAAATTTTAGGAACTATTTAATGGGAGATTTTGACCATGTTATATACTGAATATTGTAACATTCATGCAGTGAATCAGACTTCCTGTGTAGGTATTGTATTTCAACACTCTTGTCTCTACACCTAGATCTCTCTTCTCCCAAGGAGACACAAACACAGACATTGCAGCATCATGTTAGACATGCAGGTTTTATGGTGACAGGAAGAGACATCTCGAGCCTTTAAATCAGCTGACATCAGGGCATAAACTCTATCCTCTCCTACAACCCCTCCACCCATACATTTCCACAAGCCCATTTCTCATAGTAAACCAATGGCTACTATGCTGCCTGCATCTGGAAGGAAAGCAACACAGAGAGAGGACCACAAGCACAGTCAGCTTCTCACTGGAGCAGCAGAACCATGGTCGGCCTTTTGTTTCAGATTTGTACAGGTACCTGAGTGAGTCAGACTCCAGAAAGCCAGAAATTGGCCTATAATTTTTTTAATTTCCTATTTCAGTGACCTGAGAACAATTGATTCAGATATGACATTCAACTATTTTCCCATGCTATGAATATACTTAAAATGCTTTTTTAAATCTTTTTGTACTTTAATCACCTTTATAGCTGTGAAATATACAGTTCTTGTGTTTTAAAAGATTTTTTTTCTGTCTCTGACTAATGAAATTGTCTTTTGTAACTTGAAGCCGCAACCTCTTTATTAGGCTGGGTCACCTGTCTCCTAGGTTCACTCGCTGTCCAGTATATTTACATTGTATTTTATCTTCTGACACCTCCTATTGGAAGAGAACCCGCATGCAAATGAGCAGTCAGAATGTATTGTACAAGAGAAGAATAAATAAAAAGAAAAAAATTTCTGCTTCTACCACAGGATATTCCAAAAGTTGCAGGGACACTGGTCGCTCCATGTGGAATCATATTTCACGGTAAAAAAACAACAGTCATAGTCTAATGAATTTTTTATCCAATAAATTTTTTCATTTATTTTAATCCTGGTCACAGTTTCCCCTCCTTTGTCTTCTTCTGTTCCTTCCCCTCTATCTGCCCCATTCACTCCTCCTCTGTTTCTGTATAGAAAGGGGTAGGCCCCCCCCATAGGTGTCAACAAAGCATGGCATATCAAGATGAGTATGTACTAAGCTCCTCCCTTTGTATTAAGGTTGGGAGAGGCAACCCAGTATGCTGAATAGGTTCCCATGCACTAGTTCAAGTGTAAGGGACAGGCCCTGATCTCACTTCTAGCTGTGGAACCAAGTGTAGAACACGCTACACAACGGTCATACATGTGCCTAGGTCAGTTCCATGCAGCCTCCTTAGCTGTCCGTGGAGTCTGTGAGCTCCCAGGAGCGCAGGTTATTTGTTTCTGTGGGTTCCCTTGTGACGCCCTTAACCCCCGCTGATACAGTCTTTCCTCTCTGTCATCAACAGGATCCCTGGAGCTCCTCAGCCCAGGGCTTGGCTGTGAATCTCTGCCTCTGCCTCCATCCGTCATTGGATAGAGTACTTTGGATGGCAATAGGAAAAGTCATCAATCTGCTTGCAGTAGACGGCCAGTTCAAGCACCCTCTCCACCATTACTAGGAATCTTAGTTGGGGTCATCCTTGTGGGTTCCTGGGAGTTTCCCTAGGAAACTCCCTAACCCTGAAATGGACCCCCCCATCAAGAAGTCTCTTTTGCTATTCTCCCCTCCATCCTGTCTCCACCCAGCCTCCTGCACCCAGCCCACCAAACCTGCTTCCTCTAGTTCCCACCCCACCATCCCCCAACCACACCCCTCCCAGTTAGCCCAGGAGATCTCTTCTATTTCCCCTTCCCAGGGAAATCCGTGAATCCCTCTTTGGGCCTTCCTTGCTATCTAGCCTCTCTGTGTCTGTGATTTTAGGTTGATTATCCTGGGCTTTACTCCTAATAACTGCCTATGAGTGAGTACACACCATGTTTGTCTTTCTGGCTCTGGTTACCTCTCGGAATAATTACCTGGAAACAATGTAGATGCCCCTCAGCCGAAGAATGGATGAGGAAAATGGTACATTTACACAATGGAGTACTGCTCAGCTGTAAAACGCGATGACCACTTCTTGTAAAAAGTATTTCCACATAAAGCAAAAGCATAGCAATTGAAAACTGACTGCTATTTTAACACTACACTATCTTGCCTTCTTATAATAAAATTTTTCTCTCTTTCCCTCTACCCCTTCCTATTCCTCCCTCCCCGACCCTCAGTAAAGAAAAATGAGCTTAGGGTCTTGCCACAGCCCTCGCCCCTTTTCTCTTTGGTTGTCCATTTAGTTCCCCACAGAATTTTATTTGTCTGTGATTGGTTTTTATATTTGAAAGTCTGATTACCTTACTACACAATTCTACAATAAAATATGTATTAACATTAAAACATTTTCTGTGACCATATGTCTTTAACTGTGAAATTTTCTCATTAGTTAATACTCAATTGATCAAAATGACAAAACTTATGAAAACATTTGTAAAATAATTTGTCAGAAACTCTCAATGACTGAAGGAGCCTTCTTTAATGCACACACACGCACACACACACACATATACGAACGATGTTTTCTGGTCTAGAATGAGACAATGTTTGGCATTAATGCTATTCTTGTTTTTTACTCTTGGTTTGGCCAATGCTGGCCTGGAACAATCTTTTCCACATAAATAAGTCAGCAGGAATGGGAAAAATCTTTCTATGGTGATGCCAGCCAGTTCTTTGTGCTCCTTTAAGATAAACGCCCCAGACGATATGAAGGTCTAGCATTAATTTTTAATGGTCATTAGTGGATATACCTGCCTTCCTTTTGTTGAAAACAAGATGATGGAAACTGCTTGGTTTGCAGAAGGATTCCCTAGCCAGCTGCCAGAGCCTGTCTGCCTCTCAGTATCTGGATGTGTACCCAAACTGTTAGCAAATGACTATAAATTCAGCCCTGACTTGAGAAGAATTCTGCTTTAGCTAATCCGTCTAAAATGTTTGGGAAATTTGAAATATTGTGAGTTTAGTAGTTTAATAGTTACTGTGAATCTGTTTCTAAAATGTCCTGGTTAGGTTTTATTATCAACTTGATTCAACCAAGAGTGTCCTGGGAAGAGGGACCTTCAACTGAAAAACAACCTTCAGTTGGTCAGATTGACCTGCGGGCATGTCTGTGAGGCAATCTGCTAGACGGATAAGGATGTAGGGGAGTCCAGGCCACTGTGGGGGGCACTATCCTGGGCTGCATAAGAAAGCTAACAGAGCAGAAGTCAGGAGCAAGCTAGCATTTTGTAATCCCCAAGACACTGGGTCCTTGGATCCTGCGAGGGATCCAGAGTCTTGGGGATTAGAAATCGATGCCACTTCAATTTCACCCACTCTTCTCTGAGTGACAGATCTGGTATAGTCCTACAGAAAAGAAAGCTTCTGCCCCTGGGGGCTCTTTCAGAACATACAACCCCCAAATGTGCTACTTCGGCATGAGAAGTATTTTAAGCTGAAGACATGAAACAAACAGCAGGTTCAAGAAGATCGCTCTGACACGTGTTGCTTTCAAAAGACAAAAATGGAATTCCCTTTTGGAAGTCCCCACCCCACCACACCTACCCCTTACCAAGAAGACAATGATGTTCTCGTCGTGATGGCAGATGAGGCCGAGGAAAAGCTGTACAAACCCTTACGTTCCTGCTCACTTCTCTACATGTCTTTGCTCGCTGTCTTATTTAGGGTTCCTATTGCCATGAAGAGACACCATGACCACAGCAACTCTTATAAAGAAAACATTCAATTGGTTTGGCTCACTTACAGTTTAGAGATTCAATCCATTATCATCATGACAGGGAGTGTGGCAGCATGCAGGCAGACCTGGCGCTGGAGTTGAGAATGCTACATCTTGCAAGCAACAGGAAAGTCAGCTGATACACAGGGCAGTTTCCTGAGCATAGGAAACCTCAAAACCCACCCCCACAGTGATGTGTTTCCTCTAACAAGGCCACACCCACTCCAACAAAGCCACACCTCCTAACGATGCCACTCCCTCTGAGGTCATGGGGGCCAATTACATTCAAAATACCACATTTGCCTTATCACAGTTTCACTGATCACTACTTCCATCAAAGCCAATGTATGTGGATTGACGCTAACTGCTTCTTTAAGCTCCTCAGGATGGCGCCCTCTAGGTAAAACTTGTGTTAATTACATTTGTATCATTCTCTGCTGAGCTGTCTTAGGTCACTTCAATTCAGGTCCAGCTGTGGGAGGGAGGCCTGAGGCAAAGATTTGCCTCCCTTTACAGGTTCTTTGGACACATCCCCTTCTTTTCAATCTATTTTCCTTACTTTCTGCACATTAATCTATTCTACAGTCGTTGTGTATTGGTTTCCCCTCATCTATTGCTAGAATCACCCACTTTCTTAGTTCTCTACAGAGTGGACTTGAGGTACCAAGACCTGAGCGTGGGCTGTGTTCGCTATTGCAGGACGTCTCTTCCCGGAGTCAGTAGACGGAGCTCGGAAATGCATGAAGACCATGTGCAGGCAGCCACACACACAAACCCTGCATTATTTTCTCTCCAGGGCAATAGAACCAAGAGAATATGATCAAAACAGTGGGTTTGCTAGCATGATCAGAGGAGGGATGATCCCACAGAAGCTGCCTGCAGGTTACAGCTAGCGGAAAACCAGAGTAACTGTGGCCAAGAACGCAGCACCAGACCCAGGCGAAAGCCTGAAATCTCTAGGGAGATGATGGTGCAAGGCCACAGCCAACAGCCGAGGACTCTGGGTCACAACAGCATCAGAACTGTCCAAGGGCCTCCGTGTGTCTGGATGACCCATCTCTTTTTGGTTTCTGCTGTCTGATGTGTCACTTTGTCCAATTATCCATCCACCTACTAAAAAATATCTGTGTTGCCTCTGCATTTGGACATTGTGAACAAAATGGACATAGGCATTCATGTTTGGATTCTTGTCCAACATATTTTTAAACAAGGGATGAGAAAGGACTCCCTCGAACAGCAAGTCACAAAGAAAACATTGTTGGGGCTGGAGAGATGAGGGCAAGAACCCTTGTTGTGCAAGCATGGGAACCTGAGTTCGAGTTCCAAGCACCCAGAGAAAGTCTGGGTGTGACTGAGTGAGCCTATGCTCCCAGCCCTGGGTGTCAGAGATGGGAAGACCCTGGGGCTCCTGGCAGCCAGTCTAGCAGAGAGCAATGATTCAGTAGAGAGTCTGTCTAAAAGACACAGGGTGGAAGAGTGGTAGAAGACTCCTTCAGTCAGCCTCTTCCGGCCTCCCTGTGCTAACTCAGGAGCACACACGTGTGCAGACGCACACACGCACACAAACCAGACAAAACCCTTAAAATACTGTTTAATATTTCCAGACTGGGACAAAAGCAAAATAGCACATTTAAGAGGCAACCAGCAGGGTGCAGTGTTTGCAAGACATTGACAACGGTTACTAAGTAGCATGTTTGAACTTAAATGAAAGTTTCTAATTTTTTAATTTCTTCACTATATCACTTAAAATTTTTGAAATTCTCTCTCCCCCCCTCTCTCTCTCTGTGTGTGTGTGTGTGTGAGAGAGAGACAGAGAGAGAGACAGAGACAGACAGACAGACAGACAGAGACAGAGACAGAGAGACAGAGAGAAGCAGGTCCCAGAGTTTCTGGTTGTGTCCTCCTCAGGTCCTCTGGAAGAGCAGCAAGCTCTCTTAGCTGCTGCACCATCTCTCAAGCCCTGTATCTGTGTCAGGAGGGGACAGATCGTCTGTTCCCTCGGGATTTGTCTAGAAATCTTGTACTACACCTGTGAGGGCACATTGTCAAAGAAACAGCCACAGCAGCACGGTTAGAGCAGCAAAGGCCTGGACCAAAGGCAGCGTCGCTGTGCTTCCTTCAGGTTGCCTTTTCCCTAGTGCGCAGACAGGTGTGGCTCGAGGTCTTAGGCTTCTCTCTGTGGCTCTGATGCACAAGGATTAGCCTGCAGGTGTTAAGGCTGCTGAACCTAACTTCTCTGAGCAGGCCCTGTAAGGCCTGGGCGGCCCCGAAATTGTCAGTAGCATACCCTTCTCATGTATGACATATTTATAAAGACACACACAAAAGAGGCTTTGAAAGCTGACCTTGGGTGGGAACGTGGTCGTGAAAACCCACATACGTTATTTCTATTTTAGAGATAATCTTTATTAATTGGCAATAAATAAGAGACTAGACAACGTTCTGGAGCTTATTGTGGGATATTCTGATTACACTCTGACATTCCTGAGACCACCAATAAAGTTTACTTTGAATCAAAGAGCAGAGCTAGCTACTAGCTGACTAATATCAGCCATAAACATTTTAGAGGACTGAGGAAGGAGAAAGAAAGAGAGAAGGTCACTGACTGCCTCTCTGCCGCTCTCCTGATCACTCAGGTTCTTATCCTGATAGCTGACTCCCAAGTTTTTATTGATAAAAATAATTAGATAAACACATCAACAGCTAAAAGGAGAAATGCCTTACTATTGGGTCACAGCTTCCACCTCAATCAACATAATACCTACAATTATCTCAAAGGTTAAAGTTGTATTCGAGAAGAATTGTGGAAGTCAAGCCTGGCTTTCTCTGCAAAATGCTTCTTGTGTGTGTGTCTCTGCACTGTAACACCCTGCTCTCCACACTCAGCTGGGGGCCCGAGTCACTCACATCCCACCTTCCTGCTTAGACTTTCTTAAACCATCTGAACTTGGCACTGAAGGGGATGGCTCAGTAGTTCAGATAGTCTTTATCACTGTTGATAGCTCCAGTTCCAGCAGCCTCTCTGACTTCTGCAAGCACTAAGCATGCGTAAAGGGCGTTTACATACATGTAGGCAAAACACTTATACACAGAAAATAAAAACAATTATCTGAACTCAAGCATACCAGGAAGTGGGGGGTCCTGAATGGCTCTCCAGAGAGGAGATCTGGCTCATGCTAGCAATCCTGAGCCCAGCAGGGCGGCAGGAAGGGACAGGGGGGACCTGGGATTCCCTAAGCGCTCGCTGCTTTGCCTAAGTCAGACCATTGCTTAGTTCACTAGCTTCATGGGTCCTGTGGAGACGAGATCTGCCCAGGTGAGAAAATCTAAGCTCTGTCCTCCCACATTCTCCCCAGAAGTCAGGGTACCATAGTCTGGCTCAAGCATGATACCTGCTGGTTTGTCCAGTGGGCCCTGGAAAGACACTTTAGTCTCCACTGCAGGGCAGCCGTGAGTGCAGGGGACGGGAGATGCATGCTCTCTGCCTGGCTCACAGGTGAGAAGCTGGAGGCTTGGGATGCCGGGCTTCTAGGCTTCTCTACTCTCTTAGTCTTGTAGAGAATGAGTCCTTCACAAGAGCATCTCAGCGGTGTGGGCGACGAGGGTGGGGCAGGAAAGAGAACTAGCTTTTATTTAAAACAAACAAACAAACAAAAAAACTCTTACCCAGTAGCCTTTTTAGTAGCCCTCTGAGCACAGCTTTGCCGAGAAACCTGTGCACACCGCCCTTTCCTGTGCCCCTGGGATGCCATTTTTCTCCTTCTGGCAGACAGATTTTGTGAGCTGTTTTTCTTCTCATAGTACTTGTATTTTCTTGAAGAGATTAAAAACCAATGTGAGAGACTGCCTGGGACAGGAAGGTGCTTCACAGCGCGTGTAGACCTTGAATCAAAAGATCCTCCAGCACCCACCAGGTAACAGGGGTCCTGTGTGTGTATGTACATGTGTGTGTGTGTACATGTGTGTGTGTGTGTGTGTTTGCACACGTGTGCACGCTTTTTTCTCCCCGGCTTACCCTTAGATCTCCAGGTAACAATTAGTGTCGACCTGAAGGGCAAGGCACTTGATCTCTTTCCTAACTTTAGGGAAAGTTGGGGAGGCCACAGCATCTTGTGCCCCAAGGATTCTCCCAGAGGACTGCTAGCCTATCTGGAGCATCAGTGAGCTTTCTTTCTCAAGATGACAAGCCTAATACACGAGTAGGGGCTCAGGGAAGTGGACTCTTAGAGACTCTGTTTCCTGCCAGGTGTTTCCAGGGAGGAGAGGAATGGGCTTACTTCCTAAAGTAATTTCTCCGTGACTGTTCAGCCAGGCTGTGTTAAGTGTCTGGAGGCTAGGGAGGAGCTGGCTGAGGGGAAGTCACTCTCCAGGCTGGGGCAGCCGTACTTCCTGTGACCTTGGAAATTAGTGTTGGGGCTGAAAGACAGAGCACTGGCCTCCTGAGTGATTTGAAATTCCCACACTACCAATGGTCCAGAAGGAATTCTAGACTCCCTTAGGAACATCTGCTCCATCCAGTCCGGGGCAGGAGCCCTTCCATGGGTGAGAACTGCCCTGAAGCTTAGGTTCTCACTGCAGGAGAGCAGGGACATCTCACCTCGTCTTCTATCGCCCTCCACCTGCATTTGACACCGGCTCTCACTCGAGTGGGTTCACCCACCACGGCCTAGATTGGCTAGAGGGATCTAAAGGAGCCCCAGGGATCTGACTGCCTCTATGCCACCTCGTCCCCCCAGTGCCAGGGCTATAATGAACACAGTCACACTCATCTCTTATGTGGGCTCTGAGAACACAAACTCCACTCCTTCTGTGTGAGCCTGAGGCACCTCCCCAATCTCTCTATAGTGTCTATTGAAACAAGGGCTCATGAATCCAGTGCTCACCAATCCCCTGGAGTTTTCATCCTATTTCTCTCCTATTGCTTTCCTTTCTCTTGGTGAGTGTTCACAGTGCTGGACAGGAGGAAAATGCCTTTCATTTCAAAGATGGAGAAGGATGTCAGGGTGCTACTCAGGTTGATCTGTTCACATGAAGCATTTGATGTTTGTATTTTGGATAAAGTAATACACTTAAAAAAAAAAGCAGATCAAGCAAAGCAACCAGAATGAAGTTACAAGCAGGAAAGGTTGTTTCTGGAATTGACCTCTATGACCCTTGCACAGTGGTTTATCTTCACAGCCTGTCGTGTTTTTCTGATCAGGGACCATTTCTCTTCAAGACGCAGTGGTCAAGGACATGGGAAAGAATAGTATAATTCCTTTTGTTAGATGAGACTAAGATAATCCACTCAAGGCCAACGTTTGAGACCTTTTCACAGTGTTTCCAAGCGTGGCCTAAACCTGCTCTCTCTGCCAGTCTCTCCCAGTCCTGGGCAATGCCAGGGAGTGCGCCCTAGGAGGGGCACTGGGAGCTCTTCCAGTTTTGCCAGCTCTGAGGTCCAACCAGGGGCAGGAAATACCTGATGCACACCCACCAATCCTTCCACTGACTCTTTAAAAATGTGCGGAAGGACTGATGACTGTGAGGTGGGTGGGCGGGCTGATGTCTGGCTTCCAGTGGGGTGGGGAGGCCCAGAGCTGTCCCAAGGTGGCTTAAAATAAGATCCCTGAAGGGGACAGAATGCAAAGGGGGAGCAACCTGGAAATAAAAAAGGTGACAGTCACTTTGTTTGAAGTGTGTGGGTTCCAACTAGGGAAAGCACAAGAGAGGGAAACTCTGAACATTTGAGACGTTCTCAAGTCTAAAGAAGGTTTAAGAAGTGGGAAAAACCCTGATGCTCCTGCCCTTGCTTTCATTTCCCTTTCTGATCAGACTGGATCCTAAGACAGCAGCAGTGTAAGGCTTTCACTTTGGGAGAATGACACGGCACCTGTTGCTTGGCCAAAGGACTACATGAGTAGTCCTGCCTGAGAGACCGCTGGTCAGCACCTAGGGGCAACAGACAGCGCAGAGGGAAACCCCATCCTATCAGCCTAAGTTGGGGGCACACTGCCCAGGAAGCTGTGGTTGTATCACCCTTGCTCTTTCGTGCAGTGTTGTGTGGCCTGGTTTCGCCCATCCTCCAGAGTCTTGGTCTCCTCACAGGACTGTAAAGCAGCTCAGGGCCTCCAGGGTACCCAGATCTTGGCTTAGAAACATCAACACCACCCCCTTCACTCCTTTCTGTAGCTGGCTGCACATGCGCCCTCCTACCTTTTAAGGTACTCGCCTCCCCAGCCTCCTACCTGGGCCTTGCACTTCCCAGCACGGCTATAGGTGATCTGCATACAACAGCCCTCATAGCAGCATCTGCATTTCTGTGTGATCAGATTGCTGGCCCAGCAGCCGCCATCAAGCTGAGATAGACTGACCATCTCTGAAAACCCCATAAAGGGCAGGACGGCAGCTGGTGCTCGGGGCCAGGTGAAAGCCCTCGCCTGAGATACACAACTAGCAGTTTTTCTGAGACCTGTGAGTGTTCTGGGCATCCGTGTGTCCAGGTTAGATTAGTTTCTGTGGGACTGACTGCCAGGCAGAGAGGTAAGAGACAGGGAGTTGCTGACCCAAAGGGAAAAGACCCAAGAAATGGGGACACGTGACGTGGTCACAGGGACAGACTCAGAATCACTGCTACGTCTCTGCTGGAGCTAAAACATCTTCAGCATGAACGACAAAGAAGTCACTGAGATGAATGCTGAGTTCTGGCATTCAGTATCAAAATGAAAGGATCCCAAATTTGTTTATTAATTTATGTTTCTTGCTCAGTTGGTGTCTGACCAGTCTCAGATGTCGAAGGCACCTAGGAAATGCATCTATTCCCAAATGTGTCTTGTTCTAAAAAATGTTTTGACTCACCAAAGACCTGAGATTCTGTAATTAGAAGTTCATTTTCAGGCCTATTTTGGCGATTCTTGGTTTGTCAGCTTGACTACATGTGGAATTAATAAAACTCAAATTTCTGGGCATACCCGTGAGGGATGTTTTTTCTTAATTAAATTCTTTAATTTAGATCTGATCTGGATCTTTGAGGTGGGAAGGCCACCTTTAATCTGGGTCACCCCTTCTGCTGGCATCCTATAGAAAGGACGAGGAAGAAGGAAGCTCTCTCTTCACGTGCTGGACCTCACTGTCACCTAGCGAGTACATCCCTTCGCTGGCATCGGAGCCTGCGGCTGGATTCCAGTGTGTACTGAAGACCAGCTGAGACCCCAGCCTCGTGGACTGAAGAACTAGTGACTCCTTGGGCTTTCCATTGTTAGACAGCCATTGTTGGACTAACTGGAGCCCAGCATGTAAGCCATTCTAATAAATTCCCTTTTTATTCTATATATACATAATATATGGGATAGAATATATGTTTAATGTGTATATGTTTGGTAAATTCTGTTTCTCTAGAGAACCCTGACTAATACAAGGCCTGCTCCTGGAATCCGGTTCAAGGAAACACCCAGAAGCTTTGACCAAGCAGGGTCCTGCATTGCCTTTGGAAGGTCTGTGCAGGTTCCTTCCGGCGAGGAAGCTAGGAAGTTGTTTTTCTGTGGATCCCCTGCCTGGTATAGGAGGTAGGGAGAGTGGGGCAGGACAAGGATCAAGAGAGGTTTGTGAGGAACAGGACAGAAGGAAAGGAAGGGCCCTGCAAGAGAGGTACCCTTAAGGTGTCTCCAGTCCAGGACTGAGCTGGAAGCAGGGCCACTATGACCCTAGCAGCACAGGGTCCATTATGACCTTGGAAACACAGGGGCCACTATGACCCCGGGAGCACAGGGGCCACTATGACCTTGGGAGCAAGGGGCCACTATGACCTTGGGAGCACAGCGCACTGGCTGTGCAGCTGCAGGGCTTAGCCCTTCCTTCTGTTTCCTGGGTGAAACCATTACTCCCCAATCTGGCCCCACAACAGACTCCTATTCCTGGGTGAACAGCTGGTCCTGGTTTTCCCAGTTTGGACTTCCTGGGGCTTTCCCAGTTTGGACAGAGAAAGTCCTGCGGTCTGAACTCAGCTAAGGTCCGGGCAGGGCGGGAAGGACCAGGACTGTTGCCATGGAACAAGGGAAGAATTACATTTGTCTCTTGGAGATGCTGGGGGCAGGGAGCAGCCTCTAGTACTAGGTTCCCAAAGAACCCCAGATATCTGTGTGCTCAATAGGAAATAACTGGCCAGCGTCATTAACTGTTATTGTGGGTACACAGCCCATTTTCATTCTGCTGGGCTGAAGACAAGTCATGGTGACGATGCCATGTGATCACATTACACGTACCCTCTTCTTGGGTCTTTCTCCTTTGGGTCATTTAGAGCTACCCCTAAGGACATGCATGTGACTCCAGCAGTTCCTTCTTTGGTCTGAGGTCCCTTTCTACAGGATATTGTGTTTGGTGTTGCATATCATATTCAAATCCAATATGAACGCTCTTTGTATATTTTCTCTTCTAGAAATAAAAAAATGGAGATGCTTCAGATAGGTGTAAAAGATACCTTCCCCACAGGTAAGAATCCTGCCGGGGGTGGGGCTTTTTTCAGCAGTCAAGGACCATGGTTCCGTGCCTAGATGGGGACAAGCTTCCCTCCAGACACCTATAGCAAGGCGAATGGACCACCAGATAACTGAACGTCTTAGGCAGTAGCTGCCACGCTTCCCAAGGCAAGGGCAAGTTCCCCAAGATAAAACACCACCATCCTGTAAGAGAGAGACCAGGGATGGTGGGAGGAGATGAAAATACGGGGCAGACAAACAGAATGGCCAGCACTAGACTGAGCTATGTGCAGGGGCTTACCACTTCAGACCTGGACAGAAAGAAAGTCCCGGAAGAACGGTAGGAACTGGGCTGATGAATCCCTAGGGGAAACACCCTGGCCTCTGACCCCCAGGAGCATGAATCCCTAGGGAAGATGCACTGGCCTCTGACCCCCAGGAGCATGAATCCCTAGGGGAAATGCCTTGGCCTCTGACTGCCAGGAGCATGAATTCCTAGGGAAGATGCACTGGCCTCTGACCCCCAGGAGCATGAATCCCTAGGGGAAATGCCTTGGCCCCTGACTGCCAGGAGCACTTTATCTCACAAATGCATGTGTGGTGTGTGGTGGCTGTGAGTGGTTAAAACAGAGCAACGAATCCTGATTGGTCTGCACTAGTTCCTATCGGTTTTTTGTCCTCTTCTTCACGAATCATTTCTGACGCCTGAGCTTCCCTTTACCTCCAAAGGCAGAAAGGAAGGTGGTTGCACCCCAGGGTCAGAGCCACTAAGGATCCTCCTGGTGGGTCTATCTGGCTGTGGAAAAAGCGCCACAGGGAACAGCATCCTCAGCCGACAAGAGTTCGAGTCCAGGCTCAGAGGCCAGTCAGTGACCAGGACCAGCCAGGCAGAGACGGGCACATGGAAGGGAAGGAGATTGCTAGTGGTAGACACGCCCCCCATCTTTGAGTCAAAGGCCCAGAACCAAGACATGGACAAGGACATTGGAGATTGTTACCTGCTGTGTGCCCCAGGACCCCACGTGCTGCTGCTGGTGGCCCAGCTGGGACGCTTCACAGCTCAGGACACCATAGCCGTGAGGAGGGTGAAGGAGATCTTCGGGGCAGGAGTCATGAGGCACATGATCATCCTCTTCACCCACAAGGAAGACCTGGCAGATGAGACTTTGGATGAGTTTGTGACCCACACTGACAACCACAGCCTGCACAGCCTGGTCCACGAGTGTGGGAGGAGGTACTGTGCCTTTAATAACAGGGCCTCAGGGGAAGAGCAGCAGGGACAGCTGGCAGGGCTCATGGTCCTGGTGAGGGGGCTGGAGTAGGAGCATGAGGGCTCTTTCCATAGCAATGACCTCTTCCTTCACGCCCAGGAGCTCCTTAATGGTGGCTACAGTGAGTACCAGGAAGCCTACAGGTGCTACCTGGCCAAGGTGAGGCAGGAGGTGGAGAGGCAGAAGAGGGAGCTGGAGGAGCAGGAGGACAGCTGGGTCCTCAAGTTCCTCCTCCAAGGCAAAGCGTGGAAGGTTTTGCACTCTGGGACTTGCGCTAGTTTTGTATTGGGCATAGCAATCCTCACAGTTATTTTTATGCTCATATATTCTAATGTTTGATAATTTGGACTTTGAAGAAGTTTCTAAAGGGTTCTGCAGGATTCTCAGATATCAGCATCACCTATAGAAAACCATGCTCCTGGTCTGCCAGACTTTGCTGCCCTGAGCCTCTTCTGTTCCCCATTTAGAATTCTGGTTGGGATTAGGCAGAGTTGGGGGAATCCTGCAGAGCAGGGGCAGGAAGGATCAGAAGAACCAGAGAAGTCAGGAAACACAGCCCATAGACTCTACTGACTGGGATTCATGGGGGCTCACAGAGATCAGGGAGCCTGTAGGGGTCAGACCTACTTCCTCTGCATATATGTTATGGCTACATAGCTTGGTGTTCTTGTGGGATTCCTAACAGTGAGAGTAGGGGCTGTCTCTGACTGTTTTGCCTACTCGTGGGACCATTTTCCTCCTACTGGGTTGCCTTGTCCAGCCTTGAAATGATAGTATGCACCCTGGTCTTACTGTAGCTTACTATGCCATGTTTGGTTGATGTCCTTGGGAGGCCTCTTCTTTTCTGAGGGGAGGTGTGTGGGGATCTGGAGGAGAAGGAAGGTGGTGGGGGAAAGACTAGAGGGAGGGGAGGGAGGGAGCAACTGTGGTTGGAGTGTATGAGAAAAGAATAAAATAAATAAATACAACTCTATGATGTACTTTTAGCATATCCCCATATTCCCCATCTTTCTCCTCCCATTAGTTCCTCTGCTCCCCTAGAAAATGTCACTTCTTCCATGTCAGATAGACACACATGATTTTTATTTATCTCCATAAAAATTTAGAATCTACAAAAGAGAAGATATGCAATATAAAACTGACTTAATTTAATTAATGAAATTAACTCCAGTTGCATCTATTTTCTGCCAATAGCATAATGTCATTGTTTTTCACAGCTAAATAAAATCCTATTGTGATGTCCACAGGTGTTGTGTGCAGGTCTTGTTTAGGTAACCATAGTGTACTAAGAGAGAGGCGGTCTCCTCCAAGGATGAATTTCCCAATAGGTTATCAATCCCATGTGGTCATCCCTAAACACATACACATAGTAACCATGATACATGGACTCAGCAGGTAGTATTTATGTGTACATGTGGGTATATAGGTATAATACAGGATAAGTGGTCATGAGGTTGAGAGGAAATAGGGAAGACATGGACGGAGTTAGAGGGGTTAGAAATGACGTAACTATAGTTGTCATACTAGAAATTCTCAAAAATAAACGTGAAAGGGTTCCATTGTGCTTATATATTATCACAATTATTTTTCTATTCTCCAATTTTAGACCACTTAGGTTGTTCCATAGTTGATCTGTTGTTAACAGTGCTGCCATAAACACTGATGTGTGGCTGTCTCTGTGGTGTGTTGACCTGTAGTCTTGGATGAATACGCTATTGTATATTTCATGTTTCAGCTTCCACCACACTGTGACACACAGCAATCATTCACATTCCCAAAGAAGAGGACACACTCTTCTTTGGGAAGTCAAAACTGGGGAAGTCAGGTGTATTTTCATTCTATATGCTATAGCTGGATTACATGCGCTATCTATTTTTAGTGTCTTGAAGACGCTTCATGCTGATTTCCGTGGTAGCTGGACAAGTTTACATCCCCACCAGTATCCGAGGGCGTCAGGTCCCATGGCCCTGGAGCTACAGGCAGCTGAGAATGAGTGCTGGGAAACCATGCTGGTCCTCTGAAACATACACTCAGCTGCTGAGCCATCCTTCCAACCCCCAAGAAATTTGCATTTCTCAAATGGTTAGTGATGCAGACATTTTCTTATGCTAATTGGTCATTTGTAGTCCATCTTGAGAAGAGTCTGTGTGTTAGCTTTAGCTCATTTATCGGCTGTGCTGTTGGATTTCTTTCTATCAAATTCTAGCTGTTTCAAGGTATTCATCTGATTTCTTTCTTTTTTGAGTTCTTGGTATTTCTGGATCTTAATCCTGTGGCAAATGAATGGCTGTGAAGGTTTTGCCCCACTCAGAAGACTGTCTCTACTCACTCAGTGATTGTTTATTATACCACACAGAAGCTTTTGAATTTCATAAAACCCCATCTTCTAAACATTGGCATCATTTTCAGAGTGACCAGAGCCCTTGTGGAAACCCCTTGCCTGAATCTTGAAGTAGTTCCTTTGCTTTTTCTTCCAACTGTTTCAGCTCTTACATCAAGACGACGGAGTTTGAGCTGATTTTCACAGACTGAGAGGCAAGGGGTACAGCTTTATTTTTCTACACAAGGATACCCAGCTTTCCCAGCATCCCTTGTTATCTTTTCTTTTGTTGTTGTTGTTTCTTTGTCAAAAGTCACAAGGTCACACCTGTGGGTTTGCGTTGTGTTATGGAATATTAATTGATGATGTGTTACATTTGTTTATTCTATGAAACATTTGTTTAATGATGCAAAAATATGTTCTTTTATGTCGCATTTGTTTTATGTCGCATAGTTGATGCTATGTTACTTCACCTATCTAAAACACCTGATTGGTTTAATAAAGAGATAAATGGCCAGTAGCTAGGTAGGAGAGGGGCAGATGGGGCTGCCAGGCAGAGAGAATAAATAGAATGAGAAAAAGGGAAGAGAGTGCAGCAAGAAAAAAGGAGGAGAGAAGATACCCAGGGCCAGCCACCCAGCTACACAGCAAGCCACGGACTAAGAAACAAAGAAAGTTACATAGACTAAGAAACAAAGAAAGTTACATAGAATAGAGAAAGATAAAAACCCAGAGGCAAAAGGTACATGGAATAATTTAAGAAAAGCTGGCTAGGGCTGGAGAGATGGCTCAGCAGTAAAGAGCACTAACTGACCTTCCAGAGGACCCAGGTTCAGTTCCCAGCACCTATAAGGCAGGTCACAACAGTCTGTAACTGAAAGATCTGACACCCTCACACAGACATACATGTAGGCAAAACATCAATAAACATAAAATAAAAATAAATTATAAAAAAATTAAAAAGAAAAAAGAAAATCTGGTTAGAAATAAGACAAGTTAAGGCTGGCATACATAAGAAAAAATAAGTCTCTATGTAATTATTTGGGAGCTCAGTGGAGGATCTTCCAAAAAATAAAGGAGAAAACCCCCCACAGATTTGTGTCTGGGTCCTCTATTTTATTTCATTGATCTGTGTATCTGGTTTTATGGTAATACCATGTTTGGGGTTTTGTGGGGTTTTTTATTATTGTTGTTACTATGCTTCTGTAGGATAATATCAAATCAGGTTATTGAAACCCCCAGCACTGTTCTTTTGCTCAGAATTATTCTTTAACTCTCTGGAATCTCTTTCCTTCCATAAGAATGTTATTTTTTTCTATTTCTTTGAAGACCATTGAACTTTTGATGAAGACTGTATTGAACCTGTGAGTTAGTTTTGGCAGTACTGACATTTTCACGACATTCATTCTCCCAGCTCGTGGATATGATTCACCCTTCCATCTTCTGGTTTCTTCAGTTTCTTTCTCTGTTTTATGGTTTTCATTTTATTGGATAGCTTTATTCCAAGGCATTTCTCTTACTGACCGTGGTGCTGTCTTTTCCATTAGACTGACTGGCCAGAGAGCCCCGGATCCACCTGTCTCCCTTTCCCCCCAGTTCTGGAATTACAGATGTGCACCGCTGAGCTTGGATTTTATGTGGACACTTGTTTGGCAAGCACTTTGCCCGCCCACCCTGCATCCATCTTCCCAACCTGATTTTCACATTTTTAAAAAAGATTAATTTTATTTTTGTTTGTGTGTGCACGTGTGACTACAGTGCCTGTGGAGGCCAGAAGAGGGCGCTGGATCACCCAGAGCTGGAATCACCGACTTGTGAGCTGCCTGGTGTGGGTGCTGGGATTCAAGCTCCGCTTCTCCAGCAGAGTAGTTCTCTGACCTGAGTAGTTCTCCAACTCATTTTCACCTTTTTTCTAATGGCTGAAGAATTCAGGAGAATGATGTTCTAGTTTCACACATGGAAATTACATTTAATTCAAACTTCAGTGCTCATCAAGTTTTATGAACACACAGCCTCTTGATCACAGTGGCTTTTGCTGCATGTGGTGTTGAGTAGCTATACCGTTCTCTCCAGTCTTCCAAGCCCAAGATGCCCACCCACTGGCTCTTTGTACTACTGAACTTAGACTTTCTGGTTTCTGTGTTTCTTGACTGATGACCCTGCATTCCCTAGGGTGAGATCCACCCTGATCCTGTAGCCTCTTCACTCCATTCCCCATTCATGCCTAGGCCTCTTGACTCCACTCTCTTGTATACCTCAGAACCCCCTGCTTTGTGAACGCTGTCCTTACCCTTTCCTGGGGCTGGAAAGAGGACGGAGACCTGACTTTTACAGCTATAATGAGATCAGGGTGGACTTATGACTAAAATAAGATTCTGTCCTCAGCTTTGTGTGTTAACATCCCATCTGTAGGGAGTGGGGCACTAGGTGAGACACACCCATTGCTACACAGTCCAAACACCCTCCTTTTTGCAAGTCCCCAGTGTTATAGTTTTGAAAACGGCGGGAGAGAGAGTCACACCATACAACAGGGCTCACATGGGAGGTTTATTGGCAGAGGAGAGAGAAGGGGCAGAAAAAACGGGGAAAGAGAAGGGGCAGAAAAAAAGAGGATAGAGAAGGGGCAGAAAACGGGACAGAGACCTGTTTCTGGGGGCAAGAGTGGTGGAAGAGGAAGAGACGGGAGGTGGATAAGGCCTGCCTTTTATAAGGAAACTTAGCCAATGAGCATGGGGGTGCTCTTAGTCGCTGCAGCTGAGGATGCATCCTGTCAGGACCCCAAGGGCAGGCCAGTCCAGATACCTGAATACTAACATTCCTCCTTCTTGTTTGTTATAAAAAGGTGGCGTTAGAAAGGGGTAGCAGGGATGAGGATGCCGTGTTCTCGCGACTGCTTCCTGCTGACCTGGGGGGCGTCGGTCATCTTTGGGGAACCTGGGATATCTGGGGTGTTGGCCATGTCCTGGGGTATCTGTCTGTTTCACTTCACTGTCCAGTCTCTGTATAACAGTCAAGCACCACATGTACCTGGCAAAATGCTGTTTGAAGTGGGTTCAAGGCGACTCCCTGGAGCTCGCGAGAACTTTGAATTTACACAGAGGGCGCAGTTGAGGAGCAGCCTGTCAGGACCCTAAGGGCCGGCCAGTGCAGATGTCTGAATACCAACACCCGGACCTTTATGATGGAATGTAAGGAGCCGCCAGGATGTCCCTTGGCGAGATAGTACCAGCGGTCCTACAGCCTGGAGGTATACAAATCCTTTGATGCAGGCCAGAGTGCTTGGGGCTTTGTTTTGCATTTCAGAGCCTTGGTCCTGTGGCCTCAGGCCCTAGCAGAATGGCATCAACCAATCAGCATTGGAGCCTCTCACCCTAGAAAAGCCGCTGCCTTTGGGTTTTTCGCTCTCTCTCTTCCTGCTCTCTCCTCTCTTTTCCCTTCCCCCAATTTTCCTCAACCAAGGGGTCCGAATAAAGGCGTGATTTGGGAAGGAATCTCGATTTCGTGGTCGCTTCTGCTTGCTGGACAAGGGATGCGTCTCACAATGGAACTACTTGATTCACCCTCACAACTTAAAAAATACGTTTTTTTTCTTTCATACTTGATTCAAGGAAGTCAAATGAGAGTGAAACTGAGGTGCCCCAGTGCAGACAGAAATGTGAACCTTGGGAGAGGGCGCTGATGGCAGAAATCACCTGAAAAGGCTCAGTTCCACTGGTTAACATACAAGTTAATTAAAATGACAATAAAAATCAAACCGCACCCAATAAGAAGGGCAGCTGCTACGATTTGGGAGCACAAGCACGTCCTGACTCTGCAAAGCATCCTAGCCACCCAGCTGCCCTCCTGCTCCTTCAGCTCCCACTTCTGCCTCTCCACCTCCTGCCTCACCTTGGCCAGGTAGCACCTGTAGGCTTCCTGGTACTCCCTGCAGCCATCGCTAAGGAGCACATGGGCGTGAAGGAAGAGGTCATTGCTATGGAAAGAGCCCTCACGCTCCTGCTCCAGCCCCCTCACCAGGGCCATGAGCTCTGCCAGCTGTCCCTGCTGCTCTTCCCCTGAGGCCCTGTTATTAAAGGCACAGTACCTCCTCCCACACTCGTGGACCAGGCTGTGCAGGCTGTGGTTGTCAGTGTGGGTCACAAACTCATCCAAAGTCTCAGCTGCCAGGTCTTCCTTGTGGGTGAAGAGGACGATCATGTGCCTCATGACTCCTACCCCGAAGATCTCCTTCACCCTCCTCACGGCTAGAGTGTCCTGAGCTGTGAAGCGTCCCAGCTGGGCCACCAGCAGCAGCACGTGGGGTCCTGGGGCACACAGCAGGTAACAATCTCCAATGTCCTTGTCCATGTCTTGGTTCTGGGCCTTTGACTCAAAGATGGGGGGCGTGTCTACCACTAGCAATCTCCTTCCCTTCCATGTGCCCGTCTCTGCCTGGCTGGTCCTGGTCACTGACTGGGCTCCAAGCCTAGACTCAAATGCTTTTCGGCCGAGGATGCTGTTCCCTGTGGCGCTTTTCCCACAGCCAGATTTACCCACCAGGAGGATCCTCAGGCAGTCCGATTCTGCTCCACAGTAGGCTTCTCCGCTCCCTGTGGATGAAAGTAGATTTGTGTCTCACTCAGCAAGTCTTCGGGCTTTGATGTCCTGGGTCCTTGCGGATACCTCCTGAAATCAATTGTCCTCATTCCCAGAAAAATAGGTGCCATTCAAATGCTCCCAACTGTTTGCCTGTAATTTTAGGTGGTCCTTGGCTTTCATGAAGTCTCTGCTGGGAGCCATGGGCAGGGGGTGGGACTGCCACAGGAAGGAGAGGCTCTGTTCCATCTGGACCACAGCAAATGTGCCATTTCTGAAGAAAAGGTCCCTGTGCTCTCCCCTGGAGGATGCTCAGGGCAGCTCCCCAGAAAACTGGTTGTGAAATAAGTATGAGTTAGCTAAGGAGGAGGCAGAGATGAAGTCATGGATGACACCACCTCTTTTACCCACAATGCTCCAGACATACTGTGTGAATGTGCTCAGCATATCCCACCCCCCCTCACCCCGAGGTTATTCCAGGTGGGAGAGCTGCAGTGGCCCACACTCAGAGACAGCTGGATTAGCCCAGGAAGCATAGCTGCAGTGGCCCACACTCAGAGACAGCTGGATTAGCCCAGGAAGCAGAGTGGGCACTTGGATTTGAGGTGAGGGACGCACACAGTTAACATCAGGAAAATGATACAAAGTGGGTGGCTGCAGAAGGGTGGAAGAGAAGATGGTTAGAATCAGAAGCAGACATGCTAGAAAGGCCATCCATTTGCTCAGCGTGGCCCAGGGCCTGTAACAAAAGGAGTGGTGGAGAGACACCATGATGCCAAGAGCTCAGATCTCCAGCCTTGAAGGGATGAGGACCCGGGGCTGTCCTGTGAGTCCAAATGAGTTTTAAGTGCCCTGACACTCCTAAAAATCTGTCATCTGGGGGAAAGTTGAGGGTGGCTCAGTGGTAGAGTGCCCATCCAGCATTGTAAGGCTTGGGGCTCAATTCTCAGTATCACAGAAAACAAAATCGAGCTGATTCCCTTTACTCTTTTAACATCCCTTAGTGTTTTGGGGGTGTTCTATATAAGACATAATCACTTTAGGGCAACTTTCCTTCCTTCCTTCCTTCCATTCTTTCTTTCTTCCCTTCTCCCTCCCCCTTCCTTCCCTCCTTCCCCTCTTCCCTCCCTCCCTCCCTCCCTCCCTCCCTCTCTCTCTCTCTCTCTCTCTCTCTGCTGAGAGGAGATGAGGGAAGAAAGAGAAACTGTCGCTGTTTAGTTGCAGGCCCTTCTAACCCTGAACATGTGTCAGAATCACGTTTCACCACATCGTGTGGAGGAGAGCATCACAGTGGAGTGTGTGTTTGTAAGCATGTGAGTCTCTGTGCATGTATGTCTCTGTGCATGTGTATGCCTGTGTGTATGTATGTATGTGTGTGTATGTGTACATGAACACAGCAGTGGCTTGGACACAGAGATCTGGAGACACGGGGAACAAACAGCAGCTGTCTTCTCCTTCTTGATCTTTACTGAGTGTGTGAACCTGTTTCCCAGTCTCAGTCCCTTTAGGACCTTGGTGATTTCTTACCTTCAACAATGGCTCCATGTGTGCTCTTCTGGAGGCCTTCCATTTTCTTCTGAAACCAAAACAGAAAAGAATTAAAGTCACGTCCACGTGGGAGCTGGCGAGGTGCTTTGACTCAGGTAGCTCAGGGTAACTGTCCTCGCATGGCCATTTCCCTGGCTAACTCTCGCACCTATGTTGACTGCAAACATCTGTAAGTAACTGGCTGGGGTGAGCAGGGGCATTGCAGCACAGTGTGCTATTGCTCCTCCTCACTCGTGGGAAAGCAGATGCTTCCCTGCAGAAGAACTGATGATCTCCACCAGGCTGGAAGTGTGAATGTGTGGAGCACTCCTGTATGAGCAAGAACTAGACAAAAAAAAAAAAAAAATACCTGGACCAAAGTAGATGAACCTGCCAGGACAGAGGAAATAATTGCTGTACTGTGGATAACAGTGGTCTGTTTGAAGTATCAGGCATTTCGAGCGTGGGAAAATGTTCCAGAGGCAAAGAGGCAAATACAGCAGGCTTTCCCTGGGAGGATGGCAATTCCTCCAAGAACTGACCGGGGAGGAAGGAGAGCAGGAGGACTGGCTGTCTCCCCACCCCTGGAGACGGTGGGAAGAGACTGTGGTACCATGATGAAAAGAGTCAATATACAAGACAGGATAAAATTCTCACTGGGGGTTTAATCACGCATCTTCCCTGCTTGGCTTTGAAGTCCTGCTCTGCCAAATAATCATGGATTTTGTACTTTAGCACATTCAGCCAGAGACTGGATGACCATGCTGTAAATGCTTTCTGGTTTTGGTGTGAGTGGTGTAATATTGTGTCTCTGGCTTTGGTGTGATGGAAAGAGAAGCATGCAGCAGGAAGGGCTAGCCTGTGACATCCCTGCACGAACTCTCATATCAAATTAGTCAGCTGGTTTTTAAAAGATTGTAGTTTTAAAACATATTTGTACTTGGAGAAATGCACATGAAAAAACATAGAATAAAAAAGATACATAGTAAGAATAAATTTTAAAAAACATAGACTAAAAGCAAACAGCCACCGTTTGCAATGAACGGGTATAAATGGCTGGCTGCTCCTGGCTGTTCTCCTGCAGTTGCACCACCTGAGAAAAATCAAAACATCACAGACGTACTTCAGGAATTTTGGGTTTTTCTTCTTTTAACCTCCTGTCTCATTCTCTCATTCCGGCCTCCACAGCAGTCAGTTTTATGATGTTTTTAAGTATTTAAGTATTTTAAGTATTTAAGTATTTTAAGTATTTGCATATGTATTTACATTCTTAGACAATTTTCAGTCCTGTTTTTTGCATGTTAAACTTCGACATGAATGTCCTTTTTGCAACATCTTATTCATTTTCTATTAATAGACATCAAACTGTTCTGAAATCATTTCTTTTCAGAACAAAGATAATCCCCATAGCTACCCCTTGGCACCTCTGTTGAACAGCTAGTTCATCTGGGGTACACATTTTCTGATGGCTGGATATGGCCAGGTTTAACTCTTGAGTGGATCGAGTCAGCTCTTGCCTATCTAGTCTTCCAGGCAAACCTCAAATCTCCATAGGACTCCAAGATGGTCTCTGCATTTCTGTCACTCTTAGGACTTAGGACTGGTCGTCCGCTGAATTTGGGACATGGCAAGGCTTATGTGCTACCGATAGTGCTTCTGCTATTTTGTCGTTCACAATTTTATTTTGCAAAGAAAAAGGCTTTTCTTGGGTCTCTTCATAAAAACCCATCCATTCTTTCCATATTTCCAGAATATCTTAAGGCATCTCCCTCTCCTCCTCTACCCCCTTCTTTTCCTCTGTTCTGCTCTGCCTGTCCACCTCTTTATCCCCCCTTCTCCCTACCCTGCTCTTCTCCCCCTCCTTTCCTTGCACCCAGAGAAGAACATACTTCTCTTAGCTCATACTGTTCTTATCACTGTAAGCTATACCCTGTTCTTAGGAAAATTCTTCGGTCATAGAGCACCGTTTCTACTCATTGTCCGAGACTTGACTGTGAAGGACACAGTGCCAATGGCAATGAAACTGAGCTTCCCCGCTGTGACTTCCCTGCAGACACTCATCGTATCCAGGCTTCTTGCATGCACATCTTTTTCTTGTGTTCCCTGTGCTGTTAGTGACAGGCCACCAGGATTTCTATTAAAGTTACATGAGCTGCCCGGAGTCACACATTTGCCTTATAGCTAACTCTCCCCAAATCGCTCTTTTTGTCTGTGTCGTCTCTTGGACTTCTCACCTGCTACATCCACGGCTGTCACGCCAGTGTAGCAGAAATGCTGACTGGGCAGGCAAATATTGCCGGAAGGATTGGGATTCGTGCTTCTCGGAGCTGTGTGTTCCAGGCAGTCCCTTGGCAATCAGTTGTGGTGTAATGCCACCTGAGTCGCCATTTGTACTGACTCGACTTCGCTGTCCTTGGAGCCATAATGTGTGTCTTTTCCCTTGTCTGTGTGTTCTTTGTGATCCTTACATATTGCTAACGGATCAGACTATTCCAGGCAGTTGTGGATATAAACAAGACTGCTGAGGACATTTTTGAATTCTGCTCCACTATTAATTAAAGCCTTAAAAAAGTAGCCAGTTCTGGGAATTGCCAGAATCATCATTAGGACAATTCCTTGATGATGTGGAATAAAAGGAGTTAATCTTAGCAGGAAAAACCTTAGAAGCCTTCTACAGGAAAACAGCATTAGGCATCTATGTACAACTTAACAGGAGGCCTATGCAACCTTCCTTATGGCCAGAAAACCTAGGCTAATTACAACATCTGACCCTGAGAGTCGGGAAGGGAAAGGAGTTGAGATTAATGGTACAAAATGAGTCTCAGAAAGTTTTTCCAGGAAGATAGTAGCCTTCTTCTTCTTTCTCACCCAGACACACAAGGTCACTTAGCTGAGCCCAAGTCAGCCACCTGGTACAAGCTGATAAAGGTGGGCTAACTCAAGAACAATGGTCTCTCTAATAACAAGAAAAAAGTAGGGGTAACTTTACAAATGTAAGGAAGCAAAAGTCCTTGTACCCATGCCAAAGCATCTTCAAAGATTCTCTTTGTAAAACTGTTTTGTGCTGATCTTTTCTATTTTATAATCTGATGATGTATGCCTTTACCAAGTTTTTTGTCTGTAAAAATATAAATACCTCACACTAAGAGAATAAAGACGCAGCAGTATGTCTCATTGAGAATGACTGTCTGTCAATTTCCTCGCCGTATCCTGATTTCTCCTGTGCCTTCACCCTGATTCCCCACGGTCTGAGTGGCTCCCCTGAGCCGGTCCGTGGCACTCACCCACTGGGTAGTTGAGGGAGATAATCCCTAATAAATCAATACACCTGCTGTCCTGGAACCCTGTGTATGATGCTGCTGTCCCATGCTCTGGCCACAAGCTGGAAGTCTCTCCAATACCAACACAGAGAAAGAAGCATACTTCTATATCTAAGTTCATGTTTTCACAAAACAAAAATACCATTTGCCTCCTGCCAAGAATCACTCAAAGGTGTGATTCTGTTTTGTTTTGAAGGATTTCAGTTAGAACCTGGCTTGATTCTCAGTGTCACTTGCATGTGTGCAATGTGGCTGTCACAACCAAACTCAGCAACATTAGAAGGGAAGGTTCTGAATTGGTTTCCAAAAAATCAGACTGACTGTATGAGACATATGTCCCACTAAAGGACAAATTCGTTGACAGATATAAGCAAATGCCCAGATGCCCAGAGATGAGACAGGGCGCATGAGAAGGAGACACTGAAATGGTCACACAGGAGAAGAGACTGACAACAGCCTAGGAAAAGGGAGGGGAGGGGAGGGGGCGTGTGAGGGGCACGAAGGGATGCTGTGGCTGTCAGCCGGCAGTGCGCACAACAGGGGGGCGATGGAGAATGGACACGGATCTCTGCTCCAAAAGGAAAATTCTGCTAATTTTCCGCAGCGTGGGTGCAGAGGTCACGGGAGATTGGCAGGCAGTGTGTGAGCAGCAGGGGGTGACCAGGGGACAGGTGTCACTCAGGGAGAAGGCAGAAGCAAACACACGAAGTGAACATTCTTGTCTGAAACCAGCCGAGCTGATTTATCCCGATGCTTTATTTTACCCAGGAGTGAGAACACAGCTGGGGATCCACTGCATAAGAGACGGTCTTTCTGTTTCCTGTCTTTCTGCTTCCTGATGCGTAAGAACCAGGCTGGCAGCTATGACACAAGGGGTAGAGCAAGGGCTGCACAAGGTTGAGGACTTGACTCTGAGACCCAGAACGCTAGTGAAAAGCTGGAGATGCTTGCCTGCATCCGCAATCCCAATGCCACACACAGTGAGGCAGCCAGTGACGACAGGGAAATTGGCCAGAAGCTGTCAGGCCAGCAAGCCCATGGTGTAGCAGAAACAGGAAAGATGCTGTTTGCACTGGGTAGAAGGGTAGAAGTTGCTTCAGAAAGTTGTCCTCCTACAAGTGTCCCATAGCACCGGTGTGTGCTGCACTCTCTGACACAACTAAAAATAAAAACATCTTCACTGATACCTGCTCCACCCATCTGCCTCTCCCCTGGGCCTTTATATCCAGGTCCGGGGGTCACAGAGCAGGTTAGTGACCAAGAGTCCAGGAAAACCCACCCTCTCCCGTAAGATTTAGCTAACCAGAGAAGCACTCACAGGAGTCTTGACCTCAAGGCTGTTGACCTGCCAGTGTCTTAGGCTGTGTTATGTATGGGCTACGCAGAATGGGAAGAATAGGGTGGTTTCTGAACAAGGTCAGGAGACAGAATTCACTGACTGGTCTTCTAGGGGAGGACTGCATCATGATGGAGGGAACACGGAGATTCCACCCTGGTCTGTAGAGCCTTAAGGCCCCATGCTGACCTCCTAGAGGTGAAGCCTAACTGACCTCAGTGGGCTTTGAGGAGTCTGGGGTAAAAATGGAGAAGAGTTCGCCACCTGCTGGGGATCTTGGGAAAACCTGCGGGCGCTGGGACTTTAGTTTCCCATCTGGCGAAGAGGAAAGAACATGGGTTCAGCTTGGTTAAACCAAGGGTTTCAGAAAGGCGCAGGCAATGGGCGGAAAGTCCCAGCATCCCCAGGGGTCTGGGGATGGTGACATAGAAATTTCAGAGCTCTGCCCCACCATATGCTGTGGCTGATGCTCACTTCACTGTCTAGGGCACCCAAAGTACCAGAGCTCGCCTGGGGGTTCCCTAAAGAGGAGCAGAACAGGTCCCCGTTGGTCCTCCCAGCCCCCAAGGGGCTGTCAGAGCCATGGTGGGTTCCTCCTTACCCGGGCCAGCAGGGCTCAGCCTCCAGTCACCAGCGTGGATCACTTGCAGGCAGGCTGAGGACCTGTGCCTGCTGGATGATGCTCTCACAGAAGTCCTTTCTGTGAATTACGCAGAGCCTTAACTCCAGAGTCAGGAAAAGAAGAAAAAAGACGGTGACGCGGCACGCGCCACTGCCCCGCAGGCTGTCCCCTAAGTCGGGGGAGGGGGGGGGGAAGCCTTGAACGCTGATCTGAAATCCGCTAGAACACAACAGAGCTGCCGTGGTAAATGGCCGCTTCCTGTGGAAAGCTGACAGGCCGCCCTGCCCTACACATTTCCTCTTCAGGAAGGTCTGAGCACACAAAGCATTGGGAGTCAGATGCTGGACGGTGGAGGAGAGCCCCGCCCCCCAGGTTCCAGAAAGACCTCTTATGACTGGAAAGTGCTGGGCCCCAGATCCCCCCCTTCCCCCTAGCACCCAAGGTGAGCATCTGCTCACCCACAAGACCCTGGGCCCCACATGACCACTTTGTCTTAGGATGGTCCCCTAAACGGGGGCAGAAAAGCACTACTGGTTCCAGAGGGCCTGGACAGCCCCCCCCTCAAAGAGCAACTGAGCCCAGACATGAGACTGGGTGCTGACTGCCTCTTCTCTGCTATGTGGAGCATTTTTTACCTGACTGCACCTGTTAAGTATTGAACCTTGAGCATAAAACCCAGCTCTGGCTTATGCAGGTGATTCTCATCTCAGAAATCCCCCATGATGCTTCTGTGGCAGGGAAGTGTGCTTGGCTTTAGATTATGGATACTAGGATTTCAAGGGAGCTAACGGGGTGACACACTAAGAGACTGCAGTGAGGTGGGGGCCGGAGGGGAGAGTTTAAAACCAGATAGATGCAGTCCTCCACATCCATTTTCAAGAGAAGACATAATTCAAGCTGAGCACGGTGGTTTTTTCTTATCATTGTCAGAGAGCTGAAGCAGGAGGATTGCCTTGAGTTAGAAGGCAGCCAGGCCATCGAGTGAGACAGTCTAATAAGAAGCCATAGCTCTTCCTCCAGAGGATGTGGTAGCACCTTTATTAGTGTCACTGTCCTTTCTCCTAATCAGTAGTGACCAGCTGTGCCTTTATCCAGAGGGAAATGAGCTCCCTGCATCCTGAGGGCAAGAGGAAGGTCTGCGAGGAGAGGAGAGGGCGTCAACCTAAGTTAGAGCCGGTGTCCCTGCGGAGCAGGGTCTGACCTTGCTGATGTTTGCATTCCACCAGCTCCTTCTGCTCTTCACGTGGAGAGGGAAGAAAGATTTAAAAAGATAAACATCTCAAAGCAAAGGGGGATAGGAAGGACAAAGGGTCTAAGGACTTCTGTTTCTTTCTTTTTTTTTTTTAAGAAAGAGAGAGAGAGAAAGAAGAAAAGAAAAAGAAAAGAGAAAGGAAAGAAGGAAAGAAAAGAGAAAGACTTCTGAGGAATGGTTCTGTTCCTGTTAGAGTTTTATCCATTTTGATTTTTATTCACTCCTTGGTTTTTATATTTTCACACAGTTTCAACCTAGCAGACAGCGCTGGAATGAGTTCGGTTTGGTTTGTTAGGGCAGGGTGGGAGGTGGGGAGGAAATCAACCACCCTGATGCCTCCTGGCAGGTTGTAAGTCTTCAGACAAAGCCAGAATCTCTCAGAAACCTGTCAAGAATTCACACATTAACACCCCCCCAACTAGAAATTGAACCCAGGACCCTGAGCTAGGAATACTCGATCCTCCTGCCTCTGCCTCCTGAGTGGCAGCCCATCTTGAAGTAATTTCTTTGTTTAAAGAAAAAGATGAAAAAATATTTGATAGCTTCCAAACTCGATATCTGTTTTCACAGAGAAACAAATTAAGGTCAAAGAAGTCACGTGTTTGTGTTCTCTAGAAAGCAGGCAGTGGCTCTTCCGTCCTTGTGACTGTTAGTTAGGGAAGCCAATTCCCAGACCCTGGGCTTTGGTTTGAGCACAGGAAAGAAACTCCTGGCCAGCTATCTCGTCAGGGATCTCTGTGGAAGGGAGGACAGGGGGACCCTAAGAGCCTCAGGTGCGGGGTGACTTCAAGAAAACAGCTTTCTAGACACAACAGGGCAGGTGCACACGTGATCACAGAGGCTGTGGCGGCACGCCCAACACCCGAGCAAGTGCAAGCAAGACATAAATGCCCCACCAACCAAGAAACTAGTCACAAATTATAACTTCTAGGGGAAGGAAAATCGATTCTCTTCAATAAAGTGACACTGGGTGTATCAGCCACACCCCAGGGCAGGCCTCATGCTCAGGAGTACTGACCAACAAATCCAGCTTCGTGTTGCTGTTAAGACATAAAAAACAAACAAACAAACAAAAAAACCATGAAATTCTGAGAGGAGGTAGGTGGTGAGGGGCTTGGGAGGACTTGGGGAAAGTGAGAGAATATGACCCAAATTTATTATATGAAATTACCGAAGAATAAGTTTTAAAAAGAAAAGACAATGCTTGTTCTCTTTGTGCTGTGATTTTCTCCCCATTTACAAGCTACCAGGAGTTCTCGCCGTTTTAAGGGAAGAATGAACCACAGGGACGATGAAAAGGTCTAAAGGAAAACTTTAGTCAAACAATTTTATTTTTTTAAAAAAAAATCCTCTGAATTATATAGTTAAAGTTGAGACTCATCACCTCCGAAGCCTTTGCAAAGCTGATAGATACCATGTTTCCCGCAGTACTGCGAGCTCTGAGCAGGGCTCTAAGTATTCCTTTTTTTAAAGATTTTCTTCCTAGTTAAAACATCTTCTAAGACCAGCATTATCTGCTATGCTGGTCCCCAATGGCCTTAGGCGTCTTTCTGTAGACCAGCAGGTAGATCAGGAAGGCCACACCCAGGAAAATAGCCACGCCCCGTCCCCAGCTCTTCCTGTAAGATTTCTGCCAGTCCCACAACCCAGTTAGCAGCCTGGTGCGCAGGGGCCTCTGCATGCGTCTTGCCACCATCTCTGCCACCTTGGTGACTTGGTCCTGGGGGTTAGAGCCCCTCAGGGTCCACACCAGATCATACACTTCATTGGAATAGTACGCGCCCCCGTGCTCCCTCACCAGGCTAGCGACCAGGCCCAGCAGCTCCTCAGCCTGTGCCTCGCGCTCGGGGCCAGTGGTTCGGTTGTTTAGGGCGCACACGCGGCCCCTGCACTCAGCCACCAGCTCCCGCAGCGCGCGATTGTCTGTGCATTGCACATAATCCTGCAGAGACTCTCCTGCCAGGTCCTCCTTGCGAGTGAACACCACAACAGTCCGCGCCATCACCTGCTCCCCGAACACCCGCTTCACCCCAGCCAGCACCTGGCTGTCCTGAGTGGTGAAGCGACCCAGCTGGGTGACCAGCAGCAGCGCGTGCGGCCCGGGCGACGTCTGTAGGAAGCACTGGGCTGTCTCCAAGCACGAAGGGTCGGTCTGTTGGACCTCAGAGCTGAAGACATCCGGAGTGTCCACCACCTCTACATACCAGCCGGCCCATTTCCTGTTGGCCCAGGAGCAGGATCTGGTAACAGGCACAGCCCCCAGCTTGGATATGAAGCACGTCCGGCCCAGGATGGTGTTACCAGTGGCACTCTTGCCGGTCCCGGTCCTACCTACCAGGATGAGCCTCAGAGGGGGCCCCCTTGGGGCCTGTGAGTCCTCCTCCAAGCCTGAGGACCAGATAGGGCAACACTGAATCAGAGACACGCCTGATTTTTTCCCTGGGACTCGCCTGTGTTCTAACCTTCAGCCCAAAAGGGGGCAAACCGCGGTGCCTGCTCCCCTTGGAAGCTGGTGCTCCCATTTGCTCTGGGCTCTCAGAGCTCAGGCTCCTCCCCATCTTCCCTCTCTGCCTTTGTATTCTCTGCTCCTGTAGGTGCTCCCCTGCCTTTCAGAAAGTGTTCATTATAACTCCTGGGTCTACCAGGATCTCTGGTCCTGCACACACAGGCCGACCTGATGCTGATTTGACCCTAATGTTCCCCCCGCACAGATGCTGATCATCAAGCACAGGGGAGCACCTCAGTCTCAGGCACAGGTTGGATGGCAGCCCACCAAGTGCTTGTGTAAGAACAGGAAGTACTCAGGCTAGGGTATACCTCTCCTACGGAAGTGGAGACAATGTGGGCCTCCCCCCACCCCGGGCTGTTAGAGAGGAGAGTTCACCTGCTTCCCTCTTTCTCCTCTCTTGTCTTAAGCTAGCTCCTAAAAAAGAAAGTCCCCCATTTTAGATAATATATTATTACATTTTATCTATGGGGGCGCCATATCACTGTGCCCTATGGAAGCTAAAGGTTGAGTTTTAGGGGTCAGTTCCATCCTTACATCACGTGGACTCAGGGGTTGAAGTCAATTCATCAGGCTTAACTGCTTGTGCCTTTACCCACAGTCATCTCTCTGACCCCCCCAAAATACTAAATACGCAGTTAGTCTTCTATTCTAACACTGGAGACCTGGTGAGTGGGGTTTACTCTAGTACTGGGTTTCCCAGCCTCTGTGTCATTTTTGTGGAGACCAGAGTAGGTTTAGGATCCTCCTTCATGCTGTGGGAACCAGGGACAGGGGTCAAAGCTGTGATCTTCTCTCAGCAGGGCAGGGACAGAGACACAGTCAAATGGTCCTGCTGTTTCATCCCAGGGGCTTCCAGATCTGAGGAAGCTCCACCCACTTCCTACCCTTAGTGCCCACACCAGCCAGGATGTTGTTGAGAGAAGGGCTGTTACCATAGGTGCTTTCCTCGTCTCTTGCCATCTTCCTTCCTCCCATGCTTCTCAGGACTCTCGGTCACGATTTCCTCATTCATGCGCTCATTCCTGCAAACGGACAAAACCAACCACAATGGCAGGCTGAGTCTAAAGAGCAGGGGACACTGCAATGGCAAAGCAGGGCTTTAGGGGCCAGGTGAGCAGAGACATGGGGGGGGGGCTTTGTCACCACAGGAAAATCTGCTGTTCATTATCGATAGCATCTGGATTTCTGAAGAATAGTTTCCGGGGGGACCAGAAAGATGGTCGCAGTGCTAGCTTGACAACCTGAGCTTGCTCTCCTGAGCCCAGTAAAGAGGACGGAGAGAACCAGCTCCACGAAGTTGTCCTAGGAGTTTCTGAGCCCTTCTCTTTAAGCAACTTCCCTTCCACCAAAGATGTTCTGACTGTATAGTTATTTGATACAACCAAGCACGCTCTGGTCATGTGTGCCTGATCCCAGGAGTCCCTAAGCACAAAGCACAGTGTCCCCCCAGTCTGTTGCTCTAGCCTCATTTCCAGTGAACAGGCCTCAGTCTGTGACTGCACAGACCCCAGATTCAGTCTCTCCAGCCCTCTCTGGCTTTTCTCTGGTGAGAGCTCTGCTCCCACATTCTTGTCTGAGTGCTTATCTGCCTTTCTCCGTCATTTCAGAATCTATCTCTGTGTCTCCACTATGGGTGATGGGTTTCCTCCCACACTCCCCCCTGTGGGTACCACACACACAGAAAAGGAAGATGTTAACTCAACACCCTGTCTCCTGAAAGAGGGGCTTTGGGAATAGGTTGGGTTAACACCTCTCCCCTCTCCCCAAAGCCTTTAGTAGAACTCACTGTGTGGTCCTGTGTCACTGTTCTGGGTGCAGGAATCAGGAAGTTCCCCCAAATGATGTAGAAATGAAGAAGCTGCCACAAGACTGAGAGCAGCGAACAAGACTTCTGCAGGAGCTTGAAGACCTTGTCCTGGGGGGGGATGAGGAAGCATGTGCATGGACTCAGGGGAGGCCAGGGCAGGCCCCCAGGACTCCCCAGAGCTCAGAGTGGAAGCCAATAGTATTTTCAATGTTTTTTTTAAGAGAAAAACAAACACTGAATGAAATCTTGGGTGGCAAATGGCTTTTATTACCTGGGAATATAAAGCAAGAACAGTTCTACATGCTTAAGAGAGCTCAGGAGTTATCTAGTTTCTTGCCTTGGTGTTTCTCGGAAATATTTAGGTGTTCCCCTCCACATCGCATCTCTTGGACCCATCCTCAGTGGTTCTGCTAGAACAAGTGGATCGTTCCTCACGAGGTTAATCCACACCCAGCATTTGAAAATGAGCTATTTCTCTAACTCTTCACTGTAGACATGAAAAAACTGTGAGGTCCCTATAGTTGGCGCGGGACAAATTTTAATCAGGAAGCAAAGGTTTAAATGACAGGTGCGGACAGGGCTTGATGGCCAAGTTCCATTCCTCTGAAGTGTGTTAGAGCCCGCCCCCCACCTCGCACACACATACAGGTGTGAGAATAAGAGACTTCAGAGGGGCGCAGACTTGGCACATCAAGGTTGGCCTTGAAAGCATGGTTTATAGAGACATAGAAGCATCTTCTGCGTTTGTTGAATGTACAGTTTGAGGAATGCTCTCTTCTAAGCCATGCTTTGCTCCTGGAATAGGATCTAGAATAGGTTTCTCTTACCGTATGAACGAAGTTTGGGAAGAGACAAGATCTGCCCATCAAGAATTTGTGTACTCCTAAGACTTACTCTGAACTTGCTCAAGTTGAAACCCAGGCCACCCCTCAGACGTCTGGACGCCAACTCTTTCCTGCGCCGCATGCGTTTGCACGCTGCATGCTGCTCCGGCGTAGTGCTTTGTAAAATGCAGGTGTGTAGGCAACAGATACTTTGCTCTCACAGCCCAGCCCCCTCTCCACCCCGCTCACAGGCTCAGGCTCACCTTTCTTGGTGACAGACTTTAAAGTGGCCCAGAGAAGCCCCAGAGAACTCCTGCCTTCCCTTCAGCCAGGAGTAAAGAGGTCTCTCGGTGCTGGTGCTGAGGGCGGAGCAGAGAGGAAGTCACTGGGCGGCCTGGGTCCCAGAGATCAGGAAACCCAGAGAAAGGCCGGATGATGACGGCTTAAAGAGACAGAAACATTTGCCATGCAGTTGTGGTCTTGGCATTTCCCTATAGAATCAAGCATTGTGACCAAGAGGTGTCTGTGTCCAGCGGGGTCAGTAGCATCAAACATGCTGCCATAGCCAGGGAAGAAGGGAAGGCAGATCTAGGGCTCCGAGGTCTCACTCTGTCCTAGATTTGGTTACTGCTAATCTTCAGTTTTCTTTTGCTCTTTAAGGATTTCTCTTACTATAAATTAGTTTCCAGGTTGAGACAGGAGGATGACAAATTTAAGAGCATTTTAGAGTACTCAAGAAGACTCCAGACTCTCCAGGTGTGGTAGTGCATGGCTGTACTCCCAACACTTGGGAGGCAGAGGCAGGTGGATCTCTGTGATTTTGAGGCCAGCCTGGTCTACAAAGCAAGTTCCAAGTCAACCAGGGCTACAAAGAGAAACCATGTCTCAGAAAACAAAACAAAACAAAACAAAAGACCGTCATCTCAAAAAAGACAAAACACCAAAGACTAGGGGTGTAACTCATTGATAGAGTATTTACCTAGAATACCCAAGGTCCTGGGTTCTATGCCCAGTTCTTAAGTAAACAAAAAAGGAAAAATTAAAAAAAATAGAACACCTAGTATCACTGAGGCTGATATTGGTTATTAGTGATTAATTTTTAAATCAGTGCATGCAGACTTCATTAGTTCCTATTTCACTAAGTAAACACTTTTTATCCAGAGGTGTGAGTTATTTTTGAATCTCTTTTAATGATGATTGGAATAATTGCATGATTTTTTCTTTTGATCTATTAGTATTGCAAACTATGCTGTTCCTATACGTGTATGTGTGTGTGTGTGTATGTATGTATCCTTGTGCATGTGTGCGTGTGCATGTGTGCATGCGTGTAAAGACTGGGTTCCAAGGCTTGTGGACTATTGAGGTGGGAGACAGAACGGTGGTGAAAGGAGCCACTAGGGAGTCATCTTGAGATTTATGGCTGAGAAGGAAAGGAAAGAACAGGATTGGGCAAAGACAAGTTAGACTGAGACACAGTCACAACAAGTGGTGACTCCACATGGCACTCTACAGTTTGCACAGATCTTGAGACTGAAGAAGAGGGGACTGGATTTTATAACGATTTTATTCTATCAGCTGGTTATTAAATGTAAACCTCCCCTGGAGAAAACACTTAACCTAGAGGCATCTCTCTTCAGCAGATGCAACCTCTGGGCACGGGCAATAGCCAGACACTGGGGACTGCCAGCTGACCAGGTGGAGGGAAAGCCAGTCTCTGGGCCATTCCTATAGGTTGGGCATGCTGATATTTCTCTTGTTCCACCCTTTGAGCTTATGTCTCAGCATAGCTTTAAAGATGTCCCCAACAAGCACAGACATGTCCAACTCAAGGGAGATCAAGGCAGGAAGTATCGTGAGTTTAAGGGCAGCCTAGGCAGTCCTCAAAATAAAAACTAAAAAGGGGTTTGGGGATATAGCACAGTGACATAATGCTTACCTAACGTGTAAGGCCCTAGGTTCATCCTCACTAGAGAGAGTGGGAACCTCCTCAAGGAACCTTCTTCCTGCCCCATCCTCTCCACTCTTGCCCTTGTAACACCACACTTAGAAGGAGCCTTGTCCCTGTGTCCTATAGCATCTGGCCATGTGGCCATAGAAGTCGACACATACAAGAGAGAAGTGAGGAAGAAGGACCAGACCGCAGCTGAAATGAGACAGCAGGGCCTGCTGTGAACTACTGATTCACAACAGTTCACTTTATTCTTGTGGCGTAGAGCAATTCTGGGAAATGATTCAGACCACAGACATATTAAGATATTATTGACAACCGTCTTGTGGTTTCTTGCACAGCCCTTGTTTGTGAAGAATTTCTGCTTTATCGAGCATTCTGCGATGACAGCCGTGTCCCCAGGGCTCGTGAGGCCCTGATGTTTGGCTGTGTGACTGGAGTGACAGGGAGACTGTGCTCTACATTTTCGATGATTAACGATTGCATTCGTGTGGCCGGTAGCTGCCCTTTGAGCAGCAGTTATATTTATTTTTCAGTGCTGGGGATTGAACCCTGGGCCTAGCACATGCATGCTAGGCAAGGGCTGTAGCATTAAACTGCATCTCTGGCCCTCTTTTTACCTCTCATTTGAAGACAATGTCTCACTGAGTTGCCCAACCCAGCCTTGAATTTTCTCCGTAGCTGAGGCATGCCTTCAACCTGCCATCTGCCTGCCTCAGCCTCTCCAGCTAACCGGTATCACAGGCCTGCATTACAGACCTCCGGGCTTGGTGAAGGCATACTTTTTAGCAGAACGATACAGAATACTGTAGGAGGGAAGAGGCACAGGTAAAGATGTGATAAAAATTGCAAAGCAAAAAGAACAAATGAATTTAATATTTTTAAAAATCCCAAGCTGTGGTGGAGGGACGCATTACTGACAAGTTTTACAGGGCTCTCCTGTAAGCTTCATTAGCCTGCTGTCCTTTGGGGAGGTTTAGACTTGGCATACTTTGTGAGGATTATGAGTTCAGAGGGTATTTAATCTGAACACACCCTGAAAATATCCAGACTCTCATAATAAGATCAATTGCTATAAGTTGCTCTCCCCCACACCCACTCTTTCAGAACAAACGCCACAGCAGCCAGGCTGGCGGTGCTCTCCAGAGAAGGCGGCTCTGTTGCCTGTGACGGGAAGAGGACGCAGAATAAACACAGTCATCCCCCTGCTTCTCCTGCGAAGAGTCTGCTTCATGTCAATTTGCTTTGAATCCTGAGACTTGGCACGTTGGGAAGTAAAGCGGTTTTTCTACTACAGCTCATTGCTGGCTGTCAGAGTTTCACGGGAGAGGCAGGTGCAGAGCCAGACACCCCAGAGGTGATTGTGAGAACACAGTGATGTCACTGAGAGGCGGGCACTGCCGGCACAGGAAGCACAAAGCTGTGTCCCTTGTGAGTTTTCCATCTGTGATGTCAGGTGTAAGTCACTGTCCTTCTCTTGAGGATAAGGGTCATGATGTAAAGACAGTGGCCACTTTCTTGGATCATTCACGGACGAAGCTTGGGCGGGGACGGTCCCATATCTGCTCCAGTGTGCCATTCTCACGCTACACAGACAGCCATCTCCTCCTCACCCCAAACCTCTTTTAAATGCGTGCTCAGGAGTGGATGAACACATATTCGGTGGTCCTTTTTTATTTGTGAGTTAGGGGCTGGAAAGATGGCTCATCAATTAAGAGCGCTTGTTATTCTTCCAGAGGAGTGGGTTCATTTCCCAGCACCCACATGATGGCTTGGGCCATTCAAAACTAACTATTCACAACTCAGTTCCAGGGGATCCAATGCCCTCTTCTGACCTCTGCTCTCTTCTGACCTCTTCCCTCCCCTGACCTCTGACCTCCATAGGCACCAGGCTTGTATGTGGTGCACATACATACGTGAAGACAAAACACTCAAACACATTTTAAAAGTCTTTATTTGTGAGTTAATATGATGTCATTCTTCATAAGAACCCACTCTCATATTGACTCTATTTTCTGGATGCTTGCAGAGGGGTAGTAGAAAGATGGAGGCATTTCAGCCATCACCCTCTGCAGGCAAACTTACGAGATTAGTGCTCATTCGATCGAGATAAGTGGTAAACTGTTAGGCTGGCATCTAATTGTCTTACACTTTACTTTATAGAAACCCTTGCTATATCGTTAGAGTTGCTTGAGACCAATTTAGAGAGGTTTGGATGGAATTATTAGGGCTTTGCAAAGGCTCGGGAATGCAATGATGGCTTCCTTCCTTGAGACTACAATGTAGGTCTTCTCAGTCTGCTATGTAGCTTTATGTTGGAAGTGTTCTATTCAGAACAAGGGGTCCTCTAGTGTGAAGTACAGTGTAGTGGGAATGGAGCAGGTTTGGTGGGAGCTGTGAATGGGTCAGGGCTTCTGTCTGCAGGGTTTGCAGACAAGTCTTTAAAGGCACATGCGAGGTGGTGCCTCTTACAATCCCATCTGAGCACATTCGGAGCCCCTACTTCAGCGAGTGACACGGCAGAGCTGCTATGACGATGCAATGGGCTACTAAAATGAAGTCTCTGTGTGTCTGTGAACTCAGGGCTCACACAGAATTTGCCTTCTTCCCTGTTAGCCCGGTAATGAACAGAGCTGGCCAACACTGCCTTTAGACTTTACAATGCTCTGGTGGTCTTGGGGAAGCAAACTCACCAGGGGAGGAGTGCTGCCACCTTGGGAAGGTGTGAAAGAGGTCACTCGTGTCTCCACAAGTGCACCTCAGTGCTGTGGAATAATCCTTCTGTACACATGAGTATGTATTACTCTCATTGTTAATAAAGAACTGACTGGCTGAGAGCCAGGTAGGAATTCTGGGTGAGACAACCAAACTAGGAGAATGATGGGAAGAAGGGTGGAGTCAGAGGAGACATCAGCCAGCCATGGAGGAAGCAGGGTGTGTAGAAAATGAGGTAACGAGTCATAAGTCACATGACAAAGCATAGATATGAAATATCTAATTTAATTTAAGTGTAAGAGTTAGCTAGTAACAAGCTTGAGCTATCAGACAAGCATTTGTAATTTATATTAACTCTCCGAATCAATTATCTGGGAAATAGCTGTCCGTTATTTGGGAACTGGAGGCTGAGACAGAAACTCCACCTAGACCTCAGAGAACATAGAAACAGGTGACTATGGGACCCTCACCCCTTATTCTCAAAGGGGCAAGAAGAAATTTCCTAGCAGAATGTTTTCCCAGGAAGATAGTGGCCTTCCCCTCTCCCACCCAGGATATTCTGAGCACAAGGTCACTTAGCTCAGCCCAGCCAGCCACCTGGTACAGGCTGATAAAGATGGCCTAACTCAAGAACAGTGGCCTCTCTAAAAACAAGAAAAAAAGCTGACTTAACAGAATGTGAGGGAGCAAAAGTCCTTGTACCTGTGCCAAAGCATCTTCAAACATTCTCTTTGTATTTATGCCTTTAAAAGCTTACCCCACAGAGGAGATACAACTCCTCTCTACCTTGTTGCAACAGGGATGGAGATGAGTTCCAAACATGTTTGTATTATGCTGATTAAACCTTGCTTATTACAGTCTGGGCCTCTCTGGTGGTCTCTCTCTGAGGGTTGTGATCTGGGCACAACAGTGACAATCACAGACTCAAACATCTCCCCTTATTTAACTGTCTCTACTATCTGTGGTCATTTGGACCACTCTAGCTGAGCCCCAGCAGAACTCAGTTGTATATTCTGGGCTTTGCCAGAACTCCTGATACAGAAAACCATGACTGTAATAAAATATTGTATGTCCTCAGATTTCAGAGTGACTTTTAATAGAGGAACAGGCGACTCAGTTGCCTCAGTTGACTTCTTCAGGGAGAACCAGTTAACAACCGATGCAGGCACTGGCAAGTGTGAGAAGCACCGCTGCACTGCTGACCATATAAACATAACAAAGTGCATCTCACCACTCTGCTGATGTGAGCGTCTCTCAAATCTCTGCTCACATTTTATCTTCAACAATATAATAGGTCAAATTTTTCATTGTGATTTTCATACAGTGCTCAGCGTGGAAGTAGTGAGTCATTTCAATATGCTCAGAACGATGTCTAGTGATATCCATCTTTTTCATTTTCTGACAATGTCTCAATTGCGCTGTTGGTTATTTGATGTTGGTTTGTAGAGGTTCACTGTTGGCTCAAATGGTGGACAGCTTGTCTTGTCCTCTTGAATTTAGAAAACAAACTTCTAGGTTCTTCCACTGCTAGTTTATTATAACGAGTATCTAGAAGAACGTTAATAGTGACTGTGACAGCGGTATCATCTTTCTGGTGTCCATGGCATGACATCGATGTTTCTTCATAAACAAGATGGCGACTGTGGTTGAGATGGAAAATTTTGCTACAGGTAGGAGGGTAACGGTTTATCAGAGTTTTAGCCTCTTTAACTACTGTCTGGCAGCTGAGGAGGTGGTCAGTCTGCACTACTTCACGGCTCTGGAATACTTTAAGTTATATGGAAATCTTTTCAAATATTGAATCTTGTTTGCCCCCATAAGACATCTCAATTTTTTAAGACTCTGCTAGACTCTGTTGGTTGTTCATTTAGTTTTTGGCAATGACATTAATAAGTGATCTTATCTACTAGTATAGAGCAATTCTCTACATTTTAAAAATTCAATTGATTATTGTTATGTGTTTGGTGTTTTTCCTGTATGTCTGTGCTCCACATGCATACAGCACCCATGGAGGCCAGAAAAGGGCATCAGATCCCCAGAACTCGAGTTATAAATGGTTGTGAGCTGCCATGTGGGTGCTAGGAATTGAACCCAGGTCCTTCACAAGAACATCAAGTGTGTTTAGCAGCTGAGCCATCTCTCCGGTCCCCAGTTCCTCTCTCTCTGATCACCTTAGCTGCATCTGAACCTGTTTTAGGAAAGCACAGATTTCATTTCATGTCCAGATATCTCAACCATAGTACTTTTCTGACTGTTCTTCCACCCTGGAGGGATTCTGCTGCCATCTTTTCAGAAAGTAAGACTTTCTTATCACAACCTCCCCCTCTGACTTTCTCAGCTAGGCATAGCATTGAAGAGACTTCACCATGGTGAATGTTATTAGGAAGAATTCTGGGGTGGGCTGAGAGTTACAGGGGCTCTACTGATGGTGGTGGCAGTGAAAACACTTCTAAGAAGAGATAATATTGTTTGCAGTGAAGCTGAAAAATTAAAAGTGAGTAGGGAAAGGGATTAGATGTGTTTCTTGGAAGAAACAGAGCATACCCCAAGATAAGAGGCAGCAAGACACTCTCAGGTCGTCAAAGGAGTCAAAGGGCAGCGAGATCTACAGCGAATGGCAGGACATGGAGCTGGGTTCGGTCAGACAGGTCCTGACATTTTTCTTATGGAAAATAAAAAATCACCTCAGGGTTCGTCATGTCCCTTCCCCTCACTGTGCTTCACAGAAACTGGTTTCTGATTCTCTTACTGGGACCCTCTTCCACTTCTCGGCCTCTTCACCCACCTCCTCAGTGCATGCAAACAGGTGATTGTGGTCCAAGTGAGCAGAGGAGCCTTAGCTGAGACCTCTGAGGATGCTCAGCGGCTTCCCGCCTGCTCTTTTTTCCATTCAGAAGCACATCAACAACTACCACTTCCTCCCCAAACATGCTGTGGAAGCCCCCTTCTATTTTGACTTCTTATCCTTCCTAAGTTCAACTTTGTTGTAAGATGAACTCTATGGTTAGGTGGTTGGCCACACGTGAAAAGTAACTGTTTCCGGTTCGACGTGTGAAGAAAACCGTAAGATGGTGGCTACAAAGTCCTCACGGATGGCAGAGAACTGTCCTTTTCTGTGTGAGCAGGGGGCGAAAAATCCCAGCCACTCACTGGCCTCAAGTTCCTGAGTAAACATTTTCCATGAACGATGACAGACAAAGCAAAAATAAAGCTCGCGTAGGGACTGCGAGAAAACTCAAAGCAGCTGAGTAAAATGAAACGAAACTGACCTAGGCTTCAAGGACTCAAGTCCCTAAATGGTGGGCATTGCTGGAGTCCTGCTGAGACGACCCAGGGCCTGTTACTCCTGGACACACAGCACCAAGAAAAGAGATGGGATCTGCACTCCTAACACTGAGAGCCTGGGCTTGAATACCACCTACTTAAGATGCAGCGCTCAAATAGAACACTCTAAAATAAAAACGCTTGGGAGAGAATTGTTTCTTTGGAAAGTGTGCAATTCTATTCTTGTGTTTCATCAAAAATTACTGATGGCCTTGTTCTCATATTCTAATCGATCTTCACAAAGGACACAGAAACTGAGCAAATATTGAAAGTGCCATCCCGTCCGGAAGACCAAAAACCCGAATTCACAGAGCCGTGGGCACCTAACACCCGCTCGTCAAGTGGGATGTGGTATTCATTAGAGCACTGACCCTCAGACATGAGGTTCAGGGCAGTTTCTCACAGCAAGTGTGGGGAGATGCTTTCTCCTCTCTCCCTATCCTTGTGTACCAACCCAAAACTATGCTCTGTGTGTCAGTAACTCATTTCCTGTGGGGGACAGAAGCTCTGTGGAGTTAAGATTAACCAACCCTGGATGAGGGAGTCCGAAGAGTTACAAAAGAAAGCATGGAGATGATTCCCAGGGGAGACATGAATGTGTGATGGTCATAGTGGTTAAGAATTTAATTCTGAAATCCAGAACAAATGTGTCTGTACTGTCCTAAGACCATAGATTCTCCTTTAACAATAACATAAGAATTACAAACTGATAAAGGACTATATTTTGGCTTTTCTATTTGTGTGATTAACATCTCACAGAAGCAGCTTAAAGGAGCAGTGTGTATTTCGGGTCACGGCTACAGAGGCATTTCAGTCCATCAGAGCGGGGACGGCAGGGCAGGCACAGGGAGCTAAGTGCAGAGTGTGTGACCCGGTCTGGGAGCCTGACCCTGAGTCTTCACTCTGGTTCAGTGAATTCCTGGTTCTGCTACCTCTGAAGTTTGCTGGTGGCTGTAGGAATGGGACAGCAGGGAGGGAGATGAAGAAATGCTTAGAATGGATGAAAAAAATACACTACTTACGAAAAATATGCCACACTTTCAAAAGAATTTTCTTAATTCCTTCAACAATCTGGCTGAGTATGCTATTCTCTGCTTCTTGTCTTATCTTTTGGTCATATTTTTCCCTAATTGCCTGTACCATTTCCTCTTTTTCCTGAGCACTAAGTTTCCCGAGAGCATACTCTTCCTCTACTATTCTAATTTCAGTCCGTTCTTGCTCAGTGTAAAGTCGCCTCAGGAGCTCTACTTGGCTCTCCAGCCTTTGCTCGGCATCCTTGTAGATGGCTTCAGAGAAGTAGACTCCGCCATTGCTCTGCACCGTGGCTTCGACCAGCTCCACCAGCTCCTGCACCTGCGTTTCCTGCTCAGCCTTCCCTGCTCTGTTGTTGATGGCCAGGCAGCGGTCACCACACTCCTTGATGATGCTTTTCAGGTTTGTGTCTGAACTTTCTAGGAAGTCCTTTAGGCTCTGGTCCTCCAGCTCGTCCTTGCGGGTGAACAAGACAACCATGTACTTCCTGGCTGCCTCCCCAAAGGTAGCCTTGATCCTAATAGCAGTTTCTTGCTCTTGCTCCGTGTTGCGACCCAGCTGCAGTACCAGGATGATGGTGTGAGGCCCAGGGCAGGACTGGAGGACACACTTGCTGATTTCATTGCAGGTGGTTTCCAGCTTGACCTTGGTGTCAAAGAGCCCTGGGGTGTCAACAAGCAGGAGTTCTCTCTCCTTCCACTTGCGGGATGCTTTCTGACAAGTCTTAGTGACAGCATGGGGTGAGATTCTAGAATCAAATTTCCTTTGCCCCAGGATAGTGTTTGCTTGGCACTTTTACCACTCCCTGTCTTTCCTACCAGAACAATCCTCAGAGAGCTGTCACTGGGCTCAGCTATGATCTTCTCAGAAGGTTCTGGACTCCATGGGTCTTGAGCACATGTCAAAGGGAAGAAAGTGGTGTAGATAAACTGGAAGCCACTCTGACCCTTCCAACCTTTCGGTCTTTCCCCTCTGCCAAGGTTCTCATACTCAGGGGCAATCGCAGATAACTGTGGGGTTTAGCAGCACAAAGTGTTAGGAGTCAACTAGCTCGGGACTGTAGATGACCATCCCACTCTAAGGAGAAAACAGAGACGCTAATGTCTAGCTTTTGAATCACAAGTGTAACTATGCAGAAATATGCCCTTTCAGGTTTGAACCAAGTGGATACAGACAGTGAGAGAGTTCAGGGAACCATGAAAGACATTGCAAATTACTTCTTAAGCTCCTCATCAAAATGCTCAGCTTCCCATAGTGTCTCAGAACAATTTTATTAGTAATTTTGAGTCTCAGGTGACTGGAGAATTCCAATGCTATTCTACTCTCCAAAACCCAGAGAAGGAAAGAGCTTCCACATGCCTTCCAGGAGACAAAGGAAACTCACAGGCCAAAGCTGACAATGATTGAGGAAAAATGCAAGTAAATATCACATACAATTATCGTTGCTAAATCCTAATAGAATATTAGCAAGATTCCCGTGGAATTCATAAACATGGCACATTATGGCAAAGCGGGTTTCCGTAGAGTGCCTGGGCTCAAGAGGAGGACGTTATTACCATAACCCACAGCCTGAGCTCACATTGTAGGACATTGTAGGAAATGTGGGCTGATGCAAGTTTCCCATATGTTTATCCTTCTCTCTTTGTCTCCATCTTATCCACTGAATCCCCAAGCTAGCAACTTAGTGGGGAAAATCTTTTCTACTAGAGTCCAGAAGTTTCCACCTCACTTTCTCTAAGTATCTGAAGAATTATACAACTCAAATAGAGAGAATGAGAAACAGAGAGACAGTTTCACTATCCACTGGAAAACTGCAGATAAAATACTCTATCAAATATTAGGCTGTATCCAGCATTCTGTTCCTTGCAGGCATATGGATCAGCATATAAAAAGTAGCATTGAATAAATGCCTAAATAAATTACAAATATAATGAATAATATATCATTAAAAGTGCAAAAGTTAAAGTCAACCCTGAGCACTAGAAATTATATAAATACAGTACTCAGATATGAAATTCTCAGAGAACTAAACACACACGCACATACGAAGAGTGTAGATAGGGAAAGCGAGAGGCTGGCGGGATACTTGGGTGTCTTTCCTGATTCTGCCTGCTAAGCCAGAGCAGTAAAACAAGCCCATCAAGAGATCTGATCTTGGTATCTAAGTTCCACCACTTAGTGAAAGGTCCCTAGACAAGGGGTAAGTCCAGCATATATTTCTCATCCATACATTTAGCGGAAGTCTGGACGTACAGCAGCATATTCTGTCGGTAAACGTGTGGGGAGGGCAGAAACTGTCAGACAGCAGATGGGGAAGCTAAGCCACACAGCTCTGTGAAAGGCCATCACTGAAGGATTTGCTCAGGGTACCACAATATCAAATCTGAGGATGTACCCAAGGACACACTGAGAACAATACAGAGAGAAGTGTGCTCGCTCGTGGGAGTGATGACTGTAAAAGGCAAAGCAAAGGATGATCCCATTTGCCCTGACTAGGAGACTGGTGGACTAACTCACACGCACACAGAGGATGTGCTCTGTCCCATGGGACGTCACAGAGCATCTGTCCAGGACCAGGAGGTGGGGAAATGGGCACCTCACCTTCTCTCTCTGTGTGTGTAGTATTCTCTCTAGTAAAGAGTTATGGGTGTGTATGCATTTTCCAAGTACACTTCACTGTGCACTGCTTCCACACATGTGCACACTTCATGGGAGTCTGGATGGAGAATTGATTTCTTTCCTGGTTCTATAGGTAAGAAAACTGTTGTTCCAACATGCCCAACACCTGCCATAGGTCCCCTTACTCACACCGTCTAGGGCAGGCACTGAAGACCAAGACCCTCTGACTCCACCAAACTCCCTCATAACCAAGCACTAAGCAATTGCTTCCTGGGTCATCCTCAGGTCATGATTCTAAAGGCTGGTGGACGTCACACCAGATGTGCTACCAGGAACAAGAGGGGCGAGAACAGTCCTCCCTCTAGGAAGAGGAGCTGTGCACAAGTGTACCCTAGGGATGCCAGGTGAGGGCCACCCATCTCTCAGTTGTTTGTTTTTCATACTAACAAGCCAAGCTTGGGAGACAGAAACGCTCATTTCAAAACTTTCTAGAATGTTTCTAGGAAGACCCCGAGAACCCGAAGCTCAGAAGTGAACAGAGAAAGTGCCCAGAAGACGACAGAGATAGATCAGGGCCTGGGCCACTCTGGAGAATCCCTACACCCTTTGAGATGCAGTTCCCTCCACTTGTAAACGGACTGTGCAACCAACCCATCAGACTGGCTCTGGGACTCCCTGGGGCAAGTTCTGTAAAGATCATACGCAGTGCTGAGTGTGACCACCACTCAAGATTGAGGCACTTGCTGTATAAGGCTGTTTGTATGAAGAAAATTTGCAAAGGGCAGAAGCCATAGCTCAATGGCACGGCATTGGCCCAGTGTGTGCATGGCCCTTTGTTGGATTCCCAGCATCATGAAAGAGGACCCAGATGGCAAACACTGCAGCTCCCAGGCTCAGTCAGAACTACAGGCACAGGGTCCTTCAGCACAGCCTGTCCTGTTCTAGAGCTCACATCCTCCACTGCAGCCCCCATACTTTCAGGGTCATGGCCTCTTTCCTGAGAAGCACAAGGTGGATCCAGACGTGGAGTCAGCAACAGGATTTCAGTCTTGCCCACTTTGATGTCCCTCTGACAGTCATTGGTACACTGAGATTTGATGTGGGCAATTGAAGGGAGTTAGGGCACATTCACACTTGGTGACCTGCCTCCTAGTTCTGAAGATCTGCCTCAGGCAGCAGTGACATCTTAAGGAAAAGTGATGGGTTTTCAGGCAACCACATCTAATGACATGGGTAGAAACCACCTATCAAGCAAGTCTTCCTTGTTAGTCATGAGATGATAGACCGCACACTAGGCAGTCTCAGTATCCTTCCAGGACCTCTCAACCTCATGCCCTGAGTGCCTGGGCTGCACCATGGCCATCATACCCAGTCCCCGTCCCACATGCTCTGTGTCCTCCGTCCCACCCGGCTCACCTTCTCCTGCAGGACCGTTGAGTTCCCACAAGGAAGCTAGTTGTACGGCCACTCCTGCTACCGTCCTGCAGGCCCTGAGCATAGAAGCTGGAGGGGTGGGGCCAGGGCAACAGGTTTCAGTCTGAAGAACAGAGGAAACAGCTCTGTGCTGTGGTTGAACCTTCAGGTTAGGGCTAGGTGAAACTCTTTCGTACTTGCTGTGAGACCGAGTCACAACCAGTGATTATGTTTGATGACGTTGGCTCTGAAGACCCCGTTCAGGGGTCCACATGCAGCCTAGCGCACTTTATCATCTGCTGTAGGACTGCATGCTGCTCTTTGCAGAAGTGTGACCCTGATGTCCAAACCGAGAGGACTGCTAACAACTGACAGGGCTCAGATGAGCGCCCGCCAGCCCTAGCCACACTTGACGTTCACTTTGATCTGAGCAGTAACCTCCTGAAAGGTCATCCTCCACGCTCGGGTAGCTCCTAATCAATGATTGATCAGCATGGAGATAGAAAGGCACTTCCTTTAGTGCCTGTTTGAGACAGGGCCAGAGTTGCACCCAAGCTCCGGCTGAACTGACTCTCTGGGTCTTCTTGACACTAATCACAGCCCGGTGTTTTCTGTTTACTTCAGTGGCCTAAAGTGTTGGCCCTCGAAGCCATCATCAGTCCATTGGCATCTACGTATCTCCATGTAACTATCTGTTACACGTGTTGGGATGTGTACTCATCCTAGGAGCTCCAGAAAGTTCTATCTAACCATCTCATCTGAGCTGAGGGCTCAGTTTGGGGGAGGGTCCAGGCTTAACTTTTACTCAGGTTGTGGTACTTGAGGCAGTCCAGGGTGACGTCAGTGATTACCTCTTGCAGTGTAATTATTTTAGTCTTTTGAGAAGCTGATTCTGTTTGTGGGTTACCTACATTTCTACATAACAACTAGCTTGCTATCCTGTTTATTTCTGGTAGGTGTGTACCTAGAAGTAGAGCAGCCATAGGCTGTGTGTGCGGCTATTCCTGGATAGATAGGAACAAAAGCTTTATTCACCCCAGATAGGACACCAATGACAGATCACAGAAAGAATTCCAATCACAGCTCTTAGTGAAGCAGTCAGTTTATCAGGGTTCCTTATATGGGCGAGGACTGACCTCCAGGAGCATAGATGACTCAGAGGCAGCTGCCTCACTGAAAAAGCCCATCCCATCATGCGGCGGCTTTCTTGACTCACGAAAGTTGCATTCCTGAGGCTCTCTGAAAAATTTTTCATCGATCCTTCAGAAAAATTTGGTCTTCCCAGTGAGTATTGTGGCCAGCACAACCTTGAGTGGACCTCCAGAAGTCTTGTTAGTTTCAGGATCTTCCTGTGTCTTGTAAGTTGTTTGTTTTACTTCCTAAGTCTTATGAGCATCTCTCCTCCTTCCTTATGGAAATGTTTCAATTCAGAGGAAATTGTTACATCACAGAGGTTAAAAACTCTGACAAGCCCAGAAGCCATGCTAAGGGGAAAAGGAGAACTCACTCTTATACAAGAACTTGCTCTAGGGAGAACATTCTCAGGTCCCAAAGCTACCTTAGTACTTTCTGGGGACACACTCCCAATGACTAAAAGTCCTCCATGGCAGTCTATTCCCTCTTTTATTAACAGTTTACACACAGCTTTTAGCTGTTCTTACCCCTCATGGCCCTCTCATTCTGCTCCCTCTCTCAATGAAGCCTTCTACTTTCTCCAAGTCCCCTCTACTTTCACATCTTCTTGCTGTGTGTGATACAGAGTTTGGTTAGAGTTGCTTGCATGAGCCTGGGTTATTTTAAGGAGCTTTGACAACGTATCATTGCTATACCACTGAAGAAAACGGTACCCTCCTTTCTAGCCATCTCTTACTGCCATTAGTTCTTCAGAGAGAGGTGGGGATGAAATGTTGATGGGTTGATGGGCACAGCCTTGTTCTTGTTCTGTGCTGTGAATTCATGAGTACAAAGGCCATACAATATCCAAAAGTCTTTTTTTTCCCATTCTCTGGTACTTATATTCTTTCCACCTCATTCCATGAGCCTTGGGAGAGATGGCATTGTCCTTCCATTTAGGGCCATAAATTCCATTATTACTCATTCTTGATGACCAGCAATGAATGCACGCATTAACTGTTGTTATGGAAAATAGAAACTTCTCTGACTGGGGCTGAGATAAACACTAAGCGGTGGATACAAGCATGAGTATTTAGAGACAGCTTGGCAACAGGACCATTTAGGAAAACCGTAGTAGAAAGCTTCCCCCAAGGCCTGTGCCCTTGTGTGCCACAGTTCCTGGCCAGGTAAACACTACCTGGCGTAGGTTCTCTCATATGGAGTGGCCTCAAACCCAAGGAGAAAGCATTTGCAGCCCTGATAACAGTCATACCGCTTTCACAGCGGAAGGCACACATTGCCTGACAGGTCATTACTGTGGCTGCAGGATCCATGGTCGGCTTTATCTCTTAAATGGACCATTAGCTGTTAACACCTTCACTCCAAGGACCAAAACTTCCAATGAATAAACCTCTGGGAGACATTTAAACCAAATCCAAGCCTTAGAAGTATCTAAATAGATGCTCAGATTGTATTTCTTTGGGTTGACTAGCCACCATGAATCTTATTTGTAGATGTTCTAACATTTAATTACCTTAGCATTCTTACCTAGCAATGAAGGGCTGTTCAGTTAAAGAATTGTGCTGATATTTAGTTATCATATCCGTGTGTGTGAGTGTGTGTGATGTGTGTGTATGTGGAGTGTGTGTGGTGTTTATGTGTGCTGTGTGTGTGTGTGTGGTGTGTATGTGTGGTGTGTGTGTGTGGTATGTATGTGTTGTGTGTGTGGTGTGTGTATGTGTAGTGTGTGTGTGGTGTGTATGTGTGGTATATGTGTGTGCAGTGTGTATGTGTAGTGTGTGTATGTGTGTTGTGTTTATATGTGGTGTATGTGTGTGATGTGTGTGTGTGGTGTATATGTGTGTGGTATGTGATATGTGCGTGGTGTGCATGTGTGTGTATGTGTGGTGTGTATGTGTGTGTGTGTATGTGTAGTGTGTGTGTCCATGAGTGAGCCTGCCATCGCTGAATCAAAGCAGTTGGTGTATTTCATTGTTTATCTTCTGTTGACCTGCATAAAGGGATCACAGCTTAATATAAAATAAACTGTTTATCAAGATCTTTTTAGGAATAGGTACTTTCTTTGATAAGCAATTTGATAGCAGTTTTTCCCATCATTAGTGAAGAGAAGTCATGGAATGCTTAAGAAACTGAAATAATTCCAGCAAGGACACGGAACCAACATAGAGATCTCAGCCAGTCTTCTGCATTGTACGCAAACCTGTAAGAAAGATGTCAGCCAACAGTCCCGTTCACTACATCCAGAAACAAACAAGCAAACAAAAATGAAATAAACACAACCAAGTTAAACTGGATCCTTGAACAGAGAGGTGAAAGACCTTGCCAAAACCCATTTAAGACAGTGAAGATATTGAAGGCGATCCCCCAAGCCCTGTGTGTGAGGGCACATGTACACACAGATGGGGCTTCCTCTAGGATCCTGGATTAGGTACAAATAGCACCAAACACCTGTTTTCCCAGAGAGATCCTTTATTAAGCAGGGAAGAAAAGTTACAGTGACTGCTCTCGGACTCAGGCCGGAAACAGCAGCAAATGACCTTGCAGGTGTCATTTTTTAAGAGGAGAAAAGGAGAGGGGTCTGTGTTAGAATGGACTAGGATGTGGTGGTAAAGGAGAGGGGACAAGGGAGAAGGGGAAGGGGTGGGGAAGAGGTAGGGATATTTGTTCTGGAGGGACAAAGGACTGCCTCTGGACAGAAGGGAGACTACGCAGCACATAGAAAACGGCCATTTATAAAGGTAAAGGGAGACCCCCCCATGTTAGAATGAGGTGTTTAATTTTGATTGGGCATGTTAATTGGGTGAGCCAAGGTGGGCTTTTGGTTGCTGGACGGACTTTAGTACTTGATAGTGGACCTTAGTAGTCAGCCTCGGGAAGAGGAAGTGGCCAAATAAGGGAATAGACCTGGTGGCTGCCTTCAGGAATGTGATCTAATGGTTTTTAGCAAAGCAGAGGGAATGGGAAGAAGGAAGGACAAGGCCTACCGGAGCCACGTGTTCAATGGGTCAGTGTCCCTCCAGCTGTTAGAGAGCTCGCTGACAATGGAAAGCTCTCCCATGCGCACAGGTTGGCAGAGTTAACTCTGTAAAAACTGCAACACTGTTGAAAGAAATCTACAAAAATACAATCCCCATCAAAATTCTAAGGACCCTGGGCAGAGGTGTCCCTCACCTTTAATCCCAGCACTCCGGAGGCAGAACAGGTGAATCTCTGAGTTCAAGGCCAGCTTGGTCTACAGAGTGAGTTCCAGGACAGCCAGGACTACCCAGGGAAACCCTGTCTCGAAAAACCAAACAGCAACAAATTTTAATGACGTTCACCACAGAACTAGGGAGAAAGGAAAAAACTTTCTATGGGAGCAGAAAAGATGATGAAGTCAAAAGAGCAATGGTGAAGACACCACAGCACCTGATTTCAAACCATAGAACAGAGCCACAGCAATGAAGACAGTGCGGGTACTGTCACAAAAACAGACATGTAGATTATGAGTTACAGTAGAGGACCTAGAAATAAACTACACAGCTACAGGCACCTCAAATTTTGTGTCAAAAACACAAATTAGCAAAAAGCCACTTCAGCAAACAGTAATGACAAACTGCACATCCACACACAGAAGAATGGCGTGGGGTGCTTGACTCTCACTCCATAACAAATTACAAAATGAGCTGGGCAGTGGTGGTGCACACATTTAATCCCAGCACTTGAGAGGCAGAGGCAGGCAGAGCTCTGTGAGTTCAAGGTCAGCCTGGTCTACAAGAGCTAGTTCCAGGACAGGCTCCAAAGCTACAGAGAAACCTTGTCTCAAAAAAAAAAAAAAAAAAAAAAAAAAAACTTAGAAAATGGATCAAAGACAGTGAGAGAGCTAAAGCCTGGACACTATAGAGAAAAGCTGAGCTTCAAGATGGTTTTGTAGGAAAGAACATCGGAAAGACTCTCACAGCACAGACACAACCCCAGGACCCGGCCAGGGGATTACATGAAACGCGGTCTCTACAAGTGTGAGGAGCAATTAAAAGAGTTAAGAGGCAGAATGGGAAATAAGACTGAGCTACAATCAGATGGGGTTAATATCTAGAATAGGTAGAGAACTGGACCATCTGATTATCGTCTGATGCTGAGCGTATCTGGCCAAAACCACACATTCGTGTACAAACCACAGAAAATGTGTTGATGGCGTTTGGTACTGTTGGCCACACAGTATCCCATCATAAACTACTTCCAAAGTCCGGGGCTAAATCCTGAGTTTATTGCACTGGTGTCTGGTTTGGTTGGGTTTTTAATCGAGTGAGCTGGGCCCAGCTCAGCAGCTCTAGGCTTCTGTGGGTCTGTGGAGCATAAGAAGAGAATTAATAGCATATATACCTGTATCTATAATTCTATATCCTGACTCCCCGTTTTCTATGGACCTAGATCTAGTATCTGATCTATACCAAACATCCAGTGTGCCCATGGGTTCAGCAGCCATGGACTCAGTCAAATGCAGATAAAATGTGGTCAGGCCTACAAGGCTTGATCTGTTGTGTGCATTCACGGTCATTGTTTCTTGTGGTTCTTCTCTGGCCAGCACAGTGTGGCAGCTATTGACACAACCAGTGCACTGTGCTGTTACTGTGAGTGACCCGGAGATGATCTGAAGCACAGGGGGACTGTTTGCAGGTTACATGCAAATTCAGGGCCAGTTGGTATAACGTCCTTGAATAGCCCCAGCAATCCCCACAGGAACCAAAGGACAACTGTGTGTGCGGTTTATCTTTATCTGTGCTGAGAGAGAAGGAGATGATAGATAGACAAACAGATAGATAGATAGATAGATAGATAGATAGATAGATAGATAGACAGAGATGATAGAGAGATAGATGATAGAGAGAGAGATAGATGATAGATAAATACATACATACATAGATACATAGATAGATATAGAGATAGATAGATAGATAGATAGATAGATAGATAGATAGATAGATAGATAGATTTTTATGGAGCCATTTCACACAACTGTAGGAACTCAAATGGCCAAAATGCAGAAGCCAGGCCAGCAGCCTGGATCTAAGCCAGGGGAGGGAGGGTACTTCTGGTCACCATCCAAAATCCACTGTCCAAGCCAGGCAGTGTTGGAACTGAGGGGAGTTTTCTGTTTCCTCTTTCTCTCTTCTAATTAATAATTTTAGTTGGTGTACAGACAAATGGGTTTCATTCTGACATTTCATGTCTGTCATTGTACTTTGCTCATCTCCCACAGGTTTGTTGTGCTAATCTTGAAACCAAACTTCTTTTGGGGAAAGTTTTGGTCTGCTCTATTAAGGACTTCAACTGATTGGGCAAGTCCTGCTCACACCACGGAGGGTGTCTGACTTGTGTGGATGGAACGCCCAGTGAGTCAACCGTTCAGTAGAAGGCCACACACTCAGGAATTTATGAGCAGCATAAAGTGGACTTGATGAGTTTTATTTTTAAAAAACTAGGGTAAGACATGGAGTTGGGAAGGGGTAGAGGTTGGATCTAGGAGGAGTGGGGATAAGTACAATCAAAACACATCATGTGCATGTATAAAATATTCAAAAAATAAAGATACTTTATTTTCTTTGAAAAGAAAAAAACGACATCAGCCTCAGCTAATTAATACACAGCAACATCAATCCATTGCTTGGATTAACACCTGGGTTCTGTCACCTAGGCAGGTGACGTTTGTGCTAGCCTCTGCAGAACAGGAGGACTGGTCAGGGCCGCTCTGCTGCATGTCAGCTGCCCTCCTTCTGAGACCTGCAGACTAGGCAGGACATGTTTCCACGTGAGTTGTGAGTCTGTGAAAAGGAGACTTTTTGCCCATGAGTGCACAAGGCTTAAGGGTCAGGATCTTTATGGCAGCTCAAATACAAAATGGTGTCTATTTTGTGCTCCTGATGTGCACAGAGAGCATATGAAGACACACTGATTGTCAATCAACAACAAAATGCTCTAGTCTTGGGGATAAAATTGCTGGAAGAATAATTTTTTTTCTGTTTTTTTTCCAGTCTACTTGGATCACATGCTACTTCAAGAGAGATCTCATGAAATTATATTTGATGCTTAAAAATATGGGACACTAAGCATGAGTATTACAAGTTCAAGGCTAGCCCAAGAAGCTTAATGAAAGTCTGTCTCAAAAGGAGGTAGGGGGCTAAGAACATAAATCAGTGATAGAACACCCCAGTAGTTTATGTGAAACCCCAGTTGAATACAAGTATTGAAAAACTAACTGTTAAAAAGAAAAGAGTGATCTCCACCAGAATAGGTACAGGAGAAAGGAGTAACAGCTGAGCAAGTGAGTCAGAGCCAGAGACAGCTGAGGGTCCCCATGTGAATCTGGGACTTTCAAGGGAGTAGACCTAAGCCAGGACCCCTGTGGGTCTGGGCATGAGTCTACGACCTCCCAGGAACTAGGCCTGAGCCAAGACCTCTGACAGTCTGGGCATGAGTGAACCTGGGTCCTCCTAGGGATTAGGCAGGAACTAGAGAGCTCTGTGGATCTGAGTGTGAGTCTGGGACCTCTGAGGGAGTAAGCCTGAGACAGGTCCTCTGAGGTTCTAGGTGAACCTGAGCCTGAGAACTCCAAGGCAGTAGACCAGAGAAACCTTTGCAGGACCAACTCCAAACCAGGGAATTCTGCAGGAGGGGTTCCAGACCAGTATTTACAGAAACAGGTCAAAGCCGGTAACCTAGACCAAAGTAGGCCTGAGACAGCAAACTCTAAGGGAGCAGAGCAAAGCACAGGAATGCTGAGCTATCTTCAGGAACACAGAGTAATCAACAGGGTAACTAGAACTGTGACACTGACTGTACCATGAGGAACAACCATCTGAGCTTTGGGTTCACTGGCACCTATAAGATTATTCAAAAGAATCTCAGACAGCCCCAATCACGCCTATTAGAGGAAAAGATGAGTAGAAAAGGTAAGAACACATGCAACACCACAAAGAGCAACACAATACCAGTAAAACCTAAAGACCCTACAACAGCAAGATCTGAACAACCAATTATAGATGAAGCAGAAGAAAATGACCTAAAAAATAACTTCAAGAGAATGTTTGAAACTCTTAAAGAGGAAATGAAAAATTCCCTTGAAAAAATGGAGGAAAAGACAAACCAAAAATTGGAAGACATCATCAAATCCCTCAAAGAAAACCAAGAAAAGGAAATCAAACATATGAAAGAAACTATTCAAGACTTGAAAACTAAAATAGAGACAATAAAGAAAACACAAGCCAAGGGAATTATAGAAACAGAAATCATGAAAAAATGATCAGGAACCATAAATGCAAGCATGAACAACAGAATATAAGAGATGGAAGAGAGAATCTCAAGCACTGAAGATACATAGAGGAAATAGACTCATCAATTAAAGAAAATATTAAATCTAACAAAAGCTTAACCCAAAATATCCAGAAAATATGGAACACCATGAAAAGGCCAAATATAAGAATAATAAGTATAGAAGAAGGAGAAGTTCAACTCAAAAGTACAGAAAATATATTTAACAAAATCATAGAAGAAAACTTTCCCAACTTAAAGATATGACTATGAAGATACAAGAAGCTTACATAACACCAAGTAGACTGGATAAAAAAAAAGTCCTCTCACCACATAATAATTAAAACACTAAACATACAGAGTAATGAAAGAATATTAAGAGCTGCAAAGGAAAAAGACCAAGTAACATATAAAGGTAGTCCTATCAGAATTACACCTGACTTCTCATTGGAGACAATGAAAACTGGAAGGTAGTGGTCAAGCGTCATGCATACATTAAGAGACCATGGATGCCAGCCTAGACTTCTATACCCAGAAAAACTTTCGATCACCATAGAAGGACAAAACAAGATATTTCATGACAAAACTAGATTTCACCAATACCTAGCCACAAACCCAGCCCTACACAAAGTACTAGAAGGAAAACTCCAACCCAAGGAAGTTGGCTACTCCAGCAAAAACACAGACAATTGATGGTCTCATAGCAGCAAATCCCAAAGAATAAAAGTAAAACACACAAATTAACATCACCGACAATGAAAACAAAATTTCCAGGATATGGCAATCACTGGTCATTAATATCCCTTAATGTAAATGGACTCAACTAACCTATAAAAAGGCACAGGCTAACAGACTGGATACAAAAACAGAATCCATCCTTCTTCTGCATACAAGAAACACAACTCAACCTCAAAGACAGACATCATCTCAGAGTAAAGGATTGGGAAAAATATACCAATCAAATGGACCTAAGAAACAAGCTGGTGCAGCTCTTCTAATATCTACAAAATATTAATAATAAACAAAACAGACTTCAAGCTAAAATCAGTCAAAAGAGACAAAGAAGATCATTTCATATTCGTCACAGGAAAAATTCATCAAGAGGAAATCTCGATACTGAACATCTATGCCCCAAATACAAGGTCAGTCTCATATGTAAAAGAAACACTTCTAAAGCTTAAATCATACATTAAACCCCACATACTAATAGTGGGAGACTTCAACACTCCCCTCTCACCACTGGACAGATCAGTCAGACAAAAAATGAACAGGGAAATAAGAGAACCAACAGATTTTATGATTCAAATGGACTTAACAGACATCTATAGAATATTCCATCCAAACAGAAAAGAATATACCTTCTTCTCAGCACCTCATGGAACTTTCTCAAAAATTGACCACATACTCGGTAACAAAAACAAACCTCAACAAATACAAAAAAAGAGAATGGAATAACCCAATGTATCTTATCAGATCACCATGGTTTAAAACTAGAAGTCAACAGCAATACTAATTCCAGAAAACCCAAAAACACATGAAAATTAAACAATGCTCGCCTGAAACATCAATGGGTCAAGGAAGAAATAAAGGGAGAAATTAAAGACTTCCTAAAATTCAATGAAAATGACCACACAACATACCCAAATTTATGGGACACAATGAAAGCAGTGTTAAGAGGAAAGTTCATAGCACTAAACGTCTACATAAAGAAGCTGGAAAAATCCCACACTAGTGAATTAACAGAACATTTGAAAACTTTAAAACAAAAAGAAGCAAACTCACCTAAGAGAACTAGCCTGGGTGCTGCAGTACCATGGCGATGCTAGCACATCACCATCTTATCAGCTTCTGTTATAAATGCCCAGTGAGAATGCATATTACTTTATAATGAGGAAAAGGGTTAAAAATGTAGCCTTACGCTCAGGGCTCGGCCTTCAACCACGAATCCGCTGAGAAAGAGTCAGCACAAATAAAGCCACTTCCCAGCAGAGAAGTCTCCAGATCCTGTGTCTCTGTCTGAGAATCCCATCCCAAACCCTCTGAAGCCACGAAACAACCTTGAAAGGTCTTGGTTTCAAATCCAATATGGATGGTGAGATAGGTTGTTGGGTGCTAAAGAGTTCACTGGAAGAGTCATTAAGACACCGACACATAGACAGACAGACAAACAGACAACAGCATGGCTGCAGGGACACTGAAGAGAGGACTCAGGGGCCATGAGGCAGAAGTGGAATCTCTTAGAGCTTTCTGAGCATGAGGGGCTATTTCACGTCAGGACCCTATGATCTGACTGAGTCCCAGGCAGGGAAGGGGGTGGAGGGCAGAACCTGCGGCCATCAAAGCCCCTCTGATGCAGACTCTCCTCCCCGGGTGAGAAAGGCTGTTAACTGGAGATTCCTGGACAAGGCCTCTGTTAGTGGGGCCGGCTGTGGTTACCTGAACGGCCGTCTGCCCTGGGTACGAACATTACATTTGGACAAAAATAACTACTTCCTCCTTTAGTTATTTCTGCCTTGTTCTCAGTCAGAGCAACCCCAAGGTCGTTAATAGAAAGCTCAGCCTTCTGCGCCTGTGTCTTCACCTGTTAGGCTGAGAACAGAACAGTTTGCTCCACAACGGATGGCTGAGGGCGAAATGACTTAACCCAAATAAAGTCCTTAAAGACGGCCTGATGTACAGCAATTGAATGGGGGGCTGTGCTGACAGTCACCATTCTTCCGATAAACCACAATGCTTCTTAAGAGCCGTTTATTTGCAAATGTGACTTTTTCTCCAAAAACCCCAGAGCTGGATGGAATGTTCAACACCATCACTGTTCGTCGACAACTTCTGCTCCTTTTGCCTTCCAGCTGTTAGTTAGAAAACAGGCATCTAGGCTCCGAAACACAGCTGTGTTCATAAGACAACAGAGAGAGACTGAACTGCCTTCTGCACAGACAAGCTGTGTTTAAGAGAACTGAACAAAGAAGTCTTTAGTTTTCAGGAAGTGGAGGTTAACACACCGTAGTTAGACCAGTATAACCCTGGGCACGGTGGTTCATGTCTGCAGTCCCAGATCCCAAGAGGCTAGGGCAGGAAGATGGCAAGTTCAAGGCCAGCTTGAACATCCTCAGGATGGAGGAGAGAGAGAGAGAGAGAGAGAGAGAGAGAGAGAAGGGAAGGAGGAAAAGAGAGTAAGAAACAGAAAGACTTTATGTTGAGATGGTAACTGTGAGCTGTAATCTCAAAGGGGAAGGTCGGTTTCCTGGGTGATCACTGGGTGTCAGCTAAATCCCTGGGACTACATTTCCTCTTAGTTGTGACTGAGTCCAGAGATTCAATAGGGAGACTAAAGCATTCTCTGCTCAGTAGCACTAGTTCCTCAGTTCCTGGTAAAATACAAACTTTGGAATAAAAGCACCTGACTTCAGTCCCTGGGGTTCCCAAATGTCCACTCTAAACCAAAGCTCAAGGAAAGTCCCTCCAGAAAGAATGAAACCACCAAGGACAGGAGAGTGAAGGCTGGAAAGAGCACGGCATTAGAATACAGCATTTATATCCTGCGTGTGCCCGCTTGGGCACAATTATGCTACAAAAACAAATTTGTCTCTGGTCTGATCTGCCGTAGATCTGAGCAACTTAAAGCAGTCTTGCAGAAAGCAGTAACTGTCAGAACTGAAAGGAAACGCCTCATTTTGATTGCGAGAAGAGCAGCAATATTTACACAGGTGATGGAAGGGAAGACCGGGAGCAGCATGGGCGTCCTGGGAACCGGCCACGCCGAGGCACTTGCTGAGTAAATTCAACTATAACTCCAGGAGACTGACACGGGGGTGTCTAACACAGAGCCCACACGAGCTGTAAGTGCGGCCCAAGACAAAACTGTGAACTCAACGTGTGAGGATCATTTATTTACTTATTTACTGTGCATGTGTGTCTTCCTGTGTGTGTCTGTGCATGCCTGGTGCCTGCAGAGGTCAGAAGGGGGCACAGATCCTCTCGAACTGTAGGTACAGACATGAGCTGCCATGTGGGTGCTGAGAACTGAACCCAGGTCCTCCACAAGAGTAGCCAGTGATCTTACCCACTGAGTATGACATCTCCAAAGCCAAACATCTGTGTGTGGAGGGGACTTTTTAGTAACACAGTTGTGTGGTTCTCAAACATGAACTTTGTAAAGGACAACATTGTGACAAACAAAATAACTGCATGCATGCCCTCTGGCTATATGTGTGTGTGGCTTCAGATAAACGGTGTGCAGCTTTTAAGCAGAGCGGGTCAAACTGGCACCACCAGACATTCCATGTGCTCATGGTGACAGAAACATGGAACATAGCAGTTAGCCATACTGTTGTAACCTTCCATGCCAAGGATAGCATCTGATGTTATGTAAAGGTGGGCGAGTGTTCTGATTTCAGATTTAAAGGTGCATCCACGCCTTGGTCCTGCCGCTTTCACTGCTCACAGCACTTGTTATTGGCTGTGACTTAATGCTCCATCCACAGCTGGGATGTGCAAGGGTCCAAATCTTGCTCTGTAGCTTCCTGTCAATTAATTTTCATAGAAGAAATATAGAATCCCTTCACGTTTTTCCTTCTCAGTATGCCTCGATTCTTGATTTAAACACATTCTTTTACATGTATTTTCTTATCTTATGTCTGAGGCAGAGGACATACACCTGCATTTGACACAGCACCCGCGCGACAGTCAGAGGTGATCTTTGTGCAGGTGACTCTGTCCTTCCCCTGTCCATGCATTCCAAGGCCTGAACTCGGGTCGCTAGGATCCTACAAGCTCCCACTGAACCTTCTCCTGCAGTTAGAAGGTTTTGTGTTGTTCTCATTTTTTTTCACGTTTATTTTTTCCTGTGTGTGTGTGTGGGGGTATACACATGTTCTGGTGTCTGTGGAGATCTCAGAAGAAAACAGAACCTCCCTCAGTCCCCCAAATTTCCAGATGAAGGAAGGCTGACGACAGGTGAGCTGACAGCTGGCCTTTCTGTAGAGGATATGGAAAGGAGGGCTGCTGATTTTGCGGGGGCTTTGCATGAGGTGTCACAGTTTGAACGGCATCGTATGCAGAAATGCACGCTGCCAGATCCCCTGTGCGTCAGGGGCTGTGCTGTGATTATAAAATAGTGAAGCTGGAAGTCAAATGCCTCCTCTCAACCACAACTGCTCTGAACGTCACAACTCAGAATCTACCGTAAAGCTTGTCATGCGTCAGCATCCTTATTAGAAAATCGAAACTGCGGATGCTGAGTTTGCTAAGCCATGTATGGAGAATACGAAAGACACAGTGTGCCCAAAGAGTCGTTGTTCTATATTAGTTCTAAAATTAGCTTGTCTTATAGCCAGCCTAACTGAAGAAACTGGAAAATCTATGGAAAGGGTTTGAAGAGTGGAGACATGAATGTTAAATTTTACACTTTTGGGGGTGGGTGAGGGCGGTGATGCTAAAGATGCAGCTGAACTTGCCATTTGCATCGGGGATATTGATGACAAGTATAACATCCCGAAAGAAATGGCTTTTTTAGTACCATTAAAACACACAACGGGGAGGGGGGTGGGAGGTGGTAAGGAGACTCAACAGGTAAAGGCTCTTACTGCCAAGCCTGACATCATGAATTAATTTTAATCTCCAAAACCCACATGGTAGAAGGAGAGAACCAACTCTCGTTGTTGCCATCCGACCCCCATATCTGTGCCAAGGCTCGCGCAAGTATACACAGGAGATAAACATGTGACTGCATCCTGTGAGATGGCTCAGCAGGTAAAGGAGTTTAACACCAGGCCTGGAAACCTAAGTTCAGTTCCTGGAACCTATGCAGTTTCTGCAAAGCCATACAGGTACATGTATGTGTATACATAGACACACACACAAGATATTTATATGCAGTTGCAAAGCAAATGTTCAGCTGATTTTCTTTTTTAACCATTTTTCTTTTTATAATTTATCTTTTATTTTATTTGCTTTAGTGTCTTGCCTGCATGTGTGTCTGTGTGAGGATGTCAGATTCAAGAGTTACACACAGTTGTGAGCTGCCATGTATGTGCTGGGAATTGAACCTGGGTCCTCTGGAAGAACAGTTCATGCTCTTAACTACTGAGCCATGCTCCAGCCCCCTCAACTGATTTATTTTGTCTGTCATTAATCTATCTCATACAGTAGCTGACACCACCCTAGGGATGGTGAGCAATAGAGAGACATATCAAAGTCATAGAAGATGCATTTGCCACAAAAAAAAAACATTAAAAAAAAACCCTTTGTGCATAAAAGCTTTAAAATAGTTAACACCACGCAAAGCTCAGGCTCAGGGAAATGTTCTATGCACTGAGACACTGAGAACAGGTTTGGGGGAAATGCTTCGGTCTATTTGCACCTCCATTTTCAGTTGATAGAAATACACCCCTACATTTGTGAGCACCTGTCTTCAAGAATGATGGCCAGAACACTGACAAGCACCGGAAAGCCCCCAGGACTGCAGCTGTCGCTGCCTCAGTTTCTCAAGTACAAGGTCAGTAACTCCCTGGTTTTATGCCGCTCTCTTTTCTTTTACTTTTATAATAAAGTTGTCCCCCAGCACTCAGTGAGCGCTAGAGAGATGGCTCAGCAGCTAAGAGAGTATGCTGTGCTGGGCAGTGTGGTGCACAACTTCAATCCTCGACTCGGGAGGCATAGGCAGGTGGGTCTCTGATTCATGGCCAGCCTGGTCTATAGAGTGAGTTCCAAGATAGCCAGGACTGCACAGAGAAACCCCGTCTCAAAAACAAAAAACAGAAAGAAAAAATATATACTGCTTGATGGGTTCCCAGCACCCAAACCTTGCAGCTCACACCAGTTTGTAACTCCAGCTCCAGGAGATCCAGCACCTCTGCCTCCACAGGCACCTGTATTCATATGTGTAGACTCGTGTGCACATGTGAGCACGTGAGAACACACACCACAGACACATGCACACACACATAACTAAAAAACAAAAACAATTTTTTTCCTTTTCAATCAGTGAATTCCGGCATTTGGGAGACAAAGGCAGGCAGCTCTCTGAGTTCTAGGCTAGCAAACTTCACATAGTGAGAGCCTGTCTCAACAAACTTGTAAAAGCTGTATTACTTATGTTTTTATAATAATTATATTATTTATAATAATGCAGTGGTGATCAAAAACTTGGGACCTCCCTGATAAATTTAAAAGACTCCCTTAACGTGGAGATCTTGGGAAGAATGAGTGCTTGGAGCTCGCTGATGAAGTTAAGAAAGAAATAAAGAGGAAAGGAAAGAACACGACTGCTCCCGGGTGAGGTGGAGAAGAGAGTTTATTATGGATACGTGGGAGAGCACAGCCAGAGTCAGGGACAGGGACATCTGGGAGAGTCTAGAGTGGACATGACCAGGTTGAGCTGGGTCACGTGAGGAGAGGGGGAGGGGAAGGAGGGGGGAGAGAGCTAATCAGGTGCAGCAGCCAGGAGGTCAAAGAAACAAAAGGAAAAGGGCATCCAAAACATCTGGATTCTATTGAGAATATCCTCTGGGGAAGGGCAGCCAAAACATCTGGATTCTATTGGGAATATCCTCTGGAGAAGGGCAGCCAAAACGTCTGAATTCTATAGGGAAGAGTCCCTGGGGAAGGGCAGCTGAAACGTCTGGATTCTATAGGGAAGAGCCTCTGGGGAGGGCAGCCCCTGGGCTGGAGAGTTCAGGGTAGAGGGTGGGGTGTGCCAGCCATACCCTGTAATAGGGTGGGACTGAGGGATGCTGGGAGAACCTGGAGGCCAGATCCACTTTGATAGTTAAATAGGAACCTCAGTCATTTGTCCCAGGTTTGAAACTTAACAGTTCCAAGAAAAGATATTTAGAAGAAGGACTGGGGGAGGGGGAGGGACGGAGGATGCTTGTCCAGTTCTGAAACTATAGGTCACTCTGGAAAGTGAGCTAAGCTCCAATGGTGGATCACGTCAAAAAGTGGATGGGGTTCTGGTCCCTGACACTAGCTTTCTAGAGATCTATAGCTTCCTAATTCTCCAAACTTTGTTATCCTGGATCCGGATGAAATTAATCACTGCAAACAACACTATGTTCCTTTACAATCCTTTTCTAGCCTGTAAGCAGGAGAAGCTTGTGTTTCTGATCACTTCCTGTTTCTCCTTTCATGGCGAGTTGCTCTTTGAAGGGCCGTTCTTGAGCTCAGAGCATACCGAGCTGATGAAACATGGCTTGAACGATGGTTCAGCTTCACAGGGGAGCAGAGTCCATTGGCTCCTATACTGCGGAAACCTTTTTCTGGCCGTTCTGTTCCATCTACAAAACATACTGCATCTCGGCCCCACCAGGAGAGCCAGAAATTTCATGGGCATGCACTGCCACAGGAGACAGGAAACAGAGCCATTCTTGCCTGTCAGCCAGCCCCAATGTAAGTCCTACTGTCTGTGTGTATGATTACATGTGTATGTGGTATATGCCTTGTTTGGATTTTTATATGTTTTCACATGTGTGTATATGTCATTTGTGTATATGGTTGTCTTGTATGTGTGTGCTTGCTTGAGGATATGCACTGTTTATAAACATTTGTGTTTGTGTAGTGTTCACATGCCTGTGTGGTGTGTGCATGCTGTGTATAGTGATTGTATTATATATGTGCATAAAGCTTATGTTTCTGTACATAAGAAATGAACTCAGCATCTTTGGTTGGAGGTTCTTCTCATAATGTTTTGTCGGAGCATTTACAACTTCTGGTTTTGAGGTTTTGTGGGATTTCTGTGTTACCGTGTGTGTCTACATCTATATCTGTTTCTCCTGTTTTCTTTAGCTCTGTTTCATTTGTTTGTTCACTTGTTTTGTCCTATTCTGGTTTGTTTATCTTTTTTGTTTTATTATTATTCTTTATTTGTTTTCTAAGAGGAGACCGAAAGGGTGTGGATTCTGATCAGAGAAGAGGTGGGGAGGATCTCAGGGGGTTGGGGGAGGGGAAACCATAATCAAAATATTTTGTATGAAAAAAATCTACTTTCAGTAAAAGAAAAATAAGGGGGAAGCCCACAGAAAATCACGGAGTTTGTTTTGTATGATACATGTATTTCTATGTATGTCATATGTGTTACATGTCTGTGTGTTTACGAACCTGTGTGTGTGTGTGTCTACACATTTGTATACATGTAAGAGACATGACAGAAAGAGCTGGAGCAGGGAGCCAGGAGAGCTTTGTGCTCTGTGATGGCCTTTATGCTTCATGCTTGCTTTTCTCTCGGTGCTGGGGACCTGAAGCCAGGGTCTTGCGCACTCCCTGCAAGTGCTCTACCTCTGAGCCATGTCTGCCACCCCGAGTGGGCAAGGGTCCCTGGGGCACTTTTTTAAATTTCACTCTTTCTGAGCAATGTAACCAGGGTGATAATGTCTCTCCCCTCTGGGATGGAGACAAAAATTCGAAGTGAACCCTGCGTGTGTGTGGCACTGTCTGGGGAGGGCCGGGAAGACTCGGAGGACACGGCCTCCTTCCTTAGACAGGTCCGTGGGCACAGGGCTGGGTACATAACTGGGTGATTGCTGGGCTCTGCACTCTCCAGTTTCATTTGTTGGGAACTGTTTCCTGTCCACTCACCTGTTCTCCAAAGAACCAATGAGGATCAGTGAAGACTGCAAAGATTGAAGGGTCTGTAGCTTGTAGACCTCCGGGTCATAGAGCAGGGGACACAGAGGCAGCCAAGGCAGTGGGAACGCTGCTCAAGCCAGGAGGAGCTGATCAGAGCTGAATGCGGCTGTCGACCTGGCCTGCTTCCTTGGGAACTGCCAGACTTTCTACAGGCATCCACATGTTAGCCCATCCACAGTAAGCCAGACATTTGCTGAACATCGCAAAGCTGTGTCTTCAGTGGCTCCCACTGGCTTTTCCCAGGATTCAGAGGAGACAGGGCAATCTGCTGATTGAGTAGAGCAGAGCACCCAACAGTGCGGTGACAGCAAGTCCAGGTCCGCACCGGGGCTCCCCACCCCAGAGTCTTCATCTGGATTGTGTAGTCCAGGTCCACACTGGGGCTCCACATCCCAGAGGACGATTGTGTAGTCCAGGTCCGCACTGGGGATCCCCACCCCAGAGTCTTCATCTGGATTGTGTAGTCCAGGTCCTCACTGGGGCTCCCCACCCCAGAGAACGATTGTGTAGTCTGGCTATGAGGGTCCTGAGAAAGGCATGGATCATGCAGTTTTCTTCCCAACCCTGTCGGGAATCTAACTATCAATCTAATAACAGCACTGCAGGCTCTTGAGGCAGAGATGGTACTGGCCAGGAAGCGAGGACGCATCAGAGCGGTGTTGGCAGCTCCTGGTTGGGAAGCTGCGGTTCTAATGTGCAAAGAGAACTAAAGGTGATCGGTAACTGTGACTACACTGTGACATTGCAGGAGCAGGTCTCTTTAGATTCAGCCCTAAAATTCACCCGGAAAGGATACTGAGGACCAGGACTGTGAGCACCTGGCCAATGATGGTGTCTCCATTGCACACTGAGGTGCCCAGTTCACAGCAGGGCTCTGTCTTGCACTGTGAAGGTCCCCATGACTGCCACCTTCCTTGTAACTACTGATCACAGTCATGAGCTTTCAACCATGCCATTCTCAGTGCTAAACCCTAGATGTTTCTTTCTGGACTAAAGACCCAGAGTTGCCCCCTCCCCAGAACTTCCTGACCCTGCCCATGTAGGTCTTACATTGTCTGAGACACAAAATCAAGACCATGCTGCCTCTTTCTCCCTCTTCCTTACCGTTCTTCTCCTCCTGATCCCGTTCCCCTCCCCGGGCCCTCAGTACACAGCTCTGGACACTGTCCGCCCGAACCAATTTCTCTATGACAAATAATCTCTTAAACTCAGGGTGGAGAACACACCTTTGGGGGGTAGGGTTCCTAAAGCCCCCAGAAAGTGCCCCCTACTCCTCTTTCCCACTCCTTAACAAACATCCACACCCCCACACGTGTGAAGTAACTTTCCTCTCACGAGGAAAAGACAAGCATCCCTTCAAACACATCACTAAAAATTTATAGACTGGAGACATGGTTCAATGGATAGCAGGGCTTACTGTGAGAACTTAACTCCTGAATTTGATTCCTGGAACCCACGGGGAAGGAGAGCGGTGTCCTCTAACCTCTCCATGTGCACAAGGCACATAACCACCTGTGCATGCAAGTGTTTACGAGCGCGCGTGCGCACACACACACACACACACACACACACAAATGTTATTTACGTATATTTCTGTATATTTAGATGGAAGAAGAGTGTGAACATGGCCCCCAAAAGGACCCCACAAGGCAGTTGCCCCTGGACTCTGAACAAGGGCTGACAAAAGGTACACTGCTTTCTTAGCAGAGGAGAACTGGGGAGGCGTGGATGGGAACACTGGTGTACAGATGGACCTGAGCCCACACACTGAGTGCTGGGAGGGGCAGTTGAAGGACCTCATTACATAGATTTACCCACTGTAGCCAAAATAGAGCAAGAGGGCTCCTCTTTACACCAGGGAAAGCTAAGGAAAGGGACCCCTGCCAGGTGGATGGGCTCAGGAGGTGACAAATGCTGGTTCCAAGGAAAAGAGTCTTCACATCTAAGCTCCTCCCTGAGGACGTGCTGGTCTGGACATGATAAGACTGCTCCCAGCTCTGGAAGTCAGTAGTCCTTGTGTGTGATTAGCTGTGTCTGATGTGTCACACGGGTTGACAGTGTCATGCAAGCAAGCAGAGGGTCACCAGTGGCCACTGGGAGGGACAGGGCTCCGTCTTCTCAGAGATTCACTTTCGCCACCTAACCTAAGGAGAGGGCATTTGGGGATGCTAGGAACCTACCCATGTTTTCTTTCCAGAGGAAATTATTTGTGACTTGTTGCATTTCAACATGAGTGATTTTTTTTTTTGTTATAAATTCGAAGGGCCAGGACCATCAGGGAAAAACAGCCCAGTTATTCTACCACATGGGAAAGTCACCCACACAGGCGAAGCCTTTTCCACTTTTTTTTTTTAAATTTATTTATTTATTTAATTATTTATTTATTTGTTATGTATACAATATTCTTTCTGTGTGTATGCCTGCAGACCAGAAGAGGGCACCAGATCTCCTTACAGATGGTTGTGAGCCACCATGTGGTTGCTGGGAATTGAACTCAGGACCTTTGGAAGAGCAGGCAATGCTCTTAACCTCTGAGCCATCTCTCCAGCCCCCCCTTTTCCACTTCTTACGGGAAACAAAGCTGCTCATTACTTGAGAAGCCCTGTTTGCATCTCACAGCGCGTTGAGCTTTTCCGTTTGAGCTCCAGCTGCTGAAAAAAGTTCCTCTTTGGCCCTAGCTGCGCCTTAGCTAGGCAGGCAGGAATGGACATCCAACGTCCGTGCTTAATCGAAACTTCCGTGTATCCACTCAAGTTCTTTCTATTCCCTTTGGAAAGCTCAGGAGAGCCAAGAAGATTGCAGTTCAGCCTAGGGTGCAGACATGCAGAAGGTTTGAAGGCAGAACCTACAGTTTTTGGTAGGGTTGGAGCTCTGTGATCTGAGACCCATCAGTGTCTTCCACGGGGACCACTTGGAAACTGTCATTTGTCACTGTATGTGGTTTGGGTCCTAGGACCTGCAGGACTGGAATAAGGTCATTTCCTTCCCACTCCCCAGCCTCAGGCATATTTAAAAATTTAGCACTGGATTAGCCAGTGTTTAGTTGACGTATGAGTCTCCCTTCTCAGCTGGTGGCTCTGATGTCCCTCTTTGTAGAATGTTCACCTCTGCCTTCCAGGACACAGGCTGAGAATGTGAGCCCAGGGAAGACCCAGGGTCAGACGCTGGCCTTTGTGTTTGCAGCTCCTCACCCTGGAATTCTGTTTCTCAGATGTGCAGGGCTATGGCCTCTGATAAGCAGAGAGGATAGGTTCTGTCTCATTTCCCTCTGATGGTTTGCTTTGTCAAATTCTTATAGGTCCAAAGGAGAAAGAGCTCACCCCAAAGAAACTGCAGCTCCTTCTGGTGGGGAAAACAGGAAGTGGGAAAAAGTGCAACAGGAAACAGCATCCTTGGCAGGCCAGCATTTGAGTCCAAAATCAGCGCCAGAACAGTGACCTTGACCTTCCAGAAAGGGAGAGTGGGATGGAAAGGAGGTGGAGGTGACCGACACCCCGGACATTTTGTCACCTGAGGTGGCAGCTGAGAAGATCTGTGAAGTCTTGGCCTCTCCAGGGCCCCATGCAGTACTCCTGGTGATACAGGTGGGCCGGTACACGGAAGAAGACCAGCAAGCTGCCAGGCGCCTCCAGGAGATCTTTGGAGAAGGGATCCTGTCTTACACCATTCTGGTGTTCACTCGGAAGGAAGACCTGGCTGGGTCTTCAAGAGAACAACAATAAGAGCCTGGATGATCTGCATGTTGCATGTGAGAGGCAACTTTGTGGCTTCAACAACAGGGCACAAGGGGATGAGCGGAAGGTCCAGCTGGAGGACCTGAAGGAGAAAATCGAATTGGTCTTGTCGGAAAACAAGGGCCACTGTTCCACCACAAAACTTCCAAATGGTCCCAGCAAAGCAGTTTAACCACAGATCAAGGCTCTGAGGAGGAATCCCTTGAGGTGTCCTGGCTGAAAGGCTGTCCCAGATCCAGATGGCATCTGAGAGACCTGTAGGTACCTGAAGGGAGGGCATCCTGACAAGTGCAGGATGACCATAAGCAGGAGTGTCTTAGTTAGTCTTCTCTTGCTGTGAAGAGACACCGTGACGACAGCAACTCCTGTAAAAGAAAGTATTTAATTGGGACTGGCTTACAGTTTCAGAGGCTTAGTCCATTATCATCATGGCTGGGAGCATGGCAGCAGGCAGGCAGACATCGTGCTGGAGAAGTAGCTGGGAGTTTACATCCAGATCCTCAGACAGCAGTTTGAGGGAGACTCTGGGTTTGGAATGGGCTTTTTGAAACCTCAAAACCCACTCCCAGTGACATACTTCCTCCAACAAGGCCACACCTCCTAATCCTTTCAAACAGTGCCACTCCCTGGTGACCAAGCTCTCAAATCTACGAGCCTATGGTGGACATTCTCATTCAAACCCCCACAAGGCGGTGACATTCCATCAGCAGCTGCACCCTGTGTCCAGCCCTTGTTATCTGCTCCCTCTGTCTCCAAAGAGAACTTTCCAGTCCTTAGGTCAGACTGTCAGGTGTGGCAATGGGGTGAGGTCTCAGTTCAGGGGACCCAGTTACATTCTGTGTCCAGCTATGCCATTTCTTTCTGAACACATGGGTCCTCCTTACACTTAGCCCATAGCACAGCGCCCTGACAGGGGACTTTCTGTCCCACTGATATCACATTTTTATGTTCTGTGTCTAATCTCTGATACAACCAAAGTTCTTTGCTATTGTCTGACTCTTTCTTTCATGTAAGCTGCACAGCTGCTTAGCCAAGGCCATCAGGGTTGAATCAACCCAGGGACAGCCATGGACCAGATGGTTATATATTTCTTGAGTTTCATCCTTATTCATGAAAGGGGACAGACATTATGGTTACAAGAGGCCTGCCCTGTGTAGTGGGTAGAAAATGACAACCAGACAGACTAGAGAGGCCCAGACCAGCAGTTAGGCTTTCTTCCACCATGCGAGGTGTTTTCACAGGCTGTGCTCTATAACCGTGTCCTAAGCACGGATGTACTTCTAAGCTTTTAAGAGACTTTGCTGCAATGACCACTTGTGCACAGTGACTAATTCTAACCATTTCTGTCCTTCCTGGGATGAGGGGGTCAGCTAGGGCCTCTTCCATCTTTTGCGAGCTAAGAACAGTTGAACCAAATGTATGCAAGCAGACCACCGTGCAAGTGCAAACCTTGTAACAGATCTGAAGGCAGAGAGGACATGGCAGAGACTCCAAGGAGTCAGACATCTGAGGGAGCCAACCCAGAAACCTTGCCTGTGTGCTGTCTCCCTGGGCTTCACCATAGGCTCCCAATAAAGTCGTGTTCCGTGGATACCACTCGCCTGTTTGTGATTTTTGTCTGACTTGGGAAAAGAACTTTGAAATGATTGGTAACCACAGAGGCTCTGACATGCATGGCAAGATATATCCTGGGCCATGGAAGAATGTGAAGACGTACCTAGAGAAAGGCTAAATCAATACATAAATAATAAAAATGACACTGGCACTTGATCCTCTTGAACCATAACAAGCAGGTCTCATGGGCACTTCCTATGGTCAGAAAGAGTGGAGTTGGGCTAAGAACTGCAGATGTCAACCTTGGCCTAGGAGAATCTTACCCTGAGGCTACAGGATGTGGGGGTGTCTCCATCTGCATGAACTTGGGCAGAAAAGGCCATCTTCCCTCAGGTCACTCTTGTTACTTCCCCTTTTGTCTTTGGGTTCCATCCCAGTTTTAGATCTAGCTTTGGGGATATGAGAGAGCAAAATCTATTTCCATACTTCCATGAACCTCCTTCACCGTGGTAGGTGTGTGGACGGCTGAAGGGAGGGTCTGCCTGTGTGACTGAGCTCTGCAGAAAGATCAATCAGAAGGGTAAGCGGAAGGAAGGGAGTCTTTGAAAGAAGAACCTGCAAAAGAAGGCTAAGGGCTTAGACCGCAGCATGGCGGGAACCTGGTTTACACAAGAACGCTTCAACAACACAGGGATGTCTTCCTGGAGAGATGCGCCTACATATGAAGTGTAACCAACAGAAGAAGGAAGCAGGACACTGGCTCAGACCTCTTTAATTTATTTATTTCCATTTTTCAAGACAGGGTCTCATTATGTAGTCCTGGATGTTTTGAGACTCACTGTGGAGAACTCACAGATCTCTGCCTACCTCTGCCTCCTGAGTGCTGGGATTAAAGGTGTGCGCCACCACCGCCTGACTGATTCAGACCTCCTCAAAGAAGCAGTTTAACCAGCTTCTGTTCTTCAGATGCCTCTGAGCATCCGTGAGAGTCAGGAAAGGGAGTATGGCCGGCTGACGGGAAGCTAACAAGAGGAAGGAGGCACCAGGGGCCGATTCCCTCTGCCTCCCCCATCAGCTGTGCAGCAGAGGCGCGAGCTCCTCACAGAACGTTCTGGAGTGAGGCGGTAGGGACTGTGTGGGTGGACTGTCAGGACTCAGAAGGTTCGGGAGTGGGGTGGTAGGGACTGTGTGGGTGGACTGTCAGGACTCAGAAGGTTCGGGAGTGGGGTGGTAGGGACTGTGTGGGTGGACTGTCAGGACTCAGAAGGTTCGGGAGTGAGGCGGTAGGGACTGTGTGGGTGGACTGTCAGGACTCAGAAGATTCGGGGGTGAGGCGGTAGGGACTGTGTGGGTGGACTGTCAGGACTCAGAAGGTTCGGGAGTGGAGTGGTAGGGACTGTGTGGGTGGACTGTCAGGACTCAGAAGATGCAACCTCGGGTCCTGCTAGATGCTTGTCTGCAGGCCTGAGTCCAGTCTCCTCTGTTTGCCCGGAAAGAGGAAGTCATAACCTCCCTAACGCAGGCAAGAACGTCATAAATCACTTCTTTAGCAAAAGGCAGCAATGACCCTGTTTGGAATGATGCTGGGAAGCACCTGACAAAGCGCTTGCCCTTGCTTTATTGTTCTGACTCCTCCAAACAGAAAAGAGACTGTTTCCTCAACCCTGGCTCCCAGCAGCCAGCTATGATCAATACTTTTACTTCCTTGATCCTCTCCTGCCTGAGGTAGCTGCCCCACTGAAAGCTAGGCACAACCGATCAGGCATCTTGATATCCCCAGACTGAATCATCCGCCCGGAACAAGGGTTTTTATTAAAGACAAGCCTGCCATTGTGTAACAATATTCCAAGGATGCGAGGGATCTGTAGGCAGTGTGCATCTATAGTAAGGCACTCTATTACTGAGCAGGGAGGGAAGGTACTCCTTAGCAAAGGGAATGTGCTCTACAGTCTCACTGGCATGAACGCGCTCTGTCGGGAAATGACTACAGCAGGACACACCTGCGAAACGTGGAGGAGAAAGAGATGCCCTACAGTTATGTCTGAAGTCCTACTATGCCAATCATAGCCTCTCTAGAAATAAGGCTTTGAGGGACCTTAAAAGGAGCAGCTGTCAGTCAGAGGGTGCCTGGAAAGAACGTAATTTCATGGGCAGCAACCTGAATGGCAGCATTAAACACAGGCTAGGTTGGGAGACCAGGAAAAAGCTGAACATTTTTCTTTTCTAAAAAGAAAGAAAGAATGAAAAAGAGAAAGAAAGAAGGAAGGAAGGAAGAAAAAAGAAAGAAAGAAAGAAAGAAAGAAAGAAAGAAAGAAAGAAAGGTTCTTTTGTAGTGCTCACCCATTGCATTTGGCAGCAGATTGCTAGTAATGTCTGGCCCTGTTTAAATCAATGCAATCTGACCTGTTGAGCAGCTCTAGATGGTGGTGTTGGTGCGCATTCTCCACAGTGTGCAGTCTCTGCAGCTCTATATGGTGGTCTCAGGCTTTCTCTGGCCTCGCCAGCTGTTCTGCAGGTCTCTGTGTAGGTTCTAGAGTCGGGTGGACTCTTCTTCAGACCATACTTTGCCCCTCTCCAGTGAGGCCCCTTATCTCCAGGCTCTGTAAAGTCAACATGGAGGTCTCAGCTGAGGTAAATCATGTCAGTTTCTCAGCTCAGAAAGTATCCTGTGCCCTGCCATGTTTGACTTCTCCACATCTGTTACAACTGCCCTAAAATCCCTGTGGCACATGGGGATTGCTCCCCTTCAGCCCAGCACAGCACATTGATGTTGTTCGGCGGCACCGCAGGAGATAATTCGCTACAGTGGCTTGGCAAACAAAGGGACGGTTTGGACATGACAAAGGGAGGTCCTGAGTCTGCCTGGAGCTCAGATCAGCACCTTCAGTCCTGCTTCCCTCTCTTCCTACTCAACATTCTTTGAGAGCAGCTTCCAGCCTCCGAGTCCCAAGGAGAAGCAAGAGAACAAGGCCTTTATTACCAAGGCAAAGGAAGTGCCCGAACCACAATACTTCTGCTTATGTTTCTTGGTCTTATGGCTGCCTCTAGCCACAGGAAACCCTGTGGAATGCAGTGCTCAGGTGGACACTCCTTTCTAAGCAATGGTGTGGGTCTGTGAACAAGGAAGGAGCAAAGGTGGTAAGGACAGAGACTAGTGGTGGGTGCCCGGCACGTGGCTCAGCTCTGCTCCTCACTCCGGAGCCATTGTGGTCTCATTCCCCAGGTCAGAAAATGACAAGGACCCACTGCACTCTTGTTAATTCTACATAGGGGCCAAAGATGGGTCACGAGATAAACCCTCAGAGTGGGCATCTGGTTCCAAACCACACAGAGCTTGTACCTGGCCAGACTCCTACAGGGACACCCTGGATAAAGAAATTTCAACCAGACCTAGAGAAACCAAAGGCATCTGGGGTTCTTGAAATAAGGAAATACATGCAGAGACATCCCCCGTTGAGTGCTTTGCTCCAGACCAAAGTTCAAGGGACGAGAAGGCCTGAAGTCTCTGTGAACTTTTTATTTCCTGGAACAATATGCAGAAAGACTAAATTTGAAAAGCATGTTTGTTTAATTTATTCTGTTGCATTAGCCTTTGGGTCTTTTCCTTAAGGGATGAGGGCTGCTCCCATACTGACCGCGGGCCTATATCTGATAATGCACTGTAAACACATCCCCAGGTGTGACTGATGTGGCATTTCTGTGCCATTTTAGAGGGCCTCCCCTGAGACTGAGAGCCTGTGCTGGACCAAAGAAAAGGCATTTCCCCTGCATCAGATATTCCTAGAAAATAGCAGGACATCCTACATTCCCTAGGGGAGTCCGTAAGAAATGGACACCTATGCTTCCTAGGGGAGTCTGTAAGAAATGGACACACACTAAGGACTGGGTCAAGTAAGGAAGAGTGTCATTTTTGCTCACTTTATTGCTCCGCCTAGCATGTGACTCTCCGGTCATTAATGAGAGTCCATAGCAGGGACCCACAGCCATGGTGTGCTTACGTATCTCATTCCCTTTACCTATGTGAAGGTGCCCCATAAAAGACCAGCATAATGAGACCTGTAAAGAAAGATCCCAGAAGAGACCTTCACTCGGGTCTACAAAATAGAAAGAGAAAGAATGTGTAGGTCTTTTCTTCTCACCAGGGCCCCAAAGTGAGAACAATGGTCTCTGCTTTTGAAAATAAGCAGGAAATGTGGTTCAGTGCTTTCCATCTGATACTTCTCAAGAAAGGAGCAGAGTCAGCGCTGAACTTCCTGAGCAAGGAGACACTAAGAATTTCTCATGGCAGAGTTGCCTCTTCTCCCCTGGCACGATTATCACCACACTTCCCACCTGGCACGATTCTCACCACACTTCCCACCTGGCACCAAACCAAAATTACTTTTATATTTTATAGTGTTCAGTCAGCCAAAGGTCTTGTTTAGTGACTCCAGAGTCTGGACCCCCAAAACCACCAGGAGACCAGATCTGATGTAAAGGCAGAGAGTCTTCCTAATTACAAGTTCAAATCCGAGTCTCTCATCCATCGCATGCAGGGGTGGAGCAGGGCATTCACTGGGAGGAGAACAAGTGTGGGCTGAGGGTCTGCAAGTCGCACAGTCACAGTCTCAGGATCGGCACACTCTGGACTCGGGGTACCTGTCCTAGGTTGATTGGTTAATTACAGCAGCGGGGAAAATGGCTGCATCCTTTGCTATGGTTCCTGCATTCCAACCTTCTCAGTAAAGCACGTCCAGAGCCGGCTAGCCTCACCTCTGTTTGCTTCTTTTCCATATGGGGGACATCTTGTGATTTCTTGTGGTTTTTTTTTTTTCAGTAACTTAGTGCAAGATTGGGGGCACAGCACATCCTGCTGGGTCAGGGGCCTACATCTTGGAGGGTCTTTTCTGCAGCCTGTCATGGCTACCAAATTGTCAAAGCAGAGGTCTGGGTAAGGGCTTGGGTCCTTCACTGTTTTATATTATAAAGATGCAAGTATTTAGGAGTCAGGTGTGGTGGCGCACGTCTTTAATCCCAGCACTTAGGTGGCGGGGGTAGGAGGATCTCTGAGGCCTTGAGGCCAGCCTGGTCTACAGAGTGAGTTCCAGGACAGCCAGGGCTATACAGAGAAAACCTGTCTCAAAAAAAAAACAAACAAAAATTTAAAAAATTACATTTAGTATTTCTTCAAACTCCCCATAACTGAAGCACTGCTGTGTGACATTTCCTCAGTGAGCATTTGACTGCGTAGACTTCTGAGGTTGTAGGCCACATGGATTTTACTCTGTGTTGTCAAGAGTTGGGGTAACAGAAGGATCTGAGGCACCCTCACAATCAGTGTATAGAAACCTGCAAGGTCCAAATTTCAATGAAAGACTCTGTCTCAACAACCAAAACAAAGCAGAGAGGGTCTGTGAGAAGACTCTGAGGGTAAGGGCATTTCTGCCCAGCCTGAGGACTTAGGTTGGCCCCTGGGGCTCACAGGGTGGAAGGAGGGAACCAACTCCCACAAGCTGTCCCCTGACCTCCACACACACATGCACTGTGTGCACGCACACACGTAAATAAATGTAATAAAAACATTAAAAAGGTAGAGATTGACTGAAGGAGACTTTGCTGGCTTCCACATGCACACTTACACACATGCACATGTACTAACTCACACACATACAAAATACTTGTGGGGGAAAAACATCTTAAGATCGAGGATGTGCCCAAAGGATCAAAGCAAGCATAAAGTACAGATAAATACATGACCACAGTTATTATTACACCGCTCAGTCTAGGAACTTGTGAAAAAAATGAATGGATAAGGGAAATATGAGATATACACATGTGTCTATTGAGGAAAGAATGCAATTTTATTTGCAATAGTGTTGCAAAAGGGAGCGGCAGGCTGCTTCCCGCCGCCAGGTTACCTTTTCCCAAAATAATTACATGGAAACTGTATTCTTTTAAACACTGACTGGACCATTAGTTCTAGCCTCTTTTTGGCTACTTCTCACATCTTGACTAACCCATTCTAATAATCTGTGTACCACCACAAAGTGGTGGCTTACCGGGAAGATTCTAACCACCGCCTGTCTTGGGTAGGAGAAGCATGGCGTCTGTCTGACTCTGCTTCTTTCTCCCAGCATCCTGTTCTGTCTACTCTGCCTACCTAAGCTGCTGTCCTATCAAAAGCCAAGGCAGTTTCTTTATTAACCAATGAAAGTAACACATAGACAGATGACCCTCCTACATCACAATGGAATGGATGGAGTTAATAATTATTATATTAAGTAAAATAAGCCAGACTTAGAAACACAAATATCACCGTTTTTCTCTCATAGGTAGAATCTAGATTTCTTTTAAAAGGCATGAAAGGAAAGAGAAATGATTTGGGAGAAGGAAGGAGACTAGCAGGAGGGGAGAGGAAGTAGCTGAGGAAAGGGGGAGCTGACTGGGGCTAGAGAGATGCCTCAGTGGTTAGGGGTGCTCGCTGCTATTCCAGAGGACCAAAGTTCAGTTCCCAGCATCCATGTCAGGTGCATTACAACTGCCTGTAATTCCATCTCCAGGGGAGTCAATGCTTTCTGTCTTCTTCAGGGAGTTATACACACACACACACACACACACACACACACACACACACACACACACACACTCACTCAAATAAACGAATAACCTTTCTTTGGTTTTTCAAAACAGGGTTTCTCTGTGTAACAGCCCTAGCTATCCTGAAACTCACTCTGTAGGCTGGCCTCGAACTCACAGAAATCCGTCTGCCTCTGCCCCCTGTGTGCTGGGATTAAAGGCCTGTGCCACCATAGCTCAGGATAAATAATCTTTTAAGAAGGGATGTGTGTTGTCAAATCACAAAACATAAATATATGAAATGTCATATATTATAATATGAAAATATTATAATTTTTATAAATATTATAAAAATATTATAGTATTATTATAATACTATAAATATATGAAAATGTCACAATGAGCTTATTTTTAATAATTAACACACAGTAATAAAATGAATAATTTTCTTTTATTTTCTTTTTATTTATTCAATGCATCTTTTGCATCATGCACCTTAATCTCATTCACTTTCCCGTCCCTTTGCATCTGTTCTCTACCACTGCAACCCCTCCCCCAAAAAAAATTAAGAGAAAAGAAGAAATAAAGGAAAAATTAAAAATCTCGTCATGGAAGCTGCCGTGTGACACAGTAAGTCACGCTGCAAACCCCTTCGGTCATATGTTTCCACTCGCAAGTGTAGGCTGCAAAGAGTCATTGGGCTGGATCGAGGCCTCTGGTTTCTGCTACACCATGGATGCTGGGCCCTCACTGAGACTCTTCTAGGATATTCTGTTGTTGCCCTGTGTTGTGGAGATCCTGCAGCTTTGGGTCTGAGGGTCTGGTCCCTTCTCAAGCTCCAGCATCATAGATGGGTGGATGTTGGGGCACCAAGTCATAACTCTGGCTCTGGGCCTGGGCTGCTGCAGGGCTGGTCCACTGACAGTTTCTCCCTGGCCTCACCACCAGAGTGAGCTCTCCAGCATTGCCCCAGCATTGCCCCAGCATTGCCCCAGCATTGCCCCAGCAGCTCCCCCTGCGTCACTGAACAAGGGGTGGGGCAGTTCTCCTGCTTTCACGTCCTCAGCCCTCCGCCCTCCGCCCTCCGAGTTGGCTCTCCCCACCTACACCATCAGGGTCAGCCCAGGAGAAGTGCAGGGCTGCTCTCACCAACTGCTGAGGAGTATGGACAGCCCTCTGGCTCTTAGGACCCGGGGCCAGCTCCTCCACCTTCCTCAAGGGCTGATGGGCAGAAGGGGGAGGGCATCTTTCCCTTGTCTATGCTACCACAGAACAGATGAGAAATGGGGACAGAGCTCCCACGCTCACTACTTTGGGGCTGGCTCACTCACCCCTCAACCAACAGGGTTGGCCCTGTTGTGTTGCTCCAGTGAGGTGCAGGGGCCTGACCTCCAACCTTTGCAGCTGCTGTGGCTTAGAGACAGCTCTCCCCTCTTCTTACCTCAGGGACAGCTCCCCCATTTGCCTTAGGTGTTAGCGGGTGGGGAAAAAGGGGCGTCTCTCCCAGCCCATGTTGCTCTATGGCAGATGAGAAGTGGGCCTGGGTCTCTCACACCCACGTTCTCAGGGTTGGCTCACTTGTAACAAGATCAGCTCTGCGGTGCTGTCCAGATGAGCCGCAGGGTTCACGCTCCGGGGTGTTGCAGCTGGTGAAGGGATCAGCTCCCTTGTAAGGGGTGGGGGAGTTTCTTCTGCAGCCATGCACCCTGTACTAACCCTAGTGTGTTCGTCACTGTGCAGTTTTGAAAACCAAATCACTCTGCTCAGCCAGCTACTCTCGCGATCCATTTGGACAATGCCAATGAAAGAATTCCTTCATGTTACACCTCGGCTTCCACTGTCTCTTACTATTGCCTTTCCCGTTAATGGATTGTGCTTTTGGTGACCAGCATCTTTCCCTTGTCCTCACCACCTCACCACAGACGAGGGAGGCTGTACCAGCTATGTCCCTCTCACATGCTCAGGGCACTTGTACTGTGCTGTCTACAGGGTCAGCTCTACTGTGCTACCCAGGCGAGGCACAGGGCCTGTTCTCCTGAGCGCTGCAGCTGGTGAGGGCGAGGGGAGGAGGGCATCTTTTCCTCGCCTAGCCACCACATGGGATACAAGAGGGGTGTGTCGGCTCTCCCCTACCGTGCCCTCAGGGCCCTCTCAGCTGTGCCCCTGATCATAGGGTCAGCTCTATTGTGCTGGCCAGGTAGTGCAGGACCCTCTCTCCTGAGTGGCTTGAGCCAGTGAGTGGTGTGGTCATTTCTCCCTAGTGCTGCAGTCAGTGGGTACGGGGCCAGGTCTGTACAGTCCTGTCCTCTCAGCTTTTGGTGGTATAAGGGGCCAGAGATATCAACAGAGACCACAGCTGTGTCAAGCCAGGAAACCAGATATGGGTCCCAGCAACAGCCCAGACCCAGATATCAGCTTGGCACTGGGTAGCAATCAAGCCCCTCACCTCTGCCCACTCCCTTCCTCTCTCACCTCTTCAGTTATGCCTTGGTTCCACAGGACATGAACCATCCTCTCTCTCTCTCTCTCTCTCTCTCTCTCTCTCTCTCTCTCTCTCTCTCCACACACACACACACACACCATATCTTGGCTTACTCTAATGGTGTCCTCAGAAAGCATTAGTGCTACAAAGTGCTGGGTGTACCTGTGTTTTCTCCTTGGAGCCCAAAGCAAACATCCCCAGACCTGCACGTGGGTCTCACTGTCCCGCTCAGTTCTCCATGATGCTGGGCACCCTCATCACAAAGAGATCTTTATAGTGCCCGACTGCCCTGTGGGTGCAGCGCTTCTTCTGGAGCCCTATGGCAGGCTGGGACTAGAAGTGTTCGGTTGAGTTCCAACTGTCCGGGCCGCATGCCAAGAGGTCAGAGGCATTGCTGGACATATCCTAAAATAAATATTATTTTTTACAAAGAAGATAAGTGCATTGTTTACTTTGTTGCTGTAATAAAATACAATGGCCAAAGTAACTTATGGAAGAAAGAGTTAATTTTGGTTTACGATTCTAGATGGAATGTCCAGAACGGTGAGGGAAGAAGCATGAACGCGGCCAGCCAGAGCAGGAAGCTAAGAGACCACTCCAGCCATAAGCATGAAGCCCAGAGCGTGCATGCTGGGTAAGGCTAGAAACTCTCAAATGGAGTCAGATTTTTCTTTGGGTCGCCAGCTCACAAAAAGTGACGCGGAGACTTATGATTAATTATGAAAGCTCAGCCTATACCTTGGCCTTGTCCCATTAACGCTTATAACTTAAATTAACCCGTTCTATATTTATCTTTGTTTTGGCTTGTGGCTTTTTACCTCTCTTCCATCTTGAACCTCCTGTTTCCTGTGTTCTCCGGCATTTCTCCTGCACCTAAATTCGTCTTCTTTTCTTTTCTCTCTCCTGGAAGTTCTGCCTAACCTCTTCCTGCCTAGCTATTGACCATTTGGCTTTTTATTAAACCAATCAGAAGGCACCTTGACAAAGACATCTTCACAGTGTGCAAAAAAGATTATCCCACAACACTCAAATCTGTCCCCAGTGATGTCCTTCCTCCAGTAAGGATGCACGCCCATAATCTCTCCAAACAGCACCGCCGACTGGGAACCAAGTGTTCAAATACCTGAGCCTATGAGGGACATTTCTCGCTCAACTACCACAATATGTAACAAAATAGGTTTGACTGAATTATATAAAAGAAAAGGGAAATTATGTCACTTGCATAAATATGGATGGAATTATAGGTTATCACATCAAGGGAAAGAAAGCAGATTCAGAAAAGCAAATATTGGAAGTTTGCTCCCAAATATTGAAGCTAAAATGTTTTAAGAAAAATGAAGCAGAAACGGGTATGTTTGGGGAAAGGAAGAGGAGTAGAAGGTGGGCAAAGAGAAGAGAAGGCAGCATGTAGGTGTGAATGTGATCAAGGCATGTGTAGAAAATGTCAGAAAGTCAGCCTCCACCGTCAGTCACATTCAGAGAATCCGGCTCGATCACATGCTCCATCAGTCCCACTCCAACTGGCCTTGGTGATCTCCCATTAGATCAACCCCACCATCACAGTGGGTGGATGCACCCCCACGGTCCTGACCGCCCTGCTCATGTTCTCCCTCCTTCTGCTCCTCATCAGGACCTCGGGAGCTCAGTCCAGTGCTCCAATGTGGGTCTCTGTCTCCATCTCCATCCCTCACCAGGTGGCGCTGGGCTTTGATTCTACTGCATGGACGGGCTTTGTGGGAGCCTTCTCTGTTTGGATGCTCACCTTCCTGGACCTGAGGGGAATGGGGAGGACTTTGGACTTCCCATAGGGTAGGGAACCCTGAATGCTCTTTGTCTGGGAGAATTAGGGGGAGGAGGAGTGGGGAGAGGGGAGGGGAGGGAAGTGGGGGGAGGGGAGGAGGTGGAAATTTTTAATAATAAATAAATAAATAATGAATAATAAAAAAGAAAATGTCAGAAAGCATTTACTTCACATATTACTTCACATAACCAATACATGGAAAAAGAAACGTGGAGAAACAAATTCTATCACCTTGTACTCTTTAGGTTAAAAGAAAATGAGCATTCTAAAATGCAGATCAGCCCTGTGCTAACAGGGTAAATATCAGAGTAGTTGGTATTACTACAGCCCAGACTCTTGCTTAGCTGGGAGCTCTGGAGGCATCCCCCAAAGGAGAGGCATGAGCCTTACACCACTACTAATATCTGCCACTCATGGTGATGGTGATATTAACTACGCACCCACGCATGATAAATAAATTAAGGAGCATATGCTTCATTTCTTTGTCAGTTTACATATGCTAGAATCATCTCAGAAGAGGGAACCTCATCTGAAAAAATTCTCCATCAGACTGGCCTGTAGTTCTATGGGGCATTTTCTTGATTAATGACTGATATAGGAGGGTTCAGCCCACTGTGGGAGTTGCCGCCTGTTGTGGAATAATACTTTAACTATGTAAGGGTATTTTACATTTGTTTATAATGTGGATATTACTTTAAATAGACAAAAATGCGTTACATTTATTTATGCTGCATTTTTTGAGTATGTAAAGATACGTGGCATTTGTTTTACCTTGTCTGCCTACAGCACCTGATTGGTCTAATAAAAAGATGAAGAGCCAATAGCTAGGCAATGGGATGATACATCAGCCTTAGGGGCAGAGAGAATAAATAGGAGAAAGAATCTAGGCTTGAGAGAGAAGATAACAAGGAAGAAAGAGAGTGATGCACTCAGGGCCAGCCAGACACAGAGTAGGGCATACAGAATGAGAGAAAGGTAAAAATCCCAGAGGCTTCATCCCATAGATGAAGAGAAGCAGGTTAAATTAAGATACAAGAGTTAGTGGGACAAGCATAGGATAAGGCTGAGCATTCTTAACAAATAGTAAGTCTTCATGCCATGATTTAGGAGCGGCTTGGTGGCCCAAAAGAAAGCCTGCTACAGCCATTCTTGGACAAGTGACCCCGGGTTATATTTAGAATGTTAAGCTAAGCAAGCATGGACAACAAGAAAGTAAGCAGCAATCCCCCATGGCCTCTGCATCAGGCTGTCTCCAGTTTTCAGTCTCGAGTCCCTGTTCTGGCTCCCTTCGTGATGGATTATACACTTTAAGATGAAATAAACCCTTTTCTCACCCGAGTTGCTTTTGGCTATGTTGCTTATGACAGCAAACTGCCTGGTCCTCTACACCCTTTCCACCCCTCTTACGTGATGCTCCCTGAGCCCTGGACGCAGGAGTTGTGGGTGGGTGTGTATCAGTTAGCACTGGGCACACCACGGCGAGTTGTTCTCTGCATTTTGACTACTGACCTTCCGAAATGGTCACCTGCTGCTGGAAGCAGCTTAGAGAAACCAATTTTAAGATATGAAAGTGTTTAGGTTAAGGCTTCACCCCAGCCCCTGGCATCCATTTATCCAAAGAGTCTGGAATGTTGGGTTGGAAGTTCCATCCTAAGCCCCCTCCCCTGGGAGGTGCCTCAGTCCAGACAAACACGTCGTTTTCCAGTCTTCCTTTCCTGTTTCCTTTCTGGGGAGCTGGAAGGCCACCCAGGAGCATTGGTATCCATTAAAGTTGGGCTTTTTCTAACTCAGTTTGATTTGGTCTGACTTGAATTACTGTGTTGGCAGAGATGTTGATTGGGGCGCAAAAACTTTTCAGAAAGAACAAAGTGAGCTGTGAGCTGTCACGGGTGACCACTTGGAAATGTTAGGACAACCACTGTGGATTCCCAAGAAACTAATAAGTGAGGATAACTCGACTGGCTTCGAACTCACAGAGATCTGCTTGCCTCTGCCTTCTGAGTGCTGGGACTACAGATGTGCGCCACCACCGCCCAGCTAAGGAAATAATTTTTGCTACCTCTATATTTGAGGGACACTTATGTACCAGAAAAGGCTCACAGGCTTCAGAAATCTGAGGTACATAACACAATAAAGGTGGAAAAGGGTCGTGGTGTTTGACCAGTGAGGAATTGAGAACGTGGCTCAAAGATTTCAGAGCCAAAAAGAGGACGGGACCAGGAGAGTGACTGAGCCAGGACAGCACTTGTCTCACAAGCTTGGGAACCTGAGTTTGACTCCCAGAACTTGTGTGAAAAGTTGCATGTGGTGGCCTGTACTTGCTAGGGAGGTGGCAGTGACAGCATCCTCAGGGGGCACAGGACAGCCAGGACAGCCTAACCAGCGAGCTCCAGGCCAGTGAGAAGTACCGTTTCCAGGGAGGTGGATGGCATCACTGAGGATGAGACCTGAGATCATCTTCTACCCTCCACATATGCACATGTACCTGCACATGCACAAACATGCATGCACACATACACACTCATACACATATATGCATATGTACCCACATGCATAAGAAAACAAAATAGGAAACAAGGAGGTGCCATAGGGATAGAGTAAGTATGGTTGAAAAGGTACCTAAAACTTCTGCCAATAAAACAAAATTCATCACTACTATTACAACAGCATTGTTCTCCAGGACAAAACAGTCTCCAATTCTGAACAAGGATGAGGCAATAGAAAAGTTTATTATAAAAATAATAAGCAAATTAGCTGGGCTGGGCAGAAGCAATATATGCTGGATGTATTAGGGTACAGGGTGGGGTTGGAGCAATCAGATCAATTCTCAAGGAGAGAACTGACTTCATCAAACTGGTTAGAAGGTTGACAGAGAGCTTCTAGAGGCACACCTGAGCACATGGAACACTGCAGTGTTGTCTATTAAATTGCTAATTTGTGCTCATCTTGAATTAGTTGACTTTTAAGATTTGCTTTGCTCTCAAAGGATGGATAGGGAACAATTTGAGGCCATTCATGAGTTTGTAACTAAACAAACTGACACTCACTGAGAACTGTACAGTTATACATTTCTGCCTAAACATTACCTCATGCAAAGAATTGAACTTCTAATAAAACATAGAAGACTGTTGTCAAGAAACTGAGCAGCAGTGTATAGAAGCTGCAGGTGAAGATTGTTGTTGAGAATCCAGAGGAGGATGAATGGGAACATCTTACAGTCGTTGTCTAGGGGCTCCTGGGTGACTTTCTCTGAGGAAGAACACAAGGGTGGCAAGCATTAATAATTATGCTTTTGAGTTGTACTAGAGGATTGGTCAGCTTTTTTGCTAAGTCAATTGAGCATCCGCCAACTGCCAAAGGTGCCTTTTACTCCTTAGTTCTGGAGGACGGAAACTAGAGCATTTGGACAGTGAGGGGTGGGCACAGTTATCAGGAAGAAACGCAGAAAGCAGATGAGGTCTAGACTTACAGACCAGGTCTTAGTAATCTTGCATGAACTGACCGATGATAAAGTAAGCAACCTCCCATAGTTTTAAGATCATATCAAGTATCCCGTTTTGGTTCTCCACTTCCCTCCTAGCATTTTGCTGTCTCTCTGTGTAGTAAGCCTCTGTTCTGGAGAACTCCCTCTCCATCTGTGCCTTTCTCCTCCCCCTCTCCAGCTGACCTTTCAGGTCTCTAATCTGCTCTCCATACTCACCTCTTAGCCGCGCTCGCTCTCTTTCCAGCTCCTCTCTGTAATGCTCTTGCTTCTCCCGGGTTTGTTTCTGAATCCCTTTCTCAGCACTTCCGTACATCTTGTTGGTAAAGCAGCTTCCTCCATTTTCCATCACCATGCACTGGACCAAGGTCAACAGCTGTGTCCTTTGGTCCTCCTGTTCAGTTCCTGATGCTTTGTTGTTGAACAAACAGTAGCAATCCTCGAACTTACAGATCAGCTTTTGAATGTCTTCAGGAGCTGACTTTAAGTACTCATGGATATCGGTGTCTTCCAAGTCATCCTTCCCAGTGAGCAAGAAAATCATGAAACTTAAAGCCGTCTTTCCAAACATACTTAGAATCTTCTGTGTAGCCTTATGATCTTCCACGGTGTAACGTCCCAATGGGACCACCAGGAGCAGAGCATGAGGCCCTGGGGCGGTCAGGGCAACACAGTGAGCCATCTCTTTCTGTCTCTTTCTGCGTGTCAGCATTTGTTACCTCAGTGTCAAAACACCAGGCGTATCCACGACAACAAGCTTTCTCCCACCCCAGGTGCTCACCCTTTTCTCACAGACCTTGGTAATGGATTTGGCACAAATGCCAGAATAAAACACCTTCTCCCCGAGGATGCTGTTCCCTGTTGCACTCTTTCCTGCTCCCGTTTTTCCCAGTAAGACAATTCTCAGTTGGGAATTTTTCTGGTCTTGGTCTCCAAGCTCTAGAACATCAAGGAAATAATCCAAGTGTTAGACGCAGTCCCCAACAGTTAAACACGCAGTCCTGCCACCCAGAGCCTGCTCTCTGGCTTCTCTGCTTGCAGGCTTTCCCCCTGGCTGCCATCTCTGCCCTCCCAGGGTCTACAAACAACCTCTGGGTAAAAAGGCCATCGTGAAGGACTTGACAAAGAGATACGGGTACTTCCCTTGATCTCTTTTCTTCACTGCTTATTTTCAGTATTCTTTTGAGCTCTTCATTCTGACCCTTTGTGGCTTCTAAGCCCCCAGAAGAGAAAATAAAAGTTTCAGAAGAGAACTGTGAGCTGCTTCCAACAACTACTCCCACCAATGGAATCCTGCACAGAACACAGAGGATGCCTTTGGGGCATCTGCTGGGAAGAATGTCTTCTTTTCTGATTTATATTTAAAAATGACTTGTTCTCCTTACAGCTGAGAGTCAAGTAGGGGTGATGTGTATACACACACACACACACACACACACACACACACACACACACACACACACACGTGAACAGAGCAAGAGCGCGAGGAGAGTCCAGAGAAGTGGGAGAGCCGAGAAACACGAGGGCAGCGGCTGGCATGGCTTTATCCTGCTCACGTGGGAACTGCCGGTCAGGACAGGAGAGACTGCACCCCTCCATGCCTGCCTCCCCCCTTCTCCACGCCCTCCACCCCATGGCCCCCACACTCCCACAGCCCCCGCACTCTCACACCCGCACATCCCTGCACCCCCACTTCCCCGCACCCCCGCAGCACTCCACCTCCTCTCACTGTAGCTGGTCCTGGGCTTTCCGGTTGTGAATCCCACACCATCGTACTGGGCTGCCATTGTCGCTTGACTCTCTGCAGATAAAGAAAGAGCCGTGGCATTTTCTGAAGAACACTTGGAACCCAACCTCCTGTAGCCAGCATTGAACTTTCAGCCATAAACTCCAGACCTTCATTTCTCCTGCTCCACTCCCCAGACCTCACCTCAACACTCCGTTTTCAGGCTTTTCTTTTTCTTACACGAACTTAAATACCTGCAGCACCTCCTTGCGCTTGTCCTGGCCCGGGTCCTCTCTCAAGCGGTTGAGCGCTGTAGCGTTCCAAACTGCTGCTTCTGCTTCTCATTGTGGCTTTTGCTCTTTCAAGGGCATCTTTTATAAAGGTTGGCCAGGATAGAAGCCCTGGCCTACCCCCCACCTCTGGAATGACTCCTTGGTGAATGACGTCACCATACAGCCAATGGCTCTTGCCGGGCTATGGGCTCCATTACAGCCTTTGCTTCCTGCCGTGCATCAGCCCATTCCAAATCCTATTGACGCTTTTTTCATAAATCTCATTTGTCTCTTTGTCTCTACCTTGACACGGATCAAATCTACTGCCACTTGTCTTCAGGGTAACAGGCGGTGCTCAGATGCCCTAGCAAGAAGACTCCTGCTGCACTCCTGAAGCCTGGCAATTGTGTCTCATGCCCCGCATTTACTACAGCAGAACAGTCGCAACACAGTGTCAACTGCTTTATTAGGACCACAGTCACTCAGCATCAAAGAGATACATTGTCTAGACCCCAATCTCCCTCATAACTATGTTGTCCTGTTTGGATGGAGTATTAACATCTTTCATTTCCTGTGGAAACAGGAAATAAGCAGAAAAGAAGCTCAAACCATTCCAAATTCTAGTACCCTATAAATAACCACTTCAACGCTTTGGTGTAACTGGACTTCTGGCTCATTTCTTTATGTCTGAAGGTTAGGTGGATAGAAGACAGCTTCTCATAAACTAGAAAGGGAAACCACTCAGCTCTTAATAGAGCTGGTACTGGTGATTAACAAGGAGAGGCAGCAATGGAAAATTTCTCAAGACTTTCTGGGGGAGGGGAGGAGGAATCTTTAGACCCAGTTCATATAAAACCAGGACCTGTGCTTGGGTAGGTGCTGGTTTCATTGACTAAGTTCTCCTCCCTCGGGCTATGAGCAAATATCCTCTACTGGCTTCGGAACTGTGGTCCCAATGGATGCAACTTAGACCTCCCTGGAGGGAGCTCAAGTCTTCCATAAACCCAGGAAAGAATGGTTCCCCAAGGAAGCAGCTTGAAGGAAAAAGATAAGAGCCAGTGAGGACCCTGACCTGTATGCCAGCTTATAGGAGGACACACGCCAAGCTGTGCCTGTTAGGGATCCCTCACCCCTACCTTTTCTTCTCCTGCTCCCACCAAGCTGATTCATTCATTCTCTTCCTGGAAGAGTCAAGTTAAAAATATTTTTTTGACCAGTGAAGGAACACTTTCTCCATAAAGAAAGTACCCTTGCAGCAATGGATTCTGAAATATACATAAATTTGTAGATTCAGCCTTCAGTACGAATTACAGCCTAGAATTAGCAGGCAGGAAACAGGGACCAATAAGTACAATTTCCAAGAGCAGGTCTGCTGGGGGTTTTACTAGACACAGCCAACAGAGCAGCCCCCTCCTCACTAAGTTCAACACTCCCGCACTGCACCCCGATTCTTACCTGGAAAGGTCCTGTGGCCTTCTCTGATTTTACAGCAGTGCTGAACCCAGAAGAGAGAGCCGCAGAGAAAGCGTGGGGGAGAAAGTGTGGAGAGGGGAGCACACAGGGACCCACCCATCTACCCAGTGGCACTGCAGAGCTCCACAGTCCGGCGTTCTGTGCCATCTAACAAGGCACCCATGGGCCACTGGTAGCTACTGGACACTCGAGATAGGAAAAATCAAATGAGAAATAAACTATTTCAATGGCTTGGTTGGCAGTGACACTGACTCTCCTGTGTGCTTATTTAAAAATTAGCGGGGATGAGGGGCTCCTTGTCACTAGTATATAGTAGAATCTACTTTTATTTGGGGTGTTTAGATATTTTATGCTTCAGATAATTCACTATGTGACTAGATTTCAACGGGATCCCTATATCATACCTTCTCCCCTCCAGGCCCAGGGAGCATCAGAAAAGAGATTGGAAAGATTGGAGGCAGCGGGCATCTGCAGGAAACAGTACTTGCTCGATAGGACAAGGCCATTTCACTGCAGGGAGAGGGGACATGAAGAACTTGCTAGATAGGACAAGGACATTTCACTGCGAGGAGAGGGGACATGACGCTGGGAGGGAAAGGAGAGGGCTAGAGAAGGAATTAGAGGGGGGAATGCGGTGGAATTGATCAAAACACATTACATGAATTTATAAAGTTCTGTAACGATAAAACTGATCATCTTGCTACCAGCCTCTCTCTGTCTAATCTGTTCTTTCTCTCCCTTTCTCTATATTCTGCCTACTTCATGGCTGATTCTTGTGTGACTTCGCTTTTATCCCTTCTTATTCAGGACAGCCCTTGCTTGGTGGGTGATTCAGGGTCCATGCAAACCTCTTCAACTTGGACTAGTCTCCTTTCAAATTCTGTGCAGCCTTCCCACATGTATAGCAGAAGAGCCTGGCGTCTCCACACTATTGTTATGTGCTTGACAGCTGCATGTTTTTTACCCAAGGGACTGCCAGCCCTGGGTAGTTACTCAGACCGAGATCAGCAGGGAGAACTTAGATTTTGGATCCTGTTATGGGAGTAACTTTTGTTGTCTTAACCAATAGTCGCTGAAATACGAGCCCACAATGTAGCGGGGAGCGACTTTCGCTCTGTCAGCCAATAGCTGTTGAAATACCAGCCCATTGGGGCATGGTATATTTTTCTTTTAAAAAGAAAAGCATATCCGAAATAGGCCCTCTTGGTTTCGGCTCTTGGTTCCGGTGCTTGCTCCTGGCTCCTGCTCCCGGCTCCTGCTCCAGCGACTAGGCTCCCTTTCTGACGGTTTATGGTGTATGTAAGTTTTACCCCCCGCCAAATAAATAACCCCTTAAAACATAACTGATATGGGATTGATTCGTTAATAATTGGCGCCCAGCGTTTGGTTTAAGAACTGCCCCACCCCCCCACCCCCAGCTCGGCCTCCCAGGATACATGGGATAATAGCTTTGTACTTATGAGTTATTGTTTTTAGACAAATATATTGGTATTGATTCTTATATATTAATACAAACTTAAATTATGTTGACTATTTTAGGCATACATGCTTCTACCTCTGTTTAAAACATTTTTATGTATTGACATATATATATTGTATTGATATATGTATATTTTACCATATTGCATTGTACACTTCTACCTCTGATTAAGATACTTATATATTGTTTATGTATTGATATATATATTTACCAATTGCAATATATACTTGCACATTGTTTATACTTGGAGGTCATATTGTCCCCATTTATTACACAGTTGTTTACTATTTCAGTCTTTAAGTTAGATAGATATTGAAAATAATATAGATCAATAGTCATCTAAATTTGTCATTTATAATTAGACTAATCAGGTTCTTTAGATACATAGACATTATATTCAATATAGATAGATAATCTTCAACCTCTTCAAAGAGCTGTAGAAAATGGCCTTTAATCTAACTCAGAATTCTATGGTAGGGAGACACAATCGCTCCTGGCAACAATGATCTATTCCCGAGAGAATGTTGAGCACCAAAGACACTCCACCTGGAACCTTTCTTCTTGGCAGAACTGGCCTTTGGGTAAAGAAATGCCCATACCTCAACTACTGACAGAGTTACAGAGTATCCATAAATGGATAAAACAGGACTGTCATATCCTGCCAAGACAGGATAAGATAGTTTTAAAAAGTTCCTTGCCTTTAAAAATGATATGTCAGTTACGTTAGGCCAAAGTTGGTTGCTTCAACGCTACAAACATGATTTTGGATGTTTGCCCAGGTAGCCAGTTGTCTATGTGATTTGTTACATGTTCTAAAAATTTGATTACACTTCCTAATTACTCAGATAACATTATTTCCCTTCTCAGATCTTTGATGGGATTAAAGATTATATAAACATAGTTACTTTCTTTTCATGACATGGCCAAGTTATTTCTTATACAAGACTTAAGCTAGTTAAAATAGGATATTTATATTTATTATATATAATTATGTAGATTTATACTTGCTGTATATAATTTCGTAATAGGCTTAAAACTCTCTTACTTAAACAAAAGGGGGAGATGTTATGGGAGTAACTTCCGCTGCCTCAACCAATAGTCGCTGAAATACGAGCCCACAATGCAGCGGGGAGCGACTTCCGCTCCGTCAGCCAATAGCTGCTGAAATACCAGCCCACTGGGGCATGGTATATTTCTCTTTTAAAAAGAAAAGCATATCCGAAATAGGCCCTCTTGGTTCCGGCTCTTGGTTCCGGTGCTTGCTCCTGGCTCCTGCTCCCGGCTCCTGCTCCAGCGACTAGGCTCCCTTCCTGACGGTTTATGGTGTATGTAAGTTTTACCCCCCGCCAAATAAATAACCCCTTAAAACATAACTGATATGGGATTGATTCGTTAATAGGATCCTAAGACAAAAACCAGGAGCGCTGGGGACGGGGAGTAGTGGGTCAGATTATCAAAATTTTCCACCTCCAAGAAAACCTATTTATTTGGTGACTTTGATTCCCCAAGTTCATCTGTGAAATCTGGTAACTGGGCACAGAATCACCAAGCAAGCAGGTGGTGCTGAGATAGGTCCTGACCAAGTCCCTTCTTCACCGCAGGCCTTCTAAACCCCCCCCCTCTCGCCTTTCCATGTCCTGCACTATGCACTGAAGGGCCTGTGAATGCACAGCCTTCAGTAACCAGGATGTTGGGAGCCAAAAAGTTCCCATAGGAAACTGGCATTTTCTCCAATCTGTGGACTCCCTTCTCCTACCTACACAGATCTCCAGTCCACCTCATTAGATTTGTGGCAAAGAGACCAGAGGGTGATTTTTCATTGCAATTCTCGAGAATCTGTGAACTCTACAGCTGATGTCAGCCCATTTCCCAGAACCCTCTGAGTTGGTGTTAAATGTATCTGTGCCCTTGCAGCGCTTCCTGCCTGCATCAGCCACAGACATTTCCTGTCCCATCGCCTTCACCTGTCATCTTACTCATCACTTGAGTTGTGGCCATTTCACGGGGGAGAAAGGTGAAGATGGAGGGACCATGAGTCCTGACAGTAACATGAGATGGTACCGAAAACAGGCAGTGAGGAGAGGTTGAGAGAGGGAGAAACATCGCGGAGAGACCTCAGCACACTAAACTGTGCTCAGGGATCTCCCTGGATGTCACTTTGGACCGGCATTGACCACGACAGAGCTTTCCTCTGCCTTCCACCCGAAGAAGGAACCTAGCTATGGCCACTCACAGCTCAGTCTTGAGTGGCTGTGTTGTGTGCACAGTGACTCTGCCTTTTAGAATCATTGTGATAGGAGTTTTAAAAGTCTAAACTACTAATAAAACACCTAGCAAATTCATTATAAACATTATCAAAATTTCCCTGAAGAGTTGGACAGTAGGTAGGAAGGAGCACTCACTGCTCCACCTGAGGACCCGGGCTGGATTCCCAGCACTCATGTGATGACTTAGAACCATCTGTAACTCCATTTCCAGGGGATCTGTCCCCTCTTCCAGTCTCTGTGGGTTCCGTTTGCACACATACATACAGACAAACACCCATCCATATAAAAATTTTAAAATAATCTACATGAAGTTCACAGCTGGGACATCCCATTGATGCCATGACTCCCCTAACAGATTCTGAAACTGGTGAGGGTGGGGGAGCACAGTCTCCAGCTTTTGTACCCACTGCTGAATGCTCCAGCCTCTAATGTATTGTCTCAACTTCATGTCACATGAACAGTCCAAGTTCAATTCTGTGAGACATAAAGCAAAACAAAGTGTCGTAAATGTGAGGGGGAAAATTTGTAGGGAAGAAGAGGGAGGGGAACCAGAGAAACAGAATTCATTAATAAAAACAAAAAAATCAAAATAATTTTTATTATTAGTTATGTTGAACCCATAGTTATTTAAAATACCCCTGAGAATACAGAATGGCCTCGAGTGGGTCTGTGTAACTACATGAAAGTCTGTTGTGCATTTTGTTCTGCTCTGTTCTATTTCCATTTAACAACGCATCAGAGATTTCAAAGTCAAGATAGGTTGGCTTACGGAAAGTCAATCACACCATAACACTGTGGTCTAGCACCTAGACCATGGCAGTGTTGTATACATCACGGGCAGCCTCACATCTAACACGCTTACTAAAGGGATCGCAGGGCTATCAAGGGTATAAAAGTAAGAGCGCTAGCAGTGATGAGATACTTGACAAATACCCGGAAGAGGGGAAGGTGTGAGTTCACTGGGCAGAGCACGGACATCCCGCACAAGCCCAGAAAGCCTAGAGGTGGTGGCGACAGACTGAAGCACAAAACTCAGCTAAAGTTCAGAAACGCCAGCTATAAAGAACCAGGCTACTAGAGGATGAAGTTGGGGTGTGTGGAAACAGTGGGACCTATCGTCTCCTCCTTCCCCCTAATCCAGAGAACTGCACTTCATCTCCCAGGAAGATGGTGAGAAGGTTTTCAAAAGATGAGAACATCTCACAGAAGCCTAGGACATCCCAGCACTTAAGGGTTCATTCCGCAGCCATCTGTGCCTGCTCTGCCACCTGTAGCAAAACTCTGAGGCCTCTGCAGAGCTTCCAGACAGCTTTCCTAGTGACTTAATCTTGAGCGTGTGAGCGTGTGCACGTGTGCGCGTGTGCGTGTTTGTTCAGGAAGCAGACACTGCCCTCAGGAGCTCACAGCAGATATGGACCTGGGCAGGGGAGGAGCTCCTAAGAACCTGCCCACCCTGCTGAGCTGGTAACTGCTGAGGGATTCTGGAGGAGAAAGAGTCCTTGTCTTCCACTGTGTCCTCCTCATCAGCCCACCAGGCTCTGATAGATTGTTTGAACCCTGTTGTCACCCACACGAAACTAGTTAAACTCAGTGGATCACAAAGCAAAAAACATACCAAAACAAAAAGACATGAATTCAATTCAAACACATTATATGCATGTATGTATGAAATTGTCAAAGAACAAATGTCATTAATATAAAAGAATGACATTTACATCACCATCTCAACTTGTCCCAAAATTTTGAGAGCAGTCCACATATCTTCTTGAAGATATACTCAAATGTGTTCTCTTCAGCCTTTTCCTTTAGATTTTTCATTTTCTCATCATAATTTCTCTTTGCAGAATCAATACGTGCCTTCTTTTCTTTTTCTGATTTATGAGCACATTCCCTTTCTATTCTTTCGATTTCATCATTGAGTTCCCGAGCGTAAGTTTCCTCCAGTTCCCTTAGACAGTGTCTCAGCCTTCTGTCTATGTCCCCGTAGATCTTTTCAGAGAAGTAAGAGCCCCCGTTCCTGTCCACCATTTGCTCTATCAGCCCTACCAGCTGTTCTACTTGCTCTCCTCGCTCTGCCTCTCTCGCTTTGTTATTAAAGGCCAGGTAGCGTTTCCCACACTGTGCGATGACATTATTTAGCTTGTCATTTGACTCGCCTAAAAAGTCATCCAGGCTCTTGTCCTCAAGGTCATCTTTGCGAGTAAACAAGACTATCATGTACTTCATGGCCGCCTCCCCAAAAAGACTCTTGATCAGGGAAACCGTATTCTGCTCTTCCTCCGTGAAGCGGCCCAGCTGCAGAACCAGGATGATGGCGTGAGGCCCAGGGCAGGAGTAGAGGACACACTTGCTGATTTCTGTACATGTGGTTTTCATGGTCTCCTTGGTGTCAAAGAGCCCAGGGGTGTCAACCACAACAAGGTTTTTTCCCTTCCATTCCCTGGATGCCTTCTGGCAGGTCTTGGTAACAGCATGGGCAGAAGCCTTAGACTCGAATTCACGTCTCCCAAGGATGGTGTTCGCTGTGGCGCTCTTTCCGCTCCCAGTTTTTCCTACCAGAATGATCCTCACCTCAGTGTTTCTGTGGGCGGCCATGTTGAGGCAAGCAGATTCTGAAGACAGGGAAAGAGAGCAAAAAGGCCTATTAGATAAATTGGAACAGCCCCAATCCTTTCTTTTTTTTTTTTCCTTTCCTAAAATTTCGCAATGTTCTGTTGTCTTCATGCATCCCTATAGAGACAGAAAGATGAAACCCTACAAGGGAAGGAATAGAGAAATCAAACGGTTCCTCCATAGAAGAATGTCCCTCCGTGGGATTCTGCAGGGAAATCCCAGTGTTCCTGTAGAGGTCGGAGGATGACTTTGTGGGGTTGGCTCTCTCTTTCCACCTTTCCGTGGGTTCTGGGCACTGAACAGCGGTTGCCGGGCTTGTGCAGGAAGAGCCTTTACGTGCTGAGCCATCTCAGTAGCAACAATCCTCCCCAGAATCCTCTTAAAACCCTGATGATCTGGATGCCATCCAGAGTAAACTGTTTCTGACAACACAGAAAAGACTTTTCTACTCCTGCTACCAGCAGACACGCCATCCCCAATGCCAGGTCTGAGAGAGTGCACCCAAATCTCTGCTGAGCCCAGCCAGGAGCATGGACCGGGATGACCACAATGTCCAACAACTTACTACATATTTTATGAGGAACTAGGAGGAGCATTCTAAGACTGCAAACATAAAGAAACAGTAGGAGAGCCGAAGGGCTCACTCCCCTGACGTGACCAGTGCACAGCTTAATGTGTGTCTTTAAATATCACAATGACACCAGAAATATGTTCACTTATCATATGTTAATACAAAAGAAACACAACATACACAAAAACAAAAGCAAAACAAACAAACAACAATAACAACAGGACAGTTAGAACAACCCTAAATAATGAGAGAATCATTAGGGCTGTCACCGCCTTGAAACTGAGGCGGTGAGGCTACAGAAATGCAGTAAGGAAGGAACACGGCAGACAGGAAGCCTGGGCCGCAGGCAACTGCAGGTTCGTCCTGCGCTGTGCCTTCAGAGCAGCTAATGTGGCTTTCATGGTCCTACTCCACATCACCCCAGGATCTGTTGTCCAGTGGGAGGAGTCAGCACCCTGGATTCTAACTCTCCTCTGCCCAGGATGACGGGGGTCTAAAAGTCATCATACTTTCTGAGGAAAGAAGTGACTTAGACAAATGATCTGAGCTGTCTCGGGGCTCTGAAGAGCCTGCCTTGAGGGCAGAACTTTCTGAGAAGAGTGTCGGCTACACTCTGTGTCCTGCGCCACAGCTACCTACGGGCTGATGAAGGCGGCAGCTTGTTAACTGGGCTCCTTGTACCCCTGAGCCCCCACCACTCCCACCAGCAGCGCCCTCCCTGTGAAGCTGCAGACACAAAACGTGCACCCTAACAGATGCCCCATCCCCCACTGCCTCTCACACTTCCCTCACCCTGTCCAACCAGACTCACCTTCTTCGGGAATTGGTGAGGGTTCAAGGTTTCTGTGAGGGCCTGTTTGAGCCTGTGCTTGTGCTTAACTGTGAAGCAAAACCGCTGCATTCCCAGCCGCCAGGCAGGAAGTTCTATGGGCGGAGTCAATGAAGAGACCGTTTGCCTTTAAAGAAGCAGAAATATTGTCCTCTAACTTACGGGTGCTTCTGCTTTGTCGAGGTTAAGCCTTCTGTCTGCGTGTCTGCTATAATGCCAAGAATTTCAAAATCTGTTTTAAAAAATGTTTTGGATTGGTTTCTGTTTTTTGAGACACAGTCTCAGGCTAGTCTTGAGTTCACTATGTATTGAGGATGACTGGTGTGATTTATTTAAAAACAGCGAGAAGAGAGTCACACCATGCAAAGGGGCTCACATAAGAGATTTAGTGGAAGAGGAGAGAGAAGGGGCAGAGAAGGGGGCAGAGAAGGGGCAGAGACAGGTCCTGGGGGACAAGAATAGTGGGAGGGAGGGAGGGAGATAGGAGGTGGATTAGGCCCACCTGTTGAAAGGGAACGTAGTGAATGTGCACAGGAGGCGCTCTTGTGGCCGCAGCTGAGGACATACCCTGCCAGCACCCCAAGGGCAGGCCAGTCCAGGGGCCTGAATACTAACAACCCTCCCTCTTACTCATCATAGAAAGGTGAGGAGTTAGAAAGGGGTAGCAGGAGAGGTGGGAACGAGGATGCTGTGTTCCTGAGACTCTGCTTCCTGTTGACCTGGGGGCATCACTAGCTTTGGGGGACCTGAGAAAACTGGGGGGTGATGACCATGTCCTGGAGCAACTGGCTGTTTCACTTCACTGTCCTGGCTCTGTGGAACCATCAGGTGCCGCTTGGACCTAGCAAAATGCTGTTTGAGCTGGATCCAAGCCAGTCCCCTAGGGCTTAAAGCATCTGATCCTTTCCCATCACCACAGCACCACAGAGACACTCTCCTCCTGTCCTGGCTACCAGGAAGCACAGGTGGGTGGCTACTGAGGGCAGTCACTGTAGAGTTAGGACCTCTGGGGTGCTGCTGCAACACTAGCTAATTAGGAATGGCCAGTGGGTCTCCAAAGAACATCCCAATGGGAGCGAGGAGGTATGCATGGTGACACAGTTCCCATGAGTGAGGCAGAGAAGACCCGAGCTCTGCAGTTCCTAGCATCCCAGGAATTCAGAGAGGATTGAATTCGAGACAGCACAGGCAGCTTATTGATTCATCAAATACAGAACAGGAGTCAAGGGCTCTGAGCCTGAGAGAGACACAGGTGTCTGGTACCAGGACTTTGAGAAAAGCCAGAAGGCGAGGAGGGGCTGTGCTTGAGAAATGAAGCCTCACACTCAGGGGAATGGTCAGAGTAGCCTCCACCAGAGACCCAGTTGCCAATATTGAATGGAAGGCGAAGCCACCAGTGGATGAGCAAGCAGATTGGTTGCAGGTGGAAGAGAGCGGATCTGTTGAGGGTGGAGCAGGTGGGTAGGGTCCCAGTGTGATTACCTTTCTGTGAGCTGTGTCACTGAGCAAACATGTCACAGCAGCAGACTTAGCCTAAGAGGTTTATTGGGGCAGGAGGGTGAAAGGGTGATACCTCCTTCCATCTATTGGGATCGCTGGCAGAATGTTGCAAAGGTCCCATAAAATATCAGGATATAGAGGTGCTGGGAAGTAGATTTTTGCTAGGCTTATTCTCCACGAGTGAAGCAGAACAAGATCCAATGGCTTTTATCAAGTAAGGTTCAAGCGAGAAAGGCACAAACTACCCCAGAAGAGTCGTCACTCAAGGGGCAGGGACTGAAGGACAAAGTCGGAAGACCCAGGGAAAGGAGAAAGCTACAGGCCACCTAGTGAGTCATCAGGCAAAGAGTAGAGGCTGAGGGCTCTGAGCCTGAGAGAGCTGTGGTTTTGGTTTCCTGGTTTCCTGGTACTGGGGCTTAAGGAGATCAAAAGGTGAGAAACCACGCCCAAGAGACAAATTCTCACTGGTGGGAAATATCCAGAGGTGGGGAATGGGGAGGGGCTCCCCAATTGTGCCAGTGTTGGATGAAGGGACCCAGTGATCTGGAAAAGCAAAGTTGTCATATGTGTACCTGGTTCCAGGGTCCTGGAGTGCCTCAAACTGCCTGTGGGCAAGAGGAAGTGCCAACAGAGCCTGTCCTGGTCAGGGAACCAATAGTGCAATTTATTAAAAAAAAAACAAAAAAAAAAAAACAGCGAGAAGAGAATCACATCATGCAACAGGGCTCATATAGGAGGTTTATTGGAAGAGGAGAGAGAAGGGATAGAGAAGGAGCAGGAACCAGTTTCTGGGGACAAGAGTCATGGAAGAGAAAGAGAGAGGAGCAGACAGAGAAAGAGAGAGATGGGGGGCAAGATCTACCTTTTAAAAGGCAAGGTAGCAAATGCACACAGGAGGTGCTCTTAGTGGCTGCAGCTGAGGACGTATCCTGTCAGGACCACAAGGGCAGGCCAGCACAGACACCTAAATACTAACAGTGACCTTGACTTCAAAGCTGAGAACCTGGCGGTTTCTAGGTTCTTGAGGCTGGGTTCCTCCACAGTTGGAGCATCTCACAATAGCTATCTCTAACTTGGGGGTGGGGTTCAACAGCTGGTAGTTACTCAGTGCACAAGGCAGGGTATCTCAGTGGTCCCTATCCGGTGCCAGGACCTTCAGGAACTCTCTGAGTGGGGCCTGGGGAGCAAAACGGGGAGGTGGGGGGTGTTGGTGGGGGAAATGGGGGGTGGTCTTCCTTCTGCCACACCCTTTCCATCTGGGCTGCCACCAGAAGCTGCAGTCCACCATCAGCAAGGCAATCAGGACAGTTCTTCAGGTGCAGCTCCTTACCGGGATTGCTCCAATTCCAGGCAAGTGGACACGAAAACCAATCAAAATAAGGTGCTGCGTCAGGCTTCAAATCCATGTTTTGGTTCACACCAGGGTGATGGTGAATAAGCAGAGGCCTAGATCTTCAACTATTTTCCTTATGTTCCTTCTACTAATGTTAAACTTTCAGATCTTACACAAAAGTTTCTCATCCTTTTTTATTATTATTTTATTTCTATCCTTACTATTTTTATTTTCTGAGACAGAGTTTCTTTGTGAAACAGTCCTGACTATCCTGGAACTCACTTTGTAGACCAGGCTGGCCTCAAACTCACAGAGATCCGCCTGCCTCTGCCTCCTGAGTGCTGGGATTAAAGGCGTGCGCCACCACCATTCGGCTCCACTCATCCGTTTTTAACTAAGTTTTGTCTCAGCCCTGTGCATGTGATATACAGTTTTCCCAGCACCATTTGCTGAGGAGGCCGTCTGTCCTCCAGCGCGACTCTTTAGTTCCTCTGTTGAAAATCAGATGACTAGAACTGCATGGGCTTATTTCTTGGTTCTGTGTTCCAGAGAACACAGAAGAACGTTGACTTATGTTTCTGGGTTTGTGCCAGAACCATGTATAAATAATTCCTAAGTCCCAATATTAAAAAACAGCCCAATAAAAACAGGACAAAGGCCTTGCACAGCCTCACACCGGAAGATTATAAAGACGGCAACTGTTCTGTATGGAAAGACTCTCACCATCACATGTCCTCAAGGAAGCATAAACCAGCAAGACACCACTATTCACACAGTTCCAAGAATAGCGCATCTGACACACTGACTGTATCAAATGCTGAGCAGTGGGAACCTTCATTGGTTACTGATAGAATTACCGAGCGGGCAGTCATTTCAGAAGACAGGCTGCCAGCATCTTACCAAATTAAATACATTATTTCCATGTGGTCCAGAAACTGCATTACTTGACATTTATACAAAAGAATCAAAAATGATGCTCTCATAAAACCCCACATGTGCAGGTTTGTATCAGATTTATGGATAACTGACAAGACTTGAGAGCAGCTAAGGTGCCCTTCAGTCAGTAGATGAAGCAAGCTGGGTTCGTCCAAACAGTGGAACGTCATCCAAACACAAGGAGTAGCAGGAAGCAACCATTAACGTATCTTTGAGATGCTTAGGAATGTATTACTAAGCAAAACTTAGGGGTCGAAATATTTTCTGATGAACGTTCTGAAAAAACTGAAATTATAGACACAGTAGAATTGTCAGTAGTTTCCAGGGATTGGAGAGATGGCATACGTGAGCTGAGCTGAGAGGACCTTTAGGGCAGAAAAGTATTTTGTGTGATGTTCTATTAGTGGATCTGTGTCATTATGTATTGTCCAAGCCCGGAGATGTGCAACATCAAGAGTGAATGGAATGTCAACTGCAGACATCGGCTAACCCTGCTGTACAGGCCAAGTGATAGCGCACACACCACTCTGGTGGACAGACAGACAACAGGGAAGGCTGTGACAGCAAGGGAGATATCGCTGCATCTTCCTCTCAATTTCACTAAGAAATTAAAACTTCTCTTTTTAAAATGAGACAAAACATGGAGGTTATAAATGGCTCAGTGGTTAAGAGCGCTTGCTACTCTTACAGAGGACCCGGGTTCAGTTCCCAGCACCCACATCAAATGCTGCACAATCACCTTTAACTCCAGTTCCAGGGGATCCAACATCCTCTTCTGTCTCCTGCAGGCCCTTGCACATAGGCACACATGCATTCACATACATAAAATTAAATATACACACAAAACGTCTGAAAAATTAAATTGAAAAATAAAAGAACAAACCACAATACCAACAACAAAATCAGGCCTAAAACCCCAGCTATCTGGGAGATTAAGGCAGGAGGACCACAAGCCCAGGGCCATCTCTGAGGATAGAGTGAGTTCAAGGCCAGCCTGGGCAACTTAGTGAGTGAAACCCTGTCTCATAAAGCACATTTTACAAGAACTGAAGATCAGGTCAGTGATAGAGTGCTTGTCCACCATGCACAATGCCCTGGGTTCTGTTCCTAGTGAGGAACATAGTAATCGGAGGCTATAGGAATAAAGAGAGTCTAGAATCATCTCCAAAAATAATGGCTGTTGTAGAATATTAGTTTGTGTTACATTCATTTATGCTGTGGAATATATGTTTAGTGATGCAAAGATGTGTTATATTTGTTTTCAAATAAAATTAATCTGGGGTCAGGAGGCTGAGTCAGCAACTAGCAGACAGGAAGTGGCAGGGAGGAACCATGTGTGGCTAGGGTTCTTAAGTGGGAGCTAAGCAGGACGCCCTGGTTTTCGGGAGAGGTTAGCTCCTTGCTATTCATCCTCTCTGAGTGAGCAGAATTTCACCTCAACCTTTGAATCCTGCATTCTGTAGAGGGATAGAGATCTAGATAAAGTTTCCTTTAGCAGCTATGATAGAGCCAGTGTGTGAGGGAACAGAATTCCCTCCTGGCTGTGGCCAATGCGGCCTAACCGCTGCCAGTAGCTGTGGAGTTGTAATCGTCAATTAGGACAGCTTAAGGGGCAGTCACTGAATTTAATGAAAAACAACAAATGGCTCCACCTGGACCTGAATCAGCGTGGTCACAGATGGCTCCCCCCACACCCAAGACTTTTGGGTCTGCAGGAGCTACAATCACCCAGGAGTCCACCTGTTGCCTTTAGCGCTGGGCAATCAGGTACCATCATATCAAATACTGCCCAGGGTCTCTCTGCCCAGGCACAGGAAAGAGGAAAGGTAATAGCTTCACGTCTCGAGACAGGCCGTGTTCAACCAAGCACCACCTATGATCCTACCAAGAACCCTGGTACTAGGCAGCTGGGCACCACTGTGGTGGGAGACTACAGGGTGTACAGAGTGGGGAAAGAGAGGGAAAGGCAGAATGGTCTGTGGGCTGGGAGAGGGGCAGATCCAGAGAGGAGAGGGTGGTGAGGAACAGGCTGACATGAATGGCCAGCTGACCACTCAAGTCCAGGGAGACATATGGGCCTGGGCTATGACCCAGGTATTGCCCCGGGCCCTGGAGCAGCCAATGGGGTCTGAGCTGATGCTTGTGGCTCCTGTCATCACTCATGCAAGGGCCTGAGGTGGGGTCACATTGGTGTCCAAGGGCCTCCCTTTCACGAGGGACATGGTAATGTGGGTGGCCTGCACAGTCATGGAGGGGCATGTTATGGTGGCAACCTGGCCTGGGGTTCTCCCAAGGACCATGTCTGGGACTGTGGTCCTGCTGCAGCCAGGGTCTGTGTTAATGTTCCTGGTCCATGCTGCCACCAGGGTCCACCTGGATACCTGGGGTCTGGGTCCAAACCTTTGACCATGAGGGCTTCTGAGGGCCATGGTGCCACTGGAGACATACTGATCTCGGTGACCTGCACTGTCACCTGGGCCATGGTGCTGTCCAGGCCAGGGCTACTGCAGAGGCCCATGAGTCCATCAGTGGCAGCCAGGATCTGAGTCAATGTCCGGGACCCCTGTCATCACTGAGGGCCATGTGGAGGACCGGAGTCTGGTCTGCGACCTCGGACCATGTCAGTGTCTGAGGACCATGCTGCTCCCAGAGCCATACTGATCTAGTGGTTAGTGCTACCATATGGGGCCATGGAGACCTCTGGACACATGCCACTGCCTGGGGCCGTGTCTGGGTCCTGTGGAGTCTGAAAACAAGGGTGATGTCCATGGCTCCATTTGCCACTGATGGCTCTATAAATGCCCAGGGTCTGGCCAGCCACTGGGACATGTTGATGCCCAGGGGCCATACTGCTGCCAGGCCATGCTGATGAGGGTCTGTGCTATCACTGGGGCCATGATGATGTCTGATCTGACCTGAGCTGCTGCCGAGGCTGTGTCTGGGTCTCTGGTCCTGCTGCTGCTGGGGGTCTGTGGTGATGATGTCCATGGTTAGCAATGGGGTCATTGGAACCATGCTGTGTTGAGACAGTCCCGCCTTTCACCAGTCCTGGGATGGCTATTGGTTAGACATTGCAGCAGGCGAGTTGGCCCTACCACTCAGGGAGAGCTCACCCCTGCTCTCAGGAAAGATGGTCCCATGTGACGTCTGCCTCACCAGCAAGGAAGACGCAACACCAGACTCTTCTCACTGCTGTTTTATTCAGGACCTTTGAACAACCTTCTCACCCTCTCGCACCTCTCGCCCAGGGCAGAGCCAGCCTACAGCTTAAATAACCTCTGGGTAGCCAACCCCAGCAAGCCATGTGGGAAACGTAGATAGGTCCAGAAACGCATAAGCAAGCCAGATCCTTAGCGTTAGCCATATATGGAGTTGTTCACAGCTGAGAACACTCACCATTGGGAAGGTGGAAGGCGGAAACCAGCGCCACCTTTAAAGCGTGGCATCACGCAGCTCTCTACAGTTCCCCCTTTTTGTTTTAGATGCAACAGGCAAGAGTAGAGGCCTGATCTCTGAATATAGAATGACATTGGGACCTTGTACTGATCCTCATTCAGGTGTCATCCACCCGAAGAGTATCAGACCAGTCCGATACCTTTTTTCAGAGGTGGGATCTAGGGTATCAACCCACATGCAATCAGACATGCTCTTCTCTGGGCCCAAAGCGGCTGACCCTGAGTGCAGTGCTTAGCCTTGCATCCTGAGCGTAACAATTCTATGGTCGTCAACCATGTATGGGGGACTGTCCTGCTTCAATGACTGTTAAGGCTTGAATGATCATGGCTGCATTGCATTGTAGAGGAAACCTAATCTTGCATATACACCACAGGCAAGCCAGGGAGACCAACACCAAGAGGCCTGCTAACACTTCTAAGCCCGCCCACTCTTTTAGATGATTTATGGCTGCAGTAATCCACGACAACAATCCTGTGGTTAGTTCTGCATCCACTCAGGTAGAGTTCACCATGACGATGGCCACCCTCAGCTGCTCCATCATGGTATCAAATTCTCCAGTCCAATTACCTAAAAGATAACTAGACAACTGTTTAGACAAATTTGCAGTATGGGTAAAGTTCTCATATTGTACACTAGTCATGGCATGGGGAGCATCAATAGACACAGGCATGATGCTCCTCATGTTGAACTCTTCTAATCAAATGCTCTGGTACCCACACCAGATCTTGTTGGTCCTGTGGGAAAACACAAACAGAGCCTTGTGCCCATGTCAGTACAGGATCAGGCCCACGCCAGAGCCCTGTTAGAATATCCTTCCACTTGACCATCCCTTTAGCAGGGCCATAGGGGTCCTGATGTCTATCAGCTGCAGAATGACCTTGAGCGTCCAAATTTAAAAAATTTATAGTAAACAAAGCAAGAGAAAGTCTTTCTTTTGGGGTACAGCCATGGCCTATTCCCCCTTTTTGTTTTTGTAAACATTCTTTTAGTGTGTGGTGAGCACGCTCCACAATGCCTTGTCCTTGAGGGTTATAAGGCAAGCCATGAACAAGTTGCACCTCCATTTGATGGCAAAAAGAGGTGAACATTTGGCCCACGTAAGCAGGTCCATTATCAGTCTTTAATTGATGAGGTTTGCCCCAAGCAGCCCATGCTTCTAAGCAATGGGCAATCACGTTACGTGCCTTCTCTCCAGTGAGAGGTGTGGCGTGCATCACGCCCGAACAGGTATCCACTGAAACATGCACATACTTGAGTTTACCAAAATCAGAAACATGCATTACATCCATTTGCCAGATTTTCAGAGGGAGTAGACCCCATGGATTTATTCCAATACTGGGTGGGTGTTGATGAGTTACACATTGAGAGCAATCTAAGATTACTTGTCAAGCATCTGCTCGAGAGAGATGAAATTTTTGTTGTAATGCTTTAGCATTAACATGAAAAGTCTTGTGAAAAATCCTCACCTTCTCCAAAGTAGAACTCATGACTATACATTCCATCCTAGTCCACTGATCAGCTATATCATTTCCTTCACTCAAGGGTCCTGGCAAACCTGTATGGGCTTTAACATGTTGGATGTGAAAACAGTTTCTTCTCTGCCAAATTAAATGTTGCAATTGCTGAAACAAAAGACAAACTGGACTAGAGCTTTTAATAGGTCCAGTTACTTCTAAGATTTTAAGGGCATTAACAACATAAGCAGAATCTGATATTAAAGACTTCAACTCCAATTTTCAACTCTACAATCTGAGGGGAGCCAGGTTGAAACTGATGCATCACAGGTTTTTGTTTATCTATCATATACACCCCACAGCCTGTTTTAGATCCATCTGTAAATACATTTGGAGCCATGGAAATAGGCTGCGATGATGTTATTTTAGGAAATATCACAGGATGCTCCTTAAAAAAAAATCTCAACAATGGATGTTTGGGATAGTGGTTATCTATGGTGCCATCAAAACCACATTGTAAAATGGCCCAGTCATCTATTGTAGCACACAAAACCTTAACCTGATAGCTGGAATAAGGCACTATAATGGTGGTGGGGGTAGTCCCAAAATATTGTAAACACTGTTGAATCCTGGTCAGGGCCAAAGTTGCTACAGCAGTAGGATAATGCTCAAGAGATTTGGCTGGAGATATCTTGGGATAAATCCAAAACAGTGGCCCATTTTGCCATAACAGCCCTGTAGGTTGGTGATATGTGGGAAGAATGCACATGACAATATCCTGACCTTCTAGAAACCTCTGCAAGAAGGCATCTTGTAATCTTTCTTCTACCTTTTGTAAAGCCTTTCTTGCCTCATCAGTCAATTGCCTCGGGGAATCTAAAGCAGAATCTCCACTTAAAACATTATACAAGGGTTTTAACTCATAATTTGGTAACTTCAAATAACATCTAATCCAATTTATATCACCTAACAACTTTTGAAAATCATTCAGGGTCCTTAAATTATCTTTTCTCAATTCTACCTTTTGTAGGATAATTTGTTTCTCACAGATTCGTGCTCCTAGATAATTAACAATTTTATCCTTCTGTACCTTTTCAGGGGCTATAGAAAGTCCCTTCTTTTCAAGCAATTTAACTAACTCCACATAGGCCTGGTCCAGCATCTGTTCACCCTTAGCAGCCAGTAATATGTCAGCCATATAATGAATGCATCTCAGAGCAGGGAATCTCTCTCTCAATGGTGTAATAGCCTCCCCTACATACAGCTGGCACATAGTAGCACTATTAGCCATACCCTGTGGCAAGACAATCCACTCACATCTTTTATCTGGTTCTTCATGATGGAGCAATAAAGGCAAATCTTTCACTATCCTTGTGAAACAAGGGAATGGAGAAAAAACAATCTTTTAAATCAACCACAATTACAGGCCAGGAAGCAGATAGGGAAGACAGCAGAGGTAGCCCACGTTGTACTGGCCCCATAAGTTGCATCTGATTATTAATGGCCCATAAATCATGTAATAGATGCCACTTCCCTGATTTTTTCTTTATTACAAAAATAGGGGTGTTCCAAGGAGTGATGGATGGCTTGATGTGGCTCAAGGCTAACTGTTCTGCTATCAACTTATTTGCAGCTGTTAATTTTTCAGAGGAGAGAGGCCACTGAGGAACCCACACTGGCTCCTATTTTTTCCATGTAGTGGGAATTCCCTCCCCAGCGGCCCCTAAGAAAAACCCAGCCCCTGCCTAGAAGGGCGTTGCTGTACAGATATAGGGTCTTTCTGCCCCTGCAGTCTTTTTGCCAACCTGAAGCTTGGATGATATCCCATCTTTGTCATTATCTGTTGTGAAGCAGGGGAAAACTCATTACTGAGTTTAAATCCCATGTCTTTCAGCAGATCCCTCCCACTCAGGGAAGTAGGGAGTTCTAGGTCATAAGGCTGAATACTCCCCGAATGGCCTTCATCGTCACTCCATTGTAACTGTCTAGCACTCATATCTGGAGCTCTTGCAAAACCTAGGCCTTGTAAGGTTTGAGAGGAAGCTTGAATTGGCCATCCTGATGGCCAATCCTTCTTGGCTATAATGCTTTTATCAGCACCTGTATCTAACAGACCAAGAATGCATTTTCCGTCTACTTTAAGCATTAAAACTGGCCGTTGGTCCAAGTCAAGGGACAAAAAGGTTAAGTCCGTGCCCGAGGAGCCAAAACCTCTATCTCCCCTTTCTGCAGGGCAGGTTTCAAATCACTCATGAAGACTAGGAAGGAGTACGAGCTGAGCAATTCAATCTCCAGGAGAAATTGCAGAAATGCCTTTAGGTGACTCTACCATAATTTTAACTATTCCAGTATAATCTGGATCTATAACCCCAGGATGAACTTTTAGACCCCTCAATGTTGTGGAAGACCTTCCTATAACTAACCCTACTGTTCCTGGATCTAGAGGCCCCTTAAAGTCTGATTCTACAAGCTGAACCCCCAGCTTGTATTCTGGGAGTCAATACAAGTCTGCTGGTGGCACGGAGGTCCAGTCTTGCTGAGCCTGCAGTGGCTCTCCGCGGTCCCTCGGATGTCAGAGAGTTGGCCATGCCCTCTGACACGTGTCCTTGTTCTGACTCACAATTACCCCATATATTTGCGGGCCCTGAGGGCGGGGGCTCCGCCACCTGTTTTTTGGACAGGAGCTTACAAGTGTGTGAGGCAAAGACCGGCCATTTATATCCTTTACAGACCGACATTCACTCGCCCAATGCTTCCCCTTTTTACATCTTGGACATACATCTGACTGAGCTAGACGCTGGCCACCAGGTCTTTGAGGAGCATCTCCTCTTTCTGGACACAGACATTTTAAATGTCCCATTTTACCGCACTTAAAGCAGGCACCTGAAGCTGCTTTTTTTCCTTGTGTCAGCTGAACCACAGCTGCCGCTAGTCCTGCATTAGTAAGCGGCCCTCCCAGCTCTCTACAAACTTTCATCCATACCTCAAGGCCTCGACTTTTATAAGGGGTTATAGCATTTCTACATTCCCTCGTGCATTGTTTGTATATCAGCTGTTTTATCAGTGGCATAGCCTGATCTGGATCCCCGAAAAGCCCGCCTGCAGCCTCAACCATGCGAGCAACAAAGTCTGAGAATGGCTCAGTGGGGCCCTACATGATCTTAGTGAGGTTGCCACTCACTTCCCCTTTATTAGGCAAGGCCTTTCAAGCTTTTATACCAATCTTATTAATTTGTTCAAAAACTTGTACTGGATATCCTGTCTGCTGATTGGCAAAACGGCCCTGGCCAAGTAACATGTCTCTGTCCCAAGCATGGTTTCCTGCTGCTTGATTGGCAGCTGCTTCCTTGTTTGCAAATTCTATCAGAAAAGCTTTCCAGTCTAAATATTGTCCTGGGCTTCAACATGCACGTGCAAGCCCGCTCCAATCACTAGGTGCCATGCAGTATCGGTTAAGTGCTTCCACCTGTGCCACTGTGAAAGAAGCACAAGTTCCATAAGTTCTTACAGACTCAGCCAGAGATTTAATAATCTTAAAATCTAAAGGTTCTTCATATCTGTTCCCCTGTGGATCCTGAAACACTGGATAAGCCAATTGTAATTCCGTCCTTACTGTATTCCAGACTCCTGGGCAAAAAGAACGCCCTGAGCTTCCATTCCCTCCATTCGCATAAAGAGGGGGTGCCGACGGCATTGCTTGGCATAAGGAAGGCTTATAGCACTCCTCCCTCTTAGGGTCCCTCTTCACTCTCTCCTTTTCTCTCTTTCTTATTTTCACTCTTTTCATCTGCTCTAGAAGCGCCTGTAGCTCTTCCTCCGAATCCACAGACTCCGAATCCTCTATGTCCTCCTCACTGTCCGTTTGTTCCGATCTCTCCTCCTGAAATATCTTTAAAGTAGCCTTCCATTCTTTACTGCCTCATTATATCGTTGGTTCTCATGACAGCCTCTAACAAGTTTCCAAATTGAACACAGCAGCTCATTTAGAGCCGAAAAAATTGGGTGTGACTGAGATGCACCCATGTTCAACTATTAATGTTTTCTTTTAAACTTTAACTTTTGGTTTGATAGTTTACGGCACCTGCTCTTGCTTTTGGTTTTACAGCTTGCGATACCACTTTCACTTTTACAGCTTTGCTAACTTATCCTAACTTATCCTAATTTTCCCTAATTTTCCTTAACTTATCCTAATTTTCCTTAACTTATCCTAATTTTCCCTGCTCACTCTCTATTTACAGAGGAGAGCAGACTATCCGCTTTTACCGCGGAACTTTAACCCCGCTCTTGACGCGGTCATTAACCCCCACTTTTGTCACAGAAACTTACCAATGCACTACCCTGCCCGCAGCAAGTTCTGAGTCCAGATGAGAGGTTGTGTCCCCATACGCCACTTGTTGCTCCCTGTACGGGCCACCAACTGTGCGTCCACCTCGCAAGCAAGGAAGACGCAACACCGGACACTTCTCACTGCCATTTTATTCAGGACCTTTGAACAACTTTCTCACCCTCTCGCACCACTCGCACCTCTCGCCCAGGGCAGAGCCAGCCTACAGCTTAAATAACCTCTGGGTAGCCAACCCCAACCCCAGCAAGCCACGTGGGAAACGTAGATAGGTCCAGAAAGGCGTAAGCAAGCCAGATCCTTAGCATTAGCCATATATGGAGTTGTTCACAGCTGAGAGCACTCACCACTGGGAAGGTGGAAGGTGGAAACCAGCGCCACCTTTAAGGCGTGGCACCACGCAGCTCTCTACAGTCCCACATCTCAACATAGGCATGCACCTCACCTGAGAAGCACACTAAAGCTGAGCCTGTGGTCGAAGACACAGTGACCCAGCCCTGAGGGCAAGACAGTAACAGCGATGACCTTACCTCACCCTTGCTCTGCCATGTGGTGGCATGGATAAGGAAGAGATACCCTCCCTCCCCCACCCCCTGCTACCATGGCAGGCAAGAGAGCTGGCCCCAAGGTCATGCAAGTGAGAGACCAAGTCCTCCCCTACACCAGCTGCAGCACACAGGGGATCAGGCCCTACACCCTGCCTGGGCAGCAGCCTAGAGCTCTAACCCTGTTGTCCGGGAAGGGACAGAGGTTAGCCAGCCCTGAGAGGATGAGAGCAGAAGAGCAGACCCTGTTCCTCCCTCGTGTGCCCCCTACAGCAATCGGGATAGAGGACCTTGCCTGGGAAAAACAGTAGAGCTGGCCTGTGGTGCATCTCTTCTCTGGGTCAGCTGCTGAGCCCGAAACATTGCAGGCCCATAAAAGGAGAGGTGTGGCCCTTGGCCTATCCATAACTCTGTGGAGGCTCAGGGCAAAACAAGAAACCAAGTAAGTAAGCCTGAGACATTAGGTAAGAATGAAGGTACCTAGACCCAGAGAATGGATGTTGGTCTTGTCCCATCATTTATTCTAAGAGACCTGAGGAGAATAAAGAAGAAATGCAGGCCTAGGACATTCCCTTACCATGAAGAGAAGAGGGTTCACATAAAGAGATGTGGGCCTAGATAAACTCTTCCCTAAAAAGATCTGGGCCCAATGAAGAAGACTAAAGGGCCTGGGCCTAACACCCTGGAGAGGCCTGGGCCCAAATAAAGGAGAGATGTGGTCCTTGGCCTAACCCTAACAATGAAGAGGCCTGGGCCCAATGAAGAAGAGATGTGGTCTTTGGCCTAACACCCTGATGAGGCCATGGCCAGTGAAGATGAGATGTGGGCCTGGGCCTAATGTTTACTCAGAAGAGATGTGGACCTGGGCCTACCCCTTATCCTAAGAGTCATGGGCCCAATGAAGAAGAGATGTGGGCCAGGGCATATAACATTTACCCTGAAGAGGCCTGAGCCCGATTAAGAAGAGTTATGGACCTGGACCTACCTGAGTAGTCCTAGGTCCCGTGAAGAGGCAATGTGTGCCAGTGCCTAACACTTACCTTGCAGAGCCTGGGCCCAATGAAGAAGAGTTGTGTGTCTGAGCCTTACACTTACCATGAAGAGGCTTGGGCCCAATAAAGAAGAGATATGGGCCTGGGTCTCATGTTTACTCTGAAGAGACCTGGGCCCCGTGAAGAAGAGATGTGGGTCTTGGCCTAATTTTTACCCTGAATAGGCCTGATCTCAATGAAGAAGAGATGTGGGCCTGGGCCTACCCCTTACCCTTAAGAGGCCTTGGTTCAAGTGCAAAAGGATAGGGGCATAGGCTGAACACTTACACTGAATCTGTCTGCACCCAATGAAGAAGAAATGTGGGCCTGGACCTAACACTTACCTTGAAGAGGCCTCAGCCCAATAAAGGAGAGATGTGGGCCTGGGCTTAATCCTTACCCTGAAGAGGCCTGGGCCCAATGTAGAAGAGATATGGACCTGTACTGAATGTTTATCCTGAATTGACTTGGGACCAATGAAAAGAGAGATGTGAACCTGGGTCATTCCCTAACACTGATAATGCTTTGGCCCTTAGAAGAAAAGATGTGGGTCTGACCCATCTCTGTTCATGAAGAGGCTTGAGTCACAAAAGCAAAGGGATGTTGGTCTGAGCCTATCAATCACACTGAAGAGGGCTTGGTCTTAAGAAGGAAAATGTGATCCTTTGCCTGATCAGAAACCTGAAGAGACCCAGACCCATAGAAGGGTTATGGGCCTGGGTTATTCTCTAATCCTAGATAAAGGAGAAATGTGGTACTGGGCCTAATCTTGTCTCTGAAGAGGGCTGGGCCCAAAAAAGAAGATATGGGCCAGGCCCTATTACTAAACATGAAGAATCCCAGCACTAAAATTGTGAAGATGTGACTTGGGGAATCCTTAATCCAGAAGAGGCTTAGGCCCAAAGAAAAAGAAGAGATGTAGACCTGGGCCCATCCCTAACAGTGAAGACTCCTGGGTCCAAAGAAGAGCTGTGAATCTGTGTCTCTACCTTATGCTGCAGAGTCCTGGACCCAAAGCAAGATGAGTCGTGAATAAGCCTCTCCATGAACCCGAAGATGCCCAGGCCCAAAGATGCCTGGGGCTATACCTGGTCTCCAACCAGCATGGGCCGAGAGCACGAAGACCTGTGGGAAAAAACAAAATGAGCCAAGGCCAGGACAAACCAAACAAAAAAGTGTGTGCCCAAGGTTCACCAGAACCAGAAGAGTCCTGGTCCTAGATCAGAGCCCTGGGACAATTGGCTCAGATTCGTTCTACCCAATAATCTCAGGAAATAAGAAGAGTGCCAAAGTCAAAACAAAAGTGAATCAACATTGTGTTTAGACCATGTACCATGAGGCACACTGGCCCTAGTTCTGATTTTCAACTATTTTACATCCAGCTAAGGCATCAATGTAAACACATCCCAGATTGTGCATCCATAATCTTGGCTTCAACCACACTACTCTCTTTAAGAGCACTACTAGAAGCTGACATGCTCAACAATAGGTGTGCAGATCACACACATGCTTCATTCCATGCAGACCACACCCTCAGCACATGTAAGCATGTATGAACCACCGCCATAATGTGTCATGGGCTCACGGAAATGATATATCAATATAGACATAGCATACACAAAAGAGACTCATACTGTGTCTGTAGCTGTCTGAGGCATGCATAACCTTACCTTGAACTAAAGGGATCTTAAACTGAGATCTTTAGGAATGAACAGATCTCAAATGTAACTCACGCAACAGCCTGTTTTCTAAGAATTGCCGCCTAATGCATATTTGGTCTTCTTCTGAGTATCTGACTCCTGGACACATTATATCTCCCGAGATTCAGAGGAATCAGATGATGACCTGACTACTAACCTAGGGGCCAGGCCATGAACAGACCTCAAAGGAAACCCGTCTGCTCCTGAACCGCAGGTAGCCTGAGCGATCATCTGCAAGGGTGTGCGGGCCGCACCCTTGCTCTCTGAGTTCCAGGACAAAGATCCCAGCACAAAGGAGCCAGGCCTTAAAGGGACCGAGCCCCATCGTAAGAATTCAAGGAAATGGATGCCCCAATAACCGGGACCTGGTCTTAAGCCAGGCATTATCTTCATGTCAACTTTTTTGACCACACCACAGCCTCATCTGTGACCAAGGCCTTGCGATGTTCACCAGGACTATTCAAATCTTCTCCAGTGAGGGACATCAGATCATAGGCCATGAACTCTGATCAATAAGGAGATTGTCTGACAGCTCCTTTTCCTTACACTCTGGTTTGTGGGTCATATTTGTGATTGTCCCAACACAGGCAAACTTCTCACAAATGTGCCAAGGCAACATCATGGCTTCAAAATAATCTGGACCGCACGTGAATGTCAAAGGTCAGGGACACAGCTTGGAATGGAGGGTGAGTGGGCTGCACCCAGGAAATCCTCTGTATCCAGGTCAAGAACGAGAGTTTGACCTTTGGTCTGACCTTGGACACGTACACATTCCACACACTATAACACCATGAGATGCTTTTCTGAAGAATGAGATAAGGACAAAGGCCATAAACTGACATCAGTGGGGCCCTGCCAGCTCCCTGATTACCAGTAAGTCAGGTCAAGGTTAAATTTTATGGTGTATGGGGCACACCCTTTTTTATAAGACCCAGTACAGTCAGGACCACAAACCATGGTCTTGAATGTGACAAGGACCCACAATCCTTAGTGATCAAAAACATTTGTCATATCTTAATATCAAGAATGATTACATGCCACATGGCCCTACACTGACTTTAACTGATTTTTATCCGAGGCTAGACTCTTTTCACCAAACATATTAAATGCAGAAAGAAGGCTTCCTGAGTTGATGACAGACCCCAAATGGATAGCAATGTGGACTGTGGCTCACTTTCCACCAAGATACCTGTGTCAAATGTGATTTCTCTCCATCAAATGCAGGAGATATGCTCACCATGGAGGACCCAGAACCAGGAAACATGGCCTTCATCATGTATGGGATACACCAGAGAAATACTCTGGGCTGATTTGGCAAGATGGGCATGTGGGCCGTACCCAGGAGCCATTATGTGCCCATCTGTCTTCAATAGGTCCAGAACAAGTGATTGTATTTGTGTTGACCAACACCATAGTCAGATAAAAATGGAATGACCACAATGACCAGAGTCGGTATTATGGTTTGTGACATCAGCCTCACAAACTTCCAGACTGCGGTCCAAATCTTCATTTCCTGATATAGCAGGTTTGCCACCTTCTCATTGCTGCCTTTGACCCTCAGCCTGACCTGATTAGAAACATCAAGTAATCTATTGGATTAAGATTGTCATGACCTAGGAGTACAGACATTACTTTAATAAAAATGTGTAACGGAAAACCCTGAACTTCCTCTTCTGGGGGCATGTTTGGTGGCTAGTCAAAGACTAGACATGTGTTGCTGTGTTTCTTCCTAAGAACCCATGTAGAAGAAGTCAGAGTTATTACCTAATGACTATAGATCCCTTATAGGTCTAAAGTCTTGTAGTCATCAGTCTTACTGTGAATGTCATTCCTACATTTTATATATAGTTTTGAATAAATATGTATATATACTATTATGGTTCACCTTGAAATTTCTATTTGGCCTTTCCCTTTTCCTGAAGATCAGTGAACATCCATCCAGGGTTTGTGTTTTTGTCATTTGCAGGAATTGCTTTAAAAACCAAAAATTTAGTGAAAGGGGCCAAGTAGGCCAGATCCCTCACCTAGCTATAAAATCACTGGGATGAAATTTCTAATTTGGAGGGGCTGCTCCCAACCCCATCTGGTGCCAAAATCTGATTCAAGTTGCTGAGGTGTGGAGTGAGGAAGGTGTGGGAGGCAGAGGAGTAACTGAGGTTCAGTGCGGATCACAGGACACCAGCATCTGGAAATTGTCCTTCAGTGAGACTCCACGTGAGGATGAATGGACTCCCACTGACATCCTCTGCATGGTGCCACAGCACAGCATTAAACAATGAATTTCAAGTAATAAATACTAGTTAAATTCTGAGAATTTCACACATAAATATAGTGTACTTTTAACATTGTCTCCTTAATTTCTCCACATCCTCCCTGGTCTCAGAACCATCTGTGAGATCATTTCATGTTCTTATTCTCATGTGTGTAAGGCTATCCACAAATGCTGCTCAACTTACCCTTGCATCAGCACCATAAGGAAAGCTGACTCCTCCTCCTCTAGAAGCCACCAACTGTCAACATCTTTCAGTTAGGGGAGGGGCCAGTGAGCTCCTTTCCCTTCCGTGATATAATACTGACTGGTTTGATCAGAGAGTTCCTAAGTGCAGCAGGACTCTCATGTCCAGAAGACACAGCTTCATTGCCATTCTATGACTTCTGGATCTACAATCTTTTCATCCTTCTTCCTGGATGGTGTCTGAGCCTCAGAGGAAAGTGTAATATAATGACACATTTTTGCCTGTGAACTCCAAGATACTCTTCTGAGTTTTAGTTTTTGTGAATCACAGATTCCTGGATTAAGAAACTTCTCTGAGAGATCCCCAGATTGTTCTCTGGACAGAGGAGAGGGTGCCTGAAACGGCCTTGGCCCATAACCATACTGATGAATATTTTGCTTATCACCATAGAACCTTCATCTGGCGATGGATGGAGATAGAGACAGAGACACACATTAACACTGGACTTAACTCCCTAGGTCCAAACGAGAAGCAGAAGGAAAGAGAACGTGAGCAAAGAAGGCAAGACCAGACAAAGAAGGCAAGACAAGACCCACATTGAAGCACCGGACTGAGCCCCCCAAGGTCCAAATGAGGCGCAGAAGGAGGAAGAAAATGAAAAAGAAAATCAGGACTGCGAGGGATGCGATCACGCACTGATACAAGGGGACGGATCTAATGAGAGTTTACCAAGGCCAGCTGGACTGGAATTGAACGAGGACGCGATCCAACCAGATTCTCTGAATGTGGCCGGATTCTCTGAATGTGGCTGGCCCGGAGTCTTTCTGAAAAGCCATTGACAATGACACTGGGACTTGTTTCCTCTGCATATACTGGATTTTGGGGATCCAGTCTGTTTGGATGCTCACCTTCCTGGACCTGGAGGGAGGGGGGAGGAACTTGAACTTCCCACAAGGCAGGAAACCCTGACTGCTCTTAGGGATGGAGAGGGAGGAGGAGAGGGACTGGGGGGAGTGGGAGGGTGTTGGGAGGAGGAACGGAAATGGAAACTTTTATAATTTAATAAAATTACTTTCTAAAAAAAAAAAAGAAAGAAACTTCTCTGATGAGGAGTGAGAGCTCAGTAACCCATGAGTACAGAGATGTGAAGTCAGAGGGCAATTTGATGTGACCGTTTAATATAGTAATTGTGGTAGAACCACCATGGAGCCTAGGAGCTTGCCAGACATAGGTTTTCTATAAAATAAAGTTATAATATTATATAAAAATTATGTGGTTCAACAAAGCATCATACATAAAAAAAATTACCAAACATAAAGAAGAAGCAAGAGGAAAGAGTTCTGCAGGTGGAAAGACAAAGAACAAGCTGCCAGCATCTGGATTCCAGAGTCTCAGACAATTTGCTGTTGTCCTCTCACATGGTGATGACAGAAGCGACGTGAGTGACAGACACCATGTCATTACATGGCACTAGGGTGACACATTCACGTCAACAGGCCCTCATTACAATGACACCAGTCCTCCATGAGGATGAGAACAGAAATCTCTCCCTGAATGTTCACCTCCCAGTACAATGCCCTGGCAAACACACTAGCAACCCTTGTCTTATCGTGGCTACATTGAGAACATACTTGACAGCCTGGAACATACAAATGGATCTATTAAATAGGTGAAAAATTCAAAAATTTGTCATCTGCTGCAGGATCTACTTTTGCTCCTTCAGCCAATAGCCTTTGCGATACCTGCCCACTGGGGTGTGGTATCTTTTGTTTTAAAAAATCGGTGGCAGCCCTCTGCTCGCTCTCTTTCTTCACATTCCACTTCTGGCTATCAGACGCTTTCTCTGGCCATGCAGGAGGCTGTTGTCTAGGGCAGTGATCTGTAAGTTTTTTCCCTTCAAATTAATAATCCTTTTATTAATCATAATTCCAAATTGGTGTGGGATTGCTTTGTGACTTACTTCATTAGTCATCTGACCTCTTGTCTCTTCTATTTCCATGATCAGCTGCTCCTGAAATTGACTGAAGGTCACTTACAGTCTCCTCAGAACACCATGGCTTTGGTGGGGGCTGGGTTGGGGTTTTTTGTTTGCTTGTTTGCTTGCATGCTCACCTGCCAAAGCGCTGCATTCCTTCAGTTTTCCTCCCCTGGACTTTCAAAGGATCTCCTGTGACCCTCATAACTGGAACTATTTGGGCCCATGGGTATTGGTGGAGCTTTCTGACCTGCCCTGGTCTGCAACTTTTCAGTCCCATAGCAACACACAGAGGCCTACATTAATTATAAACTGCTTTGTCTATTAGTTCAGGCTTCTTATTACTTAACTCTTACATTTTACATTTGGTGTGAGAGAATTGTCAGTATTCTGTCAATCATATTTTAATAAAATGCTGATTGGCCAGGCAGGCAGTATAGGCAGGAAAGCCAGACAGGAAGTAGAGGTGGAGCAAAGAGACTGGGAGTATTCTGGAAAGCAGGAAGCTCCCTCCGCAGTTCTGCCCAGACCACCGGAGAGGAAAGTTGTAAGCTGCCCCGCTGGAAAAGGTACTGAGCCATGTGCTAACGTCGATAAGAATAATGGGGTAACATAAGTTATAAGAGCTAATAAGTAGCCTGACCTAATGGGCCAATCAGCTTTATTATCTTATGGAGTCCTGTGTGTGATTTTCTGGGATTTACTGGCTTGTTGGGGTACTGGGCGAGACAGAAACCCCAACAAGACGGCCCTCATGTTACATACATTAACCCATAATTCTTCTATGTGTTAAGCACGTGGCTTGGGACCTTTTATCAGTGAGGAATTCTCATCTTTCCTCCTCTGTGTCTGGGTGATGATTACAGATTGAGACTTTCCACTCTCCAGAATTCTCCTATTTTGGTCACCTTGCCTATACTTCCTGCCTGGCTACTTGCCAATCAGCACTTTATTAAATGAAATCAAGTGACAAATCTTTACAGGGTACAAGACCATTGCCCTGCAGCACATGTGGGGCTGCTATAAAAAGATATCCCAGGTCGATGGCAGTTGTCATGTCTGCTGAGGAGAACTTACTGGTTTATGAAGTGAACTTTTTCAAGGTGTCCTTAAACTGATCATTTATCCAGTTATAAGAGTACTACACACTTACAATATTTTTCCTGCTTTTTCAAGATAGTTTCTCTGTAACTTTGGAGCCTGTCCTGGAACTAGCTCTTTTAGATCAGGCTGGCCTCAAACTCCCAGAGATCCACCTGTTTCTGTACTTCCAAGTGCTGGGATTACAGAAATATGCCACCATCGCCCAGCTGAGAGTACCACACTCTGGAAGTTATTATCTGCCAAAGGCTAAACTTATCAACTCTGGAGCTATAAGATCACAACATGGGAACTGGGGGTCCACCATGTTTAAAAAGAGCAGAGGCCCACTGTCTTAGAAACCACAAACATGGCCTTTGTCCTTTTGCATGGTTACTCGAATCGTCAAACTTCCAGTGGTCAGAAACAGAACATTCTGCACTATTATACAACGAGAAAAAGATGGACGTTCACAAACCACAGGTACGTGAAGCGGGGCTGCAGCTACTCCCACCTCTCACATTAGACACACAAACAAGAGGAGCCACACACAACAGACTCCAACCCACTCAAGTTTGCCTGGCTTTTGTCACATATACACCAGGAAGGAAGAAGTCTCCATGGCTGATTTTAGAGTCTTTCCTCATAAGTGCTCCCAGAGAAACACTTGCATGGATAGACATATAGGTTGACCATCAGCACACAAAGGTTTAATTAGAACACACAAAATCCCCATGGTCCTAGGAAGAACTGAAGGGAAAATAAACTTAGAGTTAATGTTGTTAGTCAAATATGAAAGATTTCTGTCTGAGAAGTGAGAGTGGCCTGAATGAATGACCAGACTCCCATATTTCAGAGAAATCTCAAGTACTAGGTCCTTGGACACACTAGGCCCAAGGAAAGACATAGCATGGGAAACCTTCATAGTCCAGTGAGGAAGGTCAATATTGTCAAACCTAAGGTTAAAATATAATCAGCAAACTAAACTTGAAAGAGTCTGACCACTGATATACGCATGAATTGTGCAACTTTCATAGCAGGTTGTGGATCCTGGCCTGCAGGGAACAACAGCTGTGGGAATGGACAGGAGGGAGGTACAGAAGCAGGCTTCCTGCTCACTGGGCTTCAGCAGGACTAGGTGTAGTCCAGACAGATCTTTATCACAGCAGCATGTCCTAATGGCCTCTGTCGGCCTCTGGACTATTATGGTGCACTTCACATGGAGAAAGTCTGTAAATACAAAACCAGCCACCAGCTGGTTGCTTACACTCTATAGTTTCAACAATTATTGACATGTTTCTATTTCAAGTTTCTTCTTCATTAAGTTGATTTTTAAAAATATTATTAGTAGCTCTCTGTTTCTCCATATACAATCCACTTTTCTCATCTCCACTTCTGTAGAGCACTATTTGTGGCAGGTTTCCCAGACATTGATTTCATTTCCTGAGGACCACACAGATCTTTTCTCTCTTACTTCCCTCTCTGACTCAGCGTTTTGTTCCAGACCCCAGCACCCCTGCTAACCAGGGCCCCACCTGCCAGGGTGACCAGTAGGCTGATGGCAGAGCCACACCCCTACTTCTCCTTCTCCAGGTCCAATTCTCCCAGTCTCATGTTCACCTCTGTAGCCTGTGGTCTCACTTTCCTCTCTCACCCCCTTCCCAACAGATCACAAACATCTCCTCCAACCTTTCTTCCTCCAACTCATCCCATTGTCCTGGCTTCCAACACCAGCAGGTGTAACCTGGGAACACACCAGTAAGCAGGACAAGGGACCAGGTCGACAGAAAACTTCCTACCAGACAGCACAGAGCCACCACACTGGCCTAAAGTTCAGGGAGGATCAGAAACCAATGAGCAATACATTCACCGAACACAGCCAAAACCAGACAAAATCACCCAGACCTGTAATGATCCCAATTCCAGATGCCTAGATATCAGTCTAAAACCACTATCAGTAAGAGCCAGGACAAGGTCCAGCAACCATGACTCAGCAGGCACTCACTATTTCAACACACCTGAAGCAGAAGAAAAAGAGCTTAATAAAGCATGTATGAAGATCAAAGAGGACTTCAAAAGAAATGAAAGAAATCTCATTAAGAAATCCAGGAAAATACATAAACCATGAAATGATGTGAATGAACCCCTTTAAAAATGCAAGAAATACAAAGTGTAAGGAAAATGAATAAAACTGGTCAAGACCTGATAATGAAAGGAGACTCAGAAGGAAGACTGGCATGGGAAGATGCATTCCTTCCTAGTTCTTCCAAGCCAGGGCACTCCCAGCAAGGTCTGGATTTTGCTGTTTTGCCTTACTCTGTTTCCTTAATAGACTCAGCTCTCTGGCTTCTAGGGGAGAATCCCAGACTGGAGCCAGTACAGCTTCAGAGTCTGAGGCAGATCCTCGGTCCTTGCTGCTACCTGTAGATAGGACAGAGAGTTCCAGTCTTGCCTTCCCTTTTTAAGGTCCTGTCTCACAGGAGAGGTGAGGCCCCTAAGCTGCAGCCTGACTCCAGAGCATTCTACTGCATGAAAAAAACTCTATAGGTTGTATGCTAAATCCAGCAGAAGTCACCTCTGCAACACTGCTGGGCTCTTCAGAAGGAGGAGCTCCTGGCAGCCAGGTGGCAGGACCCCTGCTGATGACAGGACCCCTGCTGATGGCAAGACTCCTGGGGTTAAATCTGGATCATGTGACTGCCATGGAACACTTACTCAAGTCAGTCTTGCTATACCCTCTCAACAACTCGGCTGCTTCCTCCTCCACTGTGACCTGTGTGTGGGACCTTGGGGTAAAGGGGCCCATGTCTTCCGGGCAAGGCTCCCCCAAGAGTGCCAAACTCACCTGCCTTGAAGAAACACAGATGGATGTGACCTCCCTCCTCCAGACTCTGGTGGCCTCCAGCGAGAGAAGCATTCACATGTGTGTCAAGTTTACAAATGGCCAGGCCCTGAGGACTGTGTGTTTAACATGCCTCTGTCCGTGCCTCCCTCGCTCACCTTATATCTCAGTGACACCAGTGCGCAGGCCTATCACTGAAGGCATTCCCCTCACTCCATCTGGAGGCCTTCACAGCATCCTGGCTAGCACAGTGTGGCTGCCCATCCAGTGAAAGAAGAGGTTGCCAAGATCGAAAGATCTGCCTGGCACCATTGAGGGCAGAAAACCATCAACTTGGAAGCCAAGAAGTCACATTTTACAGCATCCATCAATCTCAGAGAATACTTCAGTTTCTCTGCCTCCACCGCCCCCCTCAAGAAAAAAAAAAACCAAACAGGCAATTCTGGAAATGAAAAATGTGGGTATTTGAACAGTAACTGCAAAGACAACCCTCACCATCAGAATAACTAAGAGAAAGAATATCAGGCATTGAGGATCAGATAGAAAAAATAAGGAGACATTGGCCAAAGAAAGGTAAAATCTAAAAATTTCCTGACACAAAACTTCCAGGAGTCTTGACACCATGAAAAGACCAACTCTAAAAACAAGTAAAAGGAGGAAGGCATCTTAAAATCATAGAAGAAAATTTCCTAATGTAAAGGAGATAACTCTAAAGGTACAAGAAGTGTTCAGAATGTCAGCCAATTGGATCAGAAATGAAAGTCTCCTCTGCGCACAATAATCAAACACTAAAAGACAGAACAAGAATATTAACAGTGACATGGGAAAGACCAGGTACCATGTAAAGGCAGAGCCATTAGAGTTACACCTGAGTTCACAGTGGAGGCTGGAAAAGCCAGAAAGTCCTAGACAGATGTGCTGAAGACCCTAGGATATCACAGATGCCAATCCACACTACTGTACCCAAAAACTTCAAACAAAAGATGGCAAAATTAGAAGTTTCATTTAAATATTAAATTTAAATATGGTTATATAGATTATCTAGATCTACAGAGGTGCTAGAAGGGAAACTGGAACCTAAGGGGGGAAAAAGACAACCTTAAAACCACAAAAAACCACTAATTCTAAACCACCAAAATAAAAGGGAAAGAAACACAAATACACACACACACAACAACAACAACAACATCAAAAAATGTGGATCAGTATTCATTATTTATTGATATTTCCCAATATCCGTGGCCTCATTTCCCCAATAAAAAGAAACACACTAAAAGAATTAATGAGAAAACTAGATCCATCTTCTTATGGCGTCCAAGAATCACGCATTAATATCAAAGAGAGACATTACCTCAGGGTTAGAAAAAGATGTTACAGCTAAATGGACTGAAGAACCACGCAGGTGAAAACAATTTAATACCTAACAAAAATAGCTTTCAACCTAAAACATTATTTAATAAAATAAAATAATTAAACAAATAAAACAATATTTATTTTTTATTTGAAAACATTATTTAATAAAATAAAATAATTAAACAAATAAAACAATATTTATTTTTTATTTGAGAAAATAAAAGAAATAAGGAAGAATACTACATAGTCATTATAAGGAAAAATCCACAGAAGGACATTTTAATTTTTTTTTTTATTACTTAAAAAAAAACAATCCAAATTTCCACTCCCTTCCCTCCTCCCACTCCCCTTCCGCTCCCTCCAGAGACCCTTCCACCCCATTCCCTCCAATCCTAAGGGAGGGCAATGCACCCCACCCTGTGGAAGTCCAAGGCCCTCACTACTACATCTAGATTGAGCAAGGTATACATTCAAAGAGAATAGAATCCCAAGAAGCCAGTACATGCAGTAGAGACAAATCCCAGTGTCACTATCAGTGCCCCCTCAGTCTGCCCCAACTGTCAACCCCCTTCAGAGGGACTTGTTTGTTCCCATGCTAGTTCACTCCCAGTCCAGTTGGAGTTGGTGAGCTTCCCTGAGCTCAGGCAAACTATGTCCGTGGGTGAACCCCTCATGGTCTTGATCTCCTTTCTCATATTTTCACTCCTTCCACTCTTCAACTGGACCTTGGGAGCTCAGACCAGATTGTTTGTGGGGATGTTGTCTTCATTGATTACTAATCTGGGAGGGCCCCGCCCACTGTGTGCTGTGCTGACCTTGGGGAAGTAGTCCTGCACTGTATAAATAAAGCAAGCTGAGCAAGCCAGGATGCTGCTTTCCTCCAGGGTTCCTGCCCTGAATTCCCACTCTGGTGGATCATGTCCTGAAAGTTGTGAGATGAAAAACCCTTTCCTCACTTGAGTTGGTTTAGATCCCTGTTTTGTCACAGCAACAGTAAAGGAAGCCATGACAAGACCTTTACAGGACAGGATTAGGACATTAGAAAAGCAAGCAGAGCAAAATTTGTAAAGTAAACTATTAGGGCATTATGTATAGCACCCCACAGTACGGGGGACACACGAACTTCTCACCTTACTACCAACTCCACCCTCTCACAACTCTCCCTAAAACTACGTACTTTAATGATGTGGGATTCTCCTCTGTATGCTGTGAATATGTTTTATTATCATTGGTTAATAAAGAAGCTGCTTTGGCCTATGACAGGGCAGAATAAAGCCATACAGGAAGTCCAAACAAAGATAAAGAGAGAAAGAAGGTGGAGTCAGAAAGATGACATGTAGTTGCCCAACCTTGTGGTGATACATAGATTAATAAAAATGGGTTGATTTAAGATGTAAGAGCTAAGATGGGCAGTGGTGGTACATGCCTTTAATCTCAGCATTTGGGAGGCAGAGGCAGGTGAATCTTTGGGAGTTCGAGGCCAGACTGGTCTACAGAACAAGTTCCAGGACAGGCTCCAAAGCTACAGAGAAACCCTGCCTCAGGGGCTGGAGAGATGGCTCAGAGGTTAAGAGCACTGACCACTCTTCCAGAGGTCCTGAGTTCAATTCCCAGCAACCACATGGTGGCTCACAGTCATCTATAATGAGTTCTGGTGCCCTCTTCTGGCATGCAAGCATACATGGAAGGAATGTTGTATACATAATAAATAAATAAATCTTAAAAAAAAAAAGAAACCCTGTCTCGAGAAATAAAAAAAAAGGAAAAAGGGTGTAAGAGTTAGCTAGAAATATGCCTAAGCCATTGGCCAACAGTGCTGCAGTTAATATACTTTCTCTATGATTACTTGGGTCTGAGTGGCCAAGAAATAAAAATACAGTTTCCATTTATACTTTAATATTCGCCAGAGTCTTTAACAGGCTTGTTGAAACAGACTGGTAGACTTGATGTCCAGAGATTCTGATTCTTAAGGTGTGGTATGCAAGTTAGATGTCACATGTGTAACAAATTCCCAGGTGAAGCTGATATTACTGGTACAAGAACCTGACTTTCATGAGGAGGGGGTCTCAGTCTCCAAAGAAATAAAATTTGGGAGTAGAACAGAGCCTATAGAATGTTTAAAGACATCAACTCCTAAATTACCATTTCAGTATCCTAATTCCTGAAAACATTAATAGCTTTGGGCAGCAGAAAGCACCAAAGGCAAGAGCCTTTCTCCCAGCTACACACCAGCTCCTTCTATGCAGACTGTGTGTACTCAGTCAGCGCTCCTACATCAATAAGAAATATAATCAGATATCCGAGAACAGCGCTGCCCAAGTCCACTGCTGCGGTCCATTAAGAACACGGAAAGGAAGACAAGGTCCCGGGATAAGCAAGCAAAAGCTCCTGCATTGCTGGACTCTCCCTGCACTTGGTCCCCAAGTCCCCAGCATGGCTCTTACCACTCTCGTCAACATTTCCATAGCTTCAGCTCACACCCCTTTCCCTGCATTGTGCTTCCATGCTCTCCTGCCTCCTTTCACGTGGATGCCCTTTCCGGGTGGTGGGTAGAAATGGGTTTTCAGGGATCTAAAGCTGCTGAAATTCTCCAGTGAGTCCATGTCTCCTGCAAGAAAATGAGTTAGAAGCATTTAATCTCTCCTAAGATTCCCCCACAGCACGCATCCTTTGCCTTGTGTTTTATACTGAACACAACAGACCACTTCTCCTTCAGTGTTGTCTGCTTTCCCTACTAATGCTATCCTTGTCTGGCTCTTCAAGTTTTGCTACCCATCCTTCCAGATGAGATCAGGGGAGAAGTAGGTGAAGCTATAACTGAGAAACATCCGTCAGTGATCCTCTACTCTTAGAGACACCAAGCTATTCACACAGCATATTGGCCTCACAGGAACTGAAGAAACCAGGTAGAAACTGCCAGAGAAGCTGGTAGGCTAACTGCAGATCCTCAACTCTCTCTCCTTAAATCCAAGGACCCAGGCTCACACCCAGCTCTGTAGCACACCACCTGCTGAAGCCTCTGCTTCCTCTCTGCCCCCATCGCCAGATGCAGATCTTCCCCTCCAATCTTCCTCTCCAATCATGGCATTGACCCAGGCCATAACACCAGCAGACATTCCCTGGGACCTGCCAGCACAGCCTGCCAGAGAAGCAAGTAGGCCAGAGAAGCAGGCAGGCAAACTTGAGACCTTCACCGTCCCTCCTCTCCTCCAAATCCAGTGCTTCAGTATAGGGCCCACTATCTACCCCTCCTCCTGGGTTTCATCTTGAAGCTAGTTTCTGGCCTGACATCTTGTAATTTCAGGCTGAACATCCTGTTTGTTCCTGTGCTCCCTCTGCCCCCGGTGGTTAGTTATAAGGTCATTGTTTACTCCATTTTGGGCGTGGTAATTTCCCACCTGCCTGGGGGATTTCCATTGTGCTGCAGTTAGGTATATAAAGGATTGAATACGTGGCACTACACTTCTGTCTCATGTCCAGCTCTGTAACAGTTATCTGTTGCAACCCCTCCTTACTCTCTGTCCTCATTCCCAGAGGACTAAGCATAACGCAGTGAACATCCTGCTTTCCTAGCTCCTGGGGATACCCTGAAAATCTCTGCCTTCAAGCCTATCCCCAATTCTAAGTGTCAGCTCCCAATTCCATGAAGTACATTCTAGTTAGAAGACCCATGGCCTTTTCTTGCAGGATCCCAAAACAATAACCTACCTGGAAACACACAGGCAACACACCCACCTAAGAACCAGAACAGGCAACACAAACCAAGGTATATACGAAACACACCTTACAAAGACAAAAGAAAGTAACAGTAGCAATAAAATGAATCATCCCAAACCCAGATGCCAATGTGAAAACACATTCAATAACAGCCAAAACAAGATCTGTCCACTAGAGGGCAGCAACAGTACTAGAGTAGACCCTAAGAAATTTAACAAACACAAGACATGAATCTTTAAATAGACTATAAATATACTAGAGATCCTTAAGAAAAAAATGAATTAATACCTTAAACAAATCTATGAAAACACACACAATCCATGGAAGGAAATGAATTAAGCAATTCAAGACTTGAAAGTGGAAATAAAATTAGTAAAGAAAACTCAAATCAGGGAAAAATGGAAATTATATATTTAGGAAATCAAACAGGAACTGTAGAGTTAAGGTTCACCAAGAAAATAGAAGTTATGGGAGAGAGAATCACAGATACCGAAGATAAGAAAGAAGTAATGGATACCTTAGTCAAAGAAAATGTTATATCTATAAAATCTGGGCACAAAACATCCATGAAATCTGGGACACTCTGAAAAGAGGAAATCTGAGAATACTAGGAATAGAGGAAAGAGAAAAATCGCAGGTCAATGGCACAGAAAATATTTTCCACAAAAATCAGAGAAGAAATTTTCCCTATCATTTGGATCGATGCCTACCAAGGAACAAGAAACATACAGAACACCAAAGATACAGGACCAGAAAAGAAATTCCCCATGACAAATATTAAATAAAGCAGTAAATGTAGAGAACAAAGAAAGAATACAGAAAGCTGGGAGAGAAGAACACAAGATAAAGTATGAAGACAGACCTGTCAGATAACACTTGACAGCACAGTGGAGACTCTGAAAGCCAGAAGGACCTGGACAGATGCTCCAAAAACTCAGAGAGAACATAATTTAAGTCAGATTGCCATACCTAAAAAACTTTTCTAATACAATAGATGGGAAAAATCCAACATAAAAACAAGTTTAAGCTATAGGAATCTAAAAACAGCCAACACAGAAGGTGCCAACAGGAAACCTGAAGAGGCTAACAACACCCACGAAAGCAAAAGGAATAAGAAACCTCACCAATAAATCACAAGCAGGGAAACATGTTCCCACAACTAAAAAGAACAGGAATCAACAACGCTGCTCACTGATTTTCTCTCAACCTCAATGGTCTCAATTCCCCAATGAAGAGACACAGACTAACAAACTGCTTAAAAACAGGACCCATCCTTCTCCTGCATCCTACAATCACACCTTACTTTAAGGACTGTCATCACCTCAGGTAAATGGATGGAAAATGATATTCTTTTTTTAATTGTTTTTTTAGCTATATATTTTTCTCCACTCTCCTCCATCTCCCCTCCCCTTCTAACCCTTTCCATGATCTCCATGCTCCCAATTTACTCAGGAGATCTTGGAAAATGATATTTTATTTGACCTAAGAAGAAAGCTGGTGTAACTATTCTAGTAACTGACTTAGGAGACTTCAAACCAAAACTAATCAGAAGAGATAGGGAAGGACACTGCACGCGCATCATCAAGGATCTGTGTTGCTGTCAGGGGCTCCTGTTGCCAAGGAGGGGCATGCAGAGACCCATTGTCTGGGCTAACATCTGAGCCTGTGTTGTGTTTGAGGGTCATGTGTGTGATTCTGCCATGCTGCTGCTAGGGCCATTGTCAATCTGGGTGACTTGAGATGCCAGCTAGAGCCATGAAAGCATCCAGGCCCAGGCTGATGCCAGGGACCATGTCTGGGTCTGTGGTGATACTGCAGCTTGGGTTTGTATTGATGTTCATGGCCTTATTGTCACTAAAGTTCACACAGAAGCTCAGGATCTGAACCCATCGCCTGTGGCAGGGTTAGTGTCTAATGACCATGCAACTGATGGGGTCATGCAGACTGCAGAGGCCAGGGCAACAGTGTTATAGTGGCCAAGCTGTGGGAGGGACCATGTCTGGGTTTCTTGCCCAGCTACAGCAAGGATCTGTGCTGATGTCTGAAGCTGCTGTTGCCATCAAGGGCAGTGCAGATGCCCCGATCTGGGCTGCCACCTGAGACCATGTTGGTGTTCGAGGATCACACAGTTGCTGGGTCCCTCCTAATCTCAGGATCCTGCACTGCCAAGCAGAGCCATCATGACATCCTGACCCATGCTGCTGACAAGAAATATGACTTGGAATGAGGTCAGGCCACGGTCAGGATCCGTGTTGGTATTCATGGCCGTGTTGCCACCGAGAGCCATGAAGACAAACGAGGTCTGACTGCTATGTTATTTCCTAATGTCCGTGCTACTGCTCAGGTCATGCAGAACTGAGTTGCCTGTACTACCACGTAGGGCCACGGGGTCTTCTGGCCCTGCGACGCTGAGAAGGGCCATGTTTGGGTCCATGCCCTGCTGTATCCTCTGACTGTGCTGGTATCTGTGGCTCCTATTACCACTGAGGACAGTAAGGGTGGGCTGCACAGAGTTGGTCCTGTGTCTCACTGGCTGCAGCACAAGGGAGGACTGGCCCTACACCACCAACTGCAGTACTCAAGGGGCCTGCACCTCACCTGGGCAGCACAGCAAAAGTAACAGGGTAGTTCTTAAGCAGTTGAAACAGGAAAAGAAACCACTCAGGCATACACAGAAAAGAGTATCATGACAGGTACTCATAGTGCTCCAGCTAGGCAGGAAGCTTAGGGGAAAGGATGGAGATGGCTTGTTCCTCCACTCCCCACCCTGCTGCATGCTGGAGCCACAGAGCCTTGTTGTAGGTGGCTTTGTCCCAGGGTCACAACCCAGACAGGGCGTTAGTAGCCCTGTGCCATCAAGCTGCTCCTAGCCAGCCGATGAGCAGTTCCACAGGGAACAATTTTAATGGTTGTTTTTATTATTATTTTGTGTATTGAGGTGGGGTCTGAAGACAACTCTGGGGGTCAGTTCCTTCCTTCCACTGTGGGTTCCTGGAATTGCACTCAGGTCGTCAGGCTTTTGGGCAGATACTTTTCCCCCCGAGGGCATCTTGCCAGGCCATGAGCAGCTTTGGGCATCCAGGGCTCCTGATTGTCTTTGAGAGGTTATAGTTTCTGTATTTCACCCACGAAGTATGTTGCTGTCCTCTGCCAAGGTGAGCTTGACAGGTAGCCAACTGGGGACTGTGCTCCTGTTTCCACCGTGGCTTCCTTTTTAGGGGAACACATATCACGGCACGGAGGAATACATGGAACTTTAAAACAGCAGATCTGTTTGGATTTCTGCTGTTGACTTTTATGGAACCAGGTAGACAGCAAGGATACTGGCTGTGTCTGTGGTGTTAGTGGCTCCTGAGCATCCAGGGGTCAATTCTTGGGGGCTTCAGAAGAGGATTCAGCTAATGAGGGAATACAGGAGTCGCCTCCTGAACAGCCTTCAAGTCAGTGTCTGCATGCCCACATGAGGTCATTGGGTCATTTTAATACAAGGTCACAGATGATCCTGTTCTTACTTTGCTGATGTTCCTGATACTCTCCCTACCCCACTTCGGGCAATGGTCAGCAGTGTTCACATCTGTGTCTGTGTGCTGAGCCTGGGGCCTTTGAAGGGGCCACGTGAATTCTGCAGAATATGGGCAGTTCTGAAATCAAGCTATTGTTGAAAGTGGCTGTTCAGAAGAGATGGTTTTGCAGATGTCGAGGGGGAGGGGAGGAGTCTCCCCTACGCTGGTCTGACTGGAAGCATTGTGTTGGCCAGAGTGCCTGGTGGCTTTGGGGATACAGGGTGAGGAAGGGTTGCCAAGCTTTATAGTTTTGTTCTTGGGGCTTTCCAAGGTCCTGAGAATCTTCAAGCCAGAAGTTCAGCACAGAGCAGTGAGTTCCAGAGTATCCCAAGACATTCTCATCCTTGCTTGACTGTGGAGGCAATGTGAAGGCTTGTGTCCACTCGACATCTTGGCAGACACAGGGCAGACCAAAGAGCTCTTTGTTCTAGATCAGAGCCAGTAGCCAGCATGCGCTCAGAAGGTCACAGCTGAGTTATCCTGGGAAGTCTGGGAATGTAAGGCACACCAACTAGCAAGGTGACATTCCCTTCACCTGACACAGATACCATCACTGCTTTGCCCAGAGTCCACAAGTCATATGAACCACCTCAAGCTAAAGGTGATGGAGCCATGTGATGCTTGGAGGCTCTGAGCTGGTGTCAGCTGCCTGGAGGCCACTGTTGTGTCCTGGGTGGCTATGCTTCCTAGAGAACTGGGTGGGCAGCTTGCTGCACATGTAGCCTGGCTCCATCAACAGAAGGTTGGGGACCATGTGATGGCTGCTGTGACAACGATCATTTCTAAGGGGGAAAAAAAAGCTCTTAGAAACAAGGCCTGGGAGCCCGAGAGATGGCTTAGCAGTTAAGAACACTGGCTGTCCAAGTTTGAGTCAAAGCATCCACATGACAGGGGTCACACTCTCTACTGATCCAGAACTGGCAGCTTTGAGGGTTTCTGTGTCTCTGGGGGTGACCTCCACATGGCTGCTCAGGTTTCAGTGGCTCTGATAGTCACTTACACACAGCCCGTGGGTTTCAGTGGCTCCAGTGGTATCCCCTATAAAGAACCCCAGTTGTGTTTCCCACATTGCTTTGCAAGTTTCCGGGGGCTCCCCCAGTGTCCTCAAACTGTCAAATATGAAAGAAGCACGTTCTCTTCATAGGGCCACAGACCCCAAGATTAAGTGGTCAGAGTCAAGTGAACTACATTTGGTAGTGAGGGGTCAAACACCAGAGTGGTGGTTTGAAAGAAAATGGCCCCCAAAGGGAGTGGCACTATTAGAATGTATGACCTTGTTGGAGGAAGTGTGTCTCTGTGGGGTGGATTCCGAGGTCTCTGTCTCTCAAGTTTCCCTCAGTGTGACAGCCAGTTGACTTCCTGATGCCCTCTAGGAAGAGGCCAAGCTCCATATCTGCCTGCATGCTGCCTCACTCCCCGCCATGATGGTAGTGGACTGAACTCTGAAATTGTAAGCCACCACCTCTTAAATGAGTTGCCATGGTCATGGTTTTTCTTCACAACAACAGAAATCCTAACTAAGACAACCAGGCCTGTCTAGAGCACCCCTCGACATCCCATACCAGATGGCTTCCACGGTGACCCCTCCAGTGCCCATGGACTTCACCTCACACTGCAGTTGGGCATTCTTCAGAAGTCATGTGATTTTTGCAACACTTGACAATGATATGGCATTCTAATGACTCCATTTGCACACTGTGCTGATGAGCACCAGGCAGCATGGCAGCTGGCAGGGTTCTTTATAAACACTACTGTCCTCCTACCTTACCTGGAGTGTATGCAGCTGGAGCTCACATGCCCTTCCTTTCATCCCCGAACACCTCTCCCCCACTCTCCCTCCTCCTGCACCATCATCCCAGGATCCTCACCCCTACCTTCACTTTCTGCCCCCATCTTCCTATGTAACCCCCATGAACTTTGCCAGCCCCTGTGAGGAGTCAGGAGCCACACACCTTAAGCTTCCCTGTCCTCTCCCTGGTGGGCAGAGCAGCTCTGCTTCAGCTCCTGTTGCTATGACTCTGTTGCTAGGATCAGGCTGTAATGAATGATGGATGGCTGATTCTCTTGGAAGCCTGATCTGTAATGCAGAGGAGTGCGAAGCACCTGCTTTTCTTCTTGTTTCTTAGGGGGTAAAAATCAGTTTTAAATTCAAAGCAGCGCTGTCCGAGCCACAGTTGCCCCTGACAGTGGCTTCTGCTGAAGTGGGTGATAATTCTCACACAGAGGGCCCAGCTAGGCTCTGCTATTTGTCCCGGGAGCTTTGGAAAATTTTCTCTGGACTTGGTCCTATGGGCCGCTCTCTCGTCTCTCTCTCTCTTTCTGTGCTGACAGGTGAAACGGGGTAGAAATACCAGCTGTGACATCTTCTATGTGCCTGGCGTCCTCCACCTCTCAAACACAGTACAGGCACTGGAGACCTGGTCTCAGGCCCTCCCTCTTTCTCTTTCCCTCAGTTATTGTCTCCTTTCCTAGCCTCTACCCAAGAAGGCCCAGGCTTTATGCGTGCACAGATGCCTGCACAGGTGAAGGCAAGAGAGGGCTGTTCACCAAGGACCTGCCCTGCAGGGTCACTGTCAGTAGAGTGGCCTTGGTACTACCCTACTGCCCTGACCCCAGAGGACAGAGACTTTGTCCCCTATCCTTTTTTTCCAGCATCCAGTGGCTATGTCCTTGAGAGTAGATGTCAGGAGGAAGTTTCAACCCTGAGTAACTGGCCATGTGTCCCATGGAGCCAGTTCTAAGTTCTAGCATGGACAGCAGTGTTGTTGTGATAAAGGTTCCTCAAAACCATTGACAGGGTCTGTTAGCATGAAGGGGCATCCGGCAGAATGTGAGAAAGTCTTCCGCTTGCTCTGGAGAACGGTTCAGTGGACACAATGCCTGCAGCACAGCCTGCTTACCTGAGTTCAGATCGCTCGCACCTGCACACAGACACTGTATGGGGCGAGGAGACTGTAACACCAGTGCTGTGCGGGGGCAGGCAGATCCCAGGGAAACATCAGCCTTCTGCCAAGAAGTGAGCCCCTCATCGCAAGTCTTTCTGGGTTCCTTTGGCTACTGCCTTCAGGAACCTACTTCATTAACTAGCCAGTTTAGTTCAGTTATTAACTCTACTTAGAATAGTTTAGAATAGTCTTTAATGGTCCTTTACAGAAAAACTGAAAGACATTTTTCTAAAACCAACTACTATGTAAAGTAGATGATGACTATCTTACAGCTTAAATTGGAATGAATTGCCTTTTGTATAATTATTAAATTTCCATAGAATAGTTGGAAATGACAAACATCACTCAATAATTTTTAAAACTTCATTGCTTTAGCTTGTATTAGATAAAAGTGATGGTTTTTCCAGACAGGGTTTCTCTGTGTAACCCTGGCTGTCCTGGAACTCCCTCCATAGTCCAGGCTGGCCTTGAACTCACAGAGATCCACCTGCCCCTGCTTCCCCAGTGTTGGAATTACAGGTGTGTGCCACCACTGCCCGCCTGATGAAAGTGATCTTTAAGGGAAGCCTTTATTTCTAGGTATACATTATCCCTGTGGGATCTGTAGTAAATCATTGTTCGCAAACCCTTACCAAGATCAGAGCTGGTTCTTGATGGCCTGCCATCAAGTATCTTGATATCCTAGCAACATGCGCAGCACAGTAGACCTGTCATCTCTTGGATTTTAAGACGTGTGAGACCAGAGCTCATACTCAGCAAGTGCCAATTCATTATTTGATGTATTTTAAGTGACTCAGAAGTTTTATTTCTAATATATATTTATGATTTTTTTATTTTATATTTAACTAATTTTCTTTTGACAGGTGTTGAAATATCTTTAATTTATTTACCAACAAATTTAAGTTAATCCACTTGTCAGAGATTTTCTTTAGTTCAAATTTTAGTCATAAGACATAGTAACAAACATAGTAATAAAGTTATCAGTCTAAAATCGAGCAGATAAATCTAAATTGTATCTATGACAAATGGGAACAAGTTGAAGCCACCTGGATTTATGACTGAACTTTAATACTTAACTAAAACAAAAATTTTATGCGGAAGTAGCTTGGCTTAGAAATAAGACAAACAACAAAACCAGACATTTTTGTATTGTTACTTTTTATTCAAAGCCCCAAAACTTTTATCTTCATTTTTCCAGTGTCAAACAGGTTTTTAATTCTTTGGATGCTTTCATTCCAGCCTGGCTAGGTAACAGTGACTGAATAACAGATTGTCTTAGCAGAGAAAAAAATAACAGATTGAGAGTCAAAACTTCCAATCACACAAAACAAAGAGGTACACTAAATTGACATGTCATATAGATGAGATATGCTAATTACATCTTATATTATAAATTCATAAATTTGAGTGTGCCTTCCTGATGTGGGATTTCCCTCTGTATGCTGTGAATATGTTTTATTACCATTGGCTATTAAAGAAGCTGTTTCGGTCAATGGCTTAGTAGAGTAAAGCCAGGCGGGAAATCCGAACAGAGATATAAAGTAGGCACAAAGAGATGCCATGTAGCTGCCAACGGAGACAAATGCCCCAGAACCTTACCGGTAAGCCACAAGCCTCATGGTAAAATATAAAATAATAGGAATGGGTTAATTTAAGATGTAAGAGTTAGTTAATGAGAAGCCTGAGCTAATAGGCCAAACAGTGTTGTAATTAATACAATTTCTGTGTGATTATTCATGTGTGGATGTCTAGGAATGAACAAGCAGCCTCAGCCTACCCCTACCTAAAAAGGTGAATCCTTTAGGAGGAAAAAAAATGTTTGAACTCAAAGAGTTTTAAAAAAAAAAAATCTGTAGGCACCACAGTCAGACACTTCTAAAAAGCAATCACGTCACATAGGTGTACTCTCTCAGTCACACAGCATGCTGCATCATGATTTCTCTAGGGAATCCCAAAGTAGGATTAGGGTTCCTCCTCGTGCCGATCACAGAGACTTCTCTGAAGCTGCTGCATTTCCAGTACCCTTGGATGCCTTGGACTGGAGGCAACAACACAAAGCACAAATAATCCACACTTCATTTTTCAAGAGTTCAAGCACTACTCCAAATAGGTTCAATAGAGAATGCCCAAATTGGTTAAAAACACTCATTCACACACATGAGTGAGCACGTGTGCACAGAAGAGGGTGCTTGCATGCCCATTGATAAGATAAACACTTGGGAAACAGACTTTGAGTGTTTTAGAAACGATGAGCCCATTTTCCCTTTATTTTACCACAAACCGCAAAGGGCCATCCCTGTTGGCTCATAGAGAAAGAAGGAAAGTCCCCAAGCAAAGCTACAGAGACGTCCTCCATTCTCCCCTTTTGTTCAGGGACAGTAAAAGAGCAAAAACCCTGTGGTTGTGGTGTCCCTTAATCCCTGCCCCCAAAGGTCTGACCAGCCATCCAGCTGCATCAAGAGAAATCAGTGTAAGATATAGAAAGCAGAGAAATGGCTTTATACAGTCTGGGTCAGAACCGGGGAGGGAGCAGCTCTCAGCCTGCCTCCGCCTTCTCCACAGCGGTGTTTGCTGAAGGGATGGCAGGAAGCCAGGAAACTTGCCACAGCAGATCAGACTGTGAGTCCCAGTTTTTTGGGTTGTTTTGTTTTGTTTTTACAATTCTTAATTTTGAGGGAACACTGCTGCACTGGTTCGGCCCGACCTAGCCAACAGCTTGAGGGATACCCACAGGTGTTCATCCAGCAAGCCTGGACAGTGTGCCTTCTGGCAACTTCTCATGCAGGTCGACGGGCAGCCCAGCATGTACTCCTGGCTTAGACCACCAGCTGGCATCACAAGTTTCCCCCCCCCCCATTTCTTAGGTCACAGAAGTTTCCTGACAAATCGCTTTCTCCCCTTGAGTTATTGGCCTCCCTGGGCTGCCGATCTTCTCCTGGAGGGGGTTGGGCAGTGCTGGGAAACCCAGGGCCTGGTGCATATGCTCTGCCACTGAGCAGCAGGCCCCTGTTCTTCTGTTCTTTAGAGCCCTGTTCCTAGCTGTCGTTCTCCCTAATCAGCCTTTGCTATTTCGGGTTGCCTTGTAGTTCCTGAAGGGCCATCTCCTGCATTAGCTGCCAGGGTGCTACAAGGAAGAGTTTACTGTGTTTTCCTATAATTTGGTTGTGAGCCTAACCTTTAACAGCTGAACTATCTCTCCAACCAGATCAAAGCCTCTTTTTTTAAAAAAAATAATGTTTTTAAAAGTAATTCATTTTATTCTATGACTATTATTGTTTTGTATATATACCACAAGCTTGCCTGGTGTCTAAGGCAGTCAGAAGAAGGGATAAAACCCCTCGAAACTGGAGTTACAGTTTTGAGCTGTCATAAGGGTGCTGGGAATTCAATACAAGAAGAGCAGGTGCTCTTAACCACTGAGCTATCTCTCCAGCCCCCAGATCAATGCCTCTTTTAGGGACTACTGACTGTATGGGTCAGAACAAAACTGGCCTCTGGGTTGGAGATATATTTGTTTGTAGGCTACTAAAACAAAATGCTCCAGCCCAGGTGGAGCAAGCACAACACATTTGTTTTCATTCAGCCTGGAGACAAGAAGTCCAAAGTCAAGAATACACATTTCATCTCCATGTTCCCACAGCATTCTCTCTCTGTGCCCAAATTTCCTTCTCCTAAGGACAAGTCATAGATACAGTATCAGGACCTATTCTGAACTCATCACAACTTAACCTCCCAATAGTGTTTCCTTCTGAGTTACTGGTGATGCTTTAGCTTATAGGGCAGGGGGCATAAAGAAATAGATAAAGAAAGAAATCTAAAGAAAGGTTATAGCGATATTTTGCTTGTGGTGTAACAAATAAAGCTTGTCTGAATAACAGTGTAGAGATAAGCAAGTAGTTAGCCATAGAGGCCAGGCACACACCTTTAATCCCAGGACTCAGGAGAGAGTCAGACAGATCTCTGTGAGTTCAAGGCCACTCTGGGCTACAGGAGATTGAATCTGTCTAAAAGAAAAACAGAGCTCACACAAAGGTAATCCTAGCACTTAGGATGCCTTCAATCCCAGCACTAGAGAGGTGAAGACAGGAGGAATATGGCTGGGCAGAGAGAGGGATGTAAAATGGGAAGAGATAGAAGCTCAGATGCTGTCATAGTATTCAGACTGAGATGGCAGTCTGGGGATTCATAGAGACAGATACTGTCTGAGGTTTTGTAGAAAGAGCTTCAGTTTGAGTATTTGTAGAGACAGGATCACCCCTTTTGGTCTGAGCATTGGTAGAGGTAAGAACTTTCTAGTGTCTGGCTGCTCTGCTTCTCTGATCTTTTAGCATTAACCCCTACATCTGATTCTGGGTTTTTATTATTAAGAACAATTAGAATTGATGCTACAAAAGGAGTTGTTCTGCTCTGTGTCCTCTGAAAACACTCAAATTAATTTGTCTGTACCTCTCAGGAGACCTGAGCCTGCTGAACAGGGGTGATGGGGGAGGATGAAGAATGAGGGGAGGAGAGGGGAGAAGATCTTGGAGCTTCTGTATAGCTTTAAGTGTGAACACTGTAGCAGGCTTTCTTGGACTGACAACTCCCAAATCGTGACACAGAGACTTATTATTAATTATGAATCTTGACCTTAGCTTAGGTTGTTTCTAGCTAGTTCTTTTAAACTTTAAGTTAACCCATTTCTATCCATCTATGTGCTTCCTCAAGGCTTGTTTACCTCATCTATATGTTGTCCATCCTGCTTTTCTCCTTCCTCCATCCTGGTTGGCTGGCTGGTTCCCCTTTCTTTCTGCCTGCCAGCCTGCCTCTTCCTCCTCTGCCTAGCTATTGGCTGCTCAGCATTTCTTAAATTTATTTTTATGTGCATTGGTGTTTTGCATGCATGTATGTCCTTGTGAGGGTATCAGGTCCCCTGAAATTGGATTACAGACAGTTGTGAGCTGCCATGTGGGTGTTGGGAATTGGACCCAGTCCTCTGGAAGAGTATCCAGTGCTCTCAACCCCTGAGCCCTCTTTTCAGCTCCCAGGCCATTCGTCTTTTTATTAGATCAATCAGGTGCCTTAGGCAGGCAACACAAAACAGAAACACATCTGTATATAGTTAAACAAATGCAGCATAAACAAATGCCACACATCTTTACATAGTTAAACAAATATTCTATTCCACAACATTTTCCCCTTTTGTCTAAAAAGGTTTTAACTGTAACATAGTAAAACTATATGCAATAAATTTATTTAAGAATAATTATCAGATAAGAATTATATTAACAATATCCATTCTATTTGTATTTGGCATACAAAGAAAATACTCCATTATTTATCCTATTTTGGTGAGTCCAAACTTTTGTACCTAATTTACCTTCTATCATGATTAAGGAAAACTGTAACTATAACTATCTAGTCTTCAACTGCATCAAAGGTCTCAGAAGGATATAATATTACCTGAGTAATCAGGAAGTGCATTGCAAGCCACTTCCAAAACTATAGAAACAACAGAAACATCTAGATGTCTGGACAGCCACTAAAGTTTCCTCTGAAATATTAGGGCATCAATCTTTGGCCTACAGGCATAGAATATCTGTCAGACTTTTCTATGAAGCAGGAATTTTGAAGAACTGCCTCTTCTTGTCTTGGCAAAGTTTGGCAGTTGCTTTCCTTTGTGTCTTGCAAGTCTGGTCTACTCTTACAAGTCTAGTTGTTTACTGACAGCAGTTGAGGCAAGAAAAGTTTCTTGCCCAGATGGCTAGCTTTGCCATAATTAAAGCAACCTCCATATAGAGTTTCTTTGATGCCCATCATCCTTTTATGAATTAGATTGGTGCTGCCAGGACCATATGTGTCTCACTATCAAGAAAAACCTTAGGTTATTAAACATTAAATGCCATATCCTGTAGGTCTCTAAAGCATTTGAAGATCAACTTCTATCTAAAATATATCTGTTTAACCTTCAAAACCTATTGAATATGACTACAAGTTTGATTATTATAGATGACTAACTACTAAACTGCAATACTTAATTGCACATTACATTTTTAATGAGCATAAGCACAATACCCCAAACAAGAGTAGAAACATACATATGGTATAACAAAAATAACTTTAAATTTGTATCAATATACCAAAATCTATACCAACATAAAATATTTGAGATTAATGGTGTCTTTTTATCCTAAATTTCTATATTCTCCTTAAATGATGACAAACATCCACAATCCAATGAATGACCAAAAAACCACCTACCCCACTTCTTGGGAATGTAGATATTGTATTCTCTAGACTGCTTCCTGTTGTCTTGGGGTGATGGCATCTTTAGGGGGCCTGAGAAATTTAAGATAATGGCCAAGTTCTGTGAAAACTAGTTATAACATTTGTTGTCCAGTCTCAGAGTGGTTCCCATGGCTAGGGATCAGTATATATGGTACTTGTCTTGTAGTTTTTCTTGCTTTGTTTCTTTATGTCTATAGCCAAGACTTCCAGGGGTTTTTTTTCCAATCAAACCTAATCTCTGTTAACCTTGAATGAATCCACAGCCTTTCATCTCCTGTGGAAACAAAAACAGAACTTCTTGAACACAGTACAATTTTTGAATTCCATTTTAAAGTTAAGCCATCTCTAGAGGACCTAGGCTGGTTTAATTCTGCGGTGCCTTTTACAGCCCAGTGTTTCTCAGCAGCTGCCTCTCACTCATCACATCACACACCAGCATTCTAAAAAACACAATCCGGACTCCAGATTCCCTATGCATGTCCCCAGCTCTGTGTGACCTTTCTCCTTTGTATTACTTTACTCTCTCTTTTAAGATTTTACTTTATTATTTTTAAACTATTTATTTTTCCTATGGCTGTCTATACCCATTTTTTTTCTTTCTTAAGTGTCTATATCCATTTTTAAACACACTGTAAACTGTTTAGAGGATTTTGGTTTGGACCTGCTTTACTGTGCACCTGACCTGTAGTATTTTCTGACCATGTGAGCCAAACCTTAAACTCACCATGTGGCTTTGTGTTGGTGGCTGGCTCTGCCATGCTCTGGTTCATGAGAGCCAAGGTTTATGGGCCTGGCTAAGAGCTGTCTTTAACTGGGAGCTGTGTTTAGTCAGGAGCTGCATTTAACTGTCCCAGCTCTAGGAAGCTGGAGTCTGCATTGCAGTCGGTGTTTTCACTTAGCTTATTGTTTCTACATAATGTGCAGGTTGTTCAAGTGCCCACTGAACGGAAGAGTCAGGCCTCTGTATGCAGTGAGGTTACTAGGAAGCTGTGCCATTTTTCCCTTTCTTTTTCTTTTCAGCTTTCTCAGACCCTATGTAGAAACACATGACCCATGTTGGGCACCAAAAGTAGCAGGCTTTCTTGGACCACAACCCCCAAATCATGAGACTTAGTATTAATTATGAAAGCTTGTAACTTAGGCTCATTTCTAACTAGCCCTTTTTAACTTAAATTAACCCATTCCTATTCATTCATCTATGTGAATGTGCTCTGAAGCTTGTTTATTTCATCTATGAGCTGCTCATCTGCTTTCCTGCTTCCTCCATCCTGCCCAGCTGGCTTGCCCTCACTGACTGGCCACCAACTGGCTGGCTGACTCCCCCTTTTCTCTCTGCTCACCAGCCCCACATATCTTTTCAATAGATATTGGCCATTCAACTTTTTATTAGACCAATAAGTTGCCTTAGGCAGGCAAGGTAAAACAGCAACACATCTTTACACAGTTAAACAAATATTCTATTCCACAACAACAGGCACTTTTGATGAAGCCTAATCAAGGGTCACTTATGAGAACAAGGATGGTCAGAGAATACCTGGAATGCTAGCAGACTAGTGATGAACTGGGCCAGCCATACTGGAGGGGACATGCTAAGTAGCCTGGCAGTGAAGCCGTGGTGCCTGAGTGTGGACTTTAAATGAGACTGGCTTTATAGGCTCATATATTTAAATACTTGGTCTACAGTTGGTGAAGCTGCTTGGGAAGGATTAGGAGGTGTGCCTGGTTCAAAGAAGTGTGTCATTGGGATTGGGCTTTGAGGCTTTCAAAAACCATTTTTGGTGTGCCTCTCTCAGCCTCATACTGCAGATAAAGATGTGAGCTCTTAGCTGTTCCTTTGGTGCGCCATCATGGACTCTAGCTCTTTGAAATCATATGCTAAATTAAACACTTTTCTTTATAAGCTGTCTTAGTCATGCTCTTTGAAAATAACAAAAGAAAAATAGCTAAGACAGAAGTCTGGGACATGATGAAAACAAATATGGGAATACACACTGAGCAAACGGGTTGCAAAAATTGTCATCTACTTGGCCAGAGCTTCCCAAACTTTATCTACCTGTAATCCCTTTCTAGAGATGGAGACTGCTCATCTATTTTCTGGCTTCCTAGATCCAAATAATCACACAGAAACTACATTAATTACAATACTGCTTGGCCAAAAACTTATCCATATTTCTAGCTAGTTCCATCATCTTGACTTAATCTGTTCCTATCTATCTGTGTATCACCATGAGGCTGTGGCCAACCGGTAAGGTTCCAGAGTGTCCTTCTTCTGCAGCTGCATGGTGTTTCTTTGACTCTGCATTTTCTCTCTATATACCTCTGTTCAGATTTCCTGCCTGCTTTGCTTTGCTAAGCCATTGGGTGAAATAACTTTATTCATTAACCAATGGTAATAAAACATATTCACATCGTACAGAGGGGAATCCCACATCATCTTACCTTTTCTGAATAGTTAAAACGGAAGGTTTTAACTTTATCATAGTAAAATTTCATATACAAAACAAGTTCAAGCAAGAATTACAGTTACAATATTTAGTCTATTTATATCTGGCAAAATTAAAAAAATATACAATCATCTATTCTATCTTTATAAGTCTAAAGTTTCATATTTAATTTATCTTATATCATGACTAAGGAAAATTATAACTATCTGTCTTCAACTCTGTCAGAGACCCCAGAAGGATATAGTATTACCAATGTAAACAGGAAGGACATTGTAAGCAACCTCCAAAACTCTAGAATTGACAGAGACATCTTGCTACCTAGATAATCACCCAAAGTTCTTCTGTAACCTTGGGGCATCCATCTTCAACCTGCAGGCCCATAGTATCTAATAGACATTTCCATGAAGCACGAAATTTAAAGTTCTGTTCTGCCTTGAACTGGCAAAGTTCATCAATTGCTTTCTTCTGTGTCCTGCAGAATGTCTGGCAGTTTCCTCTGTGAAGCAAGAACCCTGAAAACCCATCATTTGGAAAGTTCAGCAGTCACTTTTCTGTGGATCCTGCATGTTCAGTTCAAACAGCATATCATCAAGCAGTCCAGGAAAAAGCAGTTTCTTGCCCAAATGGCTAGCCTTGTCACATTGAAAGCAAATTCCTTAACAAGTTTCTTCAATGCTCATCAACCTCTCTGAAGTAATTGGTGCTGCCAGAAGCAGACATGTCTCACTGTCAAGAAAAGTCTAAATACTTCAAACATTTTGAATGCCATATTTCATAGTCTTTGAAGTGTTGAAGATTATCTATCTAATTGAGATATATTTCAGTATATCTAGAAACCTAATTAACATGACTACTAGTTTGACTATTAAAAATGACTATTAATCTGTAATTTTTAATTACATATTACATTTTTAAATGAACTATACAAACATACCTTAAACAAGAGCAGAATTACACATACACAGTATAGCAAATTGACCTTAAATTTGTATCAATAGCTCAAAGTCCATACCAATGCAAAGTATTCATCTCTGTATCATATCCCCCTTTAAATAAAAGCAAACATTTACAAGCAATCATTTTGGGAATTTGGGCATAGTTTTCTCTAAACTGCTTCCTGCTAATTGTTGGTCAAAGTATTCTTAGGGTTCATGGAGACCTTTGTGGGGGTCTTGTTCAATCAAACCACATTAGCCTGGAAGGAATACAAAGATTCTCATCCTCTGTGGAAACAAAAGCAAAATCTCTTTCCAAAGTAACATATCCTTAGACTCAAATTTTGAAGTCAAGATAACTTTAAAATATATATGTCGGTTTAGCTTAGCAACCCCCAGAATCAAATATCTCTCTGTAGTCCAAAATTCAAAGAAAACACAATAATATGCATAATCTAGATTCTCTGTGTATATTTCATCTTTCTGTGGCTCACTTTTTTACTCCTTTAATCTATGATTGTCTGTCCTCTTTTATAAAACTTTTATTGTCTCTTTAAAGACTTTGCTTTTATTTCCTTTTATAACTGTCTATACTCTTTTTCTTCTCCCTCCCATGCCTACATACAATTTTTTGAACACACTGTCTGATTTAGAGGTCTTTTATGTCTGAATCTGTCTTATCTGAAATCCTTTTCTGACAAGGAGCACTTTTAAAATGGTAAGCAGTGTGGTCACAGCAGCCCTAGATACTGGCTCCGCCTCTCTCAGCCTTTCAATATGGCAGAGGTACTTTTACCACAAGCTCTGGGACCGTCAGGTGTAATCTGTGCTCACCACCTCAACTCTGGGAAGGAACGTGTAGCACATAAACCCTTTTTATCTGAGTAATAGAAAAATCTGCCATGCAGTGCACGGCATGACCTGGAAATATCTCTGTGTATGGTGATGGGAATCTACCAAGCTCTCCTGCCTGAGCATGCCTAGCAGACCCAATCCATCAAGTTGCTCAGGCAGAGACTGTTGAGCTGCTGGCGTGCTCTCAGTTACCTTCCTCCTAACCCTGAGTGGGTGTACAATGACCAATACCCAAAGTGGGTGGTAGGCCAGGCCTGTTAGCCCCACATTGGGCACCACTTGTAGAGAGAGTCTGTTCATTCATTTCCCAGTCACCCAGACCCGAATAATCACATAGAAACTGTATTAATTACAACACTGCTTGGCCAATAGTTTATCCATATTTCTAGCTAGCTCTTACATCTTGAATTAATGCATTTCTACCAGTCTGTGTATTGCCATAAGACTGTAGCCTACCAGTAAGGTTCCTAAGATTCTGGCGTGTCCTTCTCCTTCGGCAGCTACATGGCCTCTTTTAGACTCCACCTAATCTCTCTATATGTCTCTGTTTGAATTTCCTGCCTGGCTTTGCTCTGCTAAGCCATTGATTGAAACAGCTTTATTCATTAACCAATGGTAATAAATTATACTCACAGCATACAGATGGGAATCCCACATCACTTTTCACTTGAGAGGTTTTTTATGAATTTATTTATTCTTTGAGGCTGAGGGTCACACAGGAACAGACTGAAAGTCACATAGCAGATAAACTGAGGGTCACAGTAGACAGACTGAGGATCACATAGGACAGACTGAGGCTCACATAGGACAGACTGAGTCTCACATAGGACAGACTGAGGCTCACATAGGACAGACTGAGTCTCACATAGGACAGACTGAGGCTCACATAGGACAGACTGAGTCTTACATAGGACAGACTGAGGGCTACACAGGACAGACTGAGGGTTACACAGGACAGACTGGGAGTCACATGGGACAGATTAGGGGTCACACAGGACAGACTGAGGGTCACATAGGAGACAGACTGAGGGTCACATAGAAGGACAGACTGAGATTCACAAGAGATGAACTGTGAGTCACATAGAACAGGCTGAGAGTCAATAGGACAGACTGAGGGTCACATAGACAGAATGAGGGTCACTTCAAACTAACATAGGCTTACAAGAGACAGACTGGGGGTCATATAGGACAGACTGAGGGTCACATAGGAAAGACTGAGGGTAACACAGGACAGTCTGAGGGTCACATAGGAGACAGACTTAGGGGCACACAGGAGACAGACTGAGGGTCACATAGAACAGAATGAGGGTCACAAAGGACAAACTGAGGCTCACAAGAGACAGAAGTCACATAGGAGACAGACTGAGTGTCACATAAGAGAGACTGAGGGTCACATAGGAGACAAACTGAGGCTCACATAGAACAGAATGAGGGTCACATAGGAGCCAGACTGAGTGTCACCCAGTACAGATTGAGGGTCACATCAGACAGTCATAGGTTCACAAGAGACAGATTGTGGGTCACACAGGACAGACTGAGGGGCACATAGGAGACAGACGACTGAGGGTCACACAGGAGACAGAATGATAGCCACAGACACTCATGTTTCTTTGCCAGTGGGAAAGCTAGAATCTTGTAGCACAAATTCTAATTGTTCTTTTGTTTGTTTTGTTTTTGGAGATAGGGTTTCTCTGTAGTTTTAGAGCCTGTCCTAGACTTCACTCTGTATTCTAGGCTGGCTCTGAGTTCTCAGAGATCTGCCTGCCTCTACCTCTATTTGTTCTGATAAAAAAAAAAAACATAAAAGAAAAACAGATTCAGATATAGGGGTTAATGCTGAAGATCAGAGAGGCAGTGTGGCTAGCCACTAGAGAGACTTTTTATCTCTACTAGTGTGTAACCCAAAGGGACCATCCTATCAGTCTGCCTCCTCAGACTGCTGCCTCAGACTGCCTGAGTTCCTGTCTCCTCCTACCTTATAGTCCTCTCTCTGCCCAGCCATAACACTCTGTCTCCACCTCCCTAGTGCTGGGATTAAAGGCGTGTGATCCCAAATAGTGGGATCACCTTTGCATGAGCTCTGTTTCTCTTTTAGACTGAATCAGTTTTGTGAAGCCCAGGGTGGCCTTGAACTAACAGAGGTTCTTCTGCCTCTTCTCCCAAGCGCTGAGATTTAAGGTGTGAATCACCACTGCGTGGCCTCTGGTGGCTTAGCTCTGCACTCTGATCTTCAGGCAAGCTTTATTTGCTAAAGCACAAAACATCACTACAGATTCTTGCTATTTTACTGTCCTTCCCAGGAAGTCCATTTTATCTGCACTACAACCCTGTAGATGAATTAAAAATCAAAGCATAAAGATGAATAAGAGACAGTCAGAATCATCATGAATTCCTGGTAAATACAATGAACAAAAAGATGATATGTATGGTAGGACCACACACTCTGTGATGAAGTTTTATTTCCAAACTGCCTGGGCATGTAACTGAGCAGTACAGTGCTTGCCTGGCATATGCAAGGTCCTGGATTGAGTTCCCAGTACACACACACACACACACACACACACACATACACCACACACAAATACCACACAAATCACACACACATAAATACCACACATACACACACACCACACATACACATACATATGAACACATACATATACACACACATGCACATACACACACATTACATGCACCATACATATAAACACAAACCACACACAGCATATACACACCACACATACACACATATACTACACACACATCATACATGCAAGCACACCACATACACACACCACACAAACACGTACCACACACAACACACACATCATACATATAAGCACACACCAGACACGTATATACACACACCACATGTACACCACATATAGGAACATATACCACACATACGAGCACACATTGGAACATATGCCACAGGCAAAGTGCATGCACATGTGCGCGCGCACACACATACACCGTCAATGCTACAGAAAACATACATACCACGCTGCTTCTGTTGAGCACATGGTGAAAGTTCTCTGAGTTATGGCGAAACACCATGTAAGCACCAGGCAACCACTACAACCTTACAATTCTTACGTGTGGTATCTTCATGTGGCAGAAGCCATAGAACATATTGATTATAAAAACAGGTTTATTTCTATATAAACATCAACTTCAAAGAATAATGTGTTATTTAGGAGACAAATCCCAGAGCTTACTAATAAAAATAAAAATCACAGCTGAAGAATTACAGCAGTCCCTGCCTCGTCCATGGCACACGTGTGTTGAGACTCCAAGTGGATGCCTGTCTGGAGTGGGCTGAACCCTCTTTTTGATTTTCCTAATGGGCATATCTTGGGTGAAATTTAAAATCTAAACTAAGCTCAGAGGTTAACAATAACAATGAATAACAATGAACCAGGCATGTATGTGCGGTACAGACATATATGTAGGCAATACACACATATACATACAAATTTAAAAATAGCAAAAAAATTAAAACTAACTATAAAGATGGGAACTATTTACATGTTCTTTTTTAACTTAATATTTCAGACCAGTTGACTGTAGCTCCTGAAACACTGCATAGTGGAGCATCTAGAAAATCATTTTGCATACGACGAGAAAGGGTTTAGAAGTTCAAAACACTCACCAGACCTGAATAAAGAAAGATTGAGTTAACATGGAATACTAATTCCAAGTCTTGATAATTTTATGGATATAGATTTTAGAAAGTAAGCCTTATGGAAAAACTTTATTTTTACTCAGTACAGCACCAACTAAGGTGGGACAGTAAACAAAAGGAACGGTATAAGAGAAACTAATACAGCAACAAATCTAATATTTATACTTCTCTTCTCTGTGTGTGTATGTGAACGTGGGGTGGGAAGGTTCTCTGTGTAGCCCTGGATGTCCTGGAACTTGTTCTGTAGATGAGGCTGGCCTTGAACTCAGAGATCCATCTGTCTCTGCCTTCCCAGTGCTGGGATTAAAGGTGTGTGTCACCACTCCCAGCCTCCACCTTACCTTTTTGAGACAGGATCTCTCACTGAACCTGAGGCTTGCCATTTTGGTGAAACTGGTTGGCCAGCAAGGCCCTGAATGTGTCCGTCTGTCCATCTGTGCTGGAGATGCAGGCATGGCAACACATGCCTGCATTTTTCTTTTCACATGGTTCCTGGGCATGCAATCTCAGGCCCTCATGTTTGCACAGCTGCTTTGAGAGTGCTGGGATCAGAGGCGTGCATCATGCCATCCAGCCAGAGAAGCAAAATTTTAAAGCGTTTTCAAAATTCTAATTTAAAGATCCAGATGTGGGTCTCTCTCAGGAAGCTGAGGTTGGAGAAATGTGATCTTGAGGCCAACCTGAGCTACAGAGTAAAAGCCTGTTTCTGGAAAATCTAAAGTCAATTCTGAGTTTCCTTCAGCCATTGCAATAGATTTGCAGCAATAATCCACCAGATATTTCCAGTCACCTTTGTACCTTTAATAGCTATATTAACTGGTGCTGGACAATTCTGTATTTTGTCAATTATGTTTTAAATAAACGCTGATTGGCCAGTAGCCAGGCTGAAAGTATAGGCAGGACAACCAAACAGGAAGTAGAGGTGGGGCAATGAGAACAGGAGTATTCTGGGAAGGAGAAAGCCCTCCTCCACAGTCCTGCCCAGACACCGAAGAAGGAAGATGTGACCTGCCCCGCTGAAAAAGGTACCGAGCCATGTGGCTAACATATACTAAACTAATGGACTACTATAAGTTATGAGTTAATAAGAAGCTCGAGATAATGGCCCAATCAGTTTATAACTTATGGAGACCTCTGTGTGATTTTCTTTGGGGGCTTGTCGGCTGTGGGATCTGGGCAGGGCATAAACCCCAACAAGCAGACCCTCATGTTACAATTAGCCAGTGAGGAACTTAAGCGGTATGAAAGATAGGCTCTCAAAATTGAATTGAAAAAAGTTATGTAAATTTATGCTAACCATAAGGATTGTGCTAGGACAGGAAAGATTGTGAAACAGTAATAATGGCTCCAGAAAATGCGCTACTGGAGCCAGCAGGCTTCGGGGGCAACGAAGGGCTGGTACCTCCCAAGGGGGACTGAATATTCTGAAAAACATTTCTTTTAATAGTTTATCATCAAGTATTTGATTTGCTTGATTCATACAAAAGTAATTTAGTTGAAAACGGTCACCATCAAAAGATTAAAATATGCTAAGTTTCAGCAGTATGATTTTACTTTAGGAAAGAGATTTGTTCTGGGGGACAGTGAGATGGCCAGGAGGGTGAAGGGCTTGTCACTGAGTCCAACAACCAGAGTGTGACCTCCAGCACCCACACTGTGGCAGGAGGGCACGACTCTGCACACTGTCCCCTACACACACATGCACACACACACACATGCACACACACATATACACGTACACACACTTATGCACACACATGCATGTACACACGCACACACACGCACGCACAACACACACACACACCATGGCATGTACTCACATCCACAACATGCCCCCACATAATAAATAAAATGTTTAAAGTTTTTGATTTTAATTAATTAATTAATTCGGCAAACCCGCAGTACAGGCTTGCAGAGGTTCTAAATCCCAGCACATCAAAGCAGGACCTGGCTCTTAAATCAGAGCAAATCTGACACCAGAAAGACAGTCTCGTCTTTGCTGGTACCCATGCTCTTCCTCACATTCACTGTAACCAGGCTCATGGCAGGGTCAGGACTAGGAACCATGGAAGCCACAAATGCCAAAGTCTAGCTGTGTGTGTTCTTGAAGTTTTGTTTCAAGAGACAGTATAGGGGCCGGGGCAGTGGTGTATCATGCTTTCTGATCAGCCATGAGAATACCAATCCTCAACCCGCAGACCCCACGTTTCAAAAAAAAAAAGAAAGAAAGAAAGAAAAGGCCAGGCAGTGGTAGCACACGCCTTTAATCTCCACACTCAGGAGGCAGAGACAGGACAGTCTGAGTTTGAGGCCAGCCTGGTCTACAGAACAAGTGCCAGCACGGCTAGGGCTACACAGAGAAACCCTGTCTCAAAAAACAAACAAACAAACAAAACAAACAAACAAAAAAACAAAGGGCAGGACGGATGGGCGGGGGAGGGGGGGGACGGGACAGGACGGGAGGCATACGGACCTGGGCATGGTCAACCTCAGTCTCACCTCAGCATGGGATTTCTGGCTGCCAGGCTAGTTCCAGCTTTAGTTAGGGACCAAAGGAACAAGGTCTCCAAGGAATAAGGGGGAGAATAATAGATCAGGACACCTAACACCCTCCTGTGTCACTCGGGCATGTGCTTGGGTACACACAGATCGTCTATGATGGTCACGGCATATGCGCTTTAGAAAAGACCAGGAGCCATTATTTCATGTTGTCGCTGTAGTTAATGACTTCTATCCAGCGTTAGAATAGGGGGGGGGGCTTGTTGACACACTAGCAGGATTCTTACAACGCTCTGAGGCAGGGTTCGAAGGGGTGCTATTGATGCTGGTCCAGGAACCACCTACGGAAAACCTCTGCCTAAAACGTCACCAGGGGCTTCATCGACAGGCCCATCATTTTACTGTTACTGGCTTTTCTCTGCAAGCCGGGAGGCCATAGTCCTGTCCACAGGTGTCAGTAATCTCCTTTACCACTAGGTGGCAGCACCTGTATATAAATCTCTACACACAAGTCGGCGGTAAAGTTAAAAAAAAAACAAAAAACAAGCAAGCAAGCTGAAGAAGCATTGTGACCTGTGTTTATTCTACAATAAATAATTATTGGTTGATAACCTGAACCTGGCTGTTAAACTGTTTGCCTGTGAAGAATACATACCCGTGTAAACCATGCTGCAAGTGTGAGTACCGGGAGAGGAGCATGCTTGGGGCATCTAGCCTGACAGCCCTGCGTGGGATGTCAGTCCTCCATCCGGTGATTCAGAACGTTCCTCTCTGGAGTCTGGCAAAGATGCAGAAAATTGCTCAAGGCGCTTTTTACAACTGCGCAATCCTCTCCCCTGCCCCATTTTAATGAGGCACATCTGGGGTTAGGAAGCGGCCATTCTATTTTTAACAAGGGTCTCCAGTGGACTCTGCAGCATGAGTCCTGTTTGGATGGACATAGATATACTGGAAGCTTTTACCTTTTATAAAGTGTTTTGTGGCTGGTTCGGTGCCCTATATGGCTGCAAGTGCGGGTGCGATACACTCCAGTTCACAGGCGCCAGTCCCAGGGAGCTAGGGGTCACACGGAAGGCGCGCTAAGTCTGAACTGAAACGTGAGACTGCATTAAGAGATAAAACTTGGAGAGAAAGGATGTAAAAATACCCCATTAATCAGTCACTCTTGCATTGGGTCCATGTTGATCCTCTAATGGACTAAACACATTTTAAATGAATTCCTCTTGTCTTTTTGTTTGTTTGGTTTTTGAGACTGGGTCTCATTATATAACTGTGATAGCTGTTCTTGGCTGTCAACTTTACATCTGGAATTAACTAAAACCCAAGCAGCTGGGTACATCTGTGAGAGAGTTTTTTATTAATGAAATCATTAGAAGTGGGAAGACCCACTTTTAATCCAATTCTTTTGAAATGGGAAGATATAATTTCAACCCAGATCTTTTGAAGTGGGAAGATCTAACTTTAGGTCAGCCCACAGCTTCTGGTGGCAGCCTATATAGGGGCATAGAAGAAGGAAGCGCGTGCCCTTTGCCTGCTTGCTCTTTGTTTTGCAAGTCCATTCCTTCCCTGGATTAGAGCCTACCTCTTCAGGATTCTGGCATATCCTGAAGACCAGCTGAGGTATCCAGTCACACAGACTGAAAAACTGCTGAATATTCAGACCGTCTGTTGGTGGACAGTCATTGTTGAACTGGCTGGACCATAGTCTGAAAGCCACTCTTATAAATCCCATATGCGATTTACACATATATGTATACATTATGTGTGGGATTTATACATACACACACTATATATGTATATATAATATATATACACTTATATATATATACACACACATATACATTCTTTAAATTCTGTTCCTCTAGAACCGCAGTTCTCAACCTGTGGGTCACGACCCCCACAGGGGTCATATATCAGATATTTACATTGGGATTCATAACAGTAGCACCATTACAGTTATGAAGTTGCGACAAAATAATTGTTTGGTTGGGGGTCACCACAACATGAAAGTGGCAGCGTTAGGAAGGCTGAGAACCATTGCTCTAGAGAGCCCTGACTACTACACCAGCCCAGACTGGCCTTGAACTTACAGTAATCTTCCTGCCTCCGCGCCTGAATACTGTGGTTACAGACATGAGGCACCATGTCCAGCTATTTCCATATTTTAACGGGACTACTAGAGAAGATTAAAAAACGCATGTTCACAGTGTATTTTTCTCAGGCAGATGCCCCGTAGAAGGTGAAAACGACCACGGGAGGAGAGGTGGGAAATCAGAGACCGGAAATACAAGGCTCCAGCGGCAGTTGTGACTGCCCAGCATCCTGCCCACCACTGGGTCAAGGCCTGGCATCTCGGCATCTCTGCAGGTAGGCCCAGGAAAGAAACACCCATCAGCCCACAGGCCTCATCCATGGCTCAGATCCAGCTTGAACATGAGCCAAAGGAAAAGACTCAGGGAACACTGGCTCTCCAGCGGGCTCAGTCCTATCAGACCAGGTATTGGGAAGGCATGGTCACAGCAATCTCTCTCCTATGGGCCACCCACATGGACCTACTGAGTCTCCAGCGCTGCTGAAAACACCAAGAAACTGCTACGATGTCATCAAAACACCGGCACTGCTTGTGTGTTGTCTGTTTACTGCTCAAGTGTCTTGTCTGTACCACTAGCTCTGCCCTCCCACAAAACATGTTTATCCCCAGCTGTCGCGGTGTTCCATCATCAGCTTTGTAAGAATGGGTTTGAAGTGACTTCTCAGGCTCCTACTCAGACATAAAGACAGTAACTCAAGGGTTAGGCTCAGCCACCCAGCTGTACCAACCTTGCAGGTGACTGAGCACACACCGGAAGGCCAAGAAAGACTGATCTGGGGAGAATGGGAGCCACACGAGGGAGGCCCCAGGGAGTGGAGCTGATGATTCCAGCCTGCAAGGCTCCTTAGGTAGAGGTGGCATTGTGGATATACCAGTCGGAGCTGGGCACTCTGTGGTCCCTTATTCTCTGCATTCTGACCAGTGGTGGCTTTCTGTGTGACAACAGAAGCTTCACTGATGAGGAGAGCAGCAGGCATCTTGGGCATGAGCGTCAGAATTCAGAAGGAAGCCAGAAGCAGTAACTTAGGAAGGCGGCAGCAGGAGCTCCTCTGTGGGGCCTACCCCTCCAGCCAAGGCAGATGGTTGGATCTATACGACTGTGCATGAGCTCTCTACTGTTCACCTGGCTAGGAGTCCAACTAGACAACTGTTGAGAGTTAGACTTTTTTTTTTTTTAAAGCCCTGGCTAGTTCTGTAGATCAGGCTGACCTCAAACTCACAAGGATCCACTGCCTCTGCCTCCTCGTTGCGCCACCACCGCCCAGCTGAGAGAGACTTCTATAGCCCAGGATGGCCTTTAATTTTCTGTGAAGCTGAAGATGACCGTGAGATCTGGGTTCTCCTGCTTCCACTTCCGGAGTGTTGGCATTGCGGGTGTGAGCCGCTCGATCTTGTTATATGGAGCTGGGGATCAAACCCGGGATTGTGTGTAAGCGAGGCAGACCCCTCACTCACTGAGCTGCATCCACGGCCTCTTCAAAAGTTTGTCTCTGCAGATCTACTGACTCGGGTTTGAATCCAGTGAATCCCCTGAGTGTTTTTTGAGGTTCCATTTTGCCTTGCTACTTTCAGTAGGGCTTGGGAGGTTGGCTTACTCTTGTTCACATGGTTCATGGGTTGGGCCCCTGGCATTCCCTTCTAGACTCCTTGCATTTCCTGGTATGTCTCCCAGGGAGCATTCTGTTTGTTGTGTGCACACTGTTTTGTCTCTAAGCCCTTGCCTTGTGCACTCTCTAGGCTTTCTAGACCTAGAAAGTTTTCCCCACCGACCTGCTATGTTGCATCTTATGGCAGGTGCCTTCATCCCACTTAAACATAATGGATGTCTGCAGGCCTGACGGCAGATCTGGAATGGTAAAGGATCTGCCCAAAGTCCCAACATCATGAAGGGCAGATTCTGTTTCCTGGGTCTTTGAAGACGTGTTGGGGGCGGTATGGGGGGGACTTCAGGGAAATGTCTTCTAAAGCACCTGAGGTGGGCTGAGTCATCAGCGCGCAGGTGCCGCAGCCTCTCCCACTCTGCCAGTCTGGGCAGAGATTATCTGACAAGCAACCGGGCTGCTCAGGATGAGGCCAAACTAGGAATTTGAAACCAAGCATCCCCTGGTCCTCCCCACTCCCTGGCTTTCCTGCCTAGTTGAGCTTACTCATTGCTGACACTCTCCTCTCAAGGCCTGCCCTTGCCAGTGGATGCCCTCGCGCTAAGACTTTGTCTCTCACTGGGGATCTCCACTCAGTGTTAAACTCTAGGTCTTAGCAAGGTAGGAGGTGGAGGGGGCGACAATGCCCTTCCCATGTTCTCAGTGGCAGCTCCAGCTGAGGCACGGCTTAAAGAGTGGAGACAGCTGAGCCCAGATTCCCCCCCTGGCTCCCTCTGGGCAAGGGTTGACTTTGATGACGGAGAGCCAGGAAGCTGGGATGAGGTGGAGACACTATAGCCAGAGGTAGGGGAAATGTAGAATGTCACACCCCAGAAGAACAGATTCAGCTGTGGGCAGTCACACTTGCCTCAGGGCCAGCTGAATCGCTTCTTCCTGGGGAAGGGACAATGGGAAGAGTTTGCTTAGAACCCTGGAGAAGAGAATTCAGAGGTTGCAGAACTTCCTCCTAAACACGTTCCTCACTGAGGTGGCCTTCCACAGCTCAGGGCTGGTGGCAGAGGCTTACACTCACCTCAGTTTCCACTGTTGGAGGCTGTCTACCAGGGAAACCCCTTCTTCTCACAATGGTCTCACCACACACACACACACATACACACACACACACACACACACACACACACACGCACGCATGCAGAAATATCTTCTGCTTGGATGACTGGCAACTGGATTACACAGCGCAAGCACCAGTAGTTGGTACTGACCTCTGTGGAGCCCTGACTGAAGCTATTTCCCAGCCTGATGGACAAGGTGTGATGACCTTTGTGATAGCTGCCTGAACTCAATAGTCACCTCAACTTCTGCAGCAGGCAATCTTCCCTTCAGCCTCCGCACGTCTGCTCTGTTTCCCCCATATCTCAACAGAGCAAAGACAATCCTAAGCTTCCAGTATGTGGAGTCCTGACGGGAGTATCTGGAGCTGGCCCACTACCGAATCAGCTGTTCTCCACAGCTCATCAGGGATCCCCACAGACACCCCCCAGCCGCATACCACCACGTCCTCTTTGGCGGAAACGTCTGAGTTCCAGGCAAGTGAAGCAGGACGTCCAAGGAGAGCTGGTCAGGGGTAGGACTGAACCCCAGCCAGCATGAGTCAGCAACTGCTGCTGTCTAACCAGCAGTACACCATCATTCCCAGACGTCCCGGTCTCAGGTTACATCTGGTTTCTCCAATATAATAAACATACTATTTATTAACTCATAGAGGGACATGGAGTGCTGATGGGCCTGGAGTTCTTAGCAGCTCCCCCTCCACCCACAGGCTCGCACTCCAGGGCCCGGCCTCCCCACTGCCCTGAGCTCACACTCAGGGCCTTGCTCTGCTCACCCACCCAGCCCACCTTGGCCTGACCTTGCAGCGTCAGTGGCTGAAGTCTTCCCATGATTTCCTGTCTCCTGCCAGTGTCTGTACAGAATCCAGATTGTGTTCTCTGTATTTCATTTCCACACCATGACACAGCCAAACCTGATTCCCCTAGGATCCCTTCCAAAGCAGAGAGTGTAGCCAGAATGAGTGAGAAAATAGTGGATTCATTTTAAGAACGGGCAGTGTTAGTTCTTTTTCTTTTTTTTCTTCTTCTTTTTTTTTTTTGTTTTTGTTTTTGTTTTTCGAGACAGGGTTTCTCTGTGGCTTTGGAGCCTGTCCTGGAACTAGCTCTTATAGACCAGGCTGGCCTCGAACTCACAGAGATCCACCTGCCTCTGCATCCCGAGTGCTAGGATAAAAGGCATGAGCCACCACCGCCTGGCTGCAGTGTTAGCTCTTAGGGCCATCTGGAGGGCTGGAGAACACACTTTGGGAGCACAAAAAGGTGAAGATGTCCATGTATAAAAGAAAACTTGGGTTTTAATTGCAAAAGTGCTTATCAAGGCTTTTTTCTCTACAAAATTACAAAAATGAACATTAAGACAATACCGTCTACACTAGGGGAAGAACTTTCATCAGGGATTATGGATGTGTCGCACTGGAGGGCAGGATTGTTTGAGCAAACAAATCCCAGCTCGGCTGGAAACCTCGTGTGTGCAGGAGGTAAAGACATGGCTCAGTGACTAACCAGCTGCTCCCCTAGTGGCTCCTGGTCTCAGCTGCCATTCTTCCAGGACTCACTCATGCAAATTATCCAAACAAACTGCAGAGGGAGAGAAGATGGAGAAGGGGAAAGGGAAGAGAGAAAAGGAGAAGGGGAAGGAGAAGGAGAAGAAAGGGAAGGAAGAGGAGGGGAAGGAGGAGGGGAAGGAGAAGAAAAAGAAGGGAAAGGAAGAGGAGGGAAAGGAGAAGAAGGAGAAAGGGAAGAAGGAGGCGGGGGAGTGAAATGAAGCAGCAGCAGCTGTTTCTGACCCTAAAACTGTCTGACTAAGCCCTGACTCCCGACTCCTGGAGAAAGGCTGACATGGCTCTCACTTGGATGTGTCCATCCCTGTGGATGAGCAGGGGACAGGGATCCTCTTCACTGACAAACATCTCCATTGCTTTCCTCCTCTGCAGAAGGTGCACCTGGACCTTCAGGAGACCTGCAGTCTCCCCGACCCCAAGCTTCGTTAGACTGAGGGTTCAGCTAGACCTAAACTGTGGGGAGGAAGTCTCCAGGTTACAGTTAATACCATCTCCATCCTTAGGTGATGCCTGTAAGCCAATGAGTTGCCTTGATACCTCACCTCCAATGTCCAACCAACTCGCCATCTGCGCATCTGTGGACTTTGAAGTACATTCACAACCAGCTTGTTTCTCAGTACCTCCATTACCACTGTCCCCTGCCTTGCAAAGTCCCCACAGCATTCCATGTGCCACATCAGGCATTTCCCCTGACCTCGCCTCCTCTTGATAACTGCACATCAGCTGACACACCGGGCATCTCCTACCTTAGGACTCCAGCCCTGGCTGGTCCCACTTCCTCAGGACCAGCTTCAGCGACTGCCTGATGTCTCTGTTCATAACATTTACCTTGTTTTCTGTTGGTGCTGTTTTTCACATAAGATCTTGTATGTTGTCCAGCCTGGCGTGAACTCGAAATTCTCCCGCCTCTACTCCCGAGTGCTGGGATTGCAGGTTGACTTAATTTGTAATGTTCTTATTTATTATGCTCATTTTATTGCTGTCTTTCTCTCAAGAACGCAACCTCCATGATAACAAGAATAGTTTTTCTGTTCTACTCATAGAGTACCCCAAATTTCTAGGGAAGTCTCTAGGCAGAGAGTGGGTATGTATCAGATATCTATCAAATGAATGAATGGGCGCTCCACAAATTCCTTGAATATCAGTCCTAACAAGAGACATAACCAGCCCAGGATTCTCACCAGAATTATACTGCTACCATCTTGCTGACACTTCCCAAAGTCATCTTTGCCACAAAGGTGCGAGGATTTCATTTCTGCCTCTCCAATACCCAGCCCCCAACTCCAGGCCTACCCTGATCACCTGTAAACCCAGAGCCTCACACCCACTGAGAAGACAGGACAAGCCCCCTGAGACGCAGACACCCACATGTGTGCTCACTGACTCCATAGACTCGTGGCCGTGGATCCCTCAGTTCTCACCCACATCACAGCATTCTAAGACGTTTTCTTGCTTTTGTTTCTCATGTTGATGTCTGGTTTTCAAACCGCTTGAGTTTGAATCTTGATCCCATCACAAGTCTCTTACTGCCTCTGTGCCTCGGCTTCTTCCTTTAGGAGGGGAAGGTTGTGGACAGAGCATGAAGATCACGTGACTGTGTGAAGCTGACAGCTGATACACACAGTGCACGGAATAGTGAGAGGCATAGGGTTGTGCCCAGGAAACATAAGCCACCATGATCAGCACTTTATTTTCCCTGCCAATATTATCTTATTTGGCCTATTGTTCTCTGTCTCTCACATAGCAATGGGGCACACAGGTGTGTTCTGCCTGCTGCCATGGCAATACGTTGTTGTCGTCTACACAGTTCACATTTAAAAACACCACAACTGAGTTATTTAAAAAAATGAGAAAATGCCGAGTGGTGGCCCAGCACTTACTTGGGAGGCAGAGGTAAGAGGATCTCAGTGAGTTTGAGGCCAGCCTGGTCTACAAAGTGAGTTCCAGTACAGTCATGGTTACACAGAGAAACACTGTCTTGAAAAATCAAACCAACCAAACAAACAAATAAAAAAAACCCAAAACAAGAAAACAAAACAAGACCAAACAAAAAAAAACTGTTATAATGTTTTAAGGTTATGAATTTTGTGTTGGTCACTTTCTTAGCTAGCCTGAGGTACTTGCCGCCCATGGGCTGTAGAGTGTGCACACCTGTACAATGCACACATGAAACACACATGAAACACTTTATTATATTTGAGCCCACAAATATGGGTGGAGAGATGAATGAACACAGCGCTGTTCTGTCGCAGAGGCATACATTATCATTTCCATTCAGAAAATGTTGAGCATGTAACACGGTGGAGGAAGTGGGTTTGGATGGCACACATGACAATTTCTGCTTTTATTTCTCAGAAGAGACTTCGGAAGAAAAATTTAAAAAGGGAAAAGCCTCCATTAGAAAGCACTGAGGGTTGTGGTGGTGTTTAAAAAGATTGTGTGTATGGCAAATTTATGTATTTATTAGTTAGTTGATGAATTAATTTGGTTTTTTGAGACAGCCCAGGCTGTCCTAGAACTTGTTTTGTAGACCAAGCTGGTCTTGAACTCACAAAGATACATCTGCCTCTGCCTCCTGAGTGCTGAGATTAAACATGTTCACCAGCACACCCAGATAAGTTTGGGCAACTTTTAATTTTGTGTGGGGAGGGAGGTCAACTTTTAAAACTGTTTCATGGGCCTTAGTGTTCGCTATGTGCTGGTGGTAAGGTCCTATCAACGAGTAAATCAGTTCCTGCAAAGTGCAGTGTTCATGGCTCCTGGAAAGTAGTCATCGGTTTACAGCCACGTGCCAAGTATGGCAGCCAAGTGCCTCCTATGTGACCCTGAGAATGCACCATGGAGATGTGTGCTTGCCTTTATGACACAAAGTACCTGCATGTGGCCTTCTCTCTCTCTCTCTCTCTCTCTCTCTCTCTCTCTCTCTCTCTCTCTCTCTCCCTCTCCCTCTCCCTCTCCCTCTCTCCCTCCTCCTCTCTATCCCTCCTTCCCTCCCTCCCTCCCTCTCTGTCTGAACACACCTTAAGTGAAGCTCCCCTTCCTTGGTCCCTCTTGCTGTGACCCCAGGGCAGTCTAGAGAAGTTCTTGTTTCTATAACCAGAACTGCGTTTGTCATGTGCAATGTATTTCTCTAAAACTATGCAAGCAACTTTAGACAAGTCAGTTCTCCTGAGAGACTTGGGGGTAAACACTGAGCACTTTCCACCAGCTTCCTCCCTCCGCCACAGCCTCTTGCCCCCCAACACTCTCCTAATTTAGAAAGCCAGCCGAGACAGGAAGGAACCTGTGGCTATGATGGATTGAGCAGCGCGTCACAGACGGCCTCCATCTTGGTGCTTGCCCAGTGCAATGTCAAGCTTTTGTTTAAATTGGCTTAATCCAGAAAACACTCCGAAGTTTATCATCCTTGACCTTCTGTGAGGTCTGTGCTGTAGTCATTTAAAACAACTATAATTAATACAACTATCACACATTTTTAACCAATTGACCTCCAAAACATACACACACAAACATACACACACACACACAACCTGTTATGACTGACTGATATCTTTATAAAAGACAAGCAATTGAGAGAGAAAGATAGAGACAATAAAAAACAGAACCCTTGCCTTTCCATGTTAAAAACTGGAAGCTGCTTTGCATTACCAGGCTGAGCAGTTAGAACAGGACCAGGTCAGCAACTGCGTTGGCTCACCTTGCATAAACTTGGAAAAATCAGCTTCAAAGTTCTCAAGTCAGTAAAGTGCTTCCCGAGCAAGCACGAGGCCTGGAGTTCAGATCATCAGAGTCACACAGAGCTGTATGGGTGTAGTAGCCTCCCCCCTTACCCCCCCCGTCCCCCCTCCCTGGCCAGGAACGGCAGGAGGAGGGTCACGGAGGCAGGGATCCCTGGCAAAAGCTGGCTAACTAGTTTAGCTAAAAGCATTAGCTCTGGGTTCAGTGCGTGGCCTGGCTTCACCTATAAAGCAGAGAGTGATGGAGGGAGGCATACAGGCCTCCATATTCCCTGAACAGGTGCATGTCCTGTTCATATACAGGTATGCCCCCCATGGACAAACACATACACACATACCACACCTAGATCTATACAAAAGGAGTTCTCAGACTTAGCAACTGAAATTATTAAGTGACAAATAAAAGTGACATGATATGGGGAGGAGTCCTACATTTGGGGAAATGCCCCCATGTTTCCCTACTTCATCCTATGAATGAAAAGAGATCAAAGGAGGGTATGGCTGTCCTGCACGCACCCCAGCAACCATCCAGTATCCACCCTGTAGTGCCTTCGTTATAGTAAGGGGGCTAAAAGTCCATGTCAGGGGCATTAGTGGCTAAAGCTGCCACATGTACCTACACATATGCACCACATTTGATGATTTGCTTTTTAAGAATCAGCTTTAAAATATCATTTGGAGCAAGAGTTGAAGAAGAGAAGGGCAGGAAAATATCAGTGATTTGATCAGTTTGGTTTCCTACAAATCTCAGTTTTAAGAAGCACACTCGGTTAACACTTGTTGACTATGAAATGGCATTTCAACAAGTGAGAGCATTTACCCAAAACCAAAACTAAAGGTGGTGGCAGGGAATATAATATTAGGAAAATGAAATTCAAACAAGTTGGAACTTCAGTAATAATCCATAATGTTCTGATGTTGCCATTTTGTGGGTAGTTGTTGATACCTTAACATTTGCACCAATTCTTTGTTTGTTTTTGTTTGAAACCAAGACAGGGTTTCTCTGTGAACCAGTCCTAGCTGTCCTGGAACTAGCTCTTGTAGACCAGGCTGGCCTCCAACTCACAGAGATCTGCCTGTCTCTGCCTCCCAAGTGCTGGGATTAAAGGCGTGCACCACCACTGCCTGGCTCACCCCAAATAAAATATTGAACTTTAAACTTTAAAAAAAAGATTTATTTATATTATGTATGAGTGCTCTATTGGCTTTATGCCAGAAGAGGGCATCAGTTCCCACTATAGATGGCTGTGAGCCACCATGTTGTTACTGGGAATTGAACTCAGAACCTCGTGAAGAGTAGCCAGGGCTCTTAATCTCTGAGTCATCTCTTCAGCACCTTAAACTTCTTTTTAGCACCATTAAAGATATGTAAAGGATACATGCAAGCCATTCTTCATGTCCATTCGTTTACCTGGTCCCAAATCCCCAAGTCCATTCTTGACCCTCACTCCATCCCTCCGTGCCGTCTACCGTTTATACTGCCCTTCCAAGAACTGTTAGAACTGCCTGGTGTCTGAGTGTTGTCATCCAATGGCCTCAGCAAGTCTGGTGGCTGTGGGCCCAAGAGGTAAGAGGAAACCAAACGGGAGAGCCCGCAGGATCCACAGGAGTCAGGAACAGATGGGAGCGGTGGCAATGACTACAGAGGACCTTGGATGGCAGCCATGAGAAGAACTGGAGGTGTTGAGAGGAGGGGGCATGGCAAAGAGGGTGTGGGCACAAGAGGAGAGAAGACAACTGTTGACTAAGTCAAGGTCAGAAGCAACACCAAAATCCTCAGAAAGTTCCTGTTGCTGGTGATTAGACAGTGTGGGATATGTGGGTGGGCCAGACACACACAGGGATCAGGTTCTGGGCACCCTGAGAAGCACAGCAAGAAACCCCTGAGAAGGAATGCTATAGCTAGGGAATCAGAGTCTGGCCTTCATGAATTCCAGTCCACACACCTAGTCTCCAGCAGCAAGTGACCACAAGTCTCCTGATTCCTACTGAAGCGCCCTTAGGTCTCAGGTGGAGGAAGGCTGTGAGCTGTGTGTGGCTGAGGCAGCGGTCAGGGTCAGTCGCAGTAGAGGAAATGTGCATATTGTTAGACCTCACTTACCAAAGCAAAGGGCTCCTCAGATCTACTCCCCCCAGAGCCAGTTCTCTTCTCTGAAATTTGGCTGTATTTGGAAGCCTGAAGGAAAGTTTCCCAAGGCGACAACAAAGTCCCACAGGTTGAGTGATTTAAAAACAGAAAATCCCGGTCTCCACCATGCTGCAGGAGAGAAATCCAAAGTCAAGCTACCTACAAGGTTGGCTCCTTCTGAGAGATGTGAGAGAAGGATTCAGGCCTCTCTCACTGGCTCTCAGGGACCTGGCTTATGCACACCTGCTCTTCCTGTGTTATCACACTGTCTTCCTCTGCATGGATTGGAGGGTCTGAAGTTCCTATTTTTACAGAAACACCAGTCTTCGGTTGGTGCTCACCCTCATTTTAACGAGTAAAGACTTGTCTCTAACTAAGAACACAGTCTGTAGAAGTAGGGCTAACACTTCAACATCTTAGTAGGGATGTTGTAGGGAAGACATAGTTTCATTCATAAAAGCATAAGAAGGAAGAATGAGGGCTGGAGGAGTCACTCACTCAAGGGGAACAGGATCAAAGTGTGCAGACTTGGCATTCTTGTGTTTAGCCTCAGACCCCTGGAAATTCCCTGCTCTGCTTCTCCAATTCTCAGAATTTCATCCCACAGAGAAAGAGACATCTAAGTGCATTCCCTACATTTCTGATGACAGAGTCATCCTCTGCACTCTGGGCAATGTGCTAATCGGGTCTTATTTAAACTAGTTTGGCAGATTTGTAAAAAGTCAGACCCCTGAGGCAGTTCACCTATTCCTTCTGATGAAGTGAACCTGACACCCACGTATTAGACAAGTCACAATATTTAAGCACTTTTTCCTGATGTTGAAGACATGTTTCCTTTTTGTCGCTATAATAAGACCCTTGTGTTCTTCCAAATTTCCGGGTGCTACTGCTATCTGAAGCCAGGAGCTCATTCTCAGACACAGAAGAGGGCAGATCTGGGAGGGCCTGGAAGGCACCAGGTACAATGCTAAGCCCCAGGATTCTCCTGCAAGCAGAATAGGCTTGTGTGTGGGAGAAGAAATTCTCATAGACTCAAGGAAGACAGTTTACAAGTGGGGAGGGAAAACCCTAGGTGCTCAGAGACAACTGGGAAGGAACCTACTCTTTTCGGGCAGAATCTTGGCTTGTGGTTGGGAAAACACTGCGACTGTCGGTAGCTTTCTGTGTCCCGCCAATCGTTACACGGTTTTTATAATGTCCTTGCATATGAACACACTGTTGTGGTGGAGAGGAGCCTGCAAGGTGGTCTAAGTTAAAGGGTTTTAGGTGGTGTATGTGTCCATTTCTCATCATTCAAAGGAACTATGCAGGATGACCAACTAAAACAAAGAGTTCTATTGAGCTCATAGTTTGGGAGATGCTAATGGTCCAGGCAGCGTGGCACAGGCTCTGCTGAGAGACCCCTTTGGGTTCCCACATGATGGGTGCCATTGGTAGGAACATATGAAAGAGGCCACATCTCAAAAGCAGAAACCAGGGAGAAGGTCGGGGGTTATTTGTTCTCATAATTGATCTTGTAAAATCTTAGGGGTTGCAAGAGATCCCTTAATCTCTTCCAAGATCAGTGACTCTCATGGCCTGAGTACTCTTCACTCACCATAGCCATACCAAGGACCAAACTTTTCAAAGCACAAATCCTTAAACCATATTCAAACCACAGCAGATGGCTACTGAGTTTAAAGAATTAACTTGAGGAAAACCAACTAGGACTATGTATATATCAATTTCCAAATATTTCAGTATCAGAGGACTTCAGACTCTTTAAAATTATTGAGGACCTTAAAGATCATGTCTGTTTATTTGTCTGCTTTGCTTTGTTGAGACAGGGTTTCTCTGTGTAGCCTGAGCTATCCTGGAGCTTGCTCTCTAGACCAGGCTGGCCTAGATCTGTCTGCCTCTGCCACCTGAGTGCTGAGAGCTAAAGGCATGTGCCACCACCCTAAATGATACTTAAGTGCCAGGAGGATGGCTCACTGAGTAAGTGTTTGCCAAGTAGGTGTGAGGACCCGAGTTCCTATCTCCAAAACCCGTGTAAGCTGGGCACAGCAGACACACATCTGACATCCCCACTCTCCTGTGCAGAGATGGGGTACTCTGGGCACAGCAGACACACATCTGACATCCCCACTCTCCTGTGCAGAGATGGGGTACTCTGGGCACAGCAGACACACATCTGACATCCCAGCTCTCCTGTGCAGAGATGGGGTACTCTGGGCACAGCAGACACACATCTGACATTCCTGCTTTCCTATACAGAGATGGGGTACTCTGGACACATCTGACATCTCAGATCTCCTGTACAGAGAGAGAATCCCTGGAAGATCAGAGCTAGCCCTGTTTATGTGCCTGTGAACCACAAAGACCTTGTCTCAAACAACACCCAATGTTGTCCCCTAACCTCTACACACAAACCTATACTCACACACAAGAACATACACAACACACAAACACACCTGAACTCACAAGAACACACACACACACCTGGACATACACACATACATGCACAGGATAAAAACATTTTTAAACATCGAGATTTTAATCCATAATCTAATATTAAAAATATTGATTTAAGATGGGTATTAAAGGTGGCACACACCTCTAATCCCAGCACTTGGGAGGCAGAGGCAGGCGGATCTCTATGAGTTCAAGCCCAGCCTGGGCTACAGAGTGAGTTCCAGGACATCCAGAGCTGAGTAGTGAGGCCCTGTCTTGAACAAAACAAAACAATGGCCCCCACCCAAAGACTGATCACACTTACTGAAAAGTCTAAACTCTTTTCTCCTTATATTTGAGAGTTTAGATTTGCTATGGATGTTTCCACTTTTCACTTTGCTCTAGGGAGAAAGTCTTTAGAAACATAGATGAGAAACAAATTCGACTACTCAGTATCTGTATTTAATCACCGGTGGCAGTTCTTCTAGCTCTGACAACTTGACATACACTATGTACTTATAAACCATATTAAAACACATATCACGAGCCACAGACAATGGAAAGTATTCTGAGAATTTTTTGAATTTTGGGTTGCGTCTTTGTCTTGGTCTTTCGAGGAAATCTGTCCCATCATGCTGACTGTTGGAAATGCAGAGAAAGATAGCAGAAGCTGACATGTTACTCAGCAGCCTCTAGCCCTGTCATGCTAGCAACTGGGCCCTGAAACAAAGGGTCCCTGGCTCTGGTAAGACTCGTGGTGCGATTGCTTGTAATCTACCCCGGGAAATCTTCCATGGGCCAGAGGCACAGCTTCACCTTCAAGGTCGTGGTGAAATGCACTTAAAAGCCATCAGCTTGCAGAGAGTCAGGACTGTGTGGCACAGTGAATTAACCAGGTGACTGGCTTCATTGGAACTTGTCCACAGCACTAATGATGCCCAACTCACTGATGAAATCCAACATGATGTGAATCCCTAGGTCCATGGTTTTTGTAGTTCTGACCCCTGGGGTCAGGAAGCACACTCCCTCACGCCCTTCCTGCACCTCAGGCTGACCCCGACTACAGTCACTTTTGAAAATTTCTCTTAGCCCCCTCCCTCTGGTTTTGTCACCTATGAAGGTCCCTTGCCCAGTGTCCCTAACTGTCCTTGTCCTGCCCGGCTCAGGACCACGGTTCCTCCCTGACAGTTGTCTCGTTTCAATAGTTTCCGCGTGCATCTCACCGTTCAAACATGTGACAGATCTGGTATCCAACAAGGCCACTGTCCCCTGTATGTCCAGCCTGCAGCTTTAAACACACATTTCATGGGCCTCAGTTTCTCCCTGTTTTCTGTTCCGAGTACAGAGATGCCGAAGCAGTTCCTGCTCCCCAAACTCCTCCAGAGATATTTGCATCTTCAGAAGGAGGTAAAAACGGTGGTCGTTAAGCAGGGTGTCAGAAGGAGAAGTGAAAGCACTCAGGTACTATGAGGGGAAATGCTGGGGACTGGGGAGACGTCCTTGTGACATCCTCTACTCTCTCGGTCACTTTAAGTTGCTCTGCCACACTTTGGAGCCTCAGCTTCACATCACTGACTTGATGTGAACTCTATATGTTTATTTGAAGAAAACCCAATGGTCACTGTCTAGTTTCAGACAAAGATTTGTAGTGTCTGACCCATGACGTTTTGGCATTGGGAGCCATAGAAAAGATCAGAAGGCCTCCGAAGAGGTTTGCCTAGACAATGCCAATCAATGTCCTTTTGCAATGACCAAGTGACAATGGACTTTTGCACTTGCTGACAAAGAACAGTGGTCTTGCTCCCCACAGAGAGCTGTTGACTCCAGAGGCGTGCCAGGCTGACCTAGTCCTTCAGCACACTCATCTCTGTAGATTCCTTTTTCCTGGGAACAGTTCCATTCTGTTTCTCCTGGGTTTATGCCTCTGAAGAGTTATACAGCAATCCAATCCCAAGAAGAACACTGCTCTGTATTCTAGGAAGGATGGTGTTGCTCATACCTGACCGCACACATCAGCAGACTGGTGTTCAAGACTGGAGTCTAACAGAGGAGACGGCCTGCTTTCTGGGATGGCCGACTGGTTTGTACCATGACTTGTAGAAACGTCAGCACCTGCAGAAGATCTTGTGTGCCAGTCAGAGGCTACAAAAGAAATTTCAGTTTTCTCAGTTGTAGGGGTCACTTAAGAAACTGAGTGGGTCACAGAGGAGAAAGAACTATGCTGGCCTGCCAGGAGAAGTTTAAATAAACATACTTCTTGTATTACATACATGGATTTAGCATTCCACAGGATAGGAATAATAGGAATTAATGACATCATGTGGTTTATCTTCAAATATAAACACACACACATACACATATTTCATGGAACAATAGAGGAAAATCTTTTTCAAAAGAGCATATAATCTTCGGAAGGCCAGACTCACAAATTCCTGTACATGCTTAGCTTTACGGCCTGTGGTTCATTCCATTTTTCTCGTTCCACACTTGGCTACTGAACAGCTTTCCTTTCTGGGGTGGCTTGTTTCCCTCCAGCATTTTACCAGACATTCATCTTTCGGGGTGCTGGCCCTGCCTTTGCAATGTCCCTGGTGCTCACACTTCCTATTGAGAAACTGCTGCTCACAATGAGGATATCCTGCTTGGTCACTGGGCTGACTGTTCCAAGTGCCAATTCTCAAGAAAGCGGACTGGCAGCTGCCTAGGTCCAGTCAGCTCTGAAAGCTGTCAGATCCAGGCCAGATCTTGAATAAGTCTGAATTCAATTTAATAAGTCTGAAACAGTCTTGAATAAGTCACCGGAGTCGGCTCTGTGAAGGAACTGCCACGGCTAGCCAAGGAGAAGCATCAGATACTCCCAAAGGTCACGCTGTTGGCAGTCCTAAGGCTCTCCAACAGGCTGGGCAGCCAAGCGTCTCTTGGGAGCCTTTGGTACCCAGTGATGCACTGTCTGTCACTGAGCAGAAACAATCGCCAGGGAAAAGGTGTTCGAGGAAATTACCCCAGCAGGATTTGTCATTAGACGGCAACTTCTGACAGCATCTCCAATGCTTTGTTGGTGCACGCAAGCATGAGCCATTTCTCTAGGGCTCAGATCATCAGAGGTTATTTGAAAGAGAGAGTTGCTGACAAACTGGGAGAAAGTTAGTAACAAACTACCTTAAAACTCAGCATCTTAAAATAAAAGTCGTCCTTTTGTTCATGATGTTGAGAGTTAGGAAATCCAGGCTGTGCTCTGTGGGTGACTCATCTCAGCCTACATGGTGCCTGGGCCACATCACGGGGGGCTGGAAGACGTGGACTGGCCTTGCTTTGCTACGTGCCTCTCTCCACCGCAGAATCGCTCATCACTCGGTGGTTGTATTTGTCCTAGGGCGACAGATTCTCCAGCCTGAACATCCATGAAAGGCCCAAAGAGTCATGCAGTGGTCTTCACCCACTTTCTACTGAGCGAGGTAAAATGTAAGAGCAGCCCAGAATCACAGCGCAGAAAGGCTCCTCTGCTGTGCACTGTTCCAGGCCTGGCCGGAGTCCGAGTTCTGCTGTTTATTGTTCCTCAGAGAAAGCACACTACCACCAGCTCCTTCTGTAATGCATCCAAGTTCCTCCGCTGGACGCGCTACTAGACCATCACCCTGTCTTTCTAAAATGGATTCCAAAGTATTGTCATCTGTAAAATGCACAGTTTTAGCCACTCTCAAAAGGGGGGGGGGGCACTTAATTGAGTAAGCCACAGCATGGCAGAAGAAACAACATATTAGAGTCAATGAAAAGTGGTTATAATGCAAGACACAGTTCAGCAGAGTTCTAAGTGAGCAGATACCTGGGAGCTGTGGGATATGCTCTTGAACACTGTAAAGCTTTGTCACTCATAATAGTCTAATAAAACGCTGATTGACCAGTATCCAGGCAGGAAGTATAGATAGGGTGACCAGACTAGGAGAATTCTGGGAAGAGGAAAGGTAGAGACGCAGTCCCAAGTCAGACACAGAGGAAGCAAGATGAGAATGCCTTACTGGGAAAAGGTACCAAGCCACATGGCTAAACATAGATAAGAATTATGGGTTAATCTAAATTGTAAGCCTGAACAATAGGCCAAACAGTTTATAATTAATATAAGCCTCTGTGTGTTTGAGATTGAACAGCTACAGGACCTGGTGGGACAGAAACTTCCATCTACACCTGGGTTTAAGACCTGCTTGCTCTTCTGAACATCACTTCAGCCGCACTTAACAATGTCCACCACTTCTTTCCTACCAACTAGCACTGATCTCACTCTGACCCTTAAAGTAGTATCCCTGCCTCCCCAACCTACTCTCACATGAAACCATGGAGCAAAGTAGCCCATGGGAGCAAGGAGAAAAAATGAGCAATAATTGTAGCTTAAACAGCAAAGCTACACTCTGCTGGGAAGTCAGTCTCTGCTTCAGATTACTCTGTCATTAGGCTCCCCCAGTGTATCTCGACCCCTGTGGGCTCATTCTATTTACTCACTGAATGTTTTTCAGGGGAAATAGTTCTCGACACTTTCATGAGGGCCTCCTGGGAGCTGCAGTGTCCAAGAATACACTACACCACGAATGCAGGGATTGCCATGTTTCCCAATCTTTACCAGGCTTCTATTATCAATCAGAGAGTGAGTTGGGTGTGGAGAATACAGTGCTCAGCATTGTGGTTACAGGGCTGGGGCTACAGGTTCATGGTGGAGTGCTCAACCAGTATACTTGAGGTGGCTCTGATCCCCAACACTTAAAACCACAAGAAAGCAAACACGATGATGGCTTTGGGGCCTGTCTTCCAGCAACTTACAGTTTCATGAAGGAGCAGGCACTGAATAGGTAAAACAAACACTTTAACCAAGAGATTCTGAGGTTACAACAGGGGAAATAAAGGAGACAATGAGGGGTGACAGCTCGACCTCTTTATGTCCGAGGCTGCGGAGGGCATCCGAAAAGGGGATGTTCAAGTGGAGGGTGAGCTAGCTGTGCAAAGGGGCAGGGAGGTGCTCAGAAAAAGGATGGACACGCAGCTGTGCAGGCCTGGGAGCAGCAAGGAGTGTGGCGTAGTCTCAAGACTCAGAGTAGCTAGTATGGCCCGAGCACAGCGAGCAAACATCCTCGGAACATTGTAGACCCATGGAAAGAGCTTTAATGAAAGAAAATAAGACAATTATAACAAAAACTGCTGGACCCAGAATTTCAAGAATGGCAACAACCATTTTGAAAGAAAAAAAAGAAGTGTGTGTATATGAGTGTGTGCATGTACATGTCTGTGTGCATGTGAGTGTGTGTGCGAGCATGTGTGTGTTTTCTCTTCCTGGTTGCATGCTGAGAATGGTTCTTAAATTTATGACATGACTCATTAAATCAAAGTGTTTTTCTTTTTTGTCTTCTTTTCTTCTTTATTTCTGAGATGGGGTCTTGCTCTATGGCTAAGGCTGGCTTTGAACTTGAAATCTCTTTCCTTGGTTTCTCAAATAGCAGGGGTTATTACAGGTGAACATTGCTGCACCTATCTAAGTCAATCTTTTGTAAGTATGAAAATGAAGCAATCATTCAATGGAAAATGTTTTAAACCCCCACCTCAGTGTGTGGTTTAGTCATTTAATTACATTTCTTTTGTAAGATTTATTTTATGTGTGTGTATGTGTACCTGAGTGAATGCCACATGTGTGTGGATATCTGTGAAGGCTAGAAAAAGACCGAGGGGGTCACTTGGAGCTGGAGTTATAGGTGGTTGGAAGCTGCCAAACACGGGTGCTGGGAACTCAGCTCAGCATCCTTTTCTGTGGAAGAACAGCAGGTCCTCTTAACTAGTAAGCCTTCTCTCTTGCCACAATTATGTTTCTGTAAGTATAATGGAGTTCAAATGACTTATACCTACAGCTTTCATTTGGCTTAGAAACCAAGTTTTACGAACCAAGCATACAAACCAATGAAATGGAAATTATCAACATTATCTTAGAGTAATGGATGATAGTATTTGTTGTCATTAAATTGTTGGCAAGGTATTTAATCGTAGAAAATGTACCACTGTATTTCATGGGTCTTTTTGCAAATGTGGGCCTTCCTTTGACCCATTTTTGTTACCACTGTCTTTGCTTTTCTTTTTTAAAAATACCCTTTCTTTTAACAATAGATCCATTATCTTGACAGATCAATTAGATACAATACTGTACACAATATTGATAAGCAAAATACAATACTGATAATCAAAAACTCAATTTAACAAAAAACCCATTGTTTCCCACTGCTGCATCCACTGCTACCTACTTACGTCGAATGTTGGTGACTTTGTTTGTAGATTCACATACAATGCTCTGGCCACTCATTCTTCTACTACCTTCCCTGGAAATGACTACAAACTACAGAGCGTTTGTCATGGAGTTTGGGAGTCACAGGAGAGTAGAATGGGGAGAGGAGAAAAGGAGTGGACTGGAAAAAAATGTATAGCTCAATAAAAGCAATAAAAATAAAATGGGGAGAACAGCGTAGCACATGGGCACAGACTACAGAGTGACTTACAGACCGCGTAGTGATGTAGCAGCCATAGGACCCTGGGCTGGCCAGGGTACTGTCTGAGGGCATCCTACCAGGTGATGGGGGTAGGTCAGCATAATGTCTGAATCCTAACAGCTGGGTCACAGGAATTTTGTGGAGCTTCCACCTGAATCTCTTGGAATGCAACTCAATAGATAATTCCTATTCAGAGAAAGGCGGGCAATTTATCCGGTTTGCCATAGACTGCTCCTGCTGGGTGCCCAGCAAATGGACAGCCTCAAGTACCAGCCACATGAGTGAACCTCAAGGACCTCATTTTGACTGAAAACAAAAGCAACCGAGAGTTACTTAGCTGAACCCAGTCTATGGGCAGAACAGGAAAGGTGCCGGTGAGCTGTAGCTTCATTTCACAAAGCGTGGGACAGTTTGTTATGTAGTGGTAACATCAAGTGTCCTGACCAATGTTTTATTTTTCCCTCACCAAGCTCGCCTTTTCCTCTGCGCAAGACACCTCAGGGACAAACCTCACCTTAGTCAGGTCAGAGGTATGGAAGTGCCCCTTGACCTCTTTCTTCAATGCTGCACGCAGCCCATTGGTAAATGCTCTTGGCCCAGAAGGTCATCCCCACGACACCCCGAGCTAAAAAAGCAGCCCCTGCCTTCACCCATTAAAGAATGATACTGCTTTGCACAGCGGCCTAGCAAGCACCCATGGGTCCTCAGCTACGTGTGTGGCCATGCCCTCCAGCTGTTTTGGCTTTCCTCTCCATTTTGTCTCAGTTGCCTTTGTTCCTGATTATAGTGTGATCTGAAATGTCCAACAAAGGCTTGGTGGGATTTAGGGGAGAGACAATCCCGAGGACCCAGGCAATAGACCAATCCCCTCATAGAGTCTTGGAGTCTGGCGGAACACTAGAGACCCGCAGGAGCAAGCTCTCTGTGGAGTGTGTCTTGGGAAAACAGACATTGTCTCCTGCTCCTTGAGAGATTTGTTCGCTTCTTGTCCTCTTTGAGGTGAAAACAATGCTTCACTTTGCGCCCTCTCTCCCGCCACACTCTGCCTGACCACAAGCCCCAAAACAATGCAGCCAAGCTAACGAGCCCAAACCTCCAGCAAGCCAAGCAAAACTTTCCTTCCTTACATTGCTCCTCTCGTGTATTTGTCCCATCAAAAATACCTGACATTATCTCTGTGACTTGAGGCCAGCACGGTCTACATAGTGAGTTCAAAGATGACTAGAGCTACATAGTGGGACACTGCCCTCCCTTAAAGGATCATTTATTTAATGTATGTCAGAGATAAACACAAAATATGCTAAATGCCCAGAATGGTAAGTGCTTTAACACACAAACCAGCCCACTGAATTCTCAAAACACACTGTATTATTGTAATATGAAAAGAGCCAAATTTTACGTTCTCTATACACTCAGCACATTTTTGGGACCAGGTGTGTGGGTTTCTCCACTGGACACGAAGTATCCTCCAGCTCATTTCGGTTCCGGCACTGAGTGGGGTTGGCGTTGCACATCATGAGTTAGGGGATCAGTTGCTCAGATCTGTACCTCCAATTCAGACTACAATCACAAGACCCAGTTGTCAACTGTGTCTGACTGACGAGTTAAACGTCAGTCCCTATGATTTCCTTTCTGAGCTGAACCCCTTGATGATAGGACAGCCTTGGTAGGACAGTGGGGGTTCACTTAGTTCTCATCATTTATTACACCGTGAAGCACAGCACACAGTGGCCGTGGCGGCACACCTAGAATCCCAGCACTCGGCAGGCTGAGGGAGGGGCATTGTGAGTTAGGGGTCAGTCTACTACAGAATGAGACCCTGCTTTTCTTTTTTGTTGTTATTGTTGTTGTTTCTTCTTTTTTTTTTAAAAAAAAGGAAATAGAGAAATTACAAGAAGTGATACTTAGGAAGAGGTCTAGAAGGTCCTGGGCAGAGGCCCCTCTATCCCTTGGAGCTGGCATGTGCCAACCAGCCAGCGTGGGCCCTCAGCCCATGGTCCATGAAGACCAGATGCCCTCAACCTAGATTGCCTCCAGTTTTCATACTTTGTTTTTTTCCTTTCTTTCTTCATCATGCATGTAATTTCAACAATTAATGTTTTAATTTTTTTTGGCTTTTTCAAGGCAGGGTTTCTCTGTATAGCCCTGGCTGTCTTGAAACTCACTCTGTAGACCAGTCTGGCCTCTAACTCGCAGACAGAGCTCTGCCTGCCTCTGCCTCCCAAGTACTGGGATTAAAGGGATGCACCACCATTGCCCAGCTCACCAGGTAACTTATTTAAGTCCTCTCCCCTTGCCTGAGAATAAAGGTGGGGCTGAACTTGTTTGTGGTGTGCGTCGGTTTCTGTGCGGGTATGTTACTTGAAGACAAGAAAGACTATCAAATATCTCCTTCTGTCACTTTCTGCGTGTTGGCAACTTTTCAGCTAGGCTGGTAGCCAGGAAATTCCAGAACCTCCTGTCTCCACCCGATTCCCACAGGGATAGGTTACAGGCAAATATGCAGCAATGTCTGGCTTTTCACACAGGGGTTGGTGATAGGAATTCTGATCCTCTCACCAGCAGACAAGCCCACTTACCTCACTGTTCCATCTCTCCAGTTTCCTCCAACTCCTAGTCTTCTAATCATGACTTAATGTAGCAGGCTTTCAGTCGTGAATGCTCGGCCTTATCTTCTGCTTGTCCCCCTAACTCTAGTTCATAACTTAAATTAACCTGTTTCTTTTCATCTACATTTTGCCTCGTTCCTTCATTCTGTGTGTCCTACTCCGTGTCTGTCTGTCTGTCTGTCTGTCTGTCTGGCACTTCCCTCTCCCTTCCCCCATTCTCTTGGCTCTCTTCTTCTCTCCTTCTGTTTATTCCCTCTGCCCACCAGTCCTGCCTGTCTCTCTACTGCCTGGCTATTGGCTATTCAGCTTTTTGTTAGACCAATCTGGTGCCTTAGGCAGGTAAAACAACACATTTTACATCATTAAACAAATGCAGCCTAAACACATGTAACACACCTTTACATAGTTAGAGTAACATTCCACAGCATAAACACATGTAACACACCTTTACATAGTTATAGTATTCTACAGCATAAACACATGTAACACACCTTTACATAGTTATAGTATTCTACAGCATAAACACATGTAACACACCTTTACATAGTTAAAGTAACATTCCACAGCATAAACACATGTAACACACCTTTACATAGTTATAGTATTCTACAGCATAAACACATGTAACACACCTTTACATAGTTATAGTATTCTACAGCATAAACACATGTAACATACCTTTACATAGTTAAAGTAACATTCCACAGCATAAACACATGTAACACATCTTTACATAAAGGAGTATTCCACAACAGCTTTGCCTCCCATAAAGCATCCTGCCAAGAGTTACCTCATTAGAATAAGAGGTGCTCCTATCACTCAGGAAATTCCAAAGGCCGGCATCTCCACGACAGGAACCTGGGGAAGAGAAGCAGATGGCGGAAGGGAGCGCACATCTAATGACTTCTGCTGTGTAGTTCAGGAGCCCTGAGCCAGGACCAATGGCAGAAACCAAATACACTTTTTAAAACGACAGGATGATATCAAATAATAAAAACAATATTCCGTTGTCTCCATTTTGCATATGAGGACATCAGAACACTATGTTTAGTAAATAAACATAGTTACCAGGTAACTGGGATTGAAGCCCAGGATCCGTCCATGTGAAGGCTGGAAATGATAGCCCCCATTCTTCAGAGGTGAACATAGTGGCTCATTTCAAGTAGGGGCATTCCCCAATTTTTGATTTTCCAATTTATTAATATATATTTGGTCACTGGATGTGACAGTTTATAATAAGAAATATATATCTGGTCTTTTCTCTATTTCCTGACAGAACTCCTCAAATATGGGATGGGAGGTCTCAGAAAAATATAGTTTTGTATATGTTAATGAATAGGGGCTATTGGGTTGCCTGGAAAGGAGGCTACCTGCCAGTGAAGCCAATCACCCTGTGATTAGAGGACTGGAATTCCAGCCTAACCTCTGTGGTTGACTTAATCTCCAATGGCCACTACTTCAATCAGTCATGCATACATAATGAAGCACCATATCCTGTCAACAGGACAGGGTTCAGAGAGTTCCTGGGTTGGTGAACACATCCAGAAATGAGAACAGAGGCACGGGTTTGCTCTAAGGACAGGAGACCCCTGCTCACGATCCTTCCAGACTTCAGGCTGGTTTTCTGTTTCTCAACAGCTTTCAACTGTTCTACTTCATCCTGGTTGTTTTGTTTTGTTTGTTTGTTTTGTTTTTGAGACCCAGTCTCACTATGTAGTCCCAGCTGGCTTGGAACTCACTATGTAGACCAGGTTGGCTTCACTCTTACAGAGATCCACCTGCCTCTGTCTTCCAAGTACGGGGATTAAGGGCCACCAGTTATGCCACCAGCCTCGGCCCCTTTCTTTTCTAACAAACTAGAGCGAACCAGGAAAGCTGGAGTTCCTGAGGTTCTGTGAATGACTCTGAGAACCGGTCCTCAACTTCTAGCCAGTGACAACACAGGCACAACCTGGGACGTTTGACTGCGGGAGACTGTCTTGTGGGAGTGAGTACCGCCTCTGTGTCACTGTGAGTTAGGATGTGAACTGACACCAGGTGCTGTCTGCAGAGAACTGAAGTATTGCTGGGAGTGGGAATAACCGCCACACATTTGGTGGCCCGAGGTCTCAGTGTGAATCACTGAGAAAGGCACGCCTCTGTGAAATGTCCCCACCCTTTATCTCTCTGCTGTTGACACGGGGCAAAGGGTGTTGTTCATTTCAACCCCACTCCTTCTCCATTGCCTTCCCTCCACCATCAGCACAGGGACTGACTGTGGCTGGTACAGGAACTGCTGAAGACGGCCATCCCAGGTGCTGCAAGGCACTACAGCCGTTCCAGGCAACCCCTTTATCCCGCCTGCAGTTTGCTCTCTAGAGGCATAGTGCACCCTTTTCTCGCTCAGTTCTGCCTTCCTTGCCTTCCCCTCCTCTTAAATCCAGCCTCTAGTTTGTGCTGTTTGAATTAGACTAACAGAAGTTTCAAAAAAGAAAGAAAAAAAAAAACACCCCTTGAAAGCATTTTAAAGTGAAAATTCCTACTTTACCAAATGACTCAAGATCAACAGCGAAGAGTGTGCTCTGACAGACGTCAGGATAAAGTGAGGTCAGTTTCCCGTTTCACTTTTTACTGTACTTATGCAAATCATCCTCCAGTGGATACCGAACTGTTTCCTAGAGCCAGAAGTCATGAGTCATTTCAGTGCTTGGTGGCACATTTGTGAAATCCTGTCCGCTCCAAACCATGCAGCCCCGGGGCCATCTGTTCTGAGTTATCTTTGGCTTTGGGGTTCTGAAATGCTCCTGCTGGCAGCGTTTGAGTCTTCGCAGCCCTCCTTCTCTTCCTTTAGGCTAGCCTTTGGAATGCTACTCTAATTTTTTAATAAAGGAACCTATCATTTAATTCAAGTTAATTCAAGATAATATCATATCTTTATGTTCGTGTGTCTTGTACATGTTTGTGTGGGTGCATGTGTGTGTGTGTGTGAGCAAGCACATGGAGGCCACAGGCTGACACCATGTATCTTCCTTGCTTGTTCCCCATCTTAGTTTTGAGAAAGGTTTTCCTTGAACCTGGGGCTTGCAGATGTGGCAGGATGCGCCTGCTCTGCCTCCCAGCAGATTTAAACAGCTATGTCTGACTTCACATGGATGCCGGGGGTCCACACTCAGGTCTCCATGCTCGCACTGACTGCACTTGAGCCAACTCTCCAGCTCCTAGATTTTATTTTTAAAAATTAAACACTTAGCTAATTAAAGTAATCTTTTGGCCTTCATATAATAAGCTAGCCAGAAAATAGCCCTGCATCAGCCAGAGCATGCCTCTCGTGTATAAAATGTAACTTTCTCAGAATAGTAATATAGACATTCTTTGTCAAAGTGAAGGAGATGGGCACAGTCACGGGGATTTGCTAGGCCCATCCCAGGGCCACTGACTGAGCAGGCCTATGGTAGGGTCTAGGCTGGCCCTGCTAAGTGTCCAGGTGGTCTGAGGTCTGGTCTGAGGCACAGAGGGAACCACTGTGTAAGGGCAGGGCTCCAAGAGGCCTGAAGGATTGTTTCTGCCTGGCTTTCAGTTTGCTGGCTGCCATTCCCACAGTCCCACTCAGACTGGCCCGAACCTGCAAGCATGTATAAGCAGCCGCTGGATGCCACTCACTCTCAACTGTGACTCGATGGACTTGCTGGCAGCGTGGGTAAGAAAGTTCTCTCTCTCCTCTCTTTCTGTCCTTCCTCCCTCTCCCCTCTTTCTTTTCTTTCTCTTCCGCCCTCCCAAATCTAGCTTCTGGGTTGCTCTGCTCAAATAATCAAGGGAGAGGTATGACAGCCACTGTCCAGACAATGCCTCAACTTCCCCTGGCATCTGTATCAGCTCTGATTTAGTCAGCTGAGGTCTAGGGTACAGAGTCCATTGGTCCAAATATGGCATGATGACGGAGCATCATGGAGGCGGCAGGTCTCCAAGAAGAGATGTTGTAGGTCTGACAGAGATGCCAGTATCATTTGCCACGTCACCTGGGCTGCAGAGACAGCTGTGCAAGAGAACAGTGGGACTCGCCAAGGGCACGTGTCTGGTAAGCCTGGAAATAGCAAGTAAGAGTTTTGGTTGTTCCCCGGTCAACGATATTGTGGGATTCTAGTATGAGCTGGTGTATGTTCAGCAAAGTTTGGAGCAGCTCCCCATAGTTGCTGGAAGTTTACCATCAACAGAATATTTACATCACAGAAACTGGCTGCTTGTGTAAACCAGGACTTCTCTTTTTCTTTTCCAAGACCTGAAATGTAGGCATAGCCTGCTGAATTGCATGTGGGGAGAATCTATGGGCAGCATGGACCCCATATTTCAGATGAGAGGTTATCTCAGTTTGCATTTTCCAGTACTAGCAACTATTATTGACAGATTGCCTTGGGGCTGCCAGCTACAGCCCAGTTTGTATAGCCAGTTGAGGTGACACTTTCTCTTGGACATATTTCCACAAATAAGTCATGACTCTTGTCCCCATCCTTCCAAAGCCAATTCCTTCCTAGTGGGCAGACAGCGGATCATTATGGCAAGAATATGGCAACCTAAGCAAGCATGCTACCCGAGGGATCAGGAGAGAAATGTCTTTAAGAGATAAAAAAAAAGAAAGGAAAGAAGGAAGGAAGGAAGGAAGGAAGAAAGAAAGAAAGGAAGAAAGAAAGAAAGAAAAGTAGCCAATAAACAAATTCTTCTTCCAAGTATGACTTTCCAGGCAGTTTTTCAACAATGAAAAAACTCATGTGCAAATTACCCAATACGTCTTTCTCTAGCGTCCTGTTTGGCTTGGCTGTCAGCTGCTTCATTCCCATCAGTGGACAGTGGCCGGGAGAGAAAGTAACCTCTGTGACTGTAAGTGATTCCCAGGCTGGCCATTGCCACCTGACATAGAGCCCACTGACGCACCTCCACTGTCACACCGGCAGTACCCCACCCTTCGTCTTGTCCCATATTTCTTAAGACACACAAACTGAATGCTCTCTACTGACCACAGCTCAGCACTGGGAGCTGGGGCTAGTGGGTGGGGGAAGGTAAAGTGTTTCCCTCCAATGGCGCTTCCTGAGCCAGAGAGCCTAAAAATAACACAGGGCTGTGTCCAGCCTTTCCAGGAGAATGTGGGGCCAGACGCTGCTGGAGCTGTTGCTTCTTCTGTAATTTCCCGGAATGTGGTGTTTTCATGAGGAGCCTAGGCATCGTTTCTCATAGACCTAGTGGGTTAGGCATGCTCATCTGGATGCTGAGAGATAAAGATGCAGACTAGTGAAATCCTGGCTCTTCCACCTTTAGAAACGGAAGCATTTATGAACCTTGATATGCTCTCCTCTTTCTTTCTTCTCACGTTTCCTCTCCCATTTACTCAGCCCTATACAACAGTCATGGAGTTTACACCAATATACTGAGCTAGGTGTCTTGAGAAGCACAAGTGTACGGAGGTGGAGACCACAGACCGAGGATGAAGCTTCCTCTCTCTCAGAGATAACCTGTCTTCATCTTTTCCTTACTTCCTCAGCAATGCATTGTGCACATAGGAAGCTCATAGTCCTGTTGGCAGCATGGAGGACAGCTGCTGGCAAACAAAGTAAGCTTCCTGCTTCTGTCTTCCTGGGACAGGCAGAGGCTTGGGGAAAGAAGGGAAGCCTGGAAATTTTCCTTCTGTGGCATGGTAGATGCAAGGGACTAAGACTCGGTCTGGTTTCATTGCACCTCAAAGTGCTCTCAATAGAGTGGAGCATTATCTGGTGGGGGCTTTACAACAGGTGGCCCGGGCATGTTTCCCAGTTTTAGGTTCATTTGTATCTCCTGGCCGGGAACTCCCTGAGGAGAGATTCTCACTGGTGAAGGAAACAGAGAAGGAAGGTAGCCAACTTAGTACTTTCCCTAAGCAGAACTGGGTAGAGAAAAGTGAATTCCATCTGACTCCCTGGGTTCTTGCCCCACTCTCAGCCATAGTCTAGACACACAGTTGTGCATGTGACTTCTTCGTGCCTCGATGTCGTCTCCTCTAATGTTGGTTCCACACAACTCTCTGCCTACTTCACTGGGATGGAATGAGATAGGGTCTTGCTCTGTAGCCTAGGCTAGCTTAGAACTCACCATGTAGACCAGGCTGATCTCAAAGTCAAAGCAATTCTCCTGCTTCCTCCTCTCAAGTACTGTACATGTGAAGTACTGTACATAGTAATAGATGTGAAACAGGTTGTAAACATCAAAGACTACATCCAAAACAATAATGCTTTGTACTTATTTCTCTTAAGATGGTCTAACGCTAGATTACTCTTGATTTAACAGGTAGTTCTGTGGGTACCAGAGTGTGATCTTTTGGGAGGAAGAGGGCAACTTTTATTGGTATCTACATCACCAGCATTTAGAACAGCGCCTGATAAAGGTTTCTTTAAACACCCCCAGACAATGATTACTGAACGATTAGATGGAAGAAATGTAAGTATGACCGCCCCGGGGAAGCTTGGAGCATGCCCAACACTATCTCTTGGATGACTCGTGAACTTGCCTTCTGAGGAGTTCTTCCACCTCTAAGTCAGTTTCCATTATATGACTACATCAGGCAAAAGGTCACTGTGCCCCCCCCCCGCAGCAGGAAGTCACTGGTGTCCGACAGTGTAGCACTAGAGAGTTGAGTAAAAAGTCCTGCCACTCATTTCTTAAGAGGGCACTTCCAATTTTCCTTTTGTAAACGCTATTCCACTTATGTTGAGTGTCAACCATAGACCATTTGCTGGTAATATGTAGGCAATAATGCTGAAGTGGAGTCATGGGAAACATACTATGGGGTCCCCAAGACCCAGTGGAACCACAGAGACAGGCTTTGGATCCATTGTCCTTCCCTGCTCCCATCCAGATACAGATTCTGCCAGAAACTGTCTAATCTGAGACACTTCCTGGGCACGGTGTGCTCATTTCCATTGACCTATCAAACCATGGAATGAAGTGGTGTGTGTGTGTGTGTGTGTGTGTGTGTGTGTGCGTGTGTGCATGTGTGTAGCATCTATCTATCTTGCGCTTCAATTACTAATGTGTAAATTGTTCTCTAAGGTGAAAAAAAGAAGCCTTCCAAAGAGGAGCGTGCACATACTGTCGTTTTCGGGGACACTCACACGTGGTGAGTGAAAGAGAAGCTAAAAGAGGGGGACCCACAGAGAGAGGGAGAGCACAGAAGTGAGTAGCGGGACTTGGAAAAGGCAACAAGGAAGAGCTAGATGAAGTAAGTATGTGGTGTCTGACGAGTTATGAAAGGAGCTCTGATGAAAGAGCAGTAGATGTGATAAGAAAGGGTCACTAGGAAATGCACAAAGGTCAGACACATAGTGAGTCAGGAGCAGAGATCCGGGTGAGATGGACAGTTCTGCAGACAAGGCTGCGCTGGCGAGATGTCTTAGTTTTTCATTGCTGTGACCTGAACTGATCAACTTAAATAGACAAAGGTTCTATTGTCTCGTGTCAGCAGCTTTGGTGCACGGTCACTGGCTTCCATCATCTCTACGCCATGGTGAGGCAGAACACAGCGCTGGAATGAACACAGTGGAGCAAAGCTCCCTATGTCATGGAAGACAGGAAACAGAAAGAGGGGACTAGGGACAAGATAAGCTCTTCCTGGGAAAGTGCCCTCTGACCCAGTTTGTCCATCCGAGTGTCCCACCACCTCCTGGTAATTCCATCTAAGTATGAACCCATCAAGAGTCTTCACGATCTGATACCTTCCAAAAGCCCCACTCCTGAACATGGCTACCCTGAGGACCAAGCCTTTATCCTAAGCACAAAACATCTGGGGAAAACTTCAGATCTAAAGCACAGAGTCAAGGTCAGTGTTGGGTAACTACTTCAGTAGAATTAAAGGGGGAAATGGGAATGAGGTAACTATTTAGATAATGCTTTGGAAAAAGAAGAGTAAGCATTTGATAAGCTGCAAAAGTTCATGGGTTGAAATCAGAGAATAGAAACCCATCCAGACGGGTACATGGTGTAGCCTCCACTAGAGAGGTCAAAGCAGGGGAGTGGCGTGGGTGAGGCCACAGTGAGGTGAGCTGGCACTGAGGATAGTTTTGGTGGCTCCACAGACAGAGGACACTGAAGCCCTAAGAACACTCACTCTGGGGGCCAAATCTGCAGAATGGACTTGAACAACTTCAGAGTGCTGGGTGACATGCTCGCAAAGGTCGAAGCCTGCCCCCGTTTCAGAAGTGGAGGCTTTTCGCAAGGGGCCTTCTGATGAGGAGGCTGCTTCTCTGGTGGTTAAAGGTGGTGGCCAGAGGCATCATGAAAGGAAAGGAGAAAGACGTAGGGTGATGGAGGCTGGTGGACGGTCTGCATGAAGAAGGAACCCTGAAGCATGGAAGAGGCCGGGAGCAGATAGGAAGGTGCAGTGTCGTTGGAGGTCACAGGAGGTCAGACAGAGTCCAAAAGATAAGGCAGAAAGGAGGAAACTTATTTCCTGACAGCTTAGAGATAGCTGTAAGGAGTAGGAAATCCTGTCCACCTCCCCTTTCTGCTGGGAAAAGAGGAGGCATGGGAGGGAGAGGTCTGGACCAGACCATTGAGAAAGACTGTGAATGGTGCATCTCTTGTGAATGCTTTTCCCCATTTCTTAAAATGTTATTTAGTTTTCAAAAAGGTCATATATTTGGTGATTTAAATATCAAAAGTATTAAAGAATGATAGATTCATAGGATTCCCTCACTTCTGCCCCTGCCAGTCCAGCTCTAAGGTGTGATCACTGCATGTCCTGCCTAAACAACAGAATAGTTAACTCAGGGAATAGCCGCTTGATGCTTCAGGTATTGAAGGGGTAACTGCCCTGTTTGTTCTTTGTATCATGTTAAAACAGTCTTTTGCCCTCTTCTCTCCCCCTTTTGGAATGAGGTATATAAAATATAAAAAATAAACACAGGTAAATTCAGTATTCACTGAACTGCCCTCCCAATTCTATCCTATATCTTTATATTTCTTTTGTATCTTGTTCTTTCTGCCTGGCGTTTCTAACACACATGCTCCCTACCCTGGAATGTGCAAATGCCATCGAGGCTGGACCCTAACACAAGTGCACAAACATATACTCATACATAAAAAAAATTAAAAATATAAATAAAACAAAGAACAACAACAAAAAATGGGAACAGTCATCCCATGACTGGGGAAGAATTCACAGATTGAGTAGTCTATTCATATTTATATTCATATTCATACATACATAATGGTGTCTCTATATTGTTAAACATTCCTTCCCAAGGGCAGATTCTTCTCCCAAGGTCTCAAAGGCAAATGGAGGCACAATCCTGCCAAAGCTCACTCTAAGGAAACTTGAATTTATTGGGTTTCCTTACAGAGAATAGGTGAGGGGTTCCAGGGTTGTGGCACTCCTCCCTAAACCAGATGCACCAAAAAGCCTTACCCTGCTGGCTTCATGCTCATATAGCTGGAGCTCCCCGGCTCTAGTTTTCACTGGCCTCTATATACTCCAGACCCTGTGTATACACCCTCTATATACTCCAGACCCTGTGTATACACCCTCTATATACTCCACACCCTGTGTATACACCCTCTACATACTCCAGACCATGTGTATACTCCATCTACATACTCCAGACCCTGTGTATACACCCTCTACATACTCCAGACCCTGTGTATACACCCTCTGTATACTCCAGACCCTGTGTATACACCCTCTACATACTCCAGACCCTGTATATACACCCTCTACATACTCCAGACCCTGTGTATACACCCTCTACATACTCCAGACCCTGTGTATACACCCTCTACATACTCCAGACCCTGTGTATACACCCTCTACATACTCCAGACCCTGTGTATACACCCTCTATATACTCCAGACCATGTGTATACTCCATCTACATACTCCAGACCCTGTGTATACTCCATCTACATACTCCAGACCTTGTGTATACACCCTCTATATACTCCAGACCATGTGTATACTCCCTCTATATACTCCAGACCCTGTGTATACACCCTCTATATACTCCAGACCCTGTGTATACACCCTCTACATACTCCAGACCATGTGTATACTCCCTCTGTATACTCCAGACCCTGTGTATACACCCTCTATATACTCCAGACCCTGTTTATACACCCTCTATATACTCCAGACCCTGTTTATACTCCATCTATATACTCTATATACCCTTCATATACTCCCTCTATATACTCTAGACCCTGTACATACTCCCTCTACATACTCTATGTTCTCTGTATATTCTCTTTATATACTCTGGTCCCTCTACCAGGTCACACACAGGATTGGCAGGCCAAGTGTTTCATTTTACACATGTCCATGCTGATAAAGTGATTGTATCAAGTTGTTATTATCTTGATTATTATAGTATATCATATTATATTATATCTTGTATTATCAGAGGGTTTCAGTCAACAGAGTTTGGATAATGTTTTCTCCAGAAGTTCGGACAATAAGCTTAATGCTGCCCACTGCATAGTCCCTCTCAGCTCCCAATAATAACAGTGATATGAAAGCAGCCACAGGGAATATGAACTGAGTGAACATAACCATGTTCTAAGAAAACTTTTTAAAATAGAGACGGATATTTGAATTTTACACCCTTAAAAATGTACTCCAAGCTATTACTCTCTTGAGGGAGAAGTTCCTGTCCCTAGGACTTAAAGGGAGAAGGCGATCAGCGGCTTCTGGACAGGAAGAGACATTTTCTTCAGGCTGTAGCCACTGGTAAGTGGCTCTTGCTCTAGTAAATGACCCCACTCCCTGTTCACGCAAGTGTCCGTCATCTTATCATCAGATGCGCGCTCTTTCCCAGTAAGACGAAGTCTCAGACTCAGCATTGCTTAGTTGTCTGAATGAAGTTCTTTGTGTGTGATTGAGGTGAAAGAATATCTCGGAACACGTTCATCATTCCTAGCAATTAGGGAACTGCAAATCAGACTAACTTTAAGATTTCATCTTACCCTCTTCTGAATGGCAAAGATCAATAAAAACAACCGACAACAAATTCTGGAGGGGGTGTGGGGGAAAGGGAATCACTGTCCACTGCTGATGGGATCGCAAAGTGGCGCAGCCACTGTCGAAAGTAGAGTGGTGAGTTCGTAAATGGCTAATAAAGCGACCACATGACCCAGCTGTACCACTCCTTAGCATATTTCCAAAGGGTCTGACCTCCTGCTACACAGAGAATCATGTTCACTGTTGCTAGGAAATGGTAACAACCTAGATGTCCTTCAGCTGACAAAGGGATAATGAGAATGTGGTCTATATACACTGTGGGATACTATTCAGTTGCAATAAAAATCAACACCATAAACTTTGTGGGTAAATGGACGGAGCTAGAAAGGATGATGCTGAGTGAAGTCACCCTGACCCAGGAAGACAAAAGCCATGTATTCTTTCACCGGAGGCTCCTAGCCCCAAATCTTCAGCCCTGGGTTAACTGCAGAAACCATGAATATCTGGTTTTAAAGGCACTTGTAGTTCTTCTGTCAACCCGTCAGTTCCAATTCTGTAATAAACTTCACTTTAAGTATTAAATTTCTTATAGTTAAATCTATTTTTCTTTTTTTAAAAAACAGAAATAGGTGAGTACATACCACGTATGTCTTTCTGTGTCTGGGTTACTTTGCTCAGGATAATTTTTTTTCTAGTTCCTACAAATTAGCCTGCAAATTTCATGATATTATTTTTTAACAACTGAATGATACTCTATTATGTAAATGTACCACATTTTCTTTATCCATTTTTCAGTTGAGGGACATATAAGTTGTTGTTCCCAATTTCTGAATATTCCGAATAAAGCTTCGATGAACATAGTTGAGCAAGTGTCCTTGTGGTAGGATGGAGTGTCCTTTGAATATACACCCAGGAGTGGAGCTTGGGAAATCCTGTGGAAGAGGGGATGAAAGATTGTAGGAGCTAGAGGAGTCAAGGACACCACAGGAAAATGGCACATATAATCAACTAACTCTGGCTCCTCGGGGTTCACAGAGACTGAACCCACAATCAAGCAACCTGTATGGGTCTGACCAAGTCCACGGCACATATGTTACGATTGTGTAGCTTGGTGCTCTAGTGGGACTCCTAACAGTGGGAGTGGGGCCTGTCTCTGACCTTTTTGCCTGCTTTTGGGGTCCTTTTCCTCCTACTGGGTTGCCTCATCCATCCTTAATATGAGGGGACGTGCCTAGTCTTATTGTAACTTGATATGCCATGTTTTGCTGATGTCTCTGGGAGGGCTGCCCTTTTCTGAAGGGAAATGGAGGAGGAGTGGATCTGGGGGAGAAGGGAGGAGGGAGAGAGATGGAATGGGTTGAGAATAAGGAGGGAAATTGCGGTTGGGATATAGTATATGAGAGAAGAATAAACAAAAAAATAAAAAGATTAAACAGGCTAAAACAAAGCAAAACAAAACAAATAAACAAACAAACAAAAACCCCAGGAATAGGAGCTGGGCAGTGGTGGCACGTGCTTTTATTCCCAGCACCCAGGAGGCAAAGGCAGGTGGATCTCTGTGAGTTAGAGGTTAGCCTGGACTACAGATCAAGTTCTAGGACAGCCAGGGCTATACAGAGAAATCCTGTCTCAAAAATCTAAAACCAAAACCAAACCAAATAAACAAAAAACAGAAATAGCTTGATTCCATTTTCTGTACAATCAATGTAATGATTGATACAAAATGTTATTTTGCTGATACGTTATGTTGGTATTATGCTGACACAAATGTTCAAGTAAATCTAAAGAAAAGAAGTCTATTTATAACCCTATGCCCAGAAAGACCCACTCTTTACGTCTTTGTGTCTGTTTTCCCTAGCCATTTCTCAGACATTTGTGTGTAGACATGTTTAAAAAGTATGATTCACCCAATTGATACATGTGTTATGAGTGTTACAAGGCTCATGCCTCATACTACTTTGTAATTTACTGTCTTCCCTTGATGGTGTGCTGTGAGACCATAGTCTTGTGCTCTGTAAAGATGTGTCACTTGTATTGGTTTAATAAAACACTATTGGCCAGAAGCCAGGCAGAAAGTAGAGGCAGAGCAACCAGAATGGGAGAATTCTGGGAAAAGAAAAGGCTCAGACTATAGTCGTCACCCAGACAGAGAGGAAGCAAGATGAGAATGCCTTGCTGATAAAAGGTACCAAGCCACATAGCTAACACAGACAAGAATTAAGGACTAATGAAAGATGTAAGAGTTAATTAATAAGAAAACCTGAGCTAATAGGCCAAACCAGTTTATAATTAATGTAGGCCTCTGTGTGTTTCTTTGGGACTGAACAGCTGCAGGACTGGGCGGGACAGAAACCTCTGTCAACAGGGGTGGATCATGGACATTTTATTCGCTGCATGTCTGTGCAAACCAATTGTTGAATTGTTGAATCAACAGTATGCGGTTTCTCTCATCTTCTATAATACATAGAAACACCGGTGAACTGGAGTCAAAAGAACAGAGCAGCGTCACAGTGCTCAATGGACTCTTTCTCTATGTTCAACTACAGATGCAATTTACTCAACAAGTATTTATTGAGCTACTGGGTACCAAATGCTCTTTGGAATACTGAGACCAGAAAAGAGGTTGGACAAGATCTGAAATCTCATGGAGCTCAGTGACTGAGGCAGAGATTCGGCAAGGCATCTCAGCATGGGATACAGGGGCAGAGATTAGGCAGGGCATCTCAGCATGGGATACAGGGGCAGAGATTAGGCAGGGCATCTCAGCATGGGATACGGGTTATAAGAAGATGAAAAGTCACAGGGCAAAGCCCCACAGCAGAGATGTTTCAGAGTGGGCCAACAGAGGAGAGCTGGTTAAAGAGATGCCCAAGCTGAGGCCTAAAGGACAGGAAGGAGCCAGCCAGACAATGGCTCAGAAAAGGAAGGCCAGGGCAACCTGGATAGGTTATGGAAAGAGAGTTTTGCTTTTCTTTAGAAAAAAAAACAAAACAAAACCAGGAAGTCAACATAGCACTGACCTTATTTATCTGCATTTTGAAGGAAATTTTTCTAATTGATAGTCACTGGAGAAAACCAGGGTGCCCAGTGTATAAATTGAAGACAAGACTGGTCCAGGTGGGGGAAGACAGAGACAGAGAGCAAAGCCCAAAGAGCAGGGTTGTAAGGAGAATGAGTAGCTGGGGAAGTTTAGAGCAGGAGAGGAGGTGGGAAGGGCCTGGGTGCAGGCATGGACTCTGAAATGTGTAACAGGTACTTGTGATACTGAGTCTGGAGGCCAGCTTGTGCTTTGTTATGCTAATAGACAGCACAGATAGCCATTCGAACCTTCTGTCTTTTAGTTCTTGGGGAAATAAAGTTTCTTTTGGATCGGGCACCCAGTTAAACTTGAACTTCAGAAAAGTAATTGCTAAAGAAAAAAATTTCAATAACTTTGGTTTAAGGTTTGAAGGGTTTTTTTTTTTTAATTACAATTCTTGAAGGAGAGGTGTGTCACTGAAAGCTTAACCCCTGGTAAACAGCTCCCCATCTCCCTTGGGGGAAATCACAGCATTCCACAGGTCAGTCCAATCCCTTGGTTTCTCTGTTGGTGAGGCTTACACTTGAGCTTAGACTGATGAAATACTTTCATCATAAATTTCGTTGAATGCAATAAATAATTTAGGCAATAAGAATGATTTCAATAACATTTTACACATTGAAAATTACATATCAACAATCTAACCTTCTCTACGCGGAAGAGGGACTGTCTGGAGGAAGAGGACCACAGGAGGCAAGAGAAGAGGGACAGAGGAAGAGGGGGATGATCTGAGTTAGTCACAATGACAGATACAAGAATATGCTGAAATGAAACCCATTATTTTAAATTTTAATTAAAATATTAATGAAAATAAGGAACAAGACTAGTCAAAAGGAGGAAGATTCAGTGGACTGCCTTCTACTCCTCGTAATGGACCTTTTGCCTAGTTGGCTAGCATGGAGTGTGCAAAGTACCTATTCATAGGGAACAAGTCGGCTAGTGTAATATGAAAAGGAGTGTTTATAGAAGCCCTGCTAGGTGCCAAGTACTTTCTATGTTTTTTTTTTTTAATTTAATAACAACCTGCGCTATAGGTTCATTCTTATTCCTGCTTTACTGGTCAGAAACTTGACTGAGGACACAAATGAATGCAAGTGTGCCACCCATCTGAACCCTGAGAGTGGGAATTTCGTGACACAGCAACTTCCTTTGCACGACTGTATCGAGTGTGAACATCTTCATGCTTGATAAATACTTATTTCCTTGTTGACTCTTTTGTCCTTCCCACTTATCAATACTACCAGAAATACTACCTGCCCCTGTGTGCACATGAGCCCTGTTCCACTGACTATAAATAAGGTTCTCAGCAGTAGAGAAGTAAATATTCTAGAATGATACTGCTGTGGGAGCAAAACACTGTCCACAGACTGAGGCTGTTGCTGTCTGTTGGTGCTTGACTGAGCTCTAGAGGAAGGCATTTCTTTTGTTGGGACAGTTTCATAGGACTGTTGGATGGCCTGGGATAAAGCCTAGGCTAATTTTGAAATGAAAAAAAAAATACTAGAAAAGGAGAAAATTGCTGGAAAATAGAAAAGTCCTAGTTGGATTTCTTGGGAAGAGAGTTCTGTTAGTTTGTTGCTAGCGCGTTTTCATTTCCTTCCTCAGGTTTGGCACCTGAGCCTTTGGGGAGAAGAGCAAAGATGGCCTTGACATTCCCAGTAAAACAAGAGGACTAACAACTAGCCAGACCTGGGAGAAGTGAGCAAGGCCTCCTGGGAAGAGGGCCCAGACGCAGGAGGTTTTTGTGCTTTGTAGTTTATCTTCGTTGTGGGAAACCAATTAACCTGTGCAGCTTAGCTATGCTGGCAATGGAGTCCTCTGTAATATTCTGGATGCAAATGGATTTCCTGCAGTTACACGGGATGAAGGTCTGGGCAATTTAATTTGGTTGTTAAACCAGAGTTGGAGAATGGTGTGGTGGAAGGCTGAAATTACAGTATGGCTGGGAAAATCTCATAGGACTATGAAGGCAGGAAGTAAGACACAAGATGAAATGCAAGAAGGTCCATGGTTGGGTTTCTCCCATAGGAGAAAAAAATCCCTGCATTGTTTCTCGTGGAAATAATATGTAAATTAGCATGTTACATATTTGCTTAGAGAAGTTTGATTACCTCATTCTGGCTTCAAGAGGAGCTGGGGCAGTAAAGGGGAATGTTTGTCAACAGCCCATTGCTGGATTTCTTCCAGGGAAACAAAAGGGTAAATTTTCTATCAACCAAATGCCATGGTTTTAGTGAGTTTCAAATGGTTTCAAATGCCTCACTGTATCCCTCCCACAAAGAATACCAAAACTAAAAGAAACCATGAAATGGCCAAAAATATATCCATAGACAAAAATGAAACAAAATTCTGTTATGTTTCCCCCTTCTTCCTCTTTCTTGGCTCAACAGTGTAAAGGGAGGGCTCAAATTTCCCTGCAGAAAGGTTTTGCTGTCATCTCCAACCATTTTTCTGAGTCTGGGCTTTGAATCTATCACCTGGGGATGACAGGGGCACCTGTCTGAGTCTGGCGAGAGGTGAGATGCAGCACCAGGCAGAGGGACCAGCTGCTCCACCGCTGCACCTGTGACATACCCAGGCCAGCCCAGTAGAGACTGGCCCAGTGACTGCTGGCAAGAAAAGGTGGAGGCTCTAATTCCTCGGGGGCTTCCGGGAATTAGAGCACTCTAGTTTCTGTCTAAGAGCAATCTAAAATTTGGACAATATCTGCCTTGATCTGAACTGAAAATCTTTTTTGAGCATTAGCTGACTTAATGAGAATAACCGTTTATCTCTCTCCCTCTCTCAGCAGAAGACTGTAGACCATGTCTCCTAGCAACAGACGCTTTACCACCTTATTGTAGGACTGTTCGTAAATGATAATTGTTCTGGCGCTCGCAGTTCCTCCAGTAACAACCAGAAAAGGGTCATAGTCAAAGCAAACATAACCATCACCTTCAGTTCCAATGTGTGGATCAGAAGAGGAGGTGATCCCAAGACTCAGAGCACACTGGAGAGATGGTGCTCGTGTTTCCCTAGAAAGGCTCTGCCAGGTGCCCTGCCACCTTCAAATCCTCGGGGTCATCTGTGGCTCCCTTTGCCTTCCTTCTCCTCCCTCCTCTCCCGTTCTTTGTTTGGTGTTGTGACCACGCTGACACTAAATTTTATGTGACCCTCCTGCCTTTGCCTCCCAAGTGCTGGGTCACAGGACTGTGTCAGTTACACCAGTTCCCCGTTCTGTTTCCCTCTCATTCCTGATTCTCTCATCTTTCTCCCCAGTCTCTTATTTCTTTTCTTCCTCAGCATCATCTTCAATGCCTTCTAACCATTACCTTTCCCCTCTGCCTTCCTAGCTGTGGTGGTTTGGATGAGAATGGCCCCACAGACTCATATGTTTGAGCAGTTCCAGTTCGTGGAACTGTTTGGTAAGGGTTACGAGGTGTGGCCTTGTTGGAGGAGGTGTCACAGGCATCAGCCACTGAGGTTTCAAAAGACTAGTGCCATTCCCAGTGAATGCTCTCTCTCTCTCTCTCTCTCTCTCTCTCTCTTCTACTTACTTGTGGATCAAGATGTAAGCTTGTAAGTTGTTCCTGCCACCATGCTTTTGTTCCACCATCATGGACTCTAACCCTCTATAGCTCCAATTACATTCTTTCTTTCATAAATTGCTTTGCTCATGGTGTTTTGTCACAGCAATAAAAGGAAACCCAGACCCCATCTCCGCGATCATCATCGGTGAGAAAGGCAATCCGTTTGGCTTATACCCCCCACTTACTTCCCATGCTCATGCAGGTCCTGACCCTCTCCTGTGGGCAAGGCTGCTCTTCTTGTCCATAATCTCTCGTCAAAATATTTTCATCTCTGTTTAGCTGCAAAATTGTTTTCCCTTTGACAGCAATTGCAGTTTAATCACAATGCTGCCCTGTTCAAAAGCCTTTTCCATTTCATACAAAGGAGAATACAGAAACCCAAAGCCTGATATGCCAGGACCAGCATGGCCGGGTTGCGCTCATCTTTGGCAACCCTGTCCCTTTGTCTTCCAAGACCACACTGCTCCTGCCAAAATGTTTTTTATCCACTTTGGCTTAGCTGTTTCCTTTACCTAAGGTCTCTCAATTCCACACAATTTCTTCCAACTTTGCTTAATCAAAACTATCAAGCTTAGTTCAAGCCTGACCAGCTCTGTGTATCCTTTTCTGTTATCTCCACCAGATCTTTTTTCTGTATGCCTATAAAAAAATACCATAATGAGTCACCCTGACAACAATAAGTTATATTCTGCTGGTTTTGTCTTCCACATTTATATTTAGCTCAGTCCCTACCTATGTGCCACTGTACGCATGTGTCTAGAGATTCCCTGCCTTTGGTACTCATTGAACAAGAGTACTTCTTTTAGCCTTTGCCATTGCTTTACTGTTTCCCTCAACCCCAACCGGCATTGCTATTCCAGACACAGTGAAACCCAGAACACATCAAGGTTGTACAGTGCTCTGTAGAAACTTGAAGGGACAACATAGCCCCCTTACTGAGGATTTGAAGTCTATTCTATCACAAAGGTCCTGAAAAAATGCTGTGGATGGTCCGAGGATGACCAAGGCAGTGCTCTACAGTTCTTAGCGCCTCTACCTCCTCCTGGTCTCCCAGAGCCTGGTTAGGTAAATGTGAACAGGACACTGAGCTATACTTGAAGTTGACTCTCCTTCCCAAAATACAGCATCTGTCTTTGATCAAATATATTATACCAACTGCATCATCTTGTAAGAGCTCTACCAAACTATTCTGGACCACTTATACATTGTTCAGAAAAGGTAGTCTTAGGGAGTCACTGTTAGGGCGGGATAGTATCATATTTCTTTGGTATGTCATGGCAAAAAAAAATTGTTCTGACAGTAGATTCCATGACATCCTACAAGAGCACTTCTCAATAAAATAACAGAAGCCACCAAGCCCTTGGAGTGCTGTTGCTTCTGCCTGAGGTGTAGTGAAAGCAGAAACTACACAGCAGGTTTCGAGGCATGGCTCCTGTCTTAGGTAGGGTTGCTATTGCAACTCTTTCAAAGGAAAACATTTCAATGTGGTGGCAGCTTGCAGGTAGAGATTTAGTCCATCACTATCACGGCGGGCAGCATGGCGGCATGTAGCAGACATGGTGCTGGCTACATCTGCATCAGAAGGCAACAGGAAGTGGGCTGTGACACTGAAGAGAGCTCAAACAAAAGAGACCTCAAAGCCTGCCACAGTGGCACACTTCCTCCAACAAGACCACACCTCCCAATAGTGCCACTGCCTAAGAGCTTATGGGGACCAATAGCATTCGAACTATCATAACTCCCCTTCTCAAAATGTGAAGAAAGTAACCCACAGCTTTTCTAGTATGCATTGCAAGTTGCAATGACGTCATTTCCGGTCTAATAGGGCAAATGGGATGCTGTCGCCATTCATCTCACCAGCTCTGTTTGCCTTTCTATGGAATCCGTGTTTTGTCTCTGTGACGAGAAAGGGAGGTGGATTTACTCTGGTTCCCAGTCTCACAGGTTTCTGCCTGTGGTTGTCGTCATGGCCATGTTGTAAAGGAGGTTGTTTACCTCACGGCAGCTGGGAAGCATAGAGAAGTAGCAGGCAGGAGCAGGGCCAAGAGATTAGCCTTCGAAGACGTGCCTCCGGTGACATACTTCTTCCCCTAGCTCTGCCTTCCACATGCCCACTAGGCAGCCTTAAATCCCTTAGTGTTAAGTTTCTATTGTATGATACTATGCAAGAGTGGATTTATACAGCAACTGCCAGGCAGGTTGATGCTCATTCTTAGACTTAAAGAGTGTAGTCAGAAACTCTGATAGGGCCGGAGTCTGTAGTAGCAAGGCCCAGAGCTAACCCTGGTTCCCATTGGTAGTGTGCTTCTTCACCAAGGAAGAGAAATGCTTGCTGAGGACTGACATGAGATCTGGAGCATAAGAGAGTCTTAGTAAGATTTTTTTTCCCCAAGACAGGCTTTCTTTGTGTAACAGCCCTGGCTGTCTTGGAACTAGCTCTTATAGACCAGGCTGGCCTTGAACTCACAGAGATACGCCTGCCTCTGCCTCCCTAGTGCTGGGATTAAAGGTGTGTGCCACCACCACCTGGCAATAAGATTTAATTAATGATTTAAGCTGTCTGATTCCTTTAAATTAGAAATTCTGCTATCAGTCACTTAATCGGTGAGCAATGAAATGATAGCGTCGCTCTCAGGCAGAATTGGAAGTCATTATCAGAACACATGTTTAAATTCTCAACAGGAAGGTAATGAACACAAGGAAGGCCTATGCCAGAAGCCAGGGATTACTACATCTGATATCGGCATAGAGAAAACTAAAACCATGCTAAGTTAAAAAAATAAATAAATAAAACAGCCCAGGCCCCAGGCCAGGTCGGCTGGCTGAGATAATTTGTGGTGGGGTGGCTCTAGAGTTGCCCGTTCCGTGCCTGTGCCTATTGACAAGGGCATCCTCCTCAGACCCTCCTGCATGGCCACCTAAAGGTCTTGACCAACTTGAGTTTCCTAAGATACAGTCTAGGAGCCAGTAACATCTGCGTATCTCAGCTTTACCCCTCAGGCACTCTGAAATTCATCACTGGTTTTCATTCATGTATCAGCATGTGCCATTACCAAGACCATTAATTTATAACAGAACTTGACTACAACTACCACTAAACATACACCAAGTGTAGCTGACAAGTAATTTGGAACAACAGAAATGGCTGAGGCTCGCAGCTTTGCACATTCCCTAACTGAAATAATGTTCTCCACACAGCTGTCTTCCAGGAGCCGCTGCCATGTTTAACTCACACATAGTTTTAAACTATCGCCCCTGTACTTAGTAAAACCAATTTGTGCACACGATAAGGAAAAGTCGAGCAACAGAGAAGTGGATAAGATGGAGCAGGAAGGTTCTCATCCACATCTATTTCCTCGGCTGTTCTGGGCTTTAAAATAATTGATGTCTGTGGCTGGAGGGATGACTTACTGGTGAAGGGAGCTGGCTGCTCTTATGGAGGACAGCTCTGGGGCATCTGACAGCCTCTTCTAGCCTTCATAGGTACCCATACCACATAGCATACGGTCACAGATACATACACATAAATAAAAACCCATTAACGAAATATAAATATTAGTGAAGATGGAGAGAAATTTACAAAGTTTTTAATTAGCTCTTATGTGAATTCCATTTTGTAAGCTGGCTTCCAGCGTCAGTATGGTGTAGATAACTTTCAATGTTTTAGATGTGGCTTTACCTTTTTCTGTGTAATGGCTGCACGCACATACACACACACACACACACACACTGTTTTTTTTTAAAAAAAAAAGTAATTTATTTAACTACACTTTACTGCAACAACAGTGTCTGCACCATAGAAAATCCTTACTAAAAAAATCCTTAATAAATATTGGCTACTTTTATATTCACACAAATATTTCCATGCCTTTATTCCTCCTCATTGCTAAAACTGTATTTTCCATCTTCTCTTTTCTTATGCAGAAATTTGCAGATATGAGTGTATTTTAAAAGCACAAGCCTAGCCAGGCATGCCTTGTAACCTGTAATCTTAGCATTTGGGAGGCAGAGGCAGAAGGGCCCAGAGTTTGCCTAAATAGTGAAACTGAGGCCAGCCTGGGCTAATGAGACCCTGACACCAGCTGGGCATGTGGCTGAGCTCTCGTGCCTGGAATGACAGACAGGCCTTAATTTATTCACCAGCACTGCAAACAAACAAGAAAGAAAACATCGACCTTTACTAATCAATTTCGTATTTGTTTTATTTTTGTCTTAAATTCTATGTTCTATTTTCTTTGGTTTAATTTTAATTTGTAAGTTTGCGGCTTTTGGAGTTGAATATGTATTTGCAAGTGCCTTTTTCCCTTCTTGTTATGTAAAAACAGTGTACAAAGTTCTTGAATGAGGCTTTGGCTGCATCTTCTGCTCCAGTATCTAGTAGTTTGCTGTCAGTTATCTAAGAAAGGCATAACTTCTTTGAAGCTTTTTGACCCAGGAATTATTCCCAGTAAGGTTCCCATCTCTTAAGTGCTCTACAAAGGTCTGTAACCACTGCTGAGCTCCAGCCCTGCTGACTTGTGTCTGGGGAATGTGGTCCATGAGCACAAGTCTTAAGAAATTCCTGAGGCTTCTTCTGAAAGGGCATTTCTAACACATATGTTCTCGTAGCAACAAGGAGTTGTGTGACTCAGCCTGTCTGTCAGAGGATGCGAGGCAGTGAATGGATCGTGGTTGTTCCTAGCATGGTTGCCATATGGAAAAGGCCCCATGCCCCGGGACAAGCATCCTGATGTGTGCTCCATGCTGAAGTACACACCTACTCTGTGTAGGCTGCTCACCAGACTAGGAGTCTCAGGATATCAGCACACTGTAAATTCAGCATGGACAGCAATAGATGTGAGAGAAAGCACCTGCTGTGTGTCTCAGGAGGCAACAGGACACACCATGCCCTTTGATATCAATTTATTCCTTTTTTCTTTTCCTTTTTCTTTTTCTTTTTCTTTTCTTTTTCTTTTTTTCTTTTTCTTTTTTTTTTTTTTTTTTTTTTTTTGCTTTGAGACAGAGTTTCTTTGTGTAGCCCCAGCTGTCCTGGAACTCGCTCTGGTAAACCAGGCTGTCCTGGAACTCGTTCTGTAGGCCAGGCTGTCCTGGAACTCACAGACTTCCACCTGCCCCTGACTCCCGAGTGCTGGGACTAAAGGCGTGTGTCACACAGTGAATTTATTTTTCTTAACTGGCAATAATATCTTCAACTGATGAGCCTACTTCAGAATTGATTTAAGCTAAAATTAAATAAAATCCAAAATTTAGTTTCTCAGTTGTACAGCTCACCATACTTGATAGCTACCAATGGCCAGTAGCTGTCACACAGGACAACACAGAAACCATTCCAACATTAAACATTAACGTTTTCCAATATTGAACATTTTCTTAAATTTATTTTAATTAATTAAATTGAACATTTTTCTATTATAGCCCATCTCTAGTCATAAAATTCACAGTGGGATGTGTCAGCTTTGCTAGACTGAAGCACACACAATCACTCCACACTAACTGGGGTGTTGCTGTGTAGACATTTAGTGGGTATGAGTAAAATCTGTAATTGGTTGTCTATCCTGAATGATTGAGCAGATCCATCTAATCAGCTGAAGGCTTTCCGAACAGAACCGAGGTGTCCATGTCTGGAGAAATTCCACCCTGTGCCTGGGAGTTCCAGGCTGTCTTTCCTGGCCATCTGTTCTATGTTCTGGAGTTTCCGTCACCATTACATAAGCCAGCTCCTCACAACAGATTTTACAACAGATTTTCCTATAGAAACAAATGTAGATACAAATACTTGATGCTCAGATTACGTGTGTGTGTGTGTGTGTGTGTGTGTGTGTGTGTGTGTGTGTAAATGTGTGTAATTTTTTCTCTGGCTGAACCCAAACTGCAGACAGGCAGCCTCTCATACGTGAAGGTCCACACTCCAAACAGACCTGTCCCTAATCCATCTTACCAGCACGCCTGTGTCACACAGGAGAAATATCCTCCCTCCTTGTAACAGGAAGTCCCCACCGAGCTCCTCTCGCCTTCTCAGAGGCTGGACTGTACCAGTCACTCCTTCCCTCTTCTACTTTCTGTCATGTTCTACGGTGTCTCAAATGCTGGCGTGTAGCTGGGAGTGACCCCAGGGTAGGGGGGGGCAGAAAAACAAGAAATAGACATTCTTCTTTTAAGCATTTTTACGCACACCCTATCCTCATTCCTTTCTGATTAGACTCATGAAATCTGCCTCAAGCACATCCACCCAATAGATGAAAGGGAAAAGCATTTATCTGTCAGCTCCTATTGTCCTTCAGCCCAGGATCAGCCTTTCCATTTAAATCCCCTGACTATGGGTGGCATGGGCACAAATACAAGAGAAAAAAAAGCCATAAATCTCTTAGGCATTTTTAGCCACAAAGCAAAGAGCCAGAGTGGAAGGTAAGATGCAGAAGTCCAAAGTGAGGGCTGGCTAAGTTAAGTCTATTGGAAGCTGAAAGTTTAGCAGTCCCATGTGTGTACGTGTGTGTGTGTGTGTGTGTGTGTGTGTGTGTGTTCACATGCATACATAAGTGTCTGTGTGATCTGTATGCAAATGCATGTAGATGACCAAGGGCAGCTTGTCATATGCCACCTGCCTTTTGGTTTCATTTTGTTTCGTGTTTTGGAGACAGGGCCCCTCACTGTGTTGGTGCTGCCCATTGTAGGCCAGGCTGGAACCTACCAGTCTCTACCTCTCCAGTTCTGGGCTTACAAGTGCATGCCGCCATGCCAGCACCTTTTATGTGGACTCTGGGGAGCAAACTCTTTATGCTTGTAAGACAAGAACTTTACTGACCGTACTACTGAATGATGTAGGATTCCCCTCTGTATGCTGTGAATATCATTAGTTAATAAAGGAACTGCTTTGGGTCTATAGCAGAGCTATAGGGGAACAGAGCTAGGTGGGGAAAACTAAACAGAATGCTGGGAGAAAGGAGGAGGAGTTAGAGAGAAGCCATGTAGACCTGCCAGAGAAGGACGCTGGAACTTTAGCTGGTAAGCCACTGCCACGTGGCAATACACAGATTAATAGAAATGGGTTAAATTAATATGTAAGAGTTATCCAATAAGAAGCTGGAGCTAATGCACCAAGCAGTGATTTAAATAATATAGTTTCTGTGTGATTTTTTCAGGGCTAAGCAGTCAGGGACAAGAGGCCTCCCTTCAACAACTGAACTAACCAGCCCATACCCCCATGACCTTGAATCCTTGACCTTCCTCCCTCTACCTCCTAAGTTGCTGGAATTTCAGACACATGCCCCCACACCTGACCAGTATCTTGTTGGTATTTAAGACTTATCACATATTAATTACATTTTTTTTTCTTTTTTGCAGTTCAGAGAATTAAACTCTGGGCTAACTAACACTGTATGATCTGAGGTGTACCTTCAGCCCCTCACCATTGTTTTCTTAGGTTCTTGAATAATCAGATTTTTCTTTAGAAAAACCCTAGGGCAGGCAAGGCGTAAATCTCACAGCTGTCTAGGAGAAAAGAATGCAGAAGAAAAGTGGGGGTGGGGGTGGGGGAACGGGACCAACGCATGCCATTTGAGGTAAGCTGGCATGGTCATCCACATGGAGCAGACAGTCCTCACTCTTAATGAAAAATATGTCCATTCCCTACCTTGACATTTCACCCTTGCTCACCGGGAATGTAGCAGCAAACAGCTTTTCCTCTCCATACCTTCTTTACCTCCGAATATTCTTCCCCAACACTTGTAATCTCCATGTCGCCAAATAATAAACCTTTTGTGGTGTTATAATTTTCTAGAGATCTCAATACAGTTCAAGAGTTAGCAACCACTTTCTCCTCCCAATATACCCCCTCTCTCTCTTATGCGTCCACATGCATAGATGTGTGCACATGTGTGCACAGCTGCAGAAGCCCAAGATCAATATTGGATATCTTCCCTCAATTTCTTTCCACCTTTATTATTACTTAAATTTTTTCTACTATACCTACTGTCCTGGCTAGTTTTATGTCATCTTGACATAACCTACAGTCATCTGAAAGGCAGAAAAATCGATTGAGAAAATGCCTTCATAAGATCAGGCTATAGGCAGATCTATATGTAGGGCACTTTCTTAATTAGTGATTGATGGACAAGGGCCCAGCCCTTTCATTGTGCATGGGGATATTCCTGACCTGGTGGCCCTAGGCTCTATAATAAAGTAGGCTGAGAAAGCCATGGGGAGCAAGCCATGGCCTCTGCCATCAGCTCCTGTCTCCAGGTTCTGGCACTGTTTGGGTTCCTGTCCTTCCCTTGATGACGAACAGTGATGTGGAAGAGTAAGACAAATCAACCCTTTCCTCCCCAAGTTGCTTTGGTCATGGTGTTTCATCACAGCAATAGTAAGTATAACTAAACAGTGATACCAGTTGACACTGGTGATATGGTGGGTGGGGGAAACCTCAAGGGGATCCAAGCTAGATGAAGAGCTACAGGCAATTACTAACAACTGAGAGAGGGAGAATTGATCTCCCCCAGGGATGAGGCCCCTGTTTGGTTACCAAGTGTCAAGTGGTCAACATTAAAAACATATACAAACTAGGTAGTGGTGGCGTACGCCTTTAATCCCAGCACTTGGGAGGCAGAGGCAGGCAGATCTCTGTGAGTTTGAGGGCAGCCTAGTCTACAAGAGCTAGTTCCAGGACAGGTACCAAAGCTACAAAGAAACCTTGTCTCAAAAAAAAAAACAGAACAAAACAAAACAAAACAAAAATATACAAACTGGGTGGTGGTCGTGCACACCTCTAATCCCAGCACTCGAAAAGCAGAGGCAGAAAGATCTCTGTGAGTTCAAGGCCAGCCTGGTCTATGGAATGAGTTTCAGGACAGGCTCATAAGCTACAAAGAAACTGTCTCAAAAAAAAAAAAAACAAAATATATACACATGAACAATACTAAATGGATTCAGCAGGTTATATTATACATTCATTCTTATATGTACATATATGTGCATAGTAATAAAGAAAAAGAAGCATGATTTGAGAGGGAGTAGGGTATGTGGACAGGGTTGGAGGAAGGAGAAAGAGGGAGGAAATGATGTAAATATAACACACATATGAAAAAAATTAAAATTAAAAATATTATTATTAGTGTATATATGTGTGTTGGGCTTGTCATGGTGTATATGTGGAAATCAGATAACCTTGTGGAATTGGTTATTCTCTTTTACCATTGATGGATTCCAGATACCAAACTCAGATCATTAGGCTTTGCCACAAGCATATTTTTACCCAATGAGACATCTCACCAGTCCTGCCCACTGCTAGTTTTGAAGACAAGGTCTCACACTGGACCTGACGCCCATGGATTTAGCCAGGCTGGCTGGTCAATGAGCTTCAGGGATCTCCCAGTTCCCATGCTGTCCCCCAAGACTGGGGCTACAGGCACACACCGCCACACCCACCTTTTACATGGATCCTGAGGGTCTGAATTCTGCTTAGGTGACAAGCATTTTACCAACTGAGACACTCCCTCCCCTCAAATATTCTCTGACTTCCATGGTACTGCTCCTCTGGGATTTTCTCCTGGTTCTCAGTGTGTCTTTTTCTGGTCTTCCTTTCTAATATTGGAAGTCTACAGGCTGCTATCTCTGACCCTTCTCTTCCCCATTTAGGTTAAGTCATGACTTTTAGTGACTTTAAGTGTTTTCTGTTCTTAATATACGCTACTTTCATGCTTATTTATCTAAGTTGACTGGTTTTTTCCAAAGCCATGGGCATAGGACCCTCAACATATCTGAATGGATCTCCCTGTCCTTTCCTGGAAGCACGACTCTCCTCTGTCCCACTCACCAAATGATGCTTACATTTGCCTAACTGTTCAGCCAGACACCTCCAGGCTCTCCCTGACCACATCCTCTGACCAGCAGAGTCACTGGAACACCAAGTCTGCCTTTTCCAGCTAGTAGCACAGTTGTTACATCCAATGTCTCTACCTCCACGACCACACTGCTTACACACCCGAGAGCTTCTTCCTCATTCTCCCTGAATCTCTTCCCAACTTCTGTCCTTATAGTGAAGACAGTCTTGGGGTACCAGTTAAACAACTCTACATTACAGTTTAAAGCCCTTCGATAGATGTAACTGTCTGAGTTCTGACACTGACATTTCCTCAAAGAGCCCTACCCTGGCCTGCTACCTTGTAACTTAGCAGTTTGTACTTTCTCCTCCAGGAATTTGTCACAGTGTATAACTGTATTTATGTGATTGTCTCCCCACTCCAGGAGTGGAGAAATGGTATCCATGCCGCTTTTGAAAGTTTGCTAATCATGTGCAGTGCTCGGCCTTGAAAACACTAATTGGATAAAAAGAGGGAAGGGGGGGGGGAGTTGCTTAACCGTTTATAGGAAAATTAGATTTTATGCTACTGTGAGTTTGCAATACCGGAACCACAATGCCATGTTTCCTGTTGAAATAATCATGTACCCAACACAACTGTGTTAACAAGCTCTGTCCTTGTGCTATGCGGGCCTCTGCTATGTTCCTTCTAAGCTCCGAGTCCACCATATTTGCCTTCCCATTCCCAGAAGTTGATATGCAGACAGGTTCTAACCTTCCTTCCATCGGAAGCAATAGTCACAGTTTAAAACCCTAGTTTAAGAAGCCTTAGTGTGTTTCGAGTTGGAGTGGGTCATAAATTGCCCCGGAACCCTGAAGGGTACCTTTCAGGGTGATTTGGTGTTTCCTGCAGTTAGTTCTTCAAACAGAAAAAAAAACAAACAAGCATGCAGAGGGAATCCGTTAAATACGTATGCTGAGTTAGAAATTAGGGAAAAGGCAAAACCACATGGCTCCTCCTCATTGGACAGCCTGCGCAGTGGGGGGGGGGGGTGTAAAGGACATAGCCACACACTCACTCCAACATTGCGTACTGGCTGGAGTGAGAAACCTGGCAGTTATTCATGATTCATACTTGACATCATGGCTTCATAATCTGGGGCAAACCCCTGCCTTGACGTTGTTACTATTTTATTCATACAACCACTGACCTGGGATGACTGACAGGTTTAAAATGAAAAGAGCCATGAAACGATGAGAAAACAATGGTTTCTGTCAAGTGCATGGCTAGGTGGGCGCTTCACACGACTGTCTCTGGACTCACTCGGCGCGCCCTAAACACTCTCCACGCGACCGCCAGGTGGGCCATTTTAAAAACTGAACAGGACCATCTTACACTGCCACCTAAGAGGGGCCAGCGATTTCCTGGCAAAGTCTGTCACCTGCTCACTTGGAGGGCCACTCCTGCTGCCCCATCGCCTCTTCCCTGCTGCTCTCAACTCTACACTGACTCCCAGTTCCTCAAATGCACCAGGCTCCCTTGAACACAGGAGCCCACGCACAGCCTGCTGGCTGTCTGGAAGAAGCTGTTTCTCTCCCAGGCAACTTCTTTCCTCAACAGGAGCATCAGTTGGTGGGGAGGGGGAGATGAGGGCGCTCTGCTGGCTTCCCAGTAACTGTCATCATAGACCCTGGTACCTCCTGGACAGAGCACTCAGACAGTTGGCGTTGCTCATTTCTGCTAAGGCGGAAGATTCGTAGTTAGGACTGTGCTGATACTGTCCACCTTTTTGTGTGCAACCCTCAATAGAAATCAGCCCAGACTCCAGGCCACAAGATCTTCTCTTCTTTTTCCTTCCTTCCTTCCTTCCTTCCTTCCTTCCTTCCTTCCTTCCTTCCTTCCTTCCTTCCTTCCTTTCTTTCTTTCTTTCTTTCTGAGATAGTTGCTCTGTGTAGTCTTGGGTGTCCTGGAATTCATTCTGTAGACCAGACTGCCCTTGAACTCACAGAGACTCACCTGCCTCTGCCTCCCTGAGTACTGGGATTAAACACATCCACAACAGCTGACCCCACAAAATGCTTTCAACGGAGAGAGAGATGAATAGAGACTGTCTACTTTAAGTACACAGTTCTGGTTACTGTGCTCAGAACCCAATTCCAGCTGAAAACCCCCGTGAGCTGTTATCACCGTCACCGAGGCTTTTGTTTCTTCTGATTGGTTGCTTTTCTTTTTTTTAGCTTGCATACAGATATAGGTTCGTGGAATTGTGATTTGATATGCTGTCCTCAGTGACGATTCCAGCCCCATAGGAACATCAAGCAAGAGATTTAGTGTTGGAAAAGTCAGAGGACCTCACTGGGCTTTCCTGCCGCGTGCCACTCTGGGACCGTGGAGATCAGCAGATGTCGGCGGGAAGATGGTGACAGCAGCTGTCCCTGCAGTCATTCCAGGAGGAGTCAGAGGACTGGGCTGGCGTTTACGGTGCTGTGTAACTCCAGGGCAGTCCTGGAGACACAGACATACTAAGGGTAGTCTCATTTACATAGCACAATCTCTACACACACAGGGGATCCAGGGACTTGAAACTGGAAGAGAGAAATAGTAAGTTAGGAATTATTGGCATTAAGTTCAGCCGGACTCCGGAGCCAGCGTTCGGGGTTATTTAACTCTCGGTCTATGAGAAACCTCTGTCATTCTCTCGTGAGTTCCCCTTCTTTTGTTACCAGTGAGAGGTGGTTTCTGTTTCTAGCAACTCGAAAGATGACATGATCACACAATTGCAAATACAGAGGCATGTCTCTGTGCAGGTGACAGCGGAAACCAGAAAGGTTAGGAGGGGCCTTTCCACAAGTTACCAAGAAGGAGACTGAGACCAGAGAGCAAGAGTGAAAGAAAGAATCGTGGGGAGTGTCAGGGAGAGAGAGGGGGGCAGACTGAATGTGAAAGCCTGGGGCAGGGGAGAGACCACTGAAGGAGGAAGCCTGCCAGAGAGGAAGGCAGCAGACAGGGAAGCCTGGATACAGGAAATATGTCAGAATTTGGGGAGACCTAACCAGGCTGGACACTAAAAAGTGAAGTGCCTGAGCTAAAGCCACCTCAAAGCCCAAACTAAGAAACACAGCAGGCTCCGGGGGAAATGTTGATCAAGATTCTCAGACATTTAACAGAATAAGAAGCCGAAGTAAAAATGGCTGGTGATTGGGAAGAAGCAGTCGGCCTGCAGAGGCTGTGGGCAGAGGGTGTGTCCTGGCGGGCTGGGACTTACGCTTTCTCACAGGGCTTTATGAGAGTGTCTGTTCTACTCTGGTTCACCCTAGCTTACTGTGAGACAACTGGGAGACTTGCTGAAGAAAGACAGAAAGTGGGAGGGGCAGAGAGAGAATCCCCAGGGGAGGCATCACCTGGGGACCACACAGATCTTGTTGGAAGACTAAAGCACCAGCACTGTCATGATGGCCGGCCCCATGAGGACAGGGAGGAGTGCAGAGGCAGTTCCGAAAGCCGCCTTATAAAATGCTGGATGACTCGCCCCCATCGTCAGAGTGGGGGAAGTCAAGAGCTCAGCCAGCAGGAAAGAATTCAGGTTAAGGGAGAGGGGAAAGGATGGTAAAGAAGGGAATACATAGGTAGATAAGCAGGGAAGGCCAGGATGTAACTCAGTTGGCAGAGTGCTTGCCTAGCATGCTGAAGTCCTGGCTTTAATCGCCAGCATCGTAAATATCAGGTGTGGTGCCAGGAGAAGTGGGAGTTCAAAGTCAGCCTCAACCACATATCAAGTTCAAGAACAGCTTGGGATACATTAGACCCTGTTTCAAAAACAAATACATGCATATGTATAGTGAATATATACATACATCGATGACAATGAAAGACAGAATTCACATAGGAATTGACGGTGTGGTTGCAAGCAAGGAATTCTCATCCCAAAGAGCTGTGTGTTTGGGAAAGCCCCATATCTAGAAATCCCAATTTACTGACCTAGGGAAAGGTCTTTCTATATTTGGGGGTTTCTAGCATTGTAATGGCCAGGGATAAACTCTATAAAGCTCCCAGGAACTCTACATATCCTCGGGTATAGGGGAGCCACTTTCTGTTCTAGAACTTTGGGAACAAAACATGTAGTTGGATGAGTCTGTGGGTTCTTTTCATTCATAAAGAGAACTGGAGATGTGGTCAGGCACTCGAATATTTATGTAATACCAATATACCTTCTAGAGTAAAAAATTAAAGACACCCTTCAACTGACCAAAATATAATAAAGAACTAAAAACTTTAAAGGTCCAGAACAATAGGTGGTTCTGGTTTAAAATGTTAATACTACATAAAGTATAATTGAATAAAATAATAAATCTCCATATTATGATAATAATGACTGAAAAGGGATAGAAGAGTGAAAATATTATACACACATATGTACACATATATGAAAAAAAGACACTGTAAGCAAAATGAAATTATCTATATAAAACTCCAGGTTCAAAAATCTCATAACTGTGAATGGATATTACCCTACTACCTGGTTGTACCACTAGGAGTAGCCATGAAATAAATATGCTTCCTTCTGTGAAACCTAGAGGGTAAATTTGTTTAATTTTCTGAATGAAATTTAATTTTGTTTCAAGAGCACCTGCAGACTGGGGGGGGGGGCGGTTCCCTTTCTACCTGTGGATCATATGAAAATTCATATCCACGAGAATGGAGGACTCCAGGCATTGTATCGGTCTGGGTACATGACAACAAGCACACAGTTTTGTCCAAGGCCCCCCTTCCTTCCAAGAAAGTCCCAGTCTTTCTCCTTACACAATAGCAGTGGTTCCCATGGCTGTGTTATTTCAGTTCTCAGAGCCTCTGCAATAGAAGGCAATGTCTGGACCACAGACATCAATTTACCCCTCCTGGAACCCTAGAACTAGTGGCAGGTCACGCCCTCTCACTCTTGGAAGTTAGGACAAGGCTAGTGGCCTTCATCCTTAAAGCATAAGATCCGTGGAATTCTGTTTCTGAGAAAAAGGCAGTAGCGGATGGCAGACTGGAATCCCCTTCGTAAGAACTGGAGTGAGATGACTTACAAACGACCACGTGAATGAACTCAGAAAGCGAGGAAGGGATGGTGGCTGCGTAAGTGAGCGGCTGTCTTTTCCTTTGGGCCCATTTTATAATTCTGGGCTTGAACGTCAAAAGTATTAGACTACTTTTTTATGTAAAAAAAAATGAATCGTTTTAGAGAGAAAGAAACAAGAGAGACTTGGCAGTCATGTGGGACTTGTGTGAGAATTTAGAAACTTGAGTTATGCTAAATTTGGCTGGTTTTCCCCATGGGACATCTGAGTTCAGGGACTATGCAAAGAAGGCTGGGACATTTGGCTGAAGGATTCTACAAGGCATAACAAAAGTCCTTCTGGTTTCATGATGCCAAAGAGAGAAATTCTGACTAGAGTACCAAGTTCTGCCATTCAGACGATTTTGATATTGCGGTGAGGCAAAGGATGTGAGGCTAAAGAGCTAAACTCTGAGCGTCCCAGGGCAGCGCCAAGTTCTTCACGCTCTTTTAGCACTGAGGAGACACAGCTCCCATGGGTCCTAACCCAGAGCCTAGGAGAACTCTGCTTGGAGAGCAAAGAATAAGGAGGGCCAGCATAAGGCTTCCCAAAGCTGCAGCTCTAAGCCACAAGTCCTATTCTGCTCAAAGACAAACCCTCATCCTTTCTGCCTTTCCACAGAGGACTGCAGAAACCCTCTCCAGAGCAGGGGGAGAGGGGAGCTTCTGTAGCGCTTCCGTGGACCATTTCCGGCATACAACAAAAACAACCACTAGACAGTCGGAGAAGTATGAAGAACCACTGTTAATCATAATCAAGAGAAAAGATAAAGAATGGAGGAGAGCCACAGGTAATCTGGATATTGAAGATGGCAGACATGAAGGTAACTAGCTGATGTATTAAATGAGCCAGAAGAAGGGAGGGACCAGGGATGAAAAGACAGCAGCTGACATGTGAGTCCTGTGAAGAAGACCCGCGAGCAATTTGTAAGGGACAAAGATGGTGACTCAGTTTGCTCTGTTGCTTCAATAGAGCCCTGACCGAAAGCAAGGTGTAAGATGAAATAAACCACAGATCAACAGTCTAAAAAATGGTAGTTGAACAAGATCAAGGAAACAGCCTCCTCTGTAGTCTCTGCCTCAGTTACTGCCCCAGCTTCTCTCACCGATAGACCTGGCCGTTCAAGATGAAGTAAAGGAAACCCTTTTCTTCCCAAGCTGTTTCGATCTGTGTTTTACCACAGTATCAGCGAAGAAAACTAAGGCCTTCTGTACCTGAGGTTAAGAACACACTGGATGACCTGAGGTTAAGAACACACTGGATGTATTCACCAACAGGCTGGGCGGGGGGCGGGGTGGGGGGGGGAACGATTATTACGGTCTAAGACAAGACAACAGAAGACACACAATGTAAGCAACATTTGGAAACAGAAGGTAAGAGCCATGTGGACCAAAGCAAGAGGTTTCCTCTGTTTAACTGAAATCAAAGAAAAATAGGGGACACCAATAGGCACAGAAGCAGTGTTTGGAGAAATGATGGATAAGATCTGTCCAGAAAGTGCTAAGAAATTGTCGCAAAGATTCAAGAACCTTGGCACATTCTAGGTGGCACAAACAAAAAGAGACTAAAATTTAAATACATTTTTGTAAAATTTCCAGTAGTCAAGGATTAGGAGAAAACTTAAGGAGCTTCTGAGGGAACACTTAGTAACTTCAAAGAAGCAAAAGCACCAGGAGCTAACTGCTCAGCATAGCCAGATGGCATAACATCTCACAGCGAGGGAATTAAAAACCCAGAGTCAGCCTAGAGGCCTGCACTTGTTTACAATACCATTGGAGTGAAGGCAAAAGGAAATTTTAGACAACTAGGAAGGAAAGAAATCTTCACCAACATGCAATACTAGAACACAGGAGAATTTACATATGAAGGAAGGTGACCACATAAGAGCCAAGAGCATGTACTGCATGCAGGTCCAATGATCTCAGGGTCAATGTGGTGGAGATGTGGTTCAGGGTCTTGCTAGTAGGAAGTGCTGGGAATCTTATGCCGTCTTTAGGCCACTGGGGCATGCTCTCAATATGGCTCCTGGAAACCCTCTGGTTCTCTCTCACTCTGCTTCCTGGCTTGTGATAGAACTGGCTTGCCCTGGGTAAACTTTCCACCATAATGTGTGATTCACTAGACACCCAAAGCTGTAAGCTTGCTTAGTCTTAAACCAAAACATCCAGACTCCTAAACCCAAACAAATTTTTTTTTCTTTGCATATCAATCCTAGTTCCCCCTCCCTCTTCTCCAAACAAAGTTTTTAAATAAACTTGGGAATTAAGAAGCTGACTAAAGTAACATATGACTAAAAGAAAGAACATTGAAAAAATATAAATAGTGGGTAAGTATGTAACTTGATTGCTTCAAGTTTCATAGCAATGTCTTTTGAGAATTATAATATTAACAAATAAAATACATGAGAAGAACACAAAGGTGTGTGCATTGTTCTGAGTGAGAATCACATGAACTCCAGAGAAATACTAATTAAAAATATAATACAAACATTTATAACCAAACATCTAATAACTACATAAAGCAATAAAACCGTAAAAATACATAGTTAATTGAAAAAAAGACTAAGAATAATGAATGCATACAAAGATTAAATGAAAAGCTGGTAGTTTTAAACCCAACCATATTAGTAATTCTATACAATAAGAATTAGCCAGACAATCCAATTCCAAGAAGATTGTAGACTGAATAAATTATAAAAATCCAACAACTATATGATGTTAATAATAATCAGTACACCTAAGAGCCACAGAAAGGGGAAGAATTCAAATATCATAAAGGGTACTGTTAGACACTAACCAGAGAGAATCAATGCATTATGTTAAAATAGCTGGGTGGTGGTGGCACACGCCTTTAATGCCAGCACTTGGAAGACAGAGGCAGGCAGATCTCTGTGAGTTCAAGGCCAACCTGGTCTACAAGAGCTAGTTCTAAGACAGGCTCCAAAGCTACACAGAGAAACCCTGTCTCAAAAAATAAAAACAAAAGTGGGCATTACCAAATACATTCTATGCTAGTCTCATAGGAAACTTTCAAAATTTTTTAGAGGTTTCAAATTATGTTGACAATAGTCAATAACCAGAGTGGAGTTAAACTGTAAATCAATGAAAGAAAGATAATTAGAAAATGTCCCAAAGTTTTGAAATTGTACTCCTAAATTGTTCCATGATCAAATCACCTTGGAGAGTTATGATTTGCATTAAATGTCAGTTGAATCTTCTGAAGTGTTTTTATGGATTTGTTACAGACCTCACACAGATGAGAAGCTCTCTGAGGGAGAAAGCAGGCACCAGTCCCAAGGTTTCTTCCTGTCTGATCACTCTTATCTTTTGGGGTCACCTTAGATAAATCCATCACAAAATGACCTTGTCCAGACTACTGAAACATCTTTATCTAGTTATGGTAAATACTTCTGCTGTACCAAACCACAGCATTCGACTCATAACTGCAATATTCGATCTCATGGTCCCAGAGCAGGAAGCCTTTGAAAGTCTCTCTGCAGAGATATTTAAAGGTTCTTTCATATCCCGAGGACTCGTTTTAATATCTGAGAGTTACTCAGACTTGGGTAGAAACATCCCCACTCTCCCTCTATCATCCTCACTGATAGCTGTCTCCAAGATGTCCTCAATGCTCGTCTCTGGTATCGTCTGGAGGAGGACAATGGACTGAAGCCAGGAGAACAAACACTGAAGCTTCTAATCATATCTAGAACCAACGGCCACACATGCCTGTGCGATACTGGAGGATTTGCTTCTCAAACACAGGGCTCTATCAAGATTTGAAGAGTCAAAGAATCCCCTTTTAACTACACTACAGAACTACAAAGGCTCCTCCACTTGGCATGGGAGTTAAGTGATAATAAGGCCACTAGAAGTTAAAAATATTGTGATGATGTATGATGATGTAAATGAGAAATATTTCAAAAAGGCTCATTGACTCGAACACTTGGCCCCCAGTTGGGTACTGTTCTATAAAATGATGAAAATTTTAGGAGGAAGAGACTTGGTGGAAGAAGTTATAACAGTGGGGAGAGCTTTGAGGGTGTCTAGCGTTCCCCACTTTCTGTTTTCTTTCTCCCTCTTTGCTTCCCGTGCGCAGATGAAAATGTGACCAGCCAGTTTTCTGCTCCTGCCAGCATGCTTTCCCTGCCTGCTGCCATTACCTTCCCCAGCGTGATGGAGTCTAGCCCCATGGAACGGTAAGACTTTAAGTCAAGATATTTTATATTTAAAAGAACTGTAACTAATACAAATATCATGACAGAAATCCATTAAATCTCCCCCAAACCTGCCTAAAGTCATATCTTAGTTACATTATACTCCTGGGCATCAGTTGCTTCATTTATGGCCATGTGACTGACAGACAGCTGCAGCCCATGGTGACGGCCTAGCCTAACAGGAGAGTATAATACGTCATATCACTCGATTGGGAAAAGATCCAAATCCAAAATCCCAGTACGGTTTGCTGGATGGGTACCACTTGACACATTAGAAGTTGAACATCACAGACAGGGACTGTTTGTCATAAGGAGCAGGGAGGGCAAAAGAAGTCTCACAGCTTATGGTGACCAGACATACTTTGATACTGCTTTAACTCCCATAAATCCCTCCTTCTCACACCACACTTTTCTTTCTTCAGAACAGTTCATCTTTCTCAAGCTTTAGACCAGCAGTTGTCAACCTCGGGATTGCAACCCCTTTGGGGGTTGAATGACCCTTTCTCAGGAGTCACCTAAGACCATCAGAAAATACAGATTTTTACATTATGACTCATAACAGTAACATAATTATGGTTACAGTAGTGACGAAAATAATGTTATGGTTGGGGGTCACCACAACATGAGGAACTAACTGCATTAATGGGTGGCAGTATTGGCAAGGTCGAGAGACACGGCTGTAGGCATCAGGAAGCAAGGGCCCACAAGCTACACTCACTGGGAGTGGAGAGCCGGAATGTGGGTACCAATCAAGAAAGAATGAGTAACAGTTGAACTGACTTTTAAAAAAGTTAGCTGATTAGGTTTGATTCAAATCGAGATGATAATACATTTAAAACTATTTTCTTTCATTTTGAAATATCATTTATCTTAGGCACATATTTTTTTATTTTAGTTTTTCAAGACAGGGTTTCTCTGTAGCTTTGAAGCCTGTCCTGGAACTACCTTGTGTGGACCAGGCTGGCCTCGAACTCACAGAGATTCACCTGCCTCTGCCTCCCAAGTGCTGGGATTAAAGGCTTGCACTGTCACCATCTGGCTTTGGCACATGTTTTATTTAAATGTATAAATTCAGTCGAGTGTAGAGATTGAGTGAAGTCCTGAGTAAATGTGTATTCTTGAAGGGCCACAGCCTTGTCAAGGACCCCATTGCCTCAGCCTCGTGGGTGTGGCAAACCCTTTCCTAGTGGTGCTCAAAGGGACGGCAAAGCCTTCCTCTGGTCTGAACGCAAATGGTGACAGTGTATGCAGATAATGTCCTGTGTAGTTTTCTCTCCCTGGATGTCTGTGGCCTAAACACTGCTCTCTTACAGAGACTGCCCCTACCTCGATTAGCTAGCCCTGCCTCGTTGTTCACCTGTGTATAGTAGCCTTGCCTCCTTGTTTATCAGTGTGCGATAACCCCACCTTCTGTTCTGCGGTTTCCAGGGTGCCATGGCTTCTTCATCAGAGGACCCATTCCACCCAGCCCTGGCTTCTCTGTGTCCGTGCCTTTGTCATCCATTCCCTTGCTTCTGCAGTCAGGCCACTTCCTGGAGCAATGCAGGGACAGGGTCGTCTGGGTGTGGTGTCATCTCTGTAATACTAGGACTGAGAGGTTGAAGCAGAAGGATCCTGAGTTCAAGACTAGCCTGGGTGATAGAGAAAGAATCTGCTCTGTTTGACACCGTGTGTGTGTGTGTGTGTGTGTGTGTGTGTGTGTGCATATGTGGTGGGAAGAGGGAGAGTAGGAGAGGAGTATTTGTTCTCTCTTAACTACAGTGGGGCTTCTCTTGGATAGAACACAAAGTAAATTACTATTCCAAGTAAACAGAGAACTTTAAAAAAAAGTTAGTTAGACATGGTCTCTCCTGGAACTCGCTATGTAGCATGATGTGATACTGAACATGTGAGCCTCCTGCCTATGCCTCCTGACCGATAGATTACAGATGTGCGCCATCACCCTGGCCTCCTGACTGCTGGGATTATAGGTCTGCGCTGGCCTCTTAGCTTATTTACTGCGGTGGTGACTAAGTGCTCTGACTAAAGCAGCACGGGGAACAATTTGGCTCACCGCTCCAGGGTACAGTCCATCAGGACAGAGAAGCCGCAGTGGCAGCCGTTCAAGGGAGCTAGTCACAGGATGGACACCCATTGTCAAGGAGGAAGCAAGCCACATGAGCCCCGCTGTGGAGCAGCAGAGAGCTTTCAGGGCTTGTGCTCAGCTGGATCCCTGCCTACAGGTAAGATGGGGCTTTCCACATCACTTAACCTAGCCGACTAGCTCTGTCGTGTCAGCAGTTAGCACAAGCAATCTCTCCCAGCAATGGAGATGGTTCAACATTTTTAACCTGTTAGAGAATAACCCTAAAGTGCTATGAGGAATTACCTACCCTATATGATGGCTGATCTCAGCTGTCAACCTGATGACATCTGGAATCAACTGAAACGCAAGCAGCTGGGCACACCCGTGATGGCTTTTCCTGACTGGATCCCTTGAGTTGAAAGACCCATCCTACATCTGGATCATACCTGCTGGTGGCAGGGCACACAAAAGGACACAGGCGAAGGAAGCTTTTACTTTTTGCCTGCTTGCCCTCACACTTGCTGGCGAGTTCATCTATCCCGTGGCTGAGGCAAACCTTTGCTGGTGTTAGAACCTGCTTCTCTGGGATTTCAACACAGATTGAAGGGCAGCAGCTCTCTAGGATCTATCTACTCTCTAGGACTACTGAGGTGGCAGCCTCTTGGACTGAACAAATGGGATTCTTGGCCTTTCCATCGGGAGACAGCCACTACTGGGCTAGCCAGACCACACCCAGTAAACCACTCTAAGAAACCCCTTACGTATATGCATTCTATCGGTTCTGGGCCTATACACCCCGTGTGTGGGAGAATGTGACACCGAAGGCGGGTACATTCTTCCCTAGCTCACATGCCATTTATGGTTTAGTGTGGTCCACCATTTATAAAGTCACCAAATGCCATGTCATTACCAGCCCAGTCAATAGCATCACTTTCCTGGAAAGGTCTAAGCTCCTTTGATTACCTGCCCATCAGCAGAGGCGTGAAGATGGCACCTCGCCAGCTCCAACGAGCACAAGCCGAGCTTCTCTACCCCACGTCTCAAGCCATTCTGCATCTTTGTGGGACCCTGATGGCTAAGGATGGCAGCAGATACTGAGCCTCTGAGCAGACTCACTCTTGATGGACTTGTCATCGCGAATCACATACAGAAACAAGCTGACTATTTCAAGAGGCAAACTCTGCCTCACACCAGAAAACACACCAGTCTCCATTCTTGCTTCACTGTCTCAACAGCCTGGGGACAATAAACACAAGTGTGTTAGACTTCTTACCCACTGTGAAAATTCCTCTGTAATAGCCCTGTCATTTTTGTCTGTTGATGAAAGTATTGCTGATCAGAAGAAAACTGTATCATTGCTCCTACGGATACTTTCATATCACTCTTTTAAAAGGTCCTGACATTGTACCCCCATCAATGAAGTTTCCTATGGTTTCTCATTTTCGCCAATGTCACACTTACATTAACTTTGCCAAGTCTGAGTTGCAAAGGTAAGTCTGTCTGTATATATATCTATATGCACATAGATAAAATCAGAATTTTGATTTGCAATTTTTTGGGGGAGGGGAGGTTTGAGACAGGGTTTCTCTGTAACTTTGGAGCCTACCCTGGAACTCACTCTGTAGACCATGCTGACCTTGAACTCACAGAGATCAGCTTTGCCTCTGCCTCCCGAGTGCTGGGATTAAAGGCGTGCACCACCATCGCCCAGCTTGATTTGCAATTTTTTTTTTGAGACAGGGTCTGTATACTTAGTCCTAGCTGTTCTAGAACTCACCGTGTAGACCAGGCTGGCCTAGAATTAACAGAGATCTGCCTGACTCTGTCTCCTGAATGCTAAGATTAAATGTGCCACCATGCTTGACCAATTTGTAGTTTTTATATTGCTTTTAGAACTATTTTTCTAACTGTGATCTTTTTTTCTTTAAAGAAAAACTAGAAGTAGAACCTTTTAAACTGCAACACGTGTTGCAAATGTTCCCCGCTCCTGCCATTTGCTCTTTGCCTTTGTTTAGAGTTTGTTTTGTCAAATATATTTTTAACATTTCCATATGGTCAAGTCTTTCTGATTTTAGGTTATGCCTAGAAAGTCATTTCCTCTGGGCAGTGACGGCACATGTGGAGGGCCGCGACCACATTCTCCATTGCTTCAAGGAACAAAGGTAGAGATTGACCTCTGTGACCCCAAGGTGTGGCAGTACACGCCTTTAGTCCCAATGCCTGGGAGACAGAGGCAGATTGACCTCTGTGACCTCAAGGCGTGGTAGTACACGCCTTTGGTCCCAATGCCTGGGAAGCAGAGACAGGCAGATCTCTGTGAGTTCAAGGTGATGTAGCACACGCCTTTAATCCCAGTGCATGTGCTTGGTGACTCTCTACCGCTGCGTCCCTGCCTACTCCCGAGGCATCATCTGGGATAATGGGCAGTGGACCAATCCAAGAGTGACACGTCAGAAGCGAGGACTATTTCCTTTATAAGGGCTGGGTTCCCCTCATTCTGGGTCTCCGCCATGTTGGCTGATGCTCGCTCTCCCAAGGGGCATTAAAGCTTTACTGCAGAAGGATCCTAAGTGCCCCGCGTCGTTCTTGCTGGCGAGGCCGAGCGCAGGACAGGCACATGCCTTTAACACCAGCATTCAGGAGAGAGAGGCAGATAAGCAGTCTGGTCTATATATCGAGTTCCAGGACAGCCAAGGCGACACAGAGACACCCTACCTTGAAAAACCAAAAGAAGATAAAGAAAGTTGGTAGAAAGTTTAGAAAGTTATTTCCTATCTCTTTATGACAAAAACTCTCCTTCCTATGCCCTGCCTTTGCGAATCACTCCTTTTTCTAGAATTTATCACAGTGTAGCCTGCATATAAACCTCTTTTTCTCTCCAAATATCTGAAAAAAACCTTTTACACATTGTCTTAGTTACTTTTCTATTGCTGTAAGGAGAAACCATGCGCAGGGAAACTTATTGGGGACTTGCTTACAGTTCCAGAGGTCTAGAGTCGGTGACCATATGGTGGGGACACAGGCAGGAGCACAGAGCCCCGGAGCAGCAGCTGAGAGCTTCACCCCGACCCACAAGTCCGAGGGAAAGAGCCAGCTGGAACTAGCACAAGCCTCAGCTCGCTCCCAGTAACACAAGCCCTCCAACAAGGCCACAGTTCCTAATCCTCCCAACAGCTCCACCAACTGGGCCTCAGGCATTCAAATACAGGCGCCTACGGGGGGGAGGGGGGGCATTCACATTCAAACCAACACACACACACACACACACACACACACACACACACACCCTCCAATCTGACTTGATGAATAAATAAGAAAATGGTCTTGGCCATGAGGTAAGGGTCCTTATTTCTCACTATTACTCCAGACCCAGACAAATAGAAGCGATTGGGTTTTTATTTTCCAGATATTACACTGCCCTCCTTGTGTTGTGTATTCCCTAAGTCAAAAAAAAAAAAAAACTGAAATAACTGATTCTCTGAAGCAGGTGGGGTACTTTCTCAATATACAAAGTTTTTAGAATTGTTTTTATTGAATTATCATTTTTCCCATTCCCCTTCCTTCCTCCTCTCTCCCTATATACAAATGTTTTATAATTTCTTTCCTTCATGGATGTGTGTGTGTGTGCGCACGCACATGCATGCACACAGTGTGTGTCACTTTGGCCTGAGTGTGGATGTAAGAACATAACTTGCAGGAACTGGTGTTTCCCTCCACCATCTGGCTTCTAAGAATTAAACTCAGGTAAGCAGGTTTGGTGGCAAGCACTTTTGCCTGCTGAACTATCCACAAGCCCCTCCAATTTCTTTAAGAAGCAGTTGTCTTTCAACCTTGAATTCCAGAGCGGAGAGAACCTTTGCCATGTCTTCTCTAGAGGAGATGAAGCTGCGTCCCGCGTGTGTGCTTCACTTGCTGTTTGGATGCGAGGTTATAGAGTGTGGGCTGATTTCCTCGGAGGGATTGATAGAGAAGGAAGGCAAGTCGTATAACAATGCCATCTGTTTAAAACCGGCACACAGATTCCAGAAGCTGAAAAGGGAGCTGAGAAGTCACAGGGCTATTCTGTCCACCTGCTCCAAACACCATGGCCCTCTCCAAGCTGTAGACACCAAAATGCCCAAGCTCGCTTCCTAAATATTATAATAACATTTTGAATACATTCAAATGCCAGAGGAAATATTAAAGTCATTTTTGACAAGGAAAAGGAGATGTTTGAAGTAAAAATATAGCCAATAGTAGTTTATAAACTGAAGATAGTATGCCAATACTCATCTGGGGAAAAAAAATCCCTTGTGGGAATTTCCCCTTCTCTCCCCCAGTACACAGACTGCAGCCTGTTCACGGTCATCCCTGGACACGGCCAGCAGGCCTTCATTTCAGTTCTAGAAAAGAGAAAAACTACTCTGCAAAAAGGAAGATGTCTCTCACTAAACAACCCTTTCACTTAATAAAACACATACTCATATTCTTTAGTGCGACCATAGCAACACTCATTATTTATATGGTTAAAACGACTTTGCTGTAACTTCACTGAAGTTTAGAATGAAAATTCCCACATTCTGATTCATTGGAGAAGTGTCCGCTTATCAACTCAGATTTTATCTTCAATAACATAAAAATATTATTTTATTAATATTTATTTAATAAAATAAAACATAATAGAGCACCAACAAACAAATTGGAATAGGACAAGGCAAACAAACAGAAAAGAGAAAGAGCCCAAGAGAAGGCCCAAGAACTAGAAATAGACACAGAGACCCACTTGTTCACATATTCAGAAATTCCATGAAAACATAAAACTGGAAGCCATATTATATACACTAAACTTGAAAAGAGAAAAAAAACCTAAATAAAAAACAATAATAAAAAGCCCTGACAGGACATGATGAGACAAGGAACCTCCAAACACGCCGCCTCTGGGCTCACTTCCTGCTGACCATCCACTGTTGGTCATTCGGCCTACCCTTAGGAGTAGTTTGTCTTCCCGGTGAGACTCCCTTGGAGAAAACTTAATTTTCATTTGTAAATGGTTATCAACTGGAGATGGCTTCAGGGTCAGAGATGGGGGTATATGTCCATTTGTTCTTTCATCCCTAAGACCCAACCTGGTGCAGACCCTTGCAGGCCCCGTGCATGCTGCCTCAGTCTCTGTGTGTTCATATGTGCACTGGACTTGTGTTTAGGTTTTGATTCCTTGGGGTCTTCCATCCCCACTGGCTCTCTTCCGCAGGGTTCCCTGAGCCTTGGCAGGGAGGGATTTGATGGAAACATCCTGTTAGGGCTGAGTGTTCCAAGGTCTCTCAATATCTGCACACTGTCTGGCTGTGGCTCTCTGCATTTGTTCCCATCTGCTGCAGGAGGAGCTTCTCTAAAGATGTCTGAGCAAGGTACTAATCTATAAGTATAGTAGAATGTCGTTAGTAGTCATTTTATTGCTACTTTTTTTAAAAAAAAAAGATCAGCAGATTTTGGTTTTACACTAGGTCCCTGAGCTATCGAGTCTCGGCTTCTTAGACACCAAAGCAGTTTGGGGTATAGATTCCTTTCATGGAGTGAACCTCAAGTCAAATCAGATGTTGGTTACTCCTACAAGCTTTGTGCCAGCATTACACTAGCATAACTTACAGAGGACACCATTGTGGATGGAAGGATTTGTAGCTGGATTGGTGTTTCCCTTTCTCCTTTGGTAGCATGCAGAGTACCTTCCTGTACCAAAAACACTAGCCACTGGGATGAAGGTTCTAGGCAGGCACCAGCTCAACTTGACCACATTCAATGAATTATGCAACTGTTATTTTTTAGCAATAGGGCCTCACCATCAGTTTGTGGAGAGCAACCTATAGCTATTGCAACAGCCTGGGTGCTCATGAAACCCCTTTGGCTGACAACTTGATTAGATATAACCTTTAACTAGTACAAGAGCCTTATTGGTGATGAGAGATGCCCAATTGGGGTACTGTCTCCCCTGTTATTTATCAGCGAATCAATCCCACACCAGTTATGTTTTAAGGGGTTATTTATTTTGGGGGGTAAAACTTACATACACCATAAACCATCAGGAAGGGAGCCTAGTTGCTGGAGCAGGAGCCGGGAGCAGGAGCAGGAAGCAGGAGCCTGGAGCAGGAGCCGGGAGCAAGCACCGGAACCAAGAGCCAGAACCAAGAGAGCCTGATCCGGATCTGTTTCTCTTTTTAAAAGAGAAATATACCACGCCCCAGTGGGCTAGTATTTTAGCAGCTATTGGCTGACGGAGCGGAAGTCGCTCCCCGCTGCACTGTGGGCTCGTATTTTAGCGACTATTGGTTGAGGCAGCGGAAGTTACTCCCACAACACCTCCCCCTTTTGTTTAAGTAAGAGAGTTATAAGCCTACTACGAAATAAATACAATTTGTGTGTTGTTATTTCTGGGACTAAGCTAGCCGTGCGGGAGCCGGGTGAGGCAAAAAGCAGGCCTGCCCACAGCTCCTCACTACAGTTATTTGGCAATTTCATTTAGTTAGCCTTCATATGTGTGTATAATTTAGGAAGTTTCTACTGTATTAGGTTTCCATATGACCCCTCAAATGGCCCTGAATTTTAGTTCTCTCCCCCTGAATTCCCCCCCTCGACCTCCTCCTCCCTCCCCATCTTTATCTGTTCTTCCCTTCCCAGTCCCCACTGGCCTTGTCCACGGAAAACCATCTGTTCTATTTCCTCTTCCTAGAGAGATCTGTCCCTCCCCACCCTAGTCCCTTACACTATATCTATCCTCTGTGTTTTCTGGATTGTATCTTGCTTATCAATCAATGCTTTAATAGTTAACATACACATATAAGTGAATATATTCCATATTTGTCTTTCTGGGTCTGGGTTATCTCATTCAGGATGGTCTTTTTCTATTCCATCCATTTATCTGTGACTTCCATGATTTCATTTGTTTGTCTGTGTAGGCATGGTTGTTCTGGAACTTACTCAGTAGACCAGGCTGGTCTTGAACTCAGAGATCTGCCTGAGAGCAGGGATTAAGGCATGCACCACTGCCTGGTTTCATGATTTCATTATTTTAAGGACGGAGTAATATTCTGTTGTGTTATGTACTATATTTTCTTTATTAGTTCATTCATTGACAGACATGTAGGTAGTGTCTAAACTTTGGATATTATGAATAGAGCAGCTGTAGGGCCCTGTCTTCCCTGTTCCTCGAGGCCAAAGCACAGGATGCAAGAATTGTTTACTCTAACCAGTTTAGCTTCCCCTGCTCATTCTGCTAGCCGGAGGGAATTAGTTCAAAGCCTTGTTTCTGTCATTGCTATGATAATTTCACCTGCTAAGGTCCTCACAGGCGCCCTAAATCTCCTCCCATCTGTCTGTCAGGGTTCCCAGCTCGATACCCCCTACATGGAGGCTCCACTGCTGGCGTCCTGTGGCCAACACCCCTCTTCTCACTCCCATGTGGGAGGGGGCTCTTGTCCTCTTGCCTCCAAGTATATAAGCCTATGTGTGCTGAATAAAGATTGACATTTACCCTTTGGGCAAATGATCTGGTCTCTCTGTGTGTCGTGTGTCTGTTTTCAACTCCTAGGATATTGATCCAGACTCATGGTTCGGTATGGGAAGTGCGCCCTGTACCAGGAGAGTGAGGTTTCACAGATAAGCGCGGGACAAGCAGCAATGAACATGGTTGAACAAACGTCTTTGTAGTAGGATAAGGCATTCTTTGGGTATATGTCCAAGAGTGGTATAAACTGGATCTTGAGGAAGAGCAATTCTCATCTTCTTGAGGAATCACTACATTGATTTCCATAATGGCTGTAAGAGTTTGCCTTCCCACCAGTGTGACTGTTACTCCACACCCTCCCCAACATGAGCTGTCATTTGTTTTACTGATCTTGACCATTGTGACTGGTATAAGATGAAATCTCAAAGTAATTTTGGTTTATGTTTTTTTTTAATGACAAAAGATGTCAAACATTTCTTTAAGTACTTCTTAGCCGTTTGAATTTTGTCTTCTGAGAATTCTTTGTTTAGATTAGTACCCCATTTTTAATTGGGTTGTTTGTTTTCTTAATATCCAGTTTTTTCAGTTATATATATATATACACATATATATAAACTCAAGTATATATTTATACAAATATATATTTATAATATATTTAATATAATATAAAACATATACTAGTATATATTTTTATTTATATATTATATTTAAATATATTATAAAATATATACTGTTATATTTAAATATATTATAAATTTTCATAATATATAAGTACTTATAATATATTTAAATATGATATTACATATTTTTTTTTAAGACAGGGTTTTTCTGCAGCTTTGGAGCCTGTCCTGGAAGTTGCTCTGTAGATCAGGCTTGTCTTGAACTCACAGAAATATGCTTGTCTCTGCCTCTCGAGTTCTGGAATTAAAGTCCACCACTGCCTAGCTGAGTTTTTTATATAATTTGGATATTAGCCCTCTATCAGAAATGTAGTTTGGTAAAAAAAAGGAAAAAAAATCTTTCCCATTTTGTAGGCTGCCACTTTGTCCAAATGATAGTGTCCCTTGCATGCAGAAACTTTTCAGTTTTATGAGGTACCATTTGTTAGCTGTTGATCTTAGTGCCTGTGCTAACATTGTTCTGTTCAGAAAGTCTTTTCCTGTGCCAATGAGTTCAAGGGTACTCCTCACTTTCTTTTCTGTCAGATTCAGTGTATCGGGTCTTTGATTGGAGTTGGGTTTGTGTAGGGTGATAAGCATAGATCTATTAGGGTTTTCTACATACAGTCATCCAATTTGACCAGCACCATTTGTTGAAGATGCTGTCTTTTTCCCAGTGTATTTTTCTGCCTTCTTTTTTAAAAGTCAGGTGTCCGTATGTGTGTGGATTTATGTTTCAGTCTTCAGTTCAACTCTACTGATCAATATTTCTGTTTTGTGCCAATACCATGCTATTTTTATTACTATAGCTCTATAGCAAAATTTGAGATTGGGGATGGCGATACCTCTAGCAGTTGTTTGATTGTTCAGGAATTTTAGCTCTTCTGGATTTTTTGTGTTTCCATATGAAGCTGAAAATTGTCCTTTCAATACATGTGAAGAATTATGTTGAGACTTTGATGGGGATTGTATTGAATATGTAGGTTGCTTTTGGTAGACTAGCCATTTTTACTACCTTACAAACCCATGCACATGGGAGATCTTTCCATTTTCTGATATCTTCTTCAATTTTTTTCTTTGTCTTAAAGTTTTAATCATGCAAGCCTTTCACTTGCCCCAAGGTATTTATATTTTTGAGACTATTGAGAAAGGTATTATTTCCCTGATTTCTTCCTCTGTCCATTTGTCATTTATATATAGGAAGGCTAGTAATTTTTTTGAGTTTCATATCTAGCTACTTTACAGAAATTGTTTATCATTTGTAGGAGTTCCCTGTGAAATTTTTAGGGTCAATTATGTCTACGATCATAACATCTGAAAATAATACTTTGAGTTCTTCCTTTCCAGTTTGTATCCTTTTGATCTCCTTTAGTTGTCTTATTGCTTTAGCTAAGACTTCAAATACTATATTGAATAAGTATGAAGAGAGTGGACAACCTTGTCTTGTTGCTGATTTTGGTGAAATTTCTTTGCACTTCTCTCCATTTAAGTTGATGTTGGATATGGGCTTGCTATTACCTGCCTTTATTGTGTTGAGGTATGTCCCGTGTATCCCTAATCTCTCCAGGACTTGTATCACAAAGAAGGGTTGGACTTTGTTAAAGGCCTTTTCTATATCTAATGTGATGATCATGTGGTTTTTGTCTTTCAGTCTGTTATATGGTGGATTATATTTATCAATTTATATATGTTGATCCATTTCTACATCTCAGGGATGATGCCTACTTGATCATGGTTCATGATCTTTCTGATGTGTTCTTGGATTTGGTTTTAAGTATTTTGTTGAGTTTTTTGCATCTATGTTCACAAGGAGAATTGGTCTGTAATTCTCTTTTTATTGGGTCTTAATATGGTTTTGGTATCAGGGTAACTGTGGCCTCGTAAAATAAATTGGGAAATATTCCATTTCCATTTTGTGGAATGATTTGAGGAGTCTTGGTTAACTCTTCTTTAAAAGGCTGAGAGATTTCTGCACTAAGGCCACCTGGCCCTGAGCTACATTGGTTGGGAGACTAGTAGAGACTGCTTCTGTTTCATTAGAAGTTAGAAGTCTGTTTAAGTTGCTTATCTGATCTAGATTTAACTTTGGTAGGTGGTATACATCAAGAAAAGTATCCATTTCTTTTAGACTTTTTCAGTTTGGTGGATTATTGGCTTTTAAAGTTTATGATTCTCTGGATTTCCTTGGTGTGTTGTGTGCCTTTGTGTCTCCCCTTTCATTTCTAATTTTGTTAATTTGGATATTCTCTCTGTCTTTTACTTAATTTGGCTAAGAGTTTGTCAATCTTTCTGATTTTCTCAAAGAACTAATGCTTTGTTTCATTGATTCTTTATATTTTTTAAATTCTATTTTATTGATTTTAGCCCTAAGTTTGATTATTTCTTGCTGTCTACTTCTTTGGGATGTGATTTCTTTTTCTTCTCTATCTTTCAGGTGTGCTATTAAGTTACTAGAATGAGATTGCTCCGATCTCTCTATATAGTCACTTAGTGCTATGAGTTTGCCCTTAGAACTGCCTTCATTATGTCCTGTAAGTTTGAATATGCTGTGTTTCCATTTTTATTCAACTCTAGGAAGTTTTAAAATTTTTTTGACCCATTTTTCACTCAGTAGTGAGTTCTTCAGCTTCCATAAGCTTGTAAGCGTTCTGTTGTTTCTGTTGTTGATATGCAGATTTAAAGCGTGGTGGTGAGACAGGATACAAGGAGTTATTTCAGTTTTCTACTATTTCTTGAGACTTGTGTTGTCAATTTTTGAGAAATTTCCATGAGCTGCTGAAAAAAATAGTACCTTATTTCGTGTTTGGGTAAAATATTCTGTAAACATCTTTCATGTACGTTTTGTTTATGTCATCAATGCAGTTGGAATTTTCTTTGGGCCTCCAACCAGCTCCCAAATAAAAAGATGGAGATTTATTATTAATTATGAATGCTTGACCTTGACGTAGGCTTGTCCCAGTAGCTCTTATAACTTAATTTAACCTGTTTCTATTCATATACATTTTACCTTAGGACTTTTTACCTTTCTTTCATTCTGTATGTCCTGCTTTCTTGCTTCCTCCTTGTCTGTCTGTCTGGCCCTTCGCTCCTCTCTGGTGTCTCTTTTCTTTCTTCCCCCAGCCTAAATTCCTTGTACTACTTATTCTCCCTGCCTGGAAGTCCTGCCTATACCTCCTTCCTTGTTATTAGTTCTTCAACTTTTTACTAGGCCAATCAAGTGCCTTAGGCAGGCAATGTAAAAGAGAAACACATCTTTACATAATTAAACAAATACAACACACCTTTACATGGTTAAACAAATATTCTGCAATACTTCAGTTAGTTCCAGCATTTCTTAATTTGGTTTATGTCTGGATACCTGTCTATTGCTGAGAATAACGTATTGCAGTCTTCCACAATCAATGTGTAAAAGTTAATCTGTAATTTTAGCTGGATCTTTCTCTCATGAACTTGAGTGCCCTTGTGTTTGGTGTATAGATATAAAGGATCATAATTCCCACTTAGTGAATTTTATTTGATAAGTATGTAATGTCTTTCTCTATCACTTCTGATTAGTTTTGGTTTGAAGTCTATATTTTAGATATTAAAATGGCAAACTTGGCTTGCTTCTTAGGTTCATTCGCTTGGAATATCTTTTTCCATTCTTGATGTTAAGGTAAGTTTCTTGGATGCAGCAGAAGGGTGGATCTTGTTTGCGCATTCATTCTGCTGGTCTGCCTTTTCATTGGGGTATTGAGATGATTGGGATTCAGAGATATCAACGAGCAGTGTTAGTTGATTTCTGTTATTTTTTCCTGTGGTGTGCGCCCACCTTTTGTGATTTGCTGACCAGATTATTTCTTTCTTGTGTCTTCTTGGGTGTGGTTAATGTCTTCAGGTTGAAGTTCCCCATCTAGTGACTTCTGTAGGGCTGAATTTGTAGGTAAGTACTATATAAACTTGGCTTTATCATAGACTGTCGTTGTTTCTCCATCTACTGTGATTGAAAGTCTGGCGGGGTATAATAGCCTGGCTGGTATTTGTAGAGTTTGTACAACATCTGTCCAGGTCCTTCTGGCTTTTAGAATCTCCATTGAGAAGTCAAGTGTTATTCTCATAGGTCTGCCTTCATATTGTAGTTGGTCTTTTTCCTTTGCAGCTTTTAATATCCTTTCTTTGTTCTGCATGCTTAGTGTTTTATTGTGTGACAAGGGGAATTTCTTTTCTGGTCAGTCTATTTAGTGTTCTGTATGCTTCTTTTGCCTATCCTTCTTTAGACAAGGGAAACTTTCTTTTATGATTCTGTTGAAAATATTTTCTGTACCTTTAACCTGGGTTTCTTTTTCTTCCTCTCTTCCCATCATTCTGAGATTTGATCTTTTCACAGTATCCCAGAATACCTGGATGTTTTATGCCTGGATATTTTTTTTAAAGATTTAACATTTTCTTTGACTGGGGTATCCATTTCTTCTATCTGAAACTCTCCCTTCCATATCTGTATCCTATTTGGTGAGGCTTGCCTCTGAGGTTCCTGTTTAAATTCCTAAAGTTTTTATTACCAGATTTCCCTAAGTTTGAGTCTTCTTTATTGATTCCATTGATTCTACTTCCAGGTCTTGGATTGTTTTATTCATTTCCTTCCACTGTTCGTTTGTGTTTTCATAGAATTCTTCAAGGGATTTATTCATTTCTTCTTTAAGAGTTTCTATAACCTTCATAACGGTATTTTAAGGTCCTTTTCTTATGCTTCAGCTATTGTGTATTTCCAGGGCTACTGTAGTGGGTTGGAGGGCTCTGGTGGGAACATATTGCTTTGGCTGTTATTGATTGTGCTTTTATGCTGGTGTCTAAGCATCTGGGTTTGGGGTGATTGTGATTTTAGGTGCTGATATTTGATCTTGTCTTTGTTGGGAGGGTGCTTTGTTCCTTGGTTTCTGCTCCTCTCTCTGGTTCTTAGGAGAGTGCCACCAGGCAGTGGTGGTGCATGCTTTTAATTCTAGCACTCAGGAGGCAGAGACAGACAGATCTCTGTGAGTTCAAGGTCAGCCTGGTGTACAGAGCTAGTTCCATGGCAGCTAGGGCTACACAGGGAAACCCTGTCTTGAAAAACAAAAACAAAATAAAGAAAAAAACAACCAACCAACCAAGCAAACAAACAAAAACCAAACCAAAACAAAACAAAAACCTAAATGCCAGATACTGGTGGCTCATGCCTTTAGCCCAGCACTTGGGAGACAGAGGCAGGCGGGAGACAGAGGCAGGCAGAGCTCAGTGATTTTGAGGCCAGCCTGGTCTACCAAGCAAGTTCCAGGACAGCCAGGACTGTTACACAGAGAAACCCTATCTCCAAAAAAAAAAAAAAAAAAAAAAAAAAAAAAAAAAAAAAAAGGAAAGAGAAGAATGCATTGGCTGTGTATTACCTAATAGAGAACGCTTTTGGGATCCTGATAGGTGTGGCCACCGGGGTTTCCCAGTACAATATGTTTCTAGTTATATAGAGAACTGATATTTATGAATAAAGACGGGTTAGAAGGGAGAGCTGAGGAGGTCCATGGGAGGAGGGAAAGAGGGTGTTTCATCAGGATCTGCTTATTTCCCTGGGAATGGGGGCGGAGAGCGAGGAGAGGCCACAGCAGATAGTCTACTATAGAGCTGGGGTGAGACTAGGGAGCTGGATTTGGGGGAAAGGAGGGAGAGTGAGGATCTGAAGCTTGCCTGCCTGCTTCCCTGGCCTGCTTGCTTCTCTGACAGGTTTGACCAGCGGGTTGCCAGGGAATGTCTGCTGGAGTCAGGGCTGCAACCACAGGATGAGTGGGGAGGAAGGTTGGAGGAGGAGATCTGCTTGATTTATTGGAGGTGGGGACAGAGAGGAAGGGGAGGTCCCAGAAGGTGCTGCTACAGAGCTGGGGTGAGCCTGGAGGACCACATTTGGAGGAGGAAGAGAGATGAAAATCTGCAGTTAGCCTGCCTGCTTCCCTGCCCTGCTCCCACCGCAGTATGACTGGCAAATTTTAAAGATGAAATCAGTATTCTCATATAGAATAGCCCATGTTCTGGACATGTTGGGTTCTCTTTAAAGTGTTCTTGAACTAGTAACCTATGTTTAGAATTTAAGCAATTTTATTTAAAATTACAAATGCCTGACCTCTCCTGAAGACAGGCCTGTAGTCCTAGCAGGTTAGAGTTGACTGCACAGCACATGAAGCACTTACAGACTGGGGGACAGCCATGCTGCAGCCTAGTGCCAGGTGTGGCTTCCAGTTTCTCTAAATTAATCTCAGAACTCCTCTCCGTCTGTATGTGCCCAAGGGCAACTAGGTCACGATGTTTCCCTATGGTTTCTCCACAACCCAAAACTATATATTTGAAGTTTATTATAAAGAGCTGACTTGTGAGATGTGGGGGTTGGCAAGGCAACCCACAGGGCAGATTGCCATGTGGAAACTCAGGCAGGATTTTGTTATCAGTCTTTCAAAATCCTTTCAGCTTTGGTCCTGAAAAATTCCTCGGCTGATTGCCGAGAACTAAGCATGCCATAATGAGATAGCTCTCTTGCTGGTTATGATGTTCACTGCATCTACAAAACAGCTTCAGACCAACAGTTTGTCTGGGACTTGAGCAGCCACAGAGAGCTTATTCTAAAGGCTCTGACCATCAGATCATCTCCCCTCCTAAACGTCAGCTACGTCACCCAACAGAACCTAGTCACAGGGTGAAGCTGCTCAGTCACAGTCCTGTATACTACCGTGCAGGACGTGGGCATGGATGGTGGTCCAAGCTTCTGCCTATGACATGCTGCTCCAAATAATTTCAGGAGCTCCTCCCCTCTGCACTTGGGAAAAGGAGAGAACCACAGTGAGATGATGAACACCGACTTATGGACAGGGCTGGTTTCTCAGTGAGAAAAGCAGGGTGGCCAGGGCTAACCCACATCGTTCCCTCTTGCTAGAATCGTTCAACAGAGCCCTGATAAGTAACACGGGCTCATACGGTGAAAGGGGATCTCCCTTTTTTCCTCTCCTCAAACCCCACCTAGAGAGTAAGAGTTTACTCATCTTTTCCCACTCTGAACCTTACCGGTAGGTAGTTTCTTGTAAAATGAGCCTCACTTGCAGCCAGCTGAGTGGGCACAAAGGACTGTGAAAGCAAAACCCGAGCTGAAAGGCTGAGATGCCCCGCCTCTCTTGACATTGCATTCTGAAGTGATGCAGACGAGAAAGGTGAAGAGAAATTCCAGGGGGGTGGGGGGAGGGGCACAGCAATGCACGGGGCTCTCAGCGATGGCTCAAGGTTCTCACTTGATTTCTTCATAGTGTCTCTGAGGACTGCTGCCTGGTGTGAGACGCACAGCTGCAGGAGATGCACAACCTTAAAGAGTGGGTGACAAACAAAATGCCACACCACAGAAGAGGTCATGGGGCCAGGAAGAAGCAACCATTTTCTCCTTTCTGTGTTCTTTCCAGATCGTTTACCAAGAGGAGCCATGCATTCTTCTGCCGCACAAGACAGCGGCAGAAATATACTTCCTATCCAGTTCATTTTATGTGCGCACCTCTGTCTCCCCTGGAATACTATGCCCCACCCCAAACCTTTACATCAATGTTTAAAGACAGAGGTATCCTTCAATCCTTCGATTTGTCATTTCTATTACTAGAAAACATGAAAACACACCAAGTGGAATTCATTCATAATCCCATGCAACAGAGAGGAATCTAAATAATAAAAACTTGTTTTTTGTGTATTCTCATACACCCACTTCAGCCTGCTTTACTATGCACTGTGTGGAACCACGCACTCCGAGATCTCCTAACTCTTGGAAGTCCCCTCGGGAGAACTTTTCCTCAGTGAGGAGCCACGAGTAACACCGCACTCGAAGCAACGTGATTAGAAGAGTTTACGAGGAACTGAAATATTCCTGTGAATTTCAGTGTGTAACTTAAGCATCTATTCCCACAAAGAAACCCAAACAGAAACCTTGCTCAATACCTCTGGCAACCCGCGAGCTAGTCATAAGACATTCTGCCAAGTGTTCAGAGAGGCTAAGGACAAGATGACCACCTCAAGAGAGCTTTAGGGTGTGGCTGCTATCTTCAGCCCCAACCTTCTGAGGTGTTTTCTAGATTCTTTATGTCTGGGATTTATTATATTTATGAAATGACAGGAGTGGGGTGGGGGCATGCTGCAGCCTAAGTAGACAGGCAGACCTGGTGGCGTGAGGAAGAGCATGGGAAGCACAGCCGTGCAAAGGACAAAGGCTGGGCAGACTCACTGCTCGCACTTAGTCACGCAGCAGCTCCCACTCCAGAAGGCTCCAATGGGAGCGTAGGAAGGGTGCTGTGATGTTTTCTGTCTGCTAGAGACCATGGGACCAGTTTTTCTCCATCCGTCAGTGAAAGGCGCTTTCATCCCCAACTTTCCTTCCAGGGAAGGTGTAAATAGGAACTCGTGCATGCAACATGTATTCTGTTCCCAGAGCCTCTCCTTGGGTGTTACCCTGGAGATGTCTCAAAGGTGAGCTCTTTACATCAACACCTCCTAGAAATCAAATAGCTCCTGTTCTTCATTTTCACCATCCAACACTTCCTTCCTTACTACACTCTGTCTTCTCCCTGCTGACTAATCAAGGAGGCCTCAGGTCCCCTCTCAACTCTTTCTGTCTCATCTCTCACTGTTCTAGTTTAGCCTCTGCCTCATTTGTCTGTGCTTTACTCCCCACTCTTCTCCTCCACTCAGATGCCGCGTTCTTGCTGTAATTATCAGCACATATTAACTGGACAGATGGATGGCTTTCCTTGTGGCATTTCCATACTTGCATACACTGGACTTTGATCATATCCCTAACAGTTCATCTTTGATAAAGAAACTAAGTGAGGGGAGATTCTCTTCTTTGGTTTAACATTGGTCTTGTTCTGTTTCTGTTTCTTTTCCCTTGTGGCAGCTAATGTCCAAGAGATAATTCTCTCTGAAAGATGAAAGCGCCCATTCACTGTGTGTCTTCTGTGTGTTTATGATATTGAGCCAGAGACTAAGTGGAGGTCTACTCAGCTTCCAGCAATGATATTTGACTGGAAAATCAATTTTGTGGGAAGTTGTCTTGTGTGCTATAGACTATTTAAGATCACTTTTGCCTCTACCGACTAGATCAGAGGAACAGTTACTTCCCCAAGTTTACACCACCCAATGTTGTCAAATGTCTCCTGCGGACAGTTGAGAACTGTTAGACAAGGGAATAGAAAAAGAAAAAGAGGAAAGATCTCCCTTCTTTAGAAGCTCAAAATCTTCTGAAGACATAGACTGTTAGGTAAGAAGCATCCTTATAAATCATCTTTACTTCTTTCCCCATAGTTTTATTAGATAAAGAATGATGTGCCAAGGCTTTCTATGACTTGTGTAGTCAGTTAGACAAGTTGTAGCAAATTCAAACCCAGATTATGTTTGTGCAGAGCACAGATATTGTGGGAAGCTAAAGAAAGGAGGGATTAATGGTAGCAGCGTTGTATAAAAGATCGTTGGGGCCGAGTACTTAGAGGGCAGATAGGCAAGGAGAAGAGGAAGTTAGTGCCAGGCACGGTCATGCGTGACAGCAACATGGGAGGCTTGAAGAGTGGAGAAGAAACACGAGAGAATGAGACAGACACTAACCAAGAATGGCAAGAGATGAGGCAGAAGGACTTGAGAAGATGCCATTTTTGGGGACCCGATCTACTTGCTTTAGACTTAGATCTGATTGAGAACTTCCCCAAATATGACTTCTGATATTCTCTTGAGGAAGGCAAACAACGACGAAACACTAAGTGAAAATTCAAGAGACCTGGGCTCCAGACCCAGCAGTCACTCGCAGCCGCGCGCCTTGGACAAGCCCCTTTATTTCCCTTGATCTCAGTTCCTACAACTGTGAAATGAGGGGTAGAACTGGATGACCCCACGGTCCTTTCCAGCTCTCATATTGCATGATTCAGTGAACACTCACCCCCTAAAATCCCCCCACACCTGCCATCACTAGCGATTCTGGGCAGGGAACTGTCTGCTGTGTTCTCTGAGGCAACAGGAGGTTTTTGAAGTTGCTTATGACTTTGGGGCCAGCCACACATCATCAAATCCAAGTGTGAAGACCACAAGGCAATGTGCTGAGGCCCCAAGCGTTATAGAATGAAGCTTGCCACTTCCGGCCCTGTCTTATACAAACACATGATTACAGAGTTTATTGGGTTTTAGGGCAAAATGGTCACTAGTTGAAGGACAAGTGAAGAGAAAACACTTCATCTAATGTGGCACTGGTGTACTATTGAGTAAATTCCAGCAAATCCAGCAAGTGTAGGTTGGTGTGCCTACTTAACTAATCTGCCATCTGGGAGACTGGTGAGGCACAACTCTGGGGTGTCTGAGGGCCTTTCCAGAAAGGGCTAACTGATGGGGGGAAATTAGTATCGTTATTACCGTGGCAACAAATGCCAACACCCATGGGCCAAGGGCCTAGATGGAATAAAGGGAGAGAAAGAAGAAAGCCAGCTGAGCGCTGACACTCTCCCTTCGTCCACCTTAGGAATGCCACATCCTACTTGTCACGACGGCCTGGATCCCCTGAAACTGGAGCCAAAATAAGTCCTTCTTCCTTGAAATTATTCTGCCAGGCATCTTGTCAGAGCAGTCAGAAGGCTTGCTAATACAGACGAGAGCAGAGAAAGAGAAAGAAAGAAAGCAGTTAGACGCCGTCCAATAACGGATCGCATAGGCAACATTAGAGCGTGACTGAAGCAGCTTCCTAGAGCTCTCCTAACAAAGGGTCGTGAATTGGGTGACTTAAAACAGCAAATATGTGTTCTTCCACCGTCCTGAAAGTCAGAAGTTTAAAAGTGAGGTATGAGAGGGTCCTCTGTCTCAGGATGCTCTCAGAAGAATCCTTTCCATGCTGGTGCTCCTTGGGCATGGCTGCCAAATGCCAGAATCTTCCTCTGTCTTCAGGTGGACTTCTCCTGGATTACTGTGCCCTCACCCCTCTATCTTGGATAAGGACAGAACCATTGGATTTAGAGACAGTCTTCATATCGCACAGCCTCATCTTTCTTAACTGGAGTATATTTGCAGAGGCAGTATCTACATAGAAAGGTGCCGTTCCCACACCACGGCTCACCGCCACTCTCAAGTAGAAAAGTGTTTCCCACTCTGTCGTCTCTGCAGTCCTAGGCCACATTCCCACTGCCTAATGCTCAGCACCCAAGACAGATCTTCAACCCCGGTGCTCTCCTCTCCTCTTAGGCCCAGCTCCACCTCACTGTCCTTTCTGATGCCTTAGATCTACAAAGAAGTCCCTTTAGGTTTTCCTTCTGCTTGCAGTGTTGCCAGTTGAGTGGATGGATGGATGGATGGATGGATGGATGGATGGATGGATGGATGAATATGAATGACAAATTCTTTATCACTTTCCTAAGCAACTTTGGGATCTTTATCATCAAGTGTTCGGCTCATCCTAGTCTTCACATTCTCGCTCTCCCTGGGTGTGTGGTTACTCAGCACGCACGACAGCTTCCCCGTGTAGTTTTCACGTTGCACGTAGCCCTTCATTTCCCACTTTAGTCTTGGCTCGCAGCCTAGGCATTCATTGCAGTGATTTTCTAGGTGGACTTTGCCAGCATTTCTTTTGATTAGTCATAGCACTGAGTTGAGTTTTGATCTCATATCAAGCACTGTCTAGGTGCTTAGGAGACAATGACAGGTAAAACAGATAAAATCTCTGCACTAAAATTTTCTCTTGGCTTGCATACTCAACTTATCCGCTCCTGGCATTAATTTGAAGTTCCTCTTTTGCACAAGGCGCCACACCCTCGAGAACCTCCTACGGACTCTTGCTTTCTGGAGAACAGTTTGATGTTTTTCACTTATTCTTTCCATTCCAACAACTTCGTCTCCTCTTACCCAGATCTTCTCTCAATGCACTTAGTTGTGGCTCCTGATAAAGGCACCGTGAGATCTGCCTGGCATCCTGCCTGAGCTATTCCTCTTGACTTTTACTTACATCATCTCTCGCTCCCTTGTTACTGAAGTATAATGACTGACAATGAGGTGTATATTTATGGCATATAACACAACCTTTTGACAAAGGAGCACACTGACAAAAAGTACTGCAAACAACTAGCCAATTACACATGGATCACCTCACCTCAAACTGCCACCGTTTTCTTTTATGGTGAGACCATTTCAGCTCTGTTCTCCACACATTTCCAGTCCATTTTACAGTATTGCTAAGTGTATTCACCATACTGAACGTTAGATTTCTAGACCTGTTCAACTTATAAGCCCAAAACTCTATTCTTGAACCAAAATCCCCATTGCCTCCAGATCCCTGCAACCAATATTCTGCTCTCAGTTTCCATCCATACAATCCCAACATTTAAGAGAGGCTTATTGAGTATTTGCCTGTTAGGTTTTCTTCATGTACCATAATTCCTCTGGGTTCATTTATGTTGCCACAAATGCTGAGGCTTTTTTTAAGGTTGGCTGATATTTGAGTGTGCCTATATCCATACATGCATATGTGTGCATGTGTGTTCTTGATTCAGTTTCTTCTCTGTATCTTGTCTGTGGTGAGTAATGCTGCAGTGTGCTTGGGGGCACAGATGTTTCTTTGAGATACTGACAGCATTTCATATATATCGAGAATGGGGTTGCTGCACCACCTGGCTGTTCTATCTGGGGTTCTGAAGGGACCTTTCTTACAGTTTTCCATGTTTGTACCAACTTATATCCCATCAACACTCTACATGGGTTCCTTGTCCTCTAACTGATCAACAATATTTATTTTTGAAGATTACCAACCTAGAAAGTATTAAATAAATTCTCATGTGGCTTTGTGTTCTGTTGATGAGAGTTATCAGTTTTCCTTATAGTCAGTCATTAGCTATGTGTCTTTGTTGGAAAGCTGTCTGTTCAGATCCTTTGTCCACTTTTAATCTGCATTTCCGTGATAAGTTGTATGAGTTCCTTCTTTATTTTGGATATTAGACTGTCTATATTTAGTTTACAAGTGTTTTCTCCTCTCCCCTCCCTCTCCTCTGCCACTGCACCTTTTCCTTCTGTCATGTCTTTTGCTGTATAACTTCTTGGTGTGGGATAGCCCTGTTTAGGAATTCTGACTTCTTGGTGTGGGATAGCCCTGTTTAGGAATTCTGACTTCTTGGTGTGGGATAGCCCTGCTTGAGAATTCTGACTTCTTGGTGTGGGATAGCCCTGTTTAGGAATTCTGACTTCTTGGTGTGGGATAGCCCTGTTTAGGAATTCTGACTTCTTGGTGTGGGATAGCCCTGTTTAGGAATTCTGACTTCTTGATGTGGGATAGTCCTGCTTGGGAGTTCTGACTTCTTAGTGTGGGATAGCCCTGCTTGGGAATTCTGACTTCTCAGTGTGGGATATCTCTGCTTGGGAATTCTGACTTTTTGGTGTGGGATAGCCCTAATTGAGAATTCTACTTCCCTGCTCTCAAGCTCTACTGCAGAGCTATAGTAATAGAAACCACATGCTATCAGCATAAAAACAGACACACAATCGAATCAAAGACCCTGACACTAATCCATACATCTATGGACACCTGATTTTTTTTGGGGGGGGGAAGCCAATCTACCTCAATACCCAGCTATACAACTCTTAGCCATATACCCAAAGGATGCTCAATCATACCACAAGGACACTTGCGTAACTACGTTCATCACAGCATTAGTTGCAATAGCAGGAACCTGGAAACAACCTAGATGTCCCTCAACTGAAGAATGGATAAAGAAAATGTGGCACATTTACAGAGTAGAGTATTACTTGGCTATGAAAAACAAGACACCAGAAAATATGACAGCAAATTGATGGAACTAGAAAAAAAAAACAAAACATCCTGAGTGAGGTAACCCAGACTGCGAAAGACAAACACAGTGTGTGCGCACTCATAAATGGGTATTAGCTGTAAAATAAAGGAAAGCTAGGCTACAATCCACAGACCCAGAGAGGCTGGGTAATAAGAAGGGTTCATGGAGGGACGCCCAGATCTCCCTGGGAAGGGGAAACGGGAGAGATTTCATGAGTGGACTGAGGGTGGGTGGAGATGGGAACGCGGGTGATCAGGTTGGCAGGCTGGAGGACAACAGAGGGGAGGGTCCTGAAAGAGACCACATTTCAGGGTCAGGTAAAAACCTGGGGCAAGGGAATCTCCCAGAAATCTACAAGGATGACCCTAGCTAAGACTCCTAGCAATAGCAGATAGGTAGCCCAACCTGGCCATCTCCCGTGACCAGACTGGTGCCTATCCCAATTGCCATTGGAGAGGCTTCATCCAGCAAGTGATGGAAACAGATACAGAGACCCACAGTCAAACATCAGGTGGAGTTCGGGGAAACCTGCAGAAGAGGGGCAGAAGGGATTGGAGGCGCCAGAGAGGCCAAGGACATCATAACAAAACTCACAGAATGAACTAACCTGGGCTCATGGGGGCTCACAGAAACTGAACTGACAACCAGGGAGCCCGCATGGGACTGACCTAGGCTCTCTGCATATATGTTACAGCTGTGTAGCTTGATCTTCTTGTGGGACTCCTAACAGTGGGAAGTGGGAACAGTGACTGTCTCTGACTCTTTTACTGGCTTTCAGGACCCTATTCCTCACACTGGGTCTCCTTGGCCAGCCTTAATACATGGGGAGGAGGATACTGCAACTCGATATGCTGTGTTTTGCTGGTACTCATGGGAGACCTTTGCTTTCCTGAACAGAAAAGACGGGGCGGGGGTTGGATTGGGGGCTGGAAACTGTGACTGGGATGTAAAAATAGAAAAATATATAAATATATAAATAAATAAACCCTTGATTTTGTTCCTGCTGGGTTTTCCCCTCTCTTCTATTTATTTCTGCTCTGGCTTTTGTTACCACCTTCCTTCTGCTAACTACGGGCAGGTCTTTGTTCCTCATTTTCTGAGGAGTGAAGTAGTCTATTATGTGGGTGTTCATTGTTATAAACGTCTTTCTTAGGCCTGCTCCTACACCTGGTTCAGGTACATTGTGAATCCATTTTATTTCCTCTGAAGCTCTTATTTCCTTTTGAATTCTTCTTTGACCCATTGGCTATCCAGGACTGTGCTGCTTAGTCTGCACAACACATTTCAATCATCTTGGATTGTTAAGACTTGCTTTATGGCCTAGCATACCTGTTCTGGAGAAGGATCTGAGTGTGCTTGATGAGAATCTGCAATCTGTCTTTGGCTGCATGGACCCTTTGTCCATAGCATTGTTTATATACTCTACTGTCTTTACTGATTTTCTATCTGGGTGATCTATTGTTGGGAATGAAACATTACAGCCCCATTTTTACATTGCTATTTATCTCTCTTTTCAGTCCTGAAGTCATTTGTCTTCTGTGCCTAGTGCATTGGGTACATAACATGTTGTTATTGCCTTATCTTCTTGATGAATTGATTTTTATAGTCTATTATGAATTTTCTCTTGGGAAAATTTTGGGCTTGAAGTTTAATTTGTCTGATATAAATATGAACACCGCTGTCAGCTTTTGGTTATTATGTGGTTAATTTGTATCCCCTTTCTTTCAGTCTGTCTGTGCTCTGTGAGCTTAGCATCATGGTGTGCACTAGTACCCCCAAAGGCTGGGAAGCCAAGGGAGGAGGGTCAGGAGTTTGAGGCAAGGCTGAGCTACACAGCAACACCCTGTCAATCAAACAAACGAGGTAAACTGAACTTATTGTAGGTGACATATAGTTATATACTTTTAAAAATTTAAAAGTCCACCCAAAGCCAGGTGTGGTAGTACATACTTAAAATTCCAGTACTTTGGTGGTAGAGGCTGGAGGAACAGGAGCTCAGGTCCAGCATCAGGCTAGATAGTGAGTTCAAAGCCAGTCTGGGCTACGCACAACCCTATGGGGAAAAAAAAAAAAGGAGGAAAGTTTCATTCAACCACATCATGATTTTTAGTGGAACTTTTTAATTCATTTTATTGTAACATAGTTCTTGGGTAAATACTATTGTCATTTCTATTTTGTAATTCCTTTACTGCCGTATTTTTCTTTTCTTGTCTTCCTCTGTGGTTTGATGTCTGTGCCTATGTGGAATATGCGATATTTGATTCTCTTTCTTTTGAACGCCTGTTAAAAGACATTTTTGTTGTTTTGTTTGTTTGTTTGTTTGTTTTTCAAGACAGGGTTTCTCTGTAGTTTTGGAACTAGCTCTTGTAGACCAGGCTGGCCTCGAACTCACAGAGCTCCACCTGCTTCTGCCTCCCGAGTGCTGGGATTAAAGGCGTGTGCCACCACCACCTGGTTAAAAAGACATATTTTTAAATACTTTTATTTTTACATTTGAGTGTCTCTATGTGTACACCCCAGTGTGTGTGTGTGTGTGTGTGTGTGTGTGTGTGTGTTATTATGAATACACATGTGTGTACACTAATGTGCCATGATAAATGCGTAAAGATTAGAGGACAACTTAAGTGCATTCTCTTCATCCACCATGTGGGATCCAGGAATTGAGCTCAGACTGCAAGGCTTGGCAACCAGAACCCTATTGAAAACTAATAATGGAGGATAAGGTCCATCTCCTGTAACCAGGCAAGGCTCGTAGCAGTGGAACCAGGACATCAACCCAGTCACAAAACCTTTGTTGGGACTATAATTTGTCCTGCCTGCAAGATGTGCTGGGGTAACGGTGGTAAAGAATTTCTGGGAGTGGCCAACTAATGACTGGTCCAAGCTGAAGCCCATGCCACAAGAGAGCCCACACTTGACGCTTCCTGGATGGCCAGGAGCCAGAGGCTGGGTAGTAATATTTCGTTTGTATTTTAATAAATAAAGCTTGCCTAAAGATCAGAGAGTAAAACAGCCCCACTAGTAAAGACTGCTCTCAGACACAGTCTCATTCTGAGGATTCCTAGAGGCAGGATCGCCATTTCGAACTGAGGTAGAGGTAAGAGCCAGTGGCTGGCTGTTTTGTTTTTCTGACCTTCAGGTTGAACCCCAATTTCTGTCTCTGGATTTTTATTAATTGTGCTACAAGACTGGATAGCCCAGAGACTAGAATAAACCCAACAAGACTAGAAAAAAAAAAAATTCTTACGTCCTAGCACAGCAAGCTTAAACTAAGGAATTCAGTTGGATCCACTAATCCACATAGACATAGTTGCTTGATTTCCATAACAAAGTAAACTTAGATTTAAAGATGGCAGAGTCAGGTTTGACAATGCACACCTTTAATCCCAGCACTTGGGAGGCAGAGATGGAAAAATTACAGCGTTGAGGCTTGCCTATGCTATGCAATGAGACTCTGTATCGACAAAAGCAATAAATAAATAAATCTTGTAATTACTTCAATAGAAATAAAAATGGAAACATCCACCATCCTGGTATCAAGTACGTGTGTCAATCTCCACTGTTTCCAGACCATCCAAGCACTCACATCCAAATCGCTCACAGCAGAATCACGATGCAGGATAAACCACGTCCAAGTCAAAGTCTGGGCACCAACTCCGTTCTTATCATTGTCGAATTCACAACACAGAATAACTCCAGTACCCTAGTAATTATTGTGTCCTTCCTGATTTCTTGCTCTCCTTGGTGGTGTCAAAAACTCACATCAGGTATGGATTTGAGGGATTCAAGGCACAGCTGCCGCCTGCCAACGTTCCTCATGTCTGATTAACTGAGACTCACATAAGGAGCTTTGGGTTTCCTTGTCCTTGGCAACAGGCCTTTCAGAGGAAGTAAGAACAAGGACACACACAAAGACTGGAGGAGAACAGAGGCAGAGAGGATCTGTCAGTGAAGTATCCAGGGAACAGGAGACCTGTGGATAGGAGAACAATGGGGACTGGAGGGGCGGTGAGAGGGCTCTCCACCTCTGTCTGTGCTGTCTTTGTGTGTGCAAACAACATTTACAGATTCTGGCTGACGATTCTAATTGCCTGCTAATTGTGAATAAAGTCTGAACTGATGCAGACAAAAGTCTTTGGAATAAACATAGTTGGAGAGAAAAACAATACCCATACAAAATAACTATCACATGCCATACCAGGATGTGATGGAGAAACCAAATGGGTACAAAGATGGCACATGCCACAGATGCTCATGGAAGATGTCAGGACTGGAGGCAGAGGGAAAGCTGTCCTCTTGTCCCCCTGTCTCATGGAAAGTAGACGATAGCCACTCCACCCAACTCTCTTGCCCTTTCTCTCTCTTTTCAGGAGACTGAACTTCATGTTAGGGTCTCACTAAGGTAGCTCAAACTGACCTTGAACTCATGATCTCCTGCCTCAGTCTTCCCAGGACCCAGCATAGATTCCCCCTTCTTAGATAATTTGTTCCAGGTAAAGCAAGTGCAGGAATAATCCCAAAGCAAGATTAAAGTTAGTGTCTCCTATGACAAAATGAAGCACTGATAGATTTGATGAGCAAGTCAGCTGAGGTTTTAAAACCTGCCCTGGGGTGATGAAGGGAGGAAGCCGTGGAAGTAAACACATGGGGAGTGAAGCGTAGCTAGCATGCGAGAGATGGAGTAGATAATGATTACATGGACTAAGGAATTAGATGACGACTCTTGGAAAAAGAGATGTATTCCAGAAAGACAGTAAAAATCTGCATGTGATTAGTCAGTAATGTAAGCTAAACATAAGTATGCACAATTTTAGGTGTCAGTTTTTAAGAGCTAAATGTGAATTACAGAGTCCTTTAAACACGTATTATATAATGTGAGATTACATGTTCATGTCCTATAACCAAGTGTGAAGAAAACACTGAGTACCAGAGCCAATACTTCCCTGGAAAGATGGAAGAGCCCTATTGGAGACTAGATGCTCAGCCAAGAAGACTGCATCAAATTCTGATCTATGTTTTGTTGTTACTGTTTTGTGTCTTACTTTTTTGTTGCTATGATGTAACACTATGATCAAGGCAAGGCACCTTTTAGGAGAAAGGAGTCTACCTGGGCTTGCAGTTTCAGAGGGTGAGTCCATGAGTATCGTGGCAGGGTAGGTGTGGTGCTGGAGCAGTCGCTGAGAACTTACATCCTGATCCACAAGTTGGAGGCAGACAGAGAGAGAGAGACACAGACACACACACACACACACACACACACACACACACACAGAGAGAGAGAGAGAGAGAGAGAGAGAGAGAGAGAGAGAGAGAGAGAACATGTTAACTGGGAATGGCATGGGCTTTTGAAACCTCAAAGCTCACCTCCAGTGACACGCCTCCTCCAGGGAAGCAAGGATTCAAACACATGAGCCTATGGGGGCCATTCTCATTCAAACTACCACATTTTGTTTTGTTTTTGAGACAGGTTTCATGTAGCCCAAGCTGGCTTCCAACTTGCCATGTAGCCAGGAATATCCTTGAACATTTTCCTGTCTCCACTTCCTGAGTGCCGGGATTACAGGCATGTACCACAACACCTGGTTTCATGTGGTATTTGGTGTGGAACACAGAGTTTCCTGCATGCTAGGCCAGGCTCCACCAACTGAGCTGAATTCCTAGGCCTAGTCTACAGTTAACAGGTGAGACCCTTATACTTTGAATGGCGATATTTAAACTGTGCACTTAAAATGGGGGCATTAAACTGTGTGCTTGGAATGGGGGCATTAAATTGGTGTACTTGAAAATTTCAATTTCCTGGGTTCTCCTAAAGTTGGAGAGCAAGGCATTGCTTATTCCTTCCTGGTAAAGATCAACACTCAGTCACTCCTTACTAAAGAGAGGTGGGAGAGGAGCAGAGGCCGTGTTAGGCAGCCTCAAAAACAGCCCCAGTATTTACCACCTCTGATAAATCTACTTTTGTGTAGTTTCTGTTATCTTTGTTTCTAAGATATATTTTTAAAATAATATGTATGTGCTTGTGTGGAGGCACATGACTGCAGAGGCCAGAAGAGGGTGTGAGAGGTGGAGTGCAGTTATAGGCTGTGGTGAGACACCCGACATGGGTTCTGGGAACCCAATTAGGATCTCTTGCACGATCAGTATGCACTCTTAACCACTAAGCCACCTCTTCGGCCCTATGCTTTGAACAGGGCTCACTGTAATCAACAGAATATTTTAGAAATAAAAAGTATGACTTCTGCAGTAGACCATAAAAGACATTTCCGCTCCCCTCGTGTTTACTTTTTTGGACTAGTCTCTCTGGGGAAAGCTGCTTTCTACATTCTGAGATAATCAAGAAGCATTGTGAAGAGACTCATAGAGCAAGGAACTGAGACTTCCTGCCAATTACCAGTAAGTAACTGACACTTCCTGGCAATATTCACCTTATGAATTCCCTTGGAAGTGACAGCAATGCCAACTAACACCTTGGCTCCAATTTTAGAATCTTGAGTCAGAAATTATGAGCCAATACATTTTTGTTTTAAGATGGTAGATTTTGATGCTAATTTGTTATACAGCAATAACTAAGTAACATAGCCTCGCAGCCACAATTCCTGCACCCCATCTTTATCATAAGACATCTAACTAGATTACATTAGAACATAACCAATCAAGAATGTTCTGGACCTTCTAAGAAAAGAATTATACCCCCCCCCCAAATAAAGATCATATTAGCAGCAGTAACTAGTATACCATATTTGTAAGGGGTATTTACACCCCAGAAGACAGTTCTAAGATAGAAGTAGGATGGATCTTGGAAGTGATGGAAACCACTAAGTGCTCCACGGCAAAAACTAAAAGGAGGGAACACAAAAACTAGAATATGTTACATACGATGAGAAAATACACCAGCTGGCTTTGCTCCACAAGAGGAACTGGAATAGTTTCTGTCTATTGAAGTGACAAGGAATATCCACAGCACTAAGAATTCCCATAGCTGCCATCCTTTGGGGGACCAGGCCAATAATAGCAGACGCTATGCAGTTAAACTCATTGGCAGTAATAGTGATAGTGGGATCCTGAAAACAGAAGCAAGATGATCACAAGTGTCGTACTCCATAGAGAATGTGAATAGGATACAAGACAGTAGGGTAATATCCAACTATATGGGCCAAAAAAAGTCAAGAATGGGAATCACATCAAAAATCAAATCAGAGAGCCGGACAAAAAGTTAGTATCTTTAGCCCAATTCTAGATCTAAACCAATGTTCTGTCCTAGAATTTGCTCACTGAAAGGAAGGCAAATTCTCTACAAAAAAGGGCCCTGTAACACCATGGTGAACATATTGTATTGATCTAAGTCCTTCCCTAAAGGGATCTATGTTCATTTGTACAGGTAAATTACACAGGGAACACAGGGGAAGGGAGGAATCTTAAGCACTTTGAGAACATTGGACACAGACAGCAGGCTGACACTGATGTCTGGGAGTTAGAGCAACATTAACTCTGTCCCGTTCAACTGCAGTGACACATGGAAGCCAATTAATAAACAGAATTCTGTCTTGAAGTAGGTTTCCTGCTCCCTGGACTTGCCTAGTTAAGCATTTTCTTGCCCACAAATTCATGGAGTAGATATACTTACTGGCAGAGTCCTGTACATTTTCTTGGGAAAGCATCTGAAACTGCCCCCTTCCCAGCCTAGCCATAACAGTAAATACAAAATAGTATCTGGTTTTGACGGAAAGGCAGGTCTAAGGACACATGAGTCATGTGGATCCCCACCACACTGCTATTTAATTCTCAGGTCTGGCTTCTACACAGGCAGGTCATTGTGTGGATGACTGCGAGCTTGCCCAAAGTCTTGAGCACTGGACCCAGTTTACAACTTTGCCACGCGGAGAACTTTTTTTTATAAGTCTGAGGCAGGCTGTGTTGGCCAAATTGGCTTTGAGTTTGAGATCCTCCATCCTCAGCCTCTCTGGTAGAGATTACAAGCATGCACCACCATGACCAGCTTCAGATGGAATATCTTGACTAAAGCAGATTAGCATGGCCTCAGGAACAACGTTCAGCTATGGAGCCAACAAACACATTCTTTCGATCTCTATCAGAAAGGAAGATCTGAAACAAGTATTTACTTAGGACAGGCAACAGTTACAGCTCAGGTCACACCTGAGTGCTCTGGGAGCCCATGGAACCAGTCGCAAAATGTAGGAGGCCTTACTAAATTACTTGCCTCTCAGAATACAGGAGTTGAGCCCTGCACAGATCAATGGCTCACAATATTGTTGGCTCCTTCTTCTGCCAGGGGACATAGTAAATGTCTCATTTAATGACCAGGTTTTTTCCAAGAGAACAGAGTCAGTAGTGTGCCCAAGGAACTGATTGCCATCACCGGGAAGCTGTACGCCTGTTGGTATGCAGATAATCTAGCTTGGTATCTCTTGATGGAAATTTGGTAAGTACATCAGTTAGAGCCTAATTTTGTGCCCACCAAGTAAACTACCTGAACCAGATGAAGAGAAGCTTGGCATGGTAGTAAAGAGGAAGACAGTGGGTATCAACTGTAATCTCTAACGCAGCTGTGAGAGAGACAGCTCGAGTTCACTCCATTCACCTTCTCATAAATTCCCCAGTAAAGGAGCCCAGGGGCAGCTGGAGAGGGGGTCTCAGAAGTCACAATAAGAAGCGAGCGAGTCTGGCAGTGGTGGGGCACACCTTTAATCCCAGCACTAGGGAGGCAAACACAGGTAGACCTTGGTGAGTTGGAGGTGGTCATTCTTGTCTACAGAGCTAGCTTCAGGACAGCCAGGGTGACACTGAGAAACCCTGTCTCAAAAATTTAAAAAAGAAAAGAAGAGAGAGAAAGAAAGAAAGGAAGGAAGAGAGGGAGGGAGGGAGGGAAGGAAGGAGGGAGGGAGGGAGGGAAGAAGGAGAGAGGGAGGGAGGAGGGAGGGGGGGAGAGAGGAAGAGAGAGAGAGAGAGAGAGAGAGAGAGAGAGAGAGAAAGAAAAGAAGCAGGGAAATCTGAAGAGTACCACCCAGATGTATCAGCTTTTTCAGGGCCTGAGAACACATTTCTTTCCCTGCTGTGGGCAGTGTGGTTAGCAGGTATCAAATAAACCACCCCTCCTGGCACCATCTTCTGCTGATGAGATTCTTTACACAAGATCACACTTCCCTTCTAGGGACGGGACAGCCTATGTTCAGTGACCAGCCAATGTGAGGATGAAAGACTGTAAGACTTCCTGTCTCCATTCAGGAGGGCTCTGGAAGGCTGTCTGTAGCTGTAGCCACTGTGGGATTAACACATTCTTTCTTATAACTATATCATGGTTGGTGTTCTCCCCCAGCTCAAAAAAACTCTATCTTAGCTTTCCAAGAGGTCAAGTCCCAAGACCACACAGACACGCGCGCGCGCACACACACACACACACACACACACACACACACACACACACGTACACACACACACACACACACACACACACACACACACACGTTTACAGAAGCAACTCAAGCTCTATGAAACTTAGTGAGCACGCACACACTTTGGTTCTGGACCCTATCACTTAACTAAGACACACTGATTCTGCACTAGTTTCCCTTGATGAGACCCTGGATCAACCAGCTGGACACACACTAGAATGCACCTTTCAATTGCGTGTTCCCTGGAAACTACCAGGAGGTTTCAGAGCAAGCAAGGGAAGATCTGTTGTCCAGCTTCCCTCTCCACATTCCATTCTACACTGTAGGTCCCAGGGCAAGAGCTTCCAGCCAAGCTTGGGATGCTGCACAGAGCAGTGACCCTGCTGTGACAGCTGTGGCCCTCGGCCACCATGCTCTCAGATCGGCACTGGAATCGTTCAAATGCGCAGTGACCCTGGTTTTATGAACCAAAGTGGCTAATGAGTGATCTTCGGCTAGGGACTTACCTAGTGGTAGGCATCATGTTCATATCAAGTCTCGCTTTCCTCCTAGAGTAAGGTGAGCTCACCTGGTCTCCTGAAGGCTGTACAGTGTCAGGAAAAGCTCAACATGAATGTCACTTAAGTGATCTCCACTATGACAGAGAGGCAGATCAGAATCAGCTGCTGGAGGCCATCTCTTTTAACAACTTTATCCTCGATTTTTATTCTCTGAGCAGTTTCTCAGTGCCAGGACTCCCACAACTTCTATACGTGTTCATTAAATAACACACAGGGCAAGGGCGTGTTTAGTCTCTTTCAATAAGAACTTCCCCTGTACAGCTTCCATATATAACATACCTGCCTGGCAGCCCCCCTTTGCACTTCAAGGGCAGCATGTGTTCTGAGGAAGGCTCATGGCCCCTCTGCTGGGGACTTCCTGAGGCGATGGGAAGAAGAAAACTCTAGGTACTGCTGTCCCAACTGTGACACACATGGTCCCCAGTGTTGCAGGGACTTACCTCTTATTGTTCCCAACAGTGGGTTTCTGCTTTAGAATGTCTGTCTTCTTCCTGTGACTCACTTGGCAAGTTTCAGTTTTGTTCTTGTCCTTCCTTGTTGTTTCCTGTTCTTCTCCCCATGACAGGTGCTCCTTGGACCATCTCCAGTACGTACTCCTCCCCGCATCCTCCCTAAACTAGCATCTGTGAGGACCCCATTCCTCCTAGGTCATCCCCAATGCTGTGACACAGTGCCTTTGTGCAGACACTGCATGGTCGTCACCAGCCCATGGTACCTCCTGACCGCAATACGGAGTCAGAATACTTTTTCCATGCTTAGAGTCTCTCACATACCGGAATGTGACCCCAGGAAAGCCCCTTACCTTCTCAAGCTCCACTGTCCTCACTGTAAGGATAACAGTGCCCAGGCAATGCTCCTCCCTTCTGAGAGCTGAGGAGGTAAGCGGGGAACTGACCTTTACGGTTTAAAGAGCAGCCTGAATGTCAGCTATCATTATTGCAGTATGCGGTTCCTCTCCAGTGTGCTCTCTGAGGCTACGCCTTTTCCTTCTTTTCTCCATGGGTCATATTTAGTACCAGTAAGACTACAAGCTAATATTAGATACCAAGTTAAAAATAAATCTATGAACCCACTGGTCTATCAGAATTATGGTGAAATCTTAAACATATTATATCAATTGTGAGCACTTTGTGAGAGCAAATCTGAGACATCCTCCCTGGAGAAGCAACCTGGAAAGGGTGTGGGAGCCATGCACAGCCTATCTCTTCAGGGGAAATCTCTCCCTGCAAATTGAGGCTGAGTGGAATGCGGGAGTCAAGGCACGTCATTCCTCTTGGCATGGGCCAACGTTGCTGAAGGAGAGTGGACTCGAGAACACCATTGGCTTCCCGCCACTCACAGCGGCTACCTTTAACCAAGCAGCTTTTAACAGAATCTCACTGAAATCCTGTCTCCTGCATGGTACAATTAGTTCCTCTTCAATATCTGATGCAACCTAGTGTTTTCCGCTGCTTTCTAGTGCGCAGAGTTCCCTAGAAGACAGAAATGAAAGTGATGATTAAGAAGATTACACTCCAATTTCAAATGTTTGACCTAAGTATTGACTCCCTACCCACCCACCCCCATTCCTGTCCCCTTTGCCCTCCAAGGTGGGAAATTACATTTTAAACACAGTGCACAACTTCCAGTTTGCACTGTTACATATAGCTTTGCAATATTTAGAAACAAATTTAGTCCAGTTCATTGGAACTACATGAAGCAGAACTTAGAGAAATCATATTTCTCTCCATCTTCTGAAAACATAGGAAGGCTTAAATGTTAGGAGTATACCAATTCCTGTTAATGCCACTTATAAATAATTAAGCATATGTGCATCTCATCTGGGTTGACCCATCTTCTATATCCAATCTTGCCGCCGGGTTAAATTGTTCCAAGTCTCATGTCTGGGACGGACACAAGCCTTGGGAGAGTTTAAAACACCAATCGGGAAATAAGGATGAGACGGGGTCTTTTGTCAGGCCTTCTCAGGCTCACAGTTCCCTTCAAAGCAGCATTAGATTTCTCAGCTGAATGTTTGTTTGTTTGTTTGTTTTGGCAAATGACTCAAATTTGAATAATATAGGAAGTTCTTGGTTAGATTCAAAATAAAAGGGATACATGGAATATTAACGCAGGTATTTCCCAGGGCAGTCTGAACACTCTGAAACCAAGGTCTGCTAGAATCTGGCAGATAACTCAACACATAAATTCACCATGGGGCTTTTTTCTAACAATATATCATGAAAACAGAGCAGAAGGTAGATTATCAGACAGCTCAAATGTTCCCCGAAGGGTCTTTTGCATGAACGGGAAAACCTCTGGTGTATTTGAGAGCATCATGTAGGAGCTCTCTGCTTCCTCGATGTATTTGTCGAACGCCAAGCTTTATAGTCATGACAATAAGCAAACACTCACACATCAGAAGCTTGCAGACTGCGCATTAGCTGATTGTGCTAATACAAGCTAGGCTAGTGAGATACTGTGGTGGAGGGTGGAGTGGGCTTCCAGGAAAGAGCTGCCTTATCAAGTCTTAAAGTATAAGCAGGAACTGGACAAGAAAAGGGAAGGAAAGGAGTCTGGCCAGGGAGGCAGAATGAGCAAGCACCAGTACGAACAAGGCAACCACCCATGTACACAACCAGCAAGCATTTTTCTCACAATGTGTTTGCACCTACAGTGCTCACAACGCCACGGCCCTCCCCGATGGCCCTGAATTCTGGAGAGGTTGGCTCTTAGGGGTCCTGTAGCCTGTGAAATCTAACAGTCAGTGTTACACAGCCCTATCCCAGGCTCCACTGCCTCAGTGTCTCTCCATCACTGCTGAGAGCACCCAGAGGGACTCAGGGGTCTGAGACGAGCTGAGGAAGGAGGTCTCGCCAACCCTTCATGATGGATGACCTGTTGTCATGTAGAGATTCTGAGAGGTGCTCAACTTCTCCTGAAACTTTCAAAGAAACAGCCCTTGTGTGCTTTATCTTTCTCCTAATGTGTTCCCTCAAAACCAGATCACTTGGGAACTGACTGCGTGAGGTACTGGGGTGGAGGTAGACTCTGCTAAAGCAATCTAGAAAATCACCCCGATATTCTCAGAATACCCACCCTTTCAAAACCTTCCAGTTGTAGTGCAGCCAAGCTCCTTCTCCCTCAGGTATGTTTCTCTTCAGGCAGCTGTTTCCTCTATCACCTTTAACTTCTGCCTGGTTTCCTGCAAATCTGGCAGCAGCCCCATGTGCCTCCTTCCTGACATGGAACATGGAGGAGGCCCTGCTCCTTCATTCCTTCCTCCTGTCAGCACAAACGAATGGTCCTTCAACACTCAAACTGCTCACTGCAGTTGCCAGCAGAGAGGAAAATGAAATAGTGTAAGGATGCTGGCTCATTACACACTCTGTAGTAATTATGTGTGTTATACTGTGCATACAGATGGCTTATTCCAGAATCATACTGTTTGAGAACTAAGAGTATAGTTCAGTGGTAAGCATTTACCTACCTTGAACACAGGCCTGAGTTGAAACCCCTGCTAAAAGAAATGAACGCCTAGTGGGCGTAGTACCAACAACCACTGCCCATACCAGCTGCTGCTCATGTGTGCCTTCCTACTATGTGTGGTAAGGAGAAAAGTTTCCGGAAAGGACAACTCACAACTTAAATGAAATCTGATGTTGGTCAAATGGAACACATTTCCAGAGCTAGAATAAGGAAGTTCTGGGCTCTGACATACAGCATGATGATCATGTTGATAATGGGAGACCAAATGCCGCTTGCTCAGAGAGCAGATCTTTCAGTGCACGGGAGCACGCTCACAGATGAGAGCTGCTGTGTAAGGTGACGGCTGAAGTAACTGTTGCTAATCATTTTACAACGTATGTGTACATTAGATTTTCACACAATATGTCTCGAATGCATATAATTTCTATTAATGGTTTCTTAATAACGCTGGAAAATGAATTTGAGGGTTTTTAAAACCTAACCTCTGTTACTACGCAGAATGACAAACTCTGTAAAAAGTGACGCCACCCTAAAGTTTCTAGAGTACCACAAGGAGAGTTTGCCTTTTAGTGGTTAAATCAGCCCCCGAGGACAGCACCCCCTCTTGGTGGGGTGCTGGCACTCGCTGTCTACCACTGTTCTGAGGGGAATCCTAAGGCTCTGAAGGGTTCCCTTCTTCTTTCAGACATTTCCTCTGGGATCTGCACTGTGGGTCCTTCCACTTCTTGGAAAGAGCTTGTCTTCTGTAAATCCAACGTACCAAACATACCCCAGGTTCCTAGTTCATTCACCTCACAACTAATTTTAATCAGTTCAGAGAAATCTCAGGGAAACATGTACATCATTTCTGTGACTTCAAACTAACACATGTAATCTCTCTAGGCCACAGATTCCTTATCAGAAAAAGTAGACCTCAAATTATAGGTCATATGAACTTGGCAAAAGTGCAAAGAGATTACCCACTACTTCCTGTCTTTCTGTTCTTTTTGGTTAGTTCCACAAACTTCCAATCTAGACCCATGTTGAAAACTATATCATTTTCAGCTCCTCGTATGGATGCTGTTCATTCCACTCAGACCCACACGGCCAGGCAAGACCCATCTGCTCACAGCTATTGCTGGTAAATTCTTGCAGTGAAAAGACAAAAAAAAAAAAAGAATGTGTGGCTGAATGGACTAGTTTGCTGATTCATTCAGAAAATATTTACTTGATCTCTATTCTCTTTAATATATTGTGGTTCATTCTATCTATTAGGTGGTGATAGAAGGTACCATGGAGGTTTCTAAAAAGCAATCAAGTTTTCATGATGCCCTAAAGGGAGAGTCAGAGGTTATGGGAGAGCAGAAGAGAAGCCAAGAGAACAGGTCCAATGAATGCCCTGCAGCGGGAAAGAAGGAAGGCATGAATGATTGAGTGAATGAATGAATGGATGAATGATGGAATGGATGAACATTCAGAATCATTAATGAATGGGCAGCTTAACCAATTACCCACATTCTGCCTCTCATTGAGGGTCTTTGTCAACTAACACATCACCATTGCCAAACCATCAAAGATGCATGTTCATCTAACATCTGTATTGATGGCGAAATTCCTTCTTGTAACCTTTTTAAGTTTGCTGTTTTGTTTGTTCATTTGTTTGTTTGGTGCCCTCGTTTTCAAACAAGATCAGGATCCTGCAGAACCCCAAAAGCATGTGGAGCCATTTGCAAGTTTGTTATGTCAAATTTGGAATTCCTGCTTACCTTGATTACAGGCAGGTGGGTCGCATCATTTTTTTTTCCTCCAGAAGAATGCAGCCTTTTGCAGTCTAATTTGTGGAAAACCCTGAACCACACCCACTCCATGACCTAGAGACCTAGGTAAAAATTAGTCAGTAGTGATATCCACAGGGTTTCTTCCTCCTCCTTCTCCTCTTCTCAGAAATAGCTATCCTCCCTTCTGAGATTCCTGGATGCAAGGATCAATTCTAGGCACGCAATACCATGTCTAGCTGATACTGTGGAAATTTTGTAAACAAGTGCCTGTTTCCTGGGGCTTCAGAGAGGTAGATCAGACTCCTACAACCCCAAGGAGCTTTTCCTTTGGTTTTTCACAAATTTACCCCAAGTTTCTAGTTGCTAGAAACTATTTTAGCTGTCTCCATTCTCAGTATCATTGCAACACGGATGGTCTGTAAGATGCTAAGGAGTTTATTGCTAGGTTTGGTTTTTCCCTTTTTTGTATGTTTTGCAATAAATATAATAAATATAATGTAGAATTTAACTTTTTTTTCAAGAGGTGAAAATCCTGAAGGGAGATAAATTTATCAAGAAGAAAGAAAAAGAAAAACCAGTCATTTCTGAGAAGGGGACAGAGAGGAAGAAAAAAAAAAAACCCTGTGGATATCACAAGTGACTAATTTGTCTGTTTTTGAAGGCCCTGGAGGAGCGGTTCAGGGCTTTCCACAAATTAGAATATAAGGTGGCATTCCTCAGAAAAAGGATTGCAAGCCTCTGGACACCCACCTGCCTATAATTAAGGTGAGCAGGAATTTCAAACTCCACAGAGCAAACCTAGAAACAGTTCCACATGCTTTCCAGGTTCTGGAGGCCGGTGAAACATGGACCACGGTGGTTTTTCAGCATCTACCCCTCCTGGTAGGCCCATCACGATGAACTCCACTCACATCTGACTTGGAACAAGAGAGCCGGCAGTTCTGCAGCATCCTCAAATGTCCATGGGTCAGCTAGCCTGGCATCTGAAGCAGCAAACAACTAAAAACGAAGACCCTGTCTCAAACAAGATGATGGTGAGACACGCTGATAGCTGTCCTCTGATGTCCAAGGGCCACACAGCATACACATGGCCACATTCACACACAGGGAGAAGCTCTCTGTCTGTCTCTCTCTGTCTCTCCCTTCCCTCACACTCTTGTCTCACACAGAGAAACACAACTGTAGAATGGCTAATCAGGAATAAATCTCATTTTCATATCTAAAAGATAAATCAGTAAATGATGATGTTATACTATTTGCATTTTGTAATACAATAATAGAATTTTACAACCATCAGCTAAGTGACAATATAGACAGGTAAAACACTGAAAGTGAAATTTTAAAATGTCATTGATACAAATAAAAACTGCATTGACCATTTCCAAAGTTGCTAATAATGCAGAGCATGCCTCTGGGAATCAGGGCCGCTTCTGAGGAACTGCAGTGAAAACTCCACCGTCAACCCGCGCTGCTTCTGGCTCCGTCTACTCAGACCTGAAACTGGTTCTCTTAGGAGACGCTTTCTAACACACTCATGGCCAGGACATTTGAATAGAAGCAAATTTTTTTTTAAAGGCATTTAAACACACACACACACACACAAAAGCTAAAAGAGCAAACCATTTCCAAGCTGTATTCGGATGATCCAGAGCTTAATGGGTGGGCGGTTCCTAGAAGCCCTGCGACCTGGGGAGTGAGCAAGAATGCCCGTGAGGTGTTTGTTCTTAGACTATCCTGGAGCTGAAAGAAATATAAACGACCTTTCCGAACCATCCTGTAGGTTACATTAACATAAGAGGATTGATGAATTCCAACTATCACCCTGTTAGCTCAGAACACTCATATTTTCAAGCAGATTCTAAGGGGTTTGGTTAACTTTTTTGTTATTAATACCTTTTTAATGACCCATAGATGCTTCCCTGAAGCATAAGGAATTACCTTCTGGTTCCCATCCAGAACCTAGGAGGATGGTTTGATCGGACGGTAGAGCTGTAGTAAAGAAAAGAATCAATGTTGAGACCAACTCCTGGGTCTGTGTGGCTTCTCCTTTATGTGTCCTACGGCATTCACAAGCAGGGCAAGGGGAGGGAAGGTAACCAAATTGTGAGGTGAGAAACATTTATGTATTTTTAAAAAGAAAACTCTTAGGAATTCAGAATGTGATCACATCTATAAAAGTTCAATAAACACTAGAGGACGGGGTGAGGCAGGAGGATCTCAAGTTTGAGACCCTTTTTGTTGTTTTATTTTTTATTTGAAACAAGATCTCATTATGCAGCCCTGGCTGACATGAAACTCACTATGTAGACCAAGCTAGGCTCAAACTCAGCCACTTCTGTGCCTCTCAGAGTGCTGGGATTAAAGATGCTGTCTCTCTACACCATTCTGCTTGAGACCCAACCTTATTTTTAAAAAAAAAAAAAAAAAAAAAAAGAGGAGGGAGATGAGGTAAAGAAAAATAAAAAATTTCAATTCTAGGCTAAAAAAAAAACCAAAATAGAATAACTCTCTTGAGAAGGACATATTTTAAGAGACAAGAGTTAGGGTCTAGAGAGACGACCCATGGTTAGGAGAATACACTGCCTCCAGAGGACCCCAGCTGGATTCTCAGCACTAATGCCAGACAACTCACAATCAGCTGTAAACCAGCTCCAGAATCACCTCTGAACTCCCCCAGCACGTGCATGTAAGTTCACACACCCACATGCGGGCACATACGTAATTAAAGCTAAAAGAAATCTACCTAAAAAGAAGCTAGAAAGGAGGAGAGAGAGATGCCATCCTGGTATACAGGGCAGCCTGAAGGTGTCAAGGGCCAATGAGGCTTCACTCAGCCCGGAATGTTGACTTCCAAGCCAGATGTGAAAAACAAAAACAGTACAGTCTTGAAACAACTCAGAACTTGGCAAACCCACATGCTTCTAGTAAGGCAGGCTAACCACACTAGGCTGGGCTGTTGCTTGTTCTGTATTTTTTGTTCCTTCGTTTGTTCGAGGCTTTCTGTAAGGATCTACTCATTCTTGTGTTGTTCTATCACCACCTAAATCTACTGCTGCTTCAGTCATTGACTGTGGCTCCGAAATCACTGACCCGCTGCTCATGCCGAGGCCATGAGAGACTTCTGCATCATCCTGAAACTGCCTCCTGCCGCTGCCAACAAATGTCGCTTTTCACTAGATCTCTATCCCATTATTTACCAGTAAAGATTTGAGAGTCAGATGCTGGGGTGAAAACCTGCTAATGCAGAGGGGCCAAGAAGCCACCAGTTGACCTTCCTCTTTAGCCAATGACCCAGCAAGAGAGTGTCCTCCTGCTGCCCTAAACAAAAAAAGACTGCCATGCTCAAAGTCCCTCCCTACAATTTTCCGTGCATCTATGTCTTCCAGACTCCCTCCGACTCTATGACTGCATTCTGTCATTGAGTTGCTGGATCTGCCACCTTGCAGTCTTAGGGTTCAGTGTGATCCAATATCATGCAACAGTTTTGGTGTTTGTCCAGAATTAGAGAAGTCTAAGTGGGTGAATGGACGTCCTGAACTGGTGGATGGATGGACTGGGAGCCAAGCGGAGAGACTCAAGCTTTCTGGGCTCCCAGCTCCACCATATGGAGCTTTTCTTCTCCCTCCCCGCGGAAGAGAGGAGGCCTATTCTTTGCAGGAATTCTTTCCTAGAGTCAACTGGCACAGTGACTAGTTTGGGAACAGTGTGACAAGTCAAGGCATTTAACAACTACAAAATGCCAAGACTCCAGCTCCTGATTCTCCAGTCTGCTCCAATGAGCTTCCCCAAAACTGACAATTTTGGCACAAGATAAGAAATGTTTATTTCTGTTGAATCAGATTAGCCCAAGGAAAAAAGATCAAAGAATACAAATTCCCCTAGCTTGTTTTACATTTCAACTCAAAGTCAACAAGACTGACTGAGGAGCTGTGGCAGTGGGCTACTGACTGAGGAGATACAGCAGTGGGCTACTGACTGAGGAGATACAGCAGTGGGCTACTGACTGAGGAGATACAGCCGTGGGCTACTGACTGAGGAGATACAGCAGTGGGCTACTGACTGAGGAGATACAGCCGTGGGCTACTGACTGAGGAGCTGTGGCAGTGGGCTACTGACTGAGGAGATACAGCCGTGGGCTACTGACTGAGGAGATACAGCAGTGGGCTACTGACTGAGGAGATACAGCAGTGGGCTACTGACTGAGGAGATACAGCCGTGGGCTACTGACTGAGGAGATACAGCAGTGGGCTACTGACTGAGGAGATACAGCCGTGGGCTACTGACTGAGGAGATACAGCAGTGGGCTACTGACTGAGGAGATACAGCAGTGGGCTACTGACTGAGGAGATACAGCAGTGGGCTACTGACTGAGGAGATACAGCAGTGGGCTACTGACTGAGGAGATACAGCCGTGGGCTACTGACTGAGGAGCTGTGGCAGTGGGCTACTGACTGAGGAGATACAGCAGTGGGCTACTGACTGAGGAGATACAGCAGTGGGCTACTGACTGAGGAGATACAGCAGTGGGCTGCTGACTGAGGAGCTGTGGCAGTGGGCTAGGATTTGCCGACCATGCACAAGGCCTGAGCTTGATCCCTAGCACTGAGGTGGAGGGAACAAGAAAAAAAAAAAAGCCTAGTTCTGGACATCCAATCATCTATTTAGACTTTTCCTCTAATTTTGGACAAATACCAAGAATTAGTAGAGCTCTACAGAAAGCCTCAATCAAACAAAGAAACAACAACAACAATGCAGAACAAAACAGGTAAGTAGAGCTAAGTAGAGCTTGGATGGAACAAATACATGGTGACTAGAACTGGAAAAAGAGACAATTCTACGCCATTGGATAGGAACAAGGTATAAGCAGCAACGTGAGCTACACAAAAAGAGAGCTTAGAGACTGATCAAAACTTGGGAATAATGAAAAGTCCAAGAAGGATCAGAAAATCAAAATAAAAGTATTGCAGAAAGAGAAGCAAAGCAATTGAAAGAAAAGCATGAAGAAATTAGAGGGTTGTGTGTAGGAATTCCAACATTTCTGACAAAAATTTCAGGATGTGGCAATAGGAAAAACGGGGGGCTGGGGGGGGAGTCACCAGTAGGATGTTGCTAGGTGATGTCTCAGAAGTGACATGAGACAGTCTATTTCCTAAAGGTGCCACTGGAGATACAGAACATGGATGAACATAAATGCTTGCCCCAAACACATCATGATGAAATTTCAGTACATAGAGAACAATAAGGCTGGGCAGTGGTGGCGCACACCTTTAATCCCAGCACTTGGGAGGCAGAGGCAGGAGGATCTCTGTGAGTTCAAGGCCAACCTGGTCCAGGACAGGCTCCAAAGCTACAGAGAAACCCAGTCTCGAAAAAACAAGCAAACAAACAAACAAAAAAAAAAAACAAAAAAGAGCAATAGGAGTGATGTTTTCACATCACAATTAGAGAATTCTCTAGCAAGACAAGACAGTTAAGCCAAAGAAAGGAAGAGTAATGAACTTGGGAGGAAAACTTAGGGGATGCTCTAAGCTCTCCAACAGCCTGAGGAGTGCTCCCCTGGGAGCATAAAGGGTAGAGTGGGGGGAAGAAGAGGACAACACCACCTAACGTCAACTGACCACACCTTAGAAGGTGTGAACAAAGAAAACTAAGCACATGGGTGGGGAGGCAATGTCACAGGATGGGGAGAAGAAGAAATAACCACACACCACAATATTCAGCTGGGAATTGTATTTGCATAAACAAGGTGCATCAGATAGTTTATTCAATACAAAAGTATGTTCAATACAAAAATATCTGAGAGGTTAGGACGTGGAGATACAGAGGCTGGTGTAGGAGAGCTGTATGCTCATCAATCGTAAGAGATGAGTATGCCTAAAATTACAGCTCCACAGGATATAACCCAGGCATATTTAGAAGTACATATATTTCTAAATATATATGTGAAATAATATATATGCACTAAATACATATACATATTGATGCACCAAAGAAGTGGCCTCTAAGAAGAAAAAACGGAGTGTGAGACATGATACAGTGAGACATTGTGTTTTATTATAAATTTAAAGTACTGCTTAACTTCATTTTTTAAGGTTTTGCTTTAAACAGAGTCTTTCTGTGTAGCCTGGCTTGCCTGGAAGTCACTATGTGGACAAGGCTGGCTTAGAACCCACAAAAAATCTACCTACTCCTGCCTCTGTACCTGCCCCCTCAAGCTCTGGAATTAAAGGCAAGCTCCACCACACCCGGTAGTATTTAACTTTTAAGCAATGTGCATAAATAATGAGCATATTATAGTAGGTGCCTTTGGTAAAAAAAATTCTTTAAAAATATGGGTTCTTTCTGTTGGGCAGTAGTGAGTGGCACACGCCTTTAATCCCAGCACCTCGGAGGAAGAATTAGGTGGATCTCTGTGAGTTCAAGACCAATCTGGTCTACAGAGCCAGTTCCAGGACAGGCTCCAAAGCTATAGAGAAACCCTGTCTCAGAAATATATATATATATATATATATATATATATATATATATGTTTTTTCTTATTTATTTATTTTCCACATGCATTAGTGTTTTTTCTGCATGTATGTCTGCATGAGGGTGTCAGATCCCCTGGAACTGGAGTTACAGACAGTTATGAGCTCCCATGTGGATGCAAGGAACTTATCCCCAGTCCTCTGGAAGGACAACTGATGTGGGATTCCCCTCTGTATGCTGTGAATACCATTGGTTAATAAACTGATTTGAGCCTATAGCAGAGCAGGACAGAACAGAGCTAGGCAGGGGGAAACTAAACTGAATATTGGGAGAAAGAAGGCGGAATGGAGAAGTCATGTATCCCTGCCAGAGACAGATGCTGGAACTTTACCTGGGAAGCCACAGCCTCGTGGTGATACACAGATTAATGGAGATGGGTTAATTTAAGATATGAGTTATCCAAAAATACTCTTAAACTATTAGCCAAACAGTATTGCACATAATATGGTTTCTGTGTCATGATTTTGGGGCTGAGCAGCCGGAACAAACAAGCATCCTCCTACAACAGACAACCAGTTCTCTTAATTACTGAGCCATCTCTCTAGCCCTCAAAATATGTTTTTTCCAAACTGAAAAATAAAACAAAATATGAAGAAGTTCAGTTTCTCACAAACTCAGTGTATCAACATGGTCATAAACTACTCGCTCCTCCAGCCCAGTGCTGCTTCTTCCCTCGCTCTGAGCGACTAGCACAGAGCAGGCATGCCATCAGTGTTTCTTGCTTAGGCGATTGCCTCACCCATTACTCAATCTGTCAAAACCATTAGTGGATTTCTGGAATCGGGATATGGTTCAGTGGGCAAGCATGAGGACTTAAGTTCAGACGCCCAGCACCCACTTGAGGACAGACATGGTAGCACACACCTGTAATCCTGGCACACTGTGGGAAGATGAGAGGAGACAGGTGAGTTCCTAGAAGGTTGGCACACACAGCAGTAAAAATCAAGAGACCCTATTCCAACAAGGAAGGCAAGGACTGACACCTAAAGTCATCCTCACCCCTGTATGCACATGTGTGTCCACACTCTCTCTCTCTCTCTCTCTCTCTCACACACACACACACACACACACACACACACACACACACACACACCCCACACAATGAGTTTCTTGTTCTGTGTTAATGGAAAACTCTAAAAAAAAAAAATAGGTATAGGGTGGCTGCTCAATGATAAAGCACTTGCCTTGAGTCCAAAAGGTCCTGGGTTCCATCCTATGAGAGCAAGACAAAGACACAGAAAAAAATCCATAACTACTGCTGAATGTTGGATTTTGCTCTATGTGCAAAGCATGTATCCCGTTGTTTAATTTTCACAAGTCTATGAAGGATATACTTAGAATGGACAAGTATACTATAGGACAGTGAGTTTATATCAGTCATTAAAAGCTAAGAACATCAAAGCTGGACCTAAGCCCAAACTCTGGAATCCTATGCTCAGACATCAATTATAAGATTCTGTTCTCTTCTGAGCAGCCTACCTCATGCACACATTCCCAAAGTAGAATGAATGCAGCCTTAAGAAATGGAACAGGCTAAGAGAAGACCAAAGCCATGAATGCAGACAATTTTCAGTGGCACTAGTCTAATCTGGTAAGGATTGGATTTGTTCTCGGGATCTTAAGTATAACAATTCTAATTAATCTGAGATTAGTTGGAAATGTACTTCAGTTAAGGAGGAGCTTTCCATATGGTTTGCATTACAATCAGGATGCACTTGAGAAAGACTAGCTTTGTGCGTGCGTGCGTGTATGTATGTGTGTGTGTGTGTGTTGAAGTATGTAGACCTGGCTGCCCTATGTAGACTAGGCTGGTCTCAAACTCACAACTTAACGCCTGCCTCAGTCTCACAAGTACTGGATTAAAGGGATGTACCACTAAACCTTGCCTCAAACTAAAATGGCCCATAGTTTTGGAAGTTCAAGAATGTGGTCCTGGCAGCAGTTCAGCTCTGATATGAAACCCTCTTGCCTTTATCACATTACTGTGGACCACTTGTGTGAAGAAGTGATTATATCATAGATCATGAAGTCATAGAGGGCAGAATCTCACAGTCCTTTGCAAGGGCACACATCTCCAGTGCCCGGAGAATTTCCCATTGGGCACTATTTCTTTTCTTTTTCTTTCTTTTTTTTTTTGGTTTTATTTTTTTTTTAGTTTTTGGGAATTTTATTATTATTATTAATTTATAAAAATTTCCACTTTCTCACCTCCTCCCAATACCTTCCCACTCCCCCCACTCCCTCTCCTCCTCCCTCTCCAGTCCTAAGAGCAGTCAGGGTTTCCTGCCCTGTGAGAAGTTCAAGTTCCTCCCCCCTCCCTCCAGGTCTAGGAAGGTGAGCATCCAAACAGACTAGAATCCCAAAAAGCCAGTACATGCAGACGAAACAAGTCCCAGTGCCATTATCAATGGCTTCTCAGACAGCCCCCATGTCAGCCACATTCAGAGAATCCGGTTTGATCACATGCTCGTTCAGTACCAGTCCAGCTGGCCTTGGTGAGCTCTCATTAGATCAGTCCCCTTTCATCAGTGGGTGAACACCCCCCTCGTGGTCCTGACTTCCTTGTTCATGTTCTCCCTCCTTCTGCTCCTCATTTGGACCTTGGGGGCTCAGTCCAGTGCTCCAATGTGCGTCTCTGTCTCAATCTCCATCTATAGTCGGATGAAGGTTCCCTCTGATCCTAACTTCCTTGCTCACATTCTCCCTCCTTCTGCTTCTCATTTGGACCTAGGGAGTTAAGTCCAGTATTCCAATGTGGGTCTCTGTCTCTATCCCCATCCATCACCAGATGACGGTTCTATGGTGATATGCAAAATATTCATCAGTATGGTTATGGGCCAAGGCCAGTTCAGGCACCCACTCCTCTGCTGCCCAGGGAACAATCTGGGGACCTCTCCTTGGACCTGGGAACCCCTCTAGAATCAAGTCTCTTGCAAACCCTAAAATGGCTCCCTTAGTTGAGATATATACTTCCCAGCTCCCATATCCATCCTTCCTCCCTCCCCCCATCCCATTCCCCCAAGCTATCCCCCCATCCTCCCCTTCATCCTTCTCTCTAACCATCTCCCCTTACTTCCACCCCCCACCTCCCGTGCACCCAAGTTTGCCTGGCAATCTTGTCTACTTCAAATATCCAGAAGGATAACTATATGATTTTCTTCAGGTTCACCTTCTTATTTAGCTTCTCTAGGATCACAAATTATAGGCTCAAAGACCTTTAATTATGGCTAGAATCCACTTATGAGTGAGTACATACCATATTCCTCTTTTTGGGTCTGGGTTACCTCACTCAGTAAAGCGTTTTCTATTTCCACCCATTTGCATGCAAAATTCAAGATGTCATTGTTTTTTACCGCTGAGTAAAACTCTAATGTGTTTATGTTCCACACCTTTTTTAACCATTCTTCTATTGAGGGGCACCTAGGTTGTTTCCAGGTTCTGGCTATTACAAATAGTGCTGCTATGAACATAGTTGAACAAATGTTTTTGTGGTATGATAGGGCATCTCTTGGGTATATTCCTAAGAGTGGAATTGCTGGGTCCTGAGGGAGGTTGACTCCCAGTTTCCTGAGAAACCGCCACACTGATTTCCACAGTAGCTGCACAAGTTTGCATTCCCACCAACAATGGATGAGTGCTCCCCTCACTCCACATCCTCTCCAGCATAGGCTATCATTGGTGTTTTTTAGTTTAGCTATTCTGACAGGTGTAAAAGGGGGACATAACCACAGACACAGAAGAAATTCAGAGAATCTTTAGATCTTACTACGAAAGCCTATATGCCACAAAATTGGAAAATGTACAAGAAATGGACTTGTTTTTAGATAAGTACCATTTACCAAAGTAAAATCAAGACCAGGTGAACAATCTAAATAGACCTGTTAGTAGCGAAGAAATAGAAGCTGTTATCAAAAACCTCCCTACCAAAAAAAAGCCCAGGACCAGATGGTTTCAATGCAGAATTCTACCAGAACTTCCAAGAAGAGCTAATACCTATACTCCTTAATGTATTTCACAATATAGAAACAGGAGAGTCATTGCCAAATTCTTTTTATGAAGCTACAGTTACCCTGATACCAAAATCACACAAAGACACAACCAAGAAAGAGAATTACAGACAAATCTCACTCATGAACATCGACGCAAAAATCCTCAACAAAATACTGGCAAACCGAATCCAAGAACACATTAGAAAAATTATCCATTATGATCAAGTAGGCTTCATCCCAGAGATGCAGGGCTGGTTCAACATACACAAATCTATCAATGTAATCCATTATATAAATAAACTGAAAGAAAAAAAAATATGATCATTTCATTAGATGCTGAAAAAGCATTTGATAAAATTCAACACCCCTTTATGATAAAGGTGTTGGAGAGATTGGGGATACAAGGACCATACCTAAATATAATAAAAGCTATTTACAGCAAGCCGACAGCTAACATCAAATTGAATGGAGAGAAACTGAAAGCCATTCCACTAAAATCAGGAACACAACAAGGCTGTCCACTCTCACCATACCTCTTCAATATGGTGCTTGAAGTTCTAGCAATAGCAATAAGACAACATAAGGGGATCAAGGGGATTCGAATTGGAAAGGAAGAAGTTAAACTCTCGTTATTTGCAGATGATATGATAGTGTACATTAGTGACCCTAAAAACTCTACCAAAGAACTCCTACAGCTGACAAACACCTTTAGTAATGTGTCAGAGTACAAGATCAACTCCAAAAAATCAGTTGCCCTCCTATACACAAAGGATAAAGAAGCAGGGAGGGAAATCAGAGAAACATCACCTTTCATGATAGCCACAAATAGCATAAAATATCTCGGGATAACTCTAACCAAGGAAGTGAAAGACCTATTTGACAAGAACTTTAAGTCTTTGAAGAAAGAAATTGAGGAGGATACCAGAAAATGGAAAGATCTCCCTTGCTCTTGGATTGGGAGGATCAACATAGTAAAAATGGCAATTCTACCAAAAGCAATCTATAGATTCAATGCAATTCCCATCAAAATTCTTCACAGACCTTGAGAGAACAATAATCAACTTTATATGGAAAAACAAAAAACCCAGGATAGCCAAAACAATCTTATACAATAAAGGAACTTCTGGAGGCATTACCTTCCCTGACTTCAAACTCTATTACAGAGCTACAGTATTGAAAACAGCTTGGTATTGGCATAAGAACAGAGAAGTCGACCTATGAAATCGAATAGAAGACCCAGATATTAACCCACAAACCTATGAACACCTAATTTTCGACAAGGGAGCTAAAGGTATACAATGGAAGAAGGATGGCATCTTTAACAAATGTTGCTGGCATAACTGGATGTCAACCTGTAGAAGAATGAAAGTAGATCCATATCTATCACCATGCACAAAACTCAAGTCCAAATGGATTAAAGACATCAACATTAATCTGACCACTTTGAACCTGATAGAAGAGAAAGTGGGAAGTAGTCTACAAGACATAGGCACAGGAGACCACTTCCTAGGTAGAACCCCAGTAGTACAGACAATAAGAGAATCAATGAATAAATGGGACCTCCTGAAACTGAGAAGCTTCTGTAAAGCAAAGGACACTGTCGGTAAGACAAAAAGGCTACCTTCCGACTGGGAGAAGATCTTCACCACCCCTCATCAGACAAAGGTCTGATCTCCAAAATATACAAACAGCTCAAGAAACTAGACACTAAAACTCTAATTAACCCAATTAAAAACTGGGGTACTGAACTGAACAGAGAATTCTCAACAGAAGAACTTCTTATGGCCAAAAGACACTTAAGGTCATGCTCAACCTCCTTAGTGATCAGGGAAATGGACACTATATCTTAAAGATCTACCCACCAAGAACCCACTGAGAATCAACTATTTCATACATGAACGTTTGGAGGGGGCCAGCAGCATTAGACGCAGCTATTGAAATGGAACTGCTTTGAAAGTCGTCTCAGCACTGCAAATCATGAGCACATCCACCCAGGGGGCATGCACCCTTCTAAAACATCTTTGTAAACATCCCAGAGACTAAAAATGTGGCAGAAGCTGCGCTGCCTTTTTAAGTCAACAGCACACATGTACACATGTGAAAGAGTTTAATACTTACAGGAGAGTCTTTAAGAACACATCATTTTCTAATTTTAATTTATTTAGGAAGATTCACATCTGTGTTTCAAAATATCATTATACTACTTTCTTGATTTTTCAGCATTAGGCATAACCCACAATCTTCGGTAAAGATTCTGTTCTTTCTTCCTTGACCACAGTATTTACCTATACTCTTGCCATACCTTGGTTATCCTGAAAGAGAGTATGGATGGTTAGCTTATGTCGGTCACTAGTGCACAGACAAGTACATAAACTCTTCAGAGCCAAGTCATCACATCAACCATGATTACTTTTTTCCTTTCCTACACAACCGCATGTCTTTCCCTTTACTTAGTTTTCTATGTACTTATCAGTAATCCAAAACCTCAATTTTCTGCCAAATGTATGCATTTCCTTCCAAGACACTAAGATATATCAGATGTTCTAGTCGCTTCAGCTCTTTGAAGCCCCTTTCTCAAAGCCTTACAGCTCACCCTAATGAGGACTGCTTACCCGATGGCATCCTATCCTGGACATCGGCACGCCTGCCATGACCTGGCACTCCCCTCTCTTCTCTCCTGTTTCCTCCGCCACCTTATCTCTCTTCTCTTGTTTCCTCAGCTGCTGGAATAGTCTCGCCCACAGCAGGTTCTTGAGAACCATTATGTGGAGGTGAACTTCCCAACCTTTTTATGGCTGCACATCCTGCCACCTCCGCAGGCTTTGGATTTGTACTGTAGCTTCAAGTGTTTCCGGGGAAACATCTAGAGAACTGCTGAGAGATGGCTCTTTAGATGTGAGATTTGTTTTTTGTCCAGTTCTGCAAAATGTGCCTTAATTCCTTTGATGACTTTTCTTCTTTCCCCTTAGAGACATCATGCCCTCTGGACGGACCCTGCTTTAGATGGCTTTTCCTCTTGGTTTCTAGCTCTTATTCCTTTCTATTCTAATTCCTGAGATGTTTCCTCAGCGTTATCTTGGAAGGTTTATGTTGAAATACTCATTTTTATGTCATTGTTAATTTCTAAGACCTTTCTAATGGCAGTCTAGTAACTGTGTTTTTCAGTCAGTCATCTATTTCAATTTTGTGGTTAAATTTTTTTTTTTTGCATCTCTGAAAACCACTTTCTTCTTACAAGTATCCTCCTTCCTACCTAACCTTTTTTCTTTTGCATCTCTGAAAACCACTTTCCTCTTACAAATATCCTCCTTCCTACCTAACCTTTTTCTTCTCTGAGAAAGCAATCACCAGCTATTTGAACATTTGGTCTTTATCTTTCATTTGAAGCTGGTCTTAGAGGCCTGCTGTTCTGTGGTTTTCAGTTCTTTTGAGTGTCAAAGTTAACCGGGGGACCTGCGTTTTGAATGTGGCTTGCCCCATTCTGTTTCTTGCAATCTTGTTCTTGGCTGGTTGGACCACTGGCAGCCTCAATAGCATCAGGTATGTCTCTTTGAGCAGGTCACACCCCTGACTATAGCCTTCCTGCTTGGAATTTGTGGTTCAGGTTGATGGGAGTCTGACGTTCCCAGCGCTTCTTGTCAGTGCCTCTCTGTCCTGCAGTCCTCTACCAAAGAAATTCATTATTTCTCGGGAAACAGGCGTCCCAGGACTCTCAAAGGCTTGGACCAGAATGAGGCAGTGATCTGTCATCCCTGAATCCAGGGCTCTACTATCAGTCACCTAACTGTAGGCCTTCTCCTTTGCCCAAGTTCTATAGGCAGTGTTTCCATTTCCCGAAGTCTCTCAGAAGTCCTGACTCTGTGACCAGGGATTCAGTTTTCTCACCGACAGCTCAGCACCCACTGTTCCCAGATCCCAAGCCACTTACCCCTTGTCCACATGATTCCCCTCCCTGCAGAACACTCCTGCTGGGTCTCCTCTCTCCTTCTTTTGTCTTTGTGCGACAGTGCGTTTTGAAAATACTCTGCAATGTAAGTCAGTGGTTGAGGAGGGAGCTGAAGACACAAGTCCACCTGCCATCTTTAGACTGAAGTCTCCCTGTTCTGTTCAGAGGCAGCTCTCACAGGAAGCTGATACCTGCTCAAAAGCGACACAGGTCCCCCAACATTTCCAGAAAATATACAAGGAGTGGGAGTTTTATTATCTCTGGTGAAAAGCATTGTTACTCTTTTAAAAGGACATTATCCACAGGCTGCAGGGGTGGCACAGTCAGCACAAGCATTAGAACCTGAGTTTGAATCCCTACAACTCACATAAAAAGCCAGGTACCACAATACATGGCTGTAGTCCCTTGGTGGGCAGAGATGGGAACAGTCCTGGAGCTGGGCCTGGCCAGTTAGATTGTCCAGTTAGTCTAGCCAAAGCAGTGAGCTCTGGGTCCATGAGAAATCCTGTCTCAAAGAATGGAATAGAGACTAAGGCACCCCAGAACTAGAGCATAAGTAGGGCATTAGCAGCTCTTAGGAGCCCTTCTCATCACTGGGTTCTGATAAATGACCATCCAGTCCACTGTTGTGTGGCTGCTCTTAGTCAGCCGCACCTGTAGGTGTAGAAACTTTCACATAAACCCCTCTTCTAGGCTAGAGCTTTATCTCCAAGCCCAGCCAGTTGGACTTGGTGGTCACTTACTGAGTATTTTTTATGCACAGCATTGGGCTAGGTAACAAAAAAAGAATTTCAAGATGTGTCTCTACTCTCAGTGGGCTTCTGGTCTGCTTACGGTGAATGGGATGAAACCCTCAGAGACAGGAAACGGGGGCAGGGTACAGTGAGGGGACAAATGCCCTATGCCATTAGTCATACTGCTTGCTTGCTGAGGTTTCTATGTTCCTTCCGTCTTCCATTTTGAATCACAGTCCCTTAAAGATAAGGAATACATCCGTCCCATGAATGGCACTGGAAAATTATTCTGATTGTTTTGGTCACATCAGGTTCCAGTTTGTGAGTCAATCTAATGCCACTAAATGCCAGCCAAGTTCACCTCCAGTCAAGAATGTCCCCACGCAGCTTCAAATATTTGGTGAGGCGGGGACTACTTGAGATGAAAATTTAGAAAACTCCTTTTTTTCCTTTCTCATCTCCTCCTCACTTCCCTTCTCTTCCCTCCCTCCTTCCCTTCCTCCTTTCTTCCTTCCTTTTTTTCTGTTGTAGGAGGATGAGCAGAAGGGAGTGGGGGATACAATTATAATATAATTATAATACAATTATAATATCCATCACAACCCTATTCTAGAAGTGGCTCAGAAAGTCCATGCAACTTGCCTTTAGTTACTCTGAGTCAGCTCTTACTCTCTGTAATCCTCAGCTGTGTCTAGTTGAAAGAGGACTCTAATAACACCATTAGGAAGCAAGCAAACTCAGTTGCTTTATATAAGCTTAGGACATATAGGTTTGCACTAAGATACTCTCTCCAGAAGAGAAGAGTGGAGACATTGGAAATGTCATCATATGACCATTTCAAAAACTGTCTCAAATATTGTGATCTGTATTCCTCCTCAACTGAAATTCTGTGAGTGTGGGGGAGAGGGGAGACAGAGAGACTCATTAGGGTCTTCCAGACTCTTGTCTGAAGTGGCTCTGGAGGAAAGAAAAGCTATCTAATTCATAGTTATATATATTAGTCCTAAAAACATGATCCCTGGATCCCCAAAGTTGGAATATCTCGGCACACTTGAAAGGAACTTAGCCCAAGCCAAGTGAACTCTGAGCTCTTTGATGGCCCAGAATTATCTCATTCCTGACCTCACTGAGTGTCTTCCTCAAAGTGGTCTCCTCATGCACAGGAGCCTTTCCCAAAACCACACCCACACTTGGGAAAGACCAGCTCCCCCCTCACTACCATCCCAGCAGCAGACTTCAATCAGGGACTCACTGGTTAATCAGAAGGAGAGGTGGTTTCCTGGAGTCTTCCCCGCCACACCCACCTAGAGCACAGCTGTTTGTTGTTTGGTTTCCTGCCTTTTCCATCTTTGTCATGTGTTCCACAGCTAAGGGTAGAAATGGCGTCCAGCTTACTCGCTAGCACCCTACTAGTATTGCATTGAAGAATTTTGTTCATTCACATGTTTATTCATCCATTTGATGGATTCATTCAACATGATCCCAAATACCTGCGCAGCTAACTGAGAGCCTCTGTACCCTGGGAACTCACTGAAGAGGGGCTGCAGGAGGACAGGCGGCAGGACAGGAAGGCTGCTCACAGAGTCCTGCAGGAGGACGGGCCGCAGAACAGGAAGGCTGCTCACAGAGTCCTGCAGGAGGACGGGCCGCAGAACAGGAAGGCTGCTCACAGAGTCCTGCAGGAGGACGGGCGGCAGGACAGGAAGGCTGCTCACCGAGTCCTGTTAGTGCTCACTCGCATCTTTGCAAGTTCCGTTCCTTGTATCTGGAGGACTGAAGAGCCTGTGGGTAGCGGGTGAGGAATTGCAAGACTCCTCCACCAAGGAGAGGTTCTGAGGTTTCCCACTTTTCCCAGATGGGCAACAGGAAGAGTGGCCTCTGTGCGACGGCATAGCAAAGGCCCGAGCAGAGTTTGTCTGAAGTCTCACGATTACTGAAACTCCACCATGCTCTAAGGGAAAGGAGTCAGGCACTAAGTCTGGACAAGCAGACAGAAGCAGGTCACGGAGGCCTGAAATGGGAAGACCTTGAAGCATATTGAAAGGTTTTGATTAAGTAAAAGTAATTTCTTTTAAAGTGGCAAATATGTATATATTTATCATGTCTAGCATGATCTCTGTATGCCTTATAGAATGAATAAATTGAGATGATAACATATACATTACCTCACACACTTAATTTTGTGGTGAAGAGACTTAAAGTTCATAATTTTCAAGAATATAGTATGTTGTTGCTATTGACAATAGTCATAACATGCCACACAGTAGAGCTCTTGAATTTATTTCTTCTAAGTAAAATCCTGCATCCTTTGGCCAACACCCATCCCCAACTTCAGAGAATGGCACCACCAGATCCTGTGTCAGGAAGCTTGTCCTTCCTACTACCACTGCTGGCAGTAGGAGAGAACAGATAGGAGGGCCATAGAAGGGAGAGATTTAGGGCAAAATCAGGCAGGCTGTCATGGATTCTGACCTTGGGCAGTAAGCACAAAAAAAACAAAAGAAGAGATTAAGGAAAATTTGATGAAGTAGAACACACAGGTCCCAAGGTGAGGGGAGACTTCACCTTATCCGCACATTGACCACAACAGGATGAGCAGATTTGGAGAAGGGTGTCTGAATGGAGCTGACTTGGCTGTGCTACAGGACATTCAAGTGCAAGGATACACGGGGATTAAAATACTCTTAGAGGGAATGGCTGATACCACAGCAAGCAGTGTTGAGGAATTTCCCCAGAGAGAGTGTGGGGAAGGACAATGAGGGGCTAGACGAATTTCTGGGAACACATGAAGAAGTCATCTTGCGATTAAAAAGAACTGAGAAAAACAAATGTGGTCAGCTCCTGCTTTGGCTCCAATGCTGTTTCTTCTCATACAACATAGATGTGAGGAAGCCAGACTAATATAAACTTGTACCTCAATCGATTTGTACCAGAATTTCTTCTGGACCAACAACCAGATCCCAAATCGTAACAGGGAGACTTACTATTATTTATGAATGTTCAGCTTTATCTTAGCTCTTATTTTAATCTGTTTCTCTTTATGTTATGCAGATAAAAAAAAGTCTTGGGGCTTTTTACTTTTCTTTCTGTTATATCTCACTTTCCTGCTTGGCTCCATGGCTGACTGGCAGCTGCCTAGCTTCTGGTCCCAGGCATGCTCCTCTCTTTCTCCCTCATTCTTCTTCTACTCTTGAGCCTAGATCTTTTCTCCTACTTAATTCTCTCTGCCCATCAGCCCAGCCTATTCCTTTCCTGTCTAGTTATTGGTCATTTAGCTTTTTATTAGACCAGTCAGGTACCTTAGGCAGACAAGGGGAAACAGCAACACACCTTTACATAAGAAAACAAATGCAGCACAAACAGAAGCGACACATCTGTGCCTAGCTAAAGTAATATTGCACAACATGTTGAAGGGCCTAAAGGAGCCTGAACAGTCAGAATTACAAGAAATTTGGGGTTAGGGTGGGGCTTTGTAGCAGAGTGCTTGCCTAGCATGCACAGGTCTGGGTTTGATCCCTAGCACCACAAAGCAAAAACAAAACAGCAAATCTGGGAATAGGACAATTTTCTTGAAACTGCTGTTTGCATATGTGTGGTTTGAACCTAGCTGTGTGTGTTAGTTATAAGGGGAGCATCAGAGAAATCAAAAGGACAGTTCCAGCCTGGTGGTGGTGGTGGCAGCGGCGGCACACACCTTTAATCCCAGCACTTGGGAGGCAGAGGCAGAGGCAGGCGGATCTCTGTGAGTTCAAGGCCAGCCTGATCCACAAAGCAAGTTCCAGGATAGCAAGGAGTGTTACACAGAGAAACACTGTTTTGAAAAAGCAAAGGAGTGGGGAAGGACAGCTCCCTCCTCTACAGCTGTCTGGGGGCAGGGAGAGAATCTGATCAACCTAAAACTAACGATTCGAGATGCCGAGGTTCTTCAGAGACAGGCAATGCTAGAGAAGGACAGAACTCTCAGAGACATAAGGAGAGACCAACCTTCCCCTTCCCCCTCCCCCTCCAGTGTAATAGGCTGTGTGTTGAGCGGGGGCTCTAACAGAACAGAATTAAGATCCCAGTCCCTACCATTTGGGGACCTATAACATATAAGGATATTATTTAAACTTAAGAAATAGAGGCTTTCCATTTGTAGGAAATTTGGTAGACAAACCCTGGTGTCTGTTGATTAGAGACCATGGCGGGGGTTGCATGTGGAGGTGCTCATCCTGGAAAGGTAAGGAGGGGCAGAGGTCCGTGACACAGCTGCTCTGTAGCTCAGTCTCAGTGGTGATTGCATAGGGCGCACAAACGCGGAAAATCTTCTGCTTGTCATCTAAAATTTGAACATTTTACACAAAGTCTACACCACTAAAAATGGGTGATCTGAAGCATACTGGATATAGAACGCATTCTACAGAGACACCCCAGAGAGAAGTAAAAGTTGTATATCAGTCGGAGTGGGGAAACAGAATTCCTTGAGGATTAATCTACTCTTAAGCTGGAAAAGAGGAAATGGAACACCCAGTGAGATCCTAAAACTTACAGAAGGACAAAAGGAGTGACAGGTGGGACAGTCAGAAGCTGTGAGCAGGGTGGGCTAGATGGCAGTATTCAAGGGGAGACCTTTGGAGTGAAAGCTGAAACGAAAAGGAAGTAAAGTCATTAAATCTGAGGAGGTGTTCAAAGGAATGGAATACTTAGTGGGCAATGTGTGACCACTAAGGTTCTTGAATGAGGTGGCCAGAAGTACACTCAGAGTGTCTGGGGAAATGGCCAAGGACACGAACACGTGAGATGATGAGATTATAGCAAATCACTAAAATGTTGGCCACTGATTTGTGGGTATCTTATTATTTTTATTACATGTATGTAGGTGTGTGTGTGTGTGTGTGTGTGTGTGTGTGTGTGTGTGTAAAGGTGAATAGCACGACATGTATGGGGAAGTCAGAGGACTACTCTACAGAGTCTATTCTCTCCACCCGCTTTTATATGGGTCCCAGGGACTGAACTCAGGTCTTACTAGCTTTGTGAGGCAAGCTCTTCTGCCTGCTGAGCCATCTCCTGGGCCAATATGAGAGCTTTGTGGAAGGGGAGAATAAAGTAAATGAACAGTAATGGTACATGTTACCAAATAGATTTTATGTGAGAATAGTTATGGTTATATCTGTATCTATATCTATGTGTAGCAAGTATAGTGCATTCTTGAAAGTGGAGGAAAAGCTCTTGGTGTTGTGTGTCCCTTTTCTTCCAGAGCTCTTTATGCTCTCCAGCCTTAGCAGGCTAGCTGAGTCTGCTTTCAACACTTCTTCCTCCAGTAAGAGTTCTTTAGAAGGGTGTCTCCCAATGCCTGAGGTATAATTGATGTTTAGTGATGGAAGAAAGGAAGGAAGGAAGACAACAAGGAAGGGTCAGAAGTCTAAAGAGAGCACAAGCTCAAATTTTAAAGCCCCACCAATCCAGTCACCATGGCCTGGTGGGTTAAGTGGGAATGAACAGCTGAAGGCTGTGAAATCCACTTGTGCTTCGGAAAGGTCATTTGGAAATGTCTTAACATTTAAAAGTCTTTATATTTATTACCTGTATTGACAATTAACTAATAGCTGAACTGATCAACTGTCAAATGATAAAAAGAAAGCCACTTCCTAGCCTCTCACCAAAAGATGCTCACCATAATGAACCTGCTTCTGCCCTAAGAAACAGGGTTGAAAGGGTGAGAGTCAGCGGGTGACTGGAATTACTCGATGCACATGGGCGGAATATCCCCAAGTCTTACTGAATGAAGCAAGCACAGCATGATTCAAAAGTGATCATCACTTCCATAACCATCGTGATCACATCTACCCCATGCAAAGAATATTCCACAAAGTTCCCAAGTGAGCCAGGTGGAAATCCAGAGTTGCACAAGTCCAGGTAAGGAAAAGCTTAATCTATAAGCGCTTCTTCTAGGAATTCAGATCACCTCTCCTAAATGACTACTTCACTCTGGGAGACACAGGACGGCACACGGCTCACAGGACAGATGGCAACCACCAGGAGTCTGGCTAGGAGAAGTCTTCTCAACCCAGCATAGTCTTTCACTCTTTCTTGGCTCTTGGCTCTTTTTGGCCCCTTGCCTTTTGCTGCCGTCTCTTTGTGGGTCTCACCATGGCAATCAATCAAAAAACTGGAGAGTAAAGAAACCATGTGCCCAAGGAATTGCGAAGGGAAACACATTTCATGGTAAAAAGTCATCTCTACGGTTGTTTAGCCTCCAAGGCAGCCAGGTTCAGGAGGTTTGCGGAATGCATGTTCTAGGGACCTACTTTTCCGGTGGTGATCTCAGTATTCTGGCCCCGACAACCTGAAATTGAGCCACAGGCTGGTTTTACAGCTTCATTTTCCCCTGTTCTCCAACCCATGTGAACCAAGATGCATTGTTTTGGGAGGTTTCTTAAATTATATTATAGGTATTTTAAAGATGTCCTTTGAAATGGGCATGGTAGCACACACCTTTAGCCCCAGCACTTGGGAGGCAAGGCAGGTGGATTTCTGTGAGTTCAAGGCCAGCCTGGTTTACATAGCAAGATCCAGGCCAGCCAAAGCTACAAAGTGAGACCCTGTTTTAAAAAAACAAACAAAAAACCTAACATTTAGTCTGAAGATGTAGTGGTTTAGACTTATTTTAATATAATCTCATAATAAAAATTGTACTAATTTTCTTTTACAAGCTCCCAAGTTTAGAGGTTTTGGTCATGTGGAAACATAAGAATAAGTTCCAGGGAAGGACTTGCTTGAGGTAGCAATAAAACTGAAGAAACTCTGATTACATCTGAGTGGAATGAGGGTCGTAACAAGATTTTTAACAATTCCTTTCTACGCATCATATATGTGATCAACAGCTCCATAATCGATTTACTTTCCCCATTCACACAGGGTACCAGTTTCCTTATCATCTAGTGAGATAAAGTTCACAGGTTTGGCTACTAACAATAACACAGAGTGAGCAAAACAAAACAAAAACAGCACTAGGTACCTGACAAAGAGCCTTATCATGTTACCAACGGCAGCGTCTCAGGGAGGTACAAGAGGTGGGTGCATTCTTGGCTGGCCTAATAGCCCCAAGCTGAACTGTTACTAGACTAGATCTTTCAAAATCACAGATTCCTGAGCTCCACCTGAGCCCCTAGGAAGTGGAAATTCCAAAAGAAGGACCCAATACTCTACATTTAAAGGTACTCCAGGAGGTCTGTATGGTCACTGCAATTTTAGATATGGCATCAAAATGACATAGTTACTTTATATTGCTTTTGGGTTCCATGGAGTAAGCAAGCAACTTTGTGATTTCCATTATTCACGTCAGTTTTAAGACACTAGGAAAAAACAAGTAAAATCGGTTCAAATATCATTTGCTGTCATGCAGTGACTGTGTGATCGGGAGGACAATAACTTCATAGGGTTGTTCGGAGAATTACATCACATAACAAGTGCAGATTAAGTCATGATGAGAACAATATGGCAAACAGTTCCGCCCTTGAACAAAGCAGCCACAAGGGGCGTGGGGTAGTTTGGCATGAGTAGCACTAAGGCTGCCATGATTCTGTTCAGTGGAAAGTCTGTTCTTAGTTATCTCCTGAGCTTGGACTAGTCACCTCTGGTCCGCAGCCAATATTCTCGTCACAAACTAGAATGAGACAAGAACACTCAGAATCGCTTCAAGTGTTTAGCATCCCAAATACCTCTGTACAAAAGAGGCAAGAAGTAGAGGCCACAACAGTATAAATCCTAGAAAAATTCACATCGGGCAACATTCATGAGGACAATTTCAATACTGTGGGAAAGGTGTTATAAAGACTACAATAAAGAAAAACTTTCTTCAGTATAACACAAATTTTAGTAACAGCAAATTTTGCATAGATTAAAGATATAGTCTAAGAACACAACAAAGTATACAAGCATTATTCTAAAAGAAGCATATAGGACCCATGTGTTTATTTAAATTACATTTTTATATTTTTTAAATCACAATTAAAAATCTTGGTGGTAATAAAACAAAATTATACTGAAGTATGGAAAGTGCTTTTTAAAAATAGGTATAGGAGCTGGAGAGACAGCTCATTGGTTAAGAGCACCGACTGTTCTTCTAGAAGACATAGATTCGATTCCCAGCACCCAGATGGTGGCCCCAACACTCTGTAACACAGTGCTAGGGGATCTGACCCCTCTTCTGGCCTTCACAGGCACCAGACATGAACATGGTTCACAGAAATATATGAAGGCAAAATACCTATACACATAAAATAAAACTAAAATTAAATTAAATTTTAAAATAGTAATAAATGCTTAACAATAAATTATCTCTTTTTGTGGGGGTGGAGTCTCAAGGTAGGGAGTCTCAAGGTCTGTGTAACCCTGGATGTCCTCGATTTTGATTTGTAGACTCAGAGATCTGCCTTCTTCTGCCTCCAGAGTGCTGGGATTAAAGGTTTGCGCCACCACTGCCTGGGTAAATAAATTAAACAGGCATAAATTTACTGGATGAGAAAGTCAACACTGTAAATATGTCAGCTAAATCCATAGTTAATTTATACATTATATGCAAATTACAATTAGAATTTTAAAATATTTTCTGGAACTTGAATAAAGGATGCCAAAGTTAATGAGATGTAGTAGATGGAAAATAGTGAGAGAAAATGGTAGTGAAGGAGGTAATGAAGGAGTCGCCTTACTTGCTGAGCAGTGAGACCCACTTTAAAGTCAGGGTGTTCTGCACACTGTGACCCTGATGCTGGAGAGTCTGTGACTTGACAGGGATGAACCAGAAAGTGCAGGGACTGACCAGTGCACACAGTCTCTCAATAGAAAAATGCATGATTAGCCAGTACACAATATTGGGGAGTTACAGACAGAGCTTTTGGTATTCGAATATTGGCATTTTGCCTCACTTCACCAAAATTAGTTCAAAGTCAACTGAAAGATCAAATTTTAAAAAGAAGAAAAAAATGGCACCACAGTGGAAGAAAATACAGTGAACATTTACATAATAGCAAAATGAGAAAAGACTTTATATACACTGAATTATAACAGAAACTATAAACGTGATCTTCATTTGACAGGAGAAAAAAAATGAGGTACAAGGAAACTAAATAACTTACCCAGAGTCACACCACTTTGAGAGTGGAGGACCTGGGCCCATGTAGTCTGACTCCAGGTTGGTGACCATTCTGATTATTGCAGCTTGGGTTTCATATGATAAAGGAAAAAAGGAAGAGCAAAAGAGAGCAGCCAGAATGTAGAGATGCAGGCTGAGCACATGCTCAGTTCTAAAGCATGCGCAAGCATAGTCCCTCTCACGCAGTGAGTGTAGATGTCATTTCCATCGTCACCTGATAGATTTAACAATGCTGAGTGCCCAGTGTGCGCCATGGAGCTGGAAACGGAGATTTCTGTTCCCCACAATGGAAACACTGGAACCACCTTTGCAGAAAGCAAGGCAGCAAAGCTTATCAAAAGCTGTAAATGATGGGGGTTCTTTAATTCCACAATTCCCCTTCTAGAGCTTTCTTCTGAAAGGGAAAACTGTGGCCCATTCACTAGGGCATTACATGTGTAAGAAAATGCAAATGCAATCTGCGACTATAAAATTGAGCTGATGCAATACACACGGAGAAACGGAAGGCTGTATCAGGTGTACTCTGACATCAATTATTCTGGAATGGTGACAAGAACATGTTGCCAAGTTTTAAAATGAAGGCAGCACAGTATGGTAGCTCTTTTGCAGTATAAAGTGTCTAGAAAGATCGATGCAGGGACAGATGGCTACGCAGAGACACTAGTGCAGCTAGTGCTGACTTCAGACTAGCAGAATTATGAACGGGTTTTCCTTTGTGCTTTTTGGTGTTTTCCCAGTTTTCTCTACTGAACATGTTCTGCAGGCAAGGAGGCTAATACTCATTCTAAAGAAAAGGGGTAAAAAAGCCCAGAGTGTTTCTCCAGCCAAGAACAATGAATGAAACTCCATGTCAGATTACCAAAAGATAGAGAGAATGCTGGTGAGCCTAAATAGGAGCGCCCATTTTCTCAGTAACTAGGAACAATGGCTCACTTGGACCTTCTTGGATGGGAGCTTGATCTCCTTAGTCAGGCAGTTGGCACAACTCTAGAAAAAGCTTTGTAAGAGATCAGAGAGGGAGAACAAGAATGAAATTCTACACTCAGCACCTGGTTGTGTTACCCTGGCTAGGGCTGTGTAAACATGGTAACTGCGGAGCAGGGACCCGAAGTCGGTGGGAAGGAAGGCGGCTCTCATAGCCGAGTTCAGATCAATACTGATTCACAGATACCAGAGGCAAGAAGGAACAGGAAGAGGGTGCTGCTATCCTGCTAGAAATCATTAATACTGTTTCATACATAGGTATGGAGATAACAGCCTCATTAGTTACACAGAGCTTTAGCTCAGTAGGAAGTGCTCCATCTCCAGCGATCACTCATACTGGATTCTGGGGTTAGAGGTAGAAGGTCCCTCCTTTTGTCTAGAGAACCCTATCAAACTTCACATCAAAATCCCTGTGGCTGAATTGGCAGAGCTTCATAGAACGCACTCGAATGGACTGTTGTACTTTGGAGAAAAAAAAAGTAGAAGTTCCTGATACAATGCCAACATTCCTACATCTTGTTGAATTTATGTTGTTAATCTGTAGTCAGGTTATAAATACTACTGGCCAGAGTTGGAGGTTGAAGGGTTGGAAGCAGGAGAGAAAAAGAGGAAATACTTCAACCATGAAAAAGGCCATCACTTTCGATTTCTGTGATGTCAGAGTAACTGAATGTTCAGTTGTAGATTTCAACATCAACGGAGAATGGATTTGGTGTCGTAGGGAGAAATAAATCAGGAAGAGACTTTGAAGTTACTCAGGGAAGTGACGAGAGAGAGTACTGTAGACAGATGGTACCTCCTCTATTGAGGAGCCCTGGGAAGGTGTCAGTTATGTGTAGTGGCTGGGTCTCGTTCCTTGTCAGAAGAAGGATTCTTTCAAGAAAATGAAGCAAGAACTTCTGACTTCCAGCAAGGTTTGACTCTCAAAAGTTTTCTGATGATGCCCACAGTGCCTTCCTTCACTTCACCCCCATCTAAAATATATCACACTCCGGCATGGGGTGACTGAGGGAAGCTCCCACTGGGAAAGATGTATATGCTATAACATTATTTGGGGCTTTTTGATCAGTGTTTCCATAAAGAGTGGAGGGAGTCTTAGATTCTTAGCCTTTGCCTTTCTATGTGAACTTCCATCTTATGGGCACAATATTATAATATTATTATTATTACTATTATTACTATCATCATTATCATTATTATTTTATTATTACCGATATTTTACTAGTAACTTGGGGAGCAGAGGCTCTACTGAGGTAATAAATTATTAACTGCTTCTGTAGCAGAAGAACACTTTGTTTTCCCTAACAAATACTGACCAGGATGTACCACCTGAACCACCTGTACCACCAGTACCATCTGAATCACCTGTACCACTGAACCACTTGTACCATCTGAACCAGCTGTACCACTGAACCACCTGAACTACCTGTACCACCAAACCACTTGTACCATCTGAACCAGCTGTACCACCTAAACCACCTGTATCACCTGAACCACTTATACCACCTGAACCACCTGTACTAGCTGGACCACCTGAACCACCTGTACTAGCTGGACCACCTGAACCACCTGTACTAGCTGGACCACCTGAACCACCTGTACTAGCTGGACCACCTGAACCACCTGTATCACTTGTACCCCCTGAGCCACTTGTATCCACCTCCATTACACACGCACATCTACCACACAGCCTGACTCGGAAACAATGCTCCTCAGCACAGGCTGCTAAGGAAGAAAAGAAGAATCCAGGAAGGGGGAAATTAGTTTGTAGTTTTTTTTTTAACATAAAAATGGGGAAAATCCAGGCATGGAGCTCATGCACATGTAATCCTAGAGCTGGGAGGCTGAAACCGAGGGGTCACAGTGAATTCAGGTCAGCCTGAGCTACAAAGTGAGTTCCTGGTTACAAAGTGAGACACACCTCAAGACAAACAAATGGAATATGAACCAAGAGGATATAAGTAACTTGAATTTATAATGAGCATTGTTATTAAAGCAGTGATAGGAAGGGAGGCCTAGAGCCGCACGGATACCCAGCGGATTCCCCCAGGCATCTAAAGAACTAACAGAAATGTTTCTTGAGCTATTTCACCAACTAGAACGTAAGGAACACACCAAACTCATTCCATGAAGCCAGTATTACCCAATACCAAAAGCAGACAAGGACCCCAGGGGGAAAAAATCATAAACCAATTCCCTAATGAACATAGATGCCAAAAAGGGGAGAGATGTGTGCATGTGTGTGCATGTGTGTGCTAAATCTCTGAACCGAACAAGACAGTGCTCTTCAAGGTCTGAGGACAAATTATGGAAACCAAGAGTGATGTTAGACAAAGAAATCAGGAAAAAAAGGTAAGAAAGACTGAAAGTTCACTTGTTTCTTGCCACAAAATTATTCTTTTCCTACAGTATCGTTTCTCATTGCCCAGCCATTAGCCGTGAATTTAGCAGAACTGAGTGGGTGTACTCTTTGTTCCCTGGCACATGTATAGTTCTGCTTATTTTAATGATTTGCTTGCAGGGCTGGAGAGATGGCTCAGTGGTTAAGAGTATTGGCTGTTCTTCCAGAGGATCTTGGTTTAATTCACAGCACCCACATGGCAGCTAACAACTATCTGTAACTCCAAGATATGACATCCTTACACAGAGAGACATGCAGGCAAAAGACAAATGCACATAAAAATAAATAAGTAAAAATGATTTGCTTGCCAACTACAAAATGTAACTGAGATAGGTGTGTTCTCCCGCACTTCTAGCTTGGTCTTCCTCTCCCACCACCAGGCTGGCCTTGAACTATAGTGGTGTTGTGTTTGTGTTTTAACAGATAAAGCTCACCTGAAGATCAGAGTGCAGAACTAAGCCACTGGAGGCCAGGCGGTGGTTGCCCACACCTTTAATCCCAGTACTTGGCAGCCCCATGCCTTTAATCCCAGCACTAGGGAGGAAGAGACAAGAAAGCATAAGGCTGGGCTAAGAGAGAGATCTAAGGCTGGATGAGACAAAAGCTCAGTGTAGTCTGAGGGAGAGACTTGGTAGAGACAGATGCAGTCTGAAGAAATAATCTGAAGCAGTCTGAGAAGGTAGTCCGAGGACAGGATTGCCCCTTTGGTCTGAGCATCCGTAGAGGTAAAAAGGATCTCTCTAGTGGCTGGCCACTCTGTTTCTCTGACCCTTTAGCTTTCGTCCCCTGATAGTTGACTCCTGAATTTTACTATTAAGAACAATTAGTATCTATGCTACATTGAACTCTCAATCAGTACTCCTGCCTCTGCCTCTGGAAAGTTAGGATTACAGGCATCCATTACCACACTGAACTGGACTGGTCTTTGGAAGAGAAACATCTTTGATTGGCCAACAGTGCTCAGACTCCATCAAAACACTGTTTATCTTCTCTATAAGTCATTTAGAAAGGCAAAACAACAGTCTAAAAAGAAGCCTCGCCCATCCCTGCCCCTCCCCTTCCTTCCTGGTTGCCATGGGGTAGAAAGCTTTACTACACCAGGTCCTCCTACCATGTCACACTGCTTCACCATGAGCTAGAAATTAGAGGACCAAGCAACCCCTAGACAGAAGCTTGTAGAATCACAACTTCAAATAATCCTTTCCTCCTCATAAGCTGTTTACCAAATGCTTTGTCACGGCAATGGAGAGCTGACCAGTGTGTTCATCAAAAGGAAGATGAGTCACAACAGTCATGCTCCCTTCACGGAGTGAGGTGGTATGAATGTCTGCAAAGACTGGGCAACTCTACATGGACCAGCAGAAAACTGCCACAAAATACATTTGATTCAACTCTATTTGCTAGCCATGCATGCACTCAGAACAGCAACACATTCTCCCTCCCCCTCCCTCTCCCAGCTGTGCTTCCAGAAACTGTGGCTTCCTAGCCCTTCGGCACTGCATGCCAGCCGCTGTGTTTCCAAGTCAGTGCTGCTATTTCTGGGACACATGTGGTTCCAATTATTCCAAACAGCTTGTTTATCAAATACAAAATATAGAAATATAATGCATGCTTCATAGATAATTTAAATTTTATAATATCTAATTTTTAACAATTATAAGAAACAGGTGAAATAGATTTTTACAATGTCTTTTATTTAACTCAATATAGTAAAATATATAATTGTAAAATTTTTTAATAAGACATTGTTCAGATCTGAATGTCTCCTCTTAAATTCATATTTAAATTTTTCTGCCAGTGCAGCAATGTAGAGAGGTGGGAGCTTTGAGAAATTGTTAGGTCCTTATGGATGAATTCAGACTATTTGTTTATTCTCTAAGGGTGAAGATGAAAGTTCAGCTTCCAGTATATTCTCTCTCTCTCTCATTTTCTCACTATATGGTATACTCCACCATGTTACGACACAGAAAGATGTCACTGTGAATATGCAGCCCCTGGATCTTGGGTTTTTCCAGTCTCAAGACCATGAGCTAAGCAAACTTCCAAGCTATGTAATTTACCCAGACTGTGACATTCTGTAACACAGCAGAAAATAAACTATTAGAGTCACCTTTTTAGACATTTGAAACTTCTGCATTTCTAGAAGGCGTGAGAGAACAGGAAACAATCTTCAGTGTGAAGCTCAGGACCTCAGAAAATAGGCTGGTCCATCAAACCACATTAGTCTAGAAAGAATCCACAGGTTCTCATCCTCTGTAGAAAAAAAAGAGCAGAACCTCTTTTTCAAAGCAAGATATCCTTAGACCCAAATTTTGAAGTCAAAATAACTTCAAAGCAAATATATTGGCTTAGCTTAGCAGTCTGTACAATAAAATGTCTCTCTGTACTTAGCTCATTCGCAGTCAAAAAATTTAAAGGAAGCACAATAATATACATAAACCAGACTCTCTGTGTATTTTCCATCTTCATGTGCCTTTATTTTTCTTAATTTCTTTAATTTATGACTGTCTTGCTCTGTCTCTTTAAAGATTTTGTTTTATTTCTTAAAACTATTTTTTATAACTGTCTATACTCTTTTTCCTCTTTTTATCAAGCCTATGTACATTTTTTAAAAACACGCTGTGATCCATTCAGAGGTTTATTTTTGTCTGAATCTGTCTTTATTGTGTATCTGTAATCATTTTCTGACCAGGAGCATTTTTTTTTTAATGTTAAGCAGGCATGGCTAGGACCAACTCCATGGCCCTGCCTGTTGGCTTCGCCCAGTCCAACATGGTGGAGGCATGTTCACTGCCTTTGAGAGCTATGCATACTCATCCAGCTCCAGGGCCACAGCGGGTCTGTGTCACCTTTAAGCAATTCGTAACACGCTGCTCACAGAGCCCATTTAAGTGCTCGGCCTCCTGAAAGCCAGAGCTTTTCGTGCTATTAGCACGAACCAGGAAACCCTCCCATAAAGAAGTCACGCAGCCTTTGCTGCCAATGCTATGGACGCTAAGGTCAAGTCCAAGCACTGTCATTAACAGGATGTTCCCTGGTCAATTCCAATTTTGGTGAGCTCCCCAAGGAGACTGGGGGCGGGGTCTACATAAATGTCTACACCATGGAACAAGATGATATTGTGGGCTCTTTCCAGACCATAATCCCAGAGAGCCAATGTAACATGTGGTTTTTCATCCTCATGAGCCTGGGAGATGGGCTGATATAAGACCGAGGAAATAAAAACATCAGGAATTGATTGGTGGACAGATAAGAGCAAACTTGTTAAAAGATGGAAACCAAATACTCTGATGGTAACAAGCTATGCCAGAGGCTTCTCAAGGGACAACTGCCATATCTTTGGGAAAGCTCAGGTCTGTTGATGTTGAATCCTCTCTCTCCAAAGACAAGGTGTATCCCAATCTAGACCAAGTAGGAAGGGATCTACTTGAGGCTTTGACCCTGTGTTTATTGTGTAGCATCAATAAAACTGTAGGAGGGGGCTGCTAGTTAGTTCCCAACTCCTCAGCCCCAAAATAATCACCCAGAAACCATATTATTTAAATTACTACTTGGCCCATTAGCTCTAGCTTTTTATTGGCTAACTCTTACATATTAATTTAACCCATCTCCATTAATCTGTGTATCCACGTGGCTATGGTTTACTGGCAAAGTTTCGGCATGTCTGACTCTGGCAGCAGCACCATGGCTTCTCTCTGATTCTGCTCTTCTTTCCCCCAGTATTTGGTTTAGTTTTTCCCTCCTAGCTAAGTTCTGCCCACCTATAGGTCCAAAGCAGTTTCTTTATTCATTAACGGTAATCACAGCATACAGAGGGAAATCCCATATCACAAAACTACACAGTGTCATTCCACATTTATGGTGTCTCAGAAATACTCCCCATCAATGAGGACTGCCCAAGCCATCTCTACCCAGCAAAAATCCCTTGCCTCAGTATAAGGTCACTGGGGCCCTTGTTTAGAAACAACAAAGGATAACAGATTGGTGAGAATAAGAAGAAAAGAAAAAAGACCCAGATCCCAAACCATGCAAACTTAAAGTTCACAGTAACAGCACACCTTGAGTTGGATCAGCTATATCCTCAGTGCTCAGCAGCAACTACATGGCTAGGGGCCATTTTGCCAAAAAATTACACTTTCATTAATTCTGATGTCTTGTTATAAATAAATGCATATCTAGCTTTTCTGGCATTCTGCCATTTCTCTATTCAAAATATATGTATTTGTTTGAGATAGGTCTTGAAGCCCAGGTTGAACTTGAATTTGCCATCTTCCTGCAACAGCCTCCTTCGTGCTAGAATTACAAGTGTTTGTCACTACAGTCAGCTAAACTATATGTATTTAATTAATTAATTTGTTCTATAGAGTGTTCATGTGCACGTGTATATGTGTGTTTGTGTGTGTGCATGTGCGTGCGAGCTCATGGGGACCAGATGAGGATGTCAGGTGTCCTGTTCTATGATGCTCTGCCTTATTTCTTTGAGACAGAGACTCTTATTAAACTTGTATCTAGGCTGGCTGGTGACTAGCAAGCCCCAACAATTCTCCTGTTTTCCCTAAACCCCAAGGATGGGGTTTCAAGCTTGTATACCTGGCTTTTAAAAATCTATCAATTTATAGGTGCTGGCATCCAAGCTCTGGTCCTTGTGCTCAGTGTTTTCACCCACTATGTTTCTCCAGCCCCTGAAATATACTTTTAAAATTAACTGAATGTTCAGTTATAATATTAATCACAACCTAGTACTATAATGTATTACCATATTTCTTTGTTTTGTCTTTGTTGACCTTAATATTTATTGCTTTTTTTCTCTGTTTAGGAATCTTGATGCCTATCACACTAACTCCTACAATTTTCATTCTCCTTCCAGGATCTGCCTTGCTGGTCTGTGCCATCAGAGAAACTGTAATTCCCAGTGGTTTCCCATCTTACACTCACTTGTTTTGTGACTTTTTGTCAAACACCCTCTCTGGTAGTTTCATACAGTTGAACATATTAGAATAATGTACGCAGTTCCTAAGATTATCTGAAGATTCAACACAGTCTATCAAAATCCCAATGGAACGCTTTGTAGAAATAGAAACTCTACCACTAAATTTATATATCACATCAGGGGCTTCCTTTGAATAAAAGGAACACATCTGTAGGGCTTCTCTTCTGGATCTGACATATAAATGTGCACTAATCAAACACCACCAATCCGACATGAAACAGACATGTAAGCCAGAAGGATAGGATAAAAAAATCTGGAAAGAAGCTATTGCATCTATAGCCAAATGATCTTTGACAAGAGTGCCAAGACCACTCACTGACTGGGAAAAATGACATTCTCTCCAAAGTATGCTTCTGGGAAAGCAGGATATCTATTCCCTGATAAACAATCTACAAAAATTAACCCAAAACAATTAAAAAACTGAACCTATCACCCCAAACAGAAATGCTCCTATGAGAAAAAACTATGGCAAAGTTTCCTAAAATTGGATTTGGCCATGATTTCTTGGATATAAGGCCAATGGCATACCAATAAAGGCAGAGATAGGTGTTTTAATCAGGGTTACTATTGCTGCAATGAAACACCATAACCAAAAGAAAATTGGGGAGGAGAGGGTTCATTTGGCTTACACACCCAGATCACTGTTCACCACTGAAGAAAGTCACAACAGGAACTCAAACAGAACAGGATCCTGGAGTCAGGAAATGATGCAGAAGCCATGGATAGATGCTGCTTACTGGCTTGCTCCTGATGGCTCACTCAGCCTGCTTTCTTACAGAAAGGACTACAGGACTACCCGCTCAGGAATGACACCACCCATGATGGGCTGGGCCCTGCACCATCAAGCGCTAATTAAGAATTCTACAGGCTTGCATACAACCTATATTATGGGAGCATTTTGTCAATTGAGGTTCCCTTCTCTCTGACGACTCTAGCTTATGTCAAGTTGGCATAAAGCTAGAAACTAGTCAGTAAAACAGACAAATGGGATCACAGCAACTTAAAAACTTATACCAAAGGATGCAGTCAACAGAATGAAAGGCATCCTCTGGAATGGGTGAAAATATTTGCAAGACATACTACTTAAAAGGGACTACTATCAAAAATAAAGAATTTCGGGGGTTGTGGAGATGGCTCAATGGGTAAGAATCTGAGTGTGATCACCACCACCTACAAAAAAGCCAGACATGACCCAGTTCTGTGAAGAGTAGAGACAGGAGAATCACTGGGGATAGGTAACTGCCAACCTAGCCAAAAGATACAAGCTACAGTTTCAGTGGGAGACTCTTCTCAAAGAAGTAGGAAAAGAGTGATAGAATGAGACATTGACTGGTCTCTGAAAGTGCATGCTCATATACCACACACGTGTGTATACACACATGCACACACACACAAACACAAACAAACAAAACCAAAATCTTATTGGAAAATGAGCAAAGAATTTTAATAGGTATTTTCCAAGAATGATTCATGTGCTAGTCACCTTTCAGTAACAAGTGAGATGAGGACCAGCTAGAGAAAACGTTCCACTGGCCCAGAGTTCTGGAGGTCTTGGTCTGGGATCAGTTAACCCTGTTACTTTTGGCCTCTGTTGAAACAACACATCCTGGTGAGAGTTCACAGTGGAGCAGAACTGTTCACCTCATGGCCAAAAAGAGGGGGGGAAAGGGGGTTTAGTGAGAAATCTTTATGTCACTATTGGGTGTACCCTCAAGCAAGACTGTTGGCTGTGGTCCCTTCCCTTCCTCCATTGGCATTCTGTCCATAACGCGATGGTTTTACATCACACACTTTCACTGTGTTGTGCTACTGTATCACAGGCCCAAAAGCAAGGAGGTCAACTGATCATGGAGAGTGCCCCAAAACTGTGAGCCAAACTAACCCTTTTCAATTTATAATAACCAATTATAAATTGGTTATCTCAGGTATGTGCAATAGTGGTGAAAGGCTGACTCACAAGCACAAGGGATCAGCACACTATCAGCAGAGCAAATCAAAACCACAATGAGATATTTCTTCACAGCCATTAGGCTGGCTGCTATATAAAAAATAAGTAAGTAAAAGGATGTGGAGAGATCGGAACACTTGTCATTACTGATGCGATTGTGAGTGACACAATTGCAGTGAAAAACAGTGCATGGCTTCTCATAAATCAAAACAGGACCGTAGAACATGATCCAACAACCCTGCTTCTAAAGGTATCCAAATAAGTAAAAACAGGATCTTACATTGGTATTTGCAAACCAGTGCAAAGGTAGCAACTCTCATGTCCATCAGTAGATAAGTAGATAGATGCACGTGGCACATACTTAATGCGATGCTATTTGAAGCTTCAAAAGAAGGACCTCCTGCCACACGCTGCAGCATGGATGAGCTTTAAGTGCAATGTGCTAAGTGGAATAAGAAGGTCATGAAAAGATAAAAGCTGTATGATTCCATTTATGAGGCATCTAAAGTAGTCAATTTCATAAGAAAAGAAAGGAGAATGATGGTTACCAGATGTGTGAAGGGAAGCAATTATTTAGTGGGGCATAGATTTTCAGTTTTACAGAATAAATGAAAACCTTCTGAAGATCTATTTTACAACACTACAGATAAACATAATACTTCTGAATTGCACAATAAAAATGGTTAGGATAGTCAATGTTGTATTGTCATATTAATTTTTTAAAAGTCTAGGTTGATGGTCCATGACTTGGTGACTACATGACTCAAATCATCTCCTGAATTGTGCTGCCTTGTTCTGTGTGGACTGCCTTGGCATCTCTTGCATAATTGTCATCTTGAATCAAGGAATTCCCTTCCCTCCTCCATAGTGATGAACATTGATGTTTCTCTGTTCTGTGCTTTCCTCTCTGTTGGCCCACCACTCGTCTATATAGAATGAATCCTCCAGGAGCTTTCTAAGAGGTTTTGTTTTGGGGTTCAAGATGTGCTCAGTGGTGAAGCACTTGCTTAGAATATTCAAGATCCCGGGTTTGGTCCTCAGCTCTCAAATATTTAGATTGTTAAAAAAATTACTTTTTTATATGTACCTACCTTCACATAGCTTCGTTTCTTCCTTCCTTCTTTCCTTCCTTTCTTTTATTGCCTTCTCACTTGAAGGTGTGACTTGCTATAAAAATTCATGCTAGAAATCTAGACCTTCCATTTGCATATTTCCAGGGCTGCTAAGAAATTGCTGTGCCCTTTCATATGATATAGGGTCTTGCATCTCTGTCCTCACCTTCCCCATCTGAGCTTAGAAAACCTTTCTTACACCTAGCATAAAGAAGTTTTACAATTTTGCTGGTAGTATTTATCTCATCAATTGTACTAACTATATAATCACTGGCCTCTTTAAGCTTCAGTTTTGAAACAAATCCCCTCTTTTTTTTTTAAATTTATTTATTTATGTATACAGCGTTTTCCCTACATATATGCTGCAGACCAGAAGAGGTCACCAGATCTCAGTACAGATGACTGTGAGCCACCATGTGGTTACTGGGAATTGAACTCAGGACCTCTGGAAGAGCAGTCAGTGCTCTTAACCTCTGAGCCATCTCTCCAGTCCCAACAAATCCCCTCTTTACCTCTCTGTATTTCTCTCTCTCCTTTCTTTTGTACTTTTACTTCTGTACAGCAGGATGTCCTGGACTTACCCTCTAATTTTCTTCTATTTGTTCTACTATTCTTAACTCTTTTAAGTTGTACTTTATGAGAATTTCCTCATCTAGACCTTAAATTTTTTTGTTTTTGTTAGAATTTTTGAGACAGGGTTTCTTTGGAGGGTTTCCTAGAACTTGCTCTGTAGACCAGTCTGGCCTTGAACTCACAGAGATCTGCTTACCTCTGGCTCCCAAATGCTGGGATTAAAGGTGTGTGCCACCACCACCCAGTGACCTTCAATTTTTTTTTTTATTCCTGTCATATTTTTCTATTTACTGTTGTGAGAGGTCGCTTGTTGGTTACTGGCCACTTAGGCCCAAAATAATCACACAGATACTATATTAATTAAATCACTGCTTGGCCCATTAACTCTAGCTTTTTATTTGTTAACTCTTACATCTTAGTTTAACCCATCTTCATTAATCTGTGTATCACCACAAGGTCGCAGCCTATCAGCAAAATTTCAGCACATTTGTCTCCAGTAGAGGCTCCATGGTTTCTCTTTGCTTCCTTCCAGCACTCCGTTTAGTTTTCTCTGCCTACCTAAGTTCTGTCCTGCTATAGGTCCAAAGCAGTTTCTTTATTCATTAACCAATAAAAGCAACACATAGACAGAAGGACATCCCACACCATTTCCCCTTTTCTGTTTAAACAAAAAGGAAGGCTTTAACTTTAACATAGTAAAATTACATATAACAAAACAGGTATCAAACAAAAATTACAGTTACAATATTTATATCTACTTTATATTTTATCATAACTAAGGAAAAGTCTATAACTACCAATTATTCAACTCCATCAAAGACTTTAGAAGGATATAATACTACCTAAGTAAATCAGAAGTTCATTGTAAGCAACTTCCAAAACTCTAGAATTGATAGAGACTTCTCACTGCCAGGACAGTCACCCAAAGTTCCTCTATATCATTGGGGCATCTATCTTCAGCCTACAGGTCCATAGTATCTAGCAGACTTTTCTATAAAGCAGGAAATTTGAAAGACTGCCTCTATTGGCAGTTTGTCAGTCACTTTTTTCTGTGTCCTACAGAATGTCTATTAGACTCTTTCATGAAGCAGGAACCCCTAAGGATCATCTCACCTTTAGGTAAGCTCAGCAGTCATTTTTCTGCGTGTCCTACATGACCAGTTCATCAAGCAGTCTAGGCAAGAGCAATCTCTTGCCCAAATGGCTAACCAACTCCATAAGGAGCCTCTTCGATGTCCATCTTCCTCTTGAAGTTATTGGTGCTGCCAGGAGCAAATGGGTCTCATTGCCATGAAAAGTCCTAAGTTCTTAAACATTTGAAATGCCATATTCTGTAGTCTTTGAAAGGTTTGAAGAATGCCTATCCATCTGAAATATATCTTCATATATCTAGAAAATCTAACATGACTATGACCTTCACTATTATAGATGACTCCTTATTAACCTATATTTCTTAATTATACATTATACTTTAAAATGAGCTGCACACGCAATACTTTAATCAAGAGCAGAAATATATGTAAAATAAAATTGACCTTAAATTTGTATCAGTAAATCAAGATCTATACCAACGCAAATCTCTATAGCAATTTAGGGGTTCTTTTTGTTTCCAATCCTTTCTTTTCTATACCACCCTGTTCTTCCACGGAACAAACATTTTTCCTAGGAGATGTCAATGTCAAGTTTTCTTCTTTATGCACAATGTTTTCCACAAATGGCTTTTTACTTATTTTAGACTTCTCATGGTAGACACTGTCATCTCATAGTCGGTTGTCTGGTCTCATTTTCAAACAGTAGAGTAAACTGGGCATAGTGGTGCATACCTCTAACCCCAGCCAAACACAGGAGGCTCTCAAGTTTGAGGCTAGATTATACTACAGAGAGTTCCTGTTTCAAAAAAAGAGGGGGAAGGTTAGTAGATTTTAAACCTGACCATTTGAGTTCAGTAGCTTCGACCTCACCTTCACTGTGGAGTACACTGTACAGTGCCATAATTAGTAAATAAAATTACTCCTCCTACTTAAGCCACTCTGCTCCTGCATATCTAAACAGCCTAGACCTTAACTTCTAATTCAAAAGAAGAGAAGTACTAATAAACAGACCAGGCTAGATGGTGGCTCTGATGTGGGTCTAATCAGGCTTACCACATCTTCCCCTGCCCCTCCTTACCTTACCTCTTCCCCTCTAGCTAATAATAGGACTCCCAAACTCAGTGAAACCCTGGAAGCCTATCTGATTCACATCCCACACTGCCAACACTTCTTCAAATCTAGACCTATGAAGCCCTTCCTTCTCTTTCAAACATCTGAGGCAAGAAAATAAGTGTAATGATTAATCCACCCAAACTGACTAGGTTCAACTTCTGGTTCCCCTACTGACTGGCAAATCAACTCACCTCTCTGAACCCCAACTTCCTCATTTACAAAATAAGGATAACAAAGCCAACTGCTTTCTAGGTTGCAAGGGAAACAAATGATACTTCTAATTGCTAACAGAGAACCCACCCTGTCCCAGAGATGGCATGTGATCAGATGACTACAAAAGGCATCAGAACACAGACTCCTGCGCCCATGGAGCTCTGGGCTAGGGATAGAGAGCAAGGCAAATTCTATCAGAACACAGACTCCTGAGCCCATGGAGGTCTGGGCTAGGGAGCAAGGCAAATTCTGTTTTCTAAAAACAAGCAAGCAAAGCAAGTCAGGAGAGAGGATTACGGTAGCACACTGATAATCCTCAAACTTGGAAAGTTGAGGCAGGAGGATAGTGAAACTGAGTCTCAAGCCATCCTGAACTGCAGAGTGAGAACTTTTCAAAAAATAAAGTAAAAAATGGATAAATAAATACAAACAAAAATACACAGACTGCAAATAATTTTATGTAGTTATAAGGCCATAGAAGCTGAGTAAAATTAAAGTTCACACCGGAGGCTGTGTTTTGTTTATTGTTGTTTCAACAAATTCTAATTGCAAAGATAGACATTCGATGATTTTCAAAGGAAATTCACCAGTAAACACTCCCTCGTGACTAACACTGAGTTGAGAGCAGGCTACTGAATCTCAGAAAAAAATACTCTCTTTTAAAATCTATAACAAGCAACTGCCTGATTCACATCCTACACAGCCAAAGCTTCTTCAAATCTCATCCTGTGAAGCCTGCCTTCTTTTTCAAATATCTGTGGCAGGGAAACGAGATTAATCCACCCGAACTGACTAGGATCGACTTCTGGCTCCCTACTGCAGCCATGGGTCATCTCAGTATCAGATGGCAGATTGTAGTGTAGTCATTCTTTGGAGATGAAGAGCTGCCATGCTATCTCCCTCTCCAAACTAAAGCACAATGCCACATGTCACCACAGCCAACAAGAACTGCTAGCATTTACTACACAGGGCAGAAGCACTGCATGTCTTGTCTTGGATAGTCCCTGTTTGCCACAGTGGTTCTGGGGGCACTCCCAGCTGCCCCAGGGAAGACCTCAGTGCCCTTGCTCACTTGCAGCCTTTGGCCAATGGTTAGTATGGCTTGCCTGCCAAATGCACACTTGCCAAAATGCTCTCGACCACAGATCCCAGTCATTTATTAATCCTAGGTCCTATGTAGACACAGGCTGTAGTTAAAGAACATTTTGATTGTGATGCATAATAGTATAAAAACTACTATGATCTGATCTTCATGGGCCCAAGGGTCAGAGACTTTCCATTTTTTGTCTGAATTATTCAGGAGACAAGACTTAAAACCATGGGAGTCTGTACCCTTCAGTCAGATTCTGGCCCTGGTTTTCATGGTCAGAGGATTTCCCCAGAAGTTCAGTAAAAGAGAGAGAGGAAGTGATTAAAGTACTTCCCTTCCTTACAGTCATGGGACCCCAGCTATTTCCTATCTGAGACACTCAGATTAGAAAATGTCCTTTTACACAAGTAACATACACTAAATAAGAAAGTAACCAAAGGGGGCAGAAAGTGAGAAGGAAAGGGGAGGAAGGAGGAAAGGGAAAAAGAGAAAGGAGAGGCGACAAGAAGGGAAAATGAAAAAGAAGAGAGATGAAATCTGAAGGAGAAGGGAGGGGGACCTAAGCAAGTCTGACCAAAGAGCTGTTGACTGAGCAAGGGCAGGGAGACAGGGAAGGGGGCTCTAGGCAAAGGGACACTCTGTAAAAAGCCCCATGTTAACTCAGGACCTGGAGAAACTAGAACCGAAGAGAGAAGACTGGCACAAGCCACGGCTGCTGGAGACCTGTCACCCTACTTGTCTAACCAACAGCAGTAAGGACATGTTCTAAGCCTGGACCGAGAGAAGGAAGCCGCTTTTGCCTTCACTTTGTCATCAAATAGAAAGTTCTGACCCAGACGCAGGATGACGGGAACTGGACTGAGTGCTGTCGATGTGACAGAGAACCGGGTAAGTGTGAAAGGCGTTTCCACAGTAAAGCTGACAGAAATTGATATGGGCAGGGAAAAGAAAGCATCCATGGGACCACAGTGCTTTCGCCTGGATCTGAAGAGGAAGCAACACTGAAGAGCAGAGCTGGTGCCCCCGGTACACCACGGTACACCCCAGTACACCCCAGTATACTGCGGTACACCCCGGTACACCCCAGTACTGAACAGGTCGGTCTCCCTGACATCTGTCTTTCTGAAAACTATTGGAATGTTTTATAAAAGGAGATAACGGCAGAGTTCCTGTCCATTCTTCTCATCTTTTAGGGACAGATGCTGGGCCAGGTGAGGAAACCCTGGACAAACTTTGGACTTTTCAGTGGTTGCTGATAGTCTTGGGCAAATCATTTCACTTCTCTGAATTTCTGTTCGCTGGAAGCCCCCCTTCCCAACACCTTCTTCCCACAAAGGAATCCCCATAAATATGTTAGCTTGAGCGTTTGTCACATTGTGGGCAATGAAAAGGTGTGAGTTTATGAGTGACTAGTGCCACACGGGTAGTCAGAGCCAGAACTGACTGCCTAGTGAGGCTCGACTCCATCCTGTCTTTCCCTGGCACTGTAAGGCATGAGCAACAGAGGAAAGGCACTAGTTTCAGACAGCACTTCAGCTGTGCCGCTAGCAATGTCCTGATGTGGCCGGGCTAGACTGTGGGAAGTTATGTCACCATTTCCTAGTTGGAGAGTGCTACAGGTAAGTGTCATTAATCCAACACTTCACACACACACACACACACACACACACACACACACACACAGAGAGAGAGAGAGAGAGAGAGAGAGAGAGAGAGAGACAAAGACAGAGAGACAGAGACAGAGAGAGAACCCTGAAAATGAACCTAAATTTTCCCTTTGAAACCTTTTGGATAAACCGACCTCACATCTACAACAAAACAACTTTACATTGTTTCCAGGATGTTGACTCTATAGAACCACAGTAAGCACGCAATGGAACATTTGAAAAACAAGGTTAAAGTATCCACCTTCCACATGGCTTATGAGATGCTCAGAGATCCTTGCACCATTACAGAAAACTCTCCAAAGTGTTAAAAACCTGCACCAAAGAAAACACTTCACTGCAACTGACATTTTTAAAGTGACCTGAGTAGACTCCGAGGTCATCATTGTTTTCTGATGGTTTCTGATGAGCTTGTGCTTTCTAAAAAAGTCCAATGCCTCCTTTTACATTCTCAGTGCCTAATACTGTTGCATCGTGGAGCCCAGTACCTGACAGGGTAGTGCTCAGAGCCAGCAGCTACTGAATACCAACTGCGTATGCCATCTGATTTAGCTCTGCAGCAGCCCCTGTAAATGGAGAAATCGAGGTTGTTCTGCTAGTGAGGGTAGAGCTGGAAGCCTACCCTGTCTGTTTCCCTGCTCCCAGGATCTGCTTCTCATATCACACTGTCATTACCAAACATCTCACGCCTCCCTTTCTAGTTCTTCCTCTCTCCCTTATAAATATATTCTTATGTTCTGTTTATTACCCTCGCTATTAAAACCACTGACTTACGGGAAAGGGGGCTGTGTATTGGTGTATGAGACAGACAAAATGGTAAGACCTTTTTATTCACACCTTAAATGGAGAGAGAAGGCAGTTCAGTAGCTATTCCATCACTGGATATGGCCAAAGAATATAGTCTCACAAATATGAAAGGTCCTGTATAGCGTACACTATAGCAACATCTGTATTGATAGTGACAGAAACGTATGTCAAGAGAAGACTGGAAAAATAAGTTAGATTACTCTTTATGACAAACTGCTCTTTAAAAACTGTGAGAAGGCGGCTTGAATTTGAAGAAGAGCATGGAGGATGTATGGGAGAGCTTAGAGGGAGGGAAGGGAAGGGGATTAAGCTAGAGTTATATTATAATCTCAAAAATAAAAAAGAATAGGAAAGCCAGGTGTTGTGACACTTGGGAAGCAGAGGCAGGCAAATCTCTGTGAGTTTCAGGTCAGCCAGAGCTATATAGTTAGACCCTGTGTAAAAGAAAAAATGTGTATATGATTATGGAAAGATCTTTACGAAATATTAAGTTGAAGACAGAGCATTGAGTATACTAGGACCTTACATTCGAATAGTTAGACTACATAAAAGATACACATCTATAAGAGTTTGTCATTTTGTCATATTTCCCAATTTATCTACCTATTTGTGTGTTTGTTTATTTTAAGGTTTAAGTTTCTTTCTGGCCCTGAGATTGCATTTTCCATTTAAATTAAGACAGTGTCAGAGTTGTGACCGAGGAGGATGAGCCATTAGAGAAGCCCTTCACATACTGAAAGAAGTAAAACCCAAGAGAACCTTCACGCTCTGTGGACTCTGTGAACAGGAGACTGCAGGTCAAGGAAGTGTCAGGGACACAGATTTTCCTGCCTCATAAGCCATAGACCCCGAGGAGGATAAGGAAAAAAAGCTACAAGCAGCAGCTTGCTTTGTATTTCTTCCTTTGGCTGACCAGGAAGACCCTGCTCCCAGAGAAGAGGGGCAAAGTCCTCTGTGAGCTATGATAAGACAGGATAAAGGCCTTGAGTTAGTGGCCCAGTGTTCTTCAGCTGTCATGTGACAATGGAGTATATGCCAGTTACTCTCTACCTCAGAAAGAGGCACAAAGTAGCTGGCAGGGCTGACTGGCCAGTTCATAAAGGGTGGGGGAAGGGTGTCGGGATTTGAGGACTATTTTGTCAAGGGTTGCCACCAGGCCTGCCTTAGGAGAATTGCAGATGGGCTAAATCAGATCAATGGAAAGAACACAATCCTCAAGCCCTCTAGCTGCAGGTTCTAAGTATAGCTACAGGAGGTGGACAGGCAACAGTTGCAGGGATGGTCCACGATCCTAGCACGAATACCAGCGAGTGCCCAGCTATGAAGTTCCTAGAAAGGAATGGTGCCCAAGCAAGGGGCAAAGCTACTTCTTTAACTGGCAGAGCTAACCTTCCACACTGCCCAGAAGATGTTGAAAGAAAAAGAGAAAAGACTGCTTATGGCAAAACCCAGGCTGCATCTAAGTGTGGACAGTGCGCAGTCAGGGACCCACCATGGGAAAAAAATCTACTTCATAAAATGTCCAGAACTCTTAGCTTACCTTTGCAGTGCCATTTGTCACTGGAAGTTACTGGACATGTGGGACGGAAACTTTAGTACTTTCATAATAGGAAATGTTGGAATGGTATAAATTTTTTGCATCTATTTGGAGAGAGACAGTAAGTCAGAGAGCAACTTGCTGGGGTCATTGCTTTCCTCCAGCATTCCAGAGCTGGAACTCGGGTCTTCAGGCTGGGTAGTAAGGGTCTTTAAGCTGCTGAGTCACCTCCTGACCCTGGAAAAATCCCCAAGCAGGCAACTCTAGCGATCTCACTTCCCATTTATTCTATACCCACATAAAATATTAAAATGCTATCTTGTTAAAAACCAGTACTTTCTTCTGTTTTGTTGACTGAAATATCAACATCGGATTAATTTTTTGCATAGCATACCTCAGAAACAATTCTTAAAGGGAAGGGTTTTGAGTTATTGATGAATCTTCCAAATATGGATTCTTTTTAGCTGGATTCTTGCTGCAGATATTTTTATTTACAAATGTCCTGAGACTTTAGAAAGAAAAATTATCACGCTGTGGTATTGCCTAGATTTCCCCAATACAAAATAGCAACCTAGAAAGGATGTAGCTAAAAGGATGGTACAGAGAGTGAGAGGGTTGAGGGAGAGGTGATCATGAGGTTCTGCTAGAATCTGACGCTAATGTGGGATACGTTCAGCACTGTGTAGTCGACTCCAAACTACAGAATGGGTATTTTCATAAGTGCTGTCTTTTAAGAAAAAGAAAAGGAGACTAGAATACTACATCCAGGGCTCAAACTCAGTGTTCTAAGATTTTTTTTAAAAAAAAAATTATATGTATGTGTGTGTATGCACATGCATGGGCATGCAGGTGTGCAAGAGGACCAGAAGAGGGCACCAGGTACTCTGAAACTGTAATTACAGGCAGTGGTGAGGGGCCTAACATGGATGCTGGGAACCAAACTTGAGTCCTCTGGAAAAGCAGCAAGCACTTTTAACTGCTGAACCATCTCTCCCTCAAATTCAGTTTTAAACTCCATATTTTATACCACTCTGTAGACATGCAAATACAAAAATAAGGCTTTTTATTTAAATTCACACATATTAAGTGAAGGCAGAAAAATGCTTTGAATGAATGTCCTTTGGTAGGATAAGATTGGTTTTTCTTTATTTTTAAATCTACAACTAAGAGACTTGCATACAGAAGAATGCTTGATTTTCTACCATAACCCCAGACCACAAGAGAAGACTCCCTTGCACATGTACTCCCAAGCATTACAGGTTTGGGATGCTAAAGAGACAGTTACTGTTCTTATGACTGAGAAAATTTATTGTCAATGGGAAAACTAATTATTGCTGTGATTGAATGCTAGCTTCTAGAACCTTGCCCACAAGTCTAGCTTTAAGTATCCTACAGATGTGGGTTTGAATCCTGCTTTGCTATCTCTACCTGTATGAGCCACGTGACCTTTCTGAACTTGAGTTACTTGTCTATAAAACATAAATTACTGATGTACAACTAGATGGGCTCAACAGATGTTTGTTGGCTATGAACATGTCCTGTGCTGGCAACGGGCCAGATGGGAGACAATGACAATAAACAGGAGAAAAGCTTCCTACTCTTATAAAACACTTAGCCTAGCAGAGGGGAAGTCAGCAAGGGATCCTTCTAACGTCACAAAGTAATTTCTACACATGAACACAGAGAGAGCAGTGACGTGTCTCCTGTGGATGGGCTGCTAGCACTCCTTTATCTAGAGCTCTCCTTTCCCTCCAGCCCTTAGAGAAATAAGCCCTGAAGAACTGGAATTAGCAATGTTCTTTCTACAAAGAATGCTACCAGTTGCAAAGGCATTCCCACCAACCTTTCAGCCCTTAGATTCCTTTCTAGCTGAAGTTTCCTTTCTCCAAAGGAATGCAATTGTTTTCGAGTCTAAGGCCTACCTTGCATTCTCTGACATTATTAATTCCAGTGGATTGAGCCATAGGCTCTCGGGGGATTTAAATGGATTCTAGCCTTCAATGCTAATAGCTCCCTGAAAGGAAGTCTAGTTCACTTTTAGGAAATGAATGGGCCTTCCCATAATGATAAGCAAGTTACAGGACTGTAAGCTATGGGAATAGGAAACAAATCTTCCTAACAATTTTTTTTTTTGGCCTTAAAACAGTAAAAACATGCAAATCAAGCTGAATGACTAAAAGTCCCTGGAGTCAGGATCAAGAGCTGTCACGAGCTACTTACTATCTGAGATTTAAACTAAAGAAGAGTGCCACCTGAGACACACTGTCTGAGTTCACATTCCCACATTTCCATCCTCAGCTTTTTCTCCCAGGTGCTAGAAACTAACCCTCCTTCCCAGCACAATCTCAGGGCACAGAGACTGAACGGAAAGCACAGAGACACGCACTCTTCTGCCCACAAACAGCGGTAGCTCATCCATAAGTGGATGTCCATACATCCCAGGTCCTAGGCCTACACACGGAAGAGAGCTTGTTTCTGCAGAGTCGTTGATTTGCACAGCCTAGCTTCCTAGCTGGGCTCTGTCTTTCCTAGAGGGTTACATTCTATGTGCTCCAAGGCTTTGACTCCCCACCTATAAGCTCCAGCTCGAACCTCAGGTCCTGGGAAAGGTAGACTGAGTCACAGTGGGCGCTCTGCGGTACTACCTCTTCGGAGACTCAGCCGGAGCAGCGGCCTGAGCTACATCCACAAAGAGGAAAGGGCCAGGTGGTGGTGGCACATGCCTTTAATCCCAGCAGAGGCTGGTGGACCTCTGTGAGTTCAAGGCCAGCCTGGTCAACAGAGTGAGTTTCAGGACTGACTCCATAGATTCTGGGAAACCCTGTCTTGAAAAACCAAAAACCAAAAAAAAAAAAAAAAAAAAAAGAGGAAAGAGAGGCACCAGAGGTGGGGAGGGGCACAGAAACCTAGCAGTAAGGAGTGGTCAGGAGCGTCACAGATGCCGTGAAGTAAAAGAAGTAGAATGCACAAGCTTTCACAAGAGTCAGAGATGAGGGAGTCACTAGGAACACACCCACACTGTTTAAGAGGGAGACCGTCACTGTTCTGGCGCTGTGAAGAGACATCATGACCACAGCAACAGCAGGCATTAACTGGGGGCTGGCTTACAGTTTCAGAAGCTTAGTCCATTATCATCATGGCAGGGAGCATGGGAGCAGGGAATATGGTGGCAGGCAAGTACGGTGCTGGGTAAGTAGGGTCAGAAAACATTGTGATTGACAAGCCAAGAGCAGAACACTGGGCCTATTGTAGGCTTTTGAAACCATTAAAACTCACCCCCAGTGACACACCACATCCAACAAAGCCACACTTCCTAATCCTTCTCAAATAGTACCATGCCCTGGTGACTCAAACATACGAGCCTATGGGGGCCATTCTTACTCAAATCATCACAGAGACCAAACAGATGGTTTCCAAAGCAAGCAGGCAGAATTACTAACATTCTTCAATACCTAGGAATCAAGAGACAATTTTATGGATGTTTAAAGGTAGCTGGATGGTGGCTCAAGCTTGTAATTTCAGCAACGGGGACACTAAAGCAGAACTGCCATGAAGATTGGCAAGACTGGAGTACATAACAAGATCCTGTCTCAAAAAAAATACAAAAAGGTCAAAAAATTTTATTAGCATTTTTCTAGATATCAAAATAATACATAATTAATGCAGAAAACATGGAAAACAAAGAAAAGTACAAAAAAAACCTTGCTTGTTTGATATTCTAGCTAGACATACTATTTTTTTCTGTTTAGTTTATTTATATCGGGGGCGATGAGCATCGTCCTTCTTGTCCTGTAACGAACAGACTGCCTTTCCTCAGTATCTGAGAGTGCTCTTGTGACGTCAGAGCAGATTAAATCACCTGTTAAGGTCAAAGAGTCAAAACACATTCCTTTTGTAGCCACTCCAGAGTTGTCAATCAAAGAAATTTAAAGTATTTCTCAGGGGCTAGAGAGATGTCTCAGTGGTTAAGAGCACTGACTGCTCTTCCAAAGGACTTGGGTTCAATTCCCAGCACCCACATGGCAGCTCACAACTGTCTGAAGATCTATTTCCAGGGGACCTCACACCTTCACACCAATGCACATAAAATAAAGTTAAATAAAAAATTTTTTAAAAAGTGTTTCTCAAATATCTGACTGAAGGGTCCACCTTTCTTACAATAAGATGTAAATTAAAACTTCAGTGAAATCTGGCTTCCTTTTCCTCTCATTAGGCTCTGAAAGATCAAGAATATGATTGCACGAGGTGATGACGAAAGCATGGGAGACCTCAATGGAGGGGTGTTACATTGGTGCAGCCTCTATCTGTCACTATCTGTCAAACTTGCCCATATCTTTTGAGTAAGCAATTCCATTTCTAGGAAACAATCCCGCTGATACACACAAGTAAAATCACAGTTGGACAAGATTATTCATTACAGGTTTAGCTGTAATAACAAAAGATTGGAAACAACCTAAAATTCCATTGATGGGCCGTGGGTCAGATAAATGGGATAGCAGGGTTACGAAGGAAGCAGACCTGCATCACCCATTGAATGGCTTCTAAAACACACTCCATAGAGAAAGATGTCATAGCCATTAATTCTTTACTATACATGTAATGATTGATAGGTAATAGAAAAGAGAACATTTTGCTTATACGTTCATAGAGTATTTCTAGAAGGAACCACAAGAAGTCAGTAGTTTCTAATTACTGGGCATAGTAGATGTGACTTATTTTTCACTGCAGACCTCTTCTACTTTGAAATTTTGTGCCATAAGCATGTGTAATTTATGCAAAAACTACAAATTTAGTTGAAATATAACAATCTAAGATAAAATCTCTGAGTCACTTTATTAGCCATTTCTTTGCTTTGGTACTAGGGTTGACTCTGGAGCCTCAAATTCTGATGAAAGTGTTCCATTGTCTGCTTTGGTCCTTTTGTTCCCTTCTAAGTATTTCCTCTTTGCCCCAGGTCCAACTAATATAACAACGATAGTTACCACCAAGTAGCAACTTAGTACATTCTAATAAGTGCTTAGTGGATGTGACTTCATGTAATTTTCACAACTTCTCTCTGATGGCTAATTTTGCCTATAAGATTCCAGAAATCTGGGTATGGGAAACTGAAGCATCTTGACAAAGTCACACAACCAATAAAGGCTGGAGCTGGGTTTTAGACCAAGTCTCCATGTATAATCCAGGCTTTTGTCAGTAAACTATAATATAACCAGCGACATGGAATCAGAATATATATTTTTAACAACATATTAGTCTTGGCTTATAGATTTCAATCAAAGGAACAGAATACTTTATACGGTCTTCAAAACCACACAGTATTGTGTGAATGAGCCAGCTGGAAGCTCAGCACTTCACACAGGCTCCGACAACCAGAAGGAAGGTGCAGTTGCCATTCCCGTTTTGCAAGTGGAAACAATGAAGCCTGAGGTTAAAAACTCTCCAGTGGATTGAAGCATGTAATTGCTGAACCAAGATTTGAATCTAGGCCATTTGGCTCCATGACCTGCGCCATCACTGCCCTGCCTGGAAACACATTTGTACAGTGCATGACCCTCGTGGGAGACCAGAGGAGAGCCTCCACTATTCCTGGAAATGGATGTGCAGAGGCTTCCTGGAGGACGGTGGCAGGATCTGAGTCTCGAAGTCTAAAGCACAGAGACGTCACGACATCCGCAAGATGTCATTCTACCCTGCACTGAAACAGTTCTGGAAAGACCAACACGCTTTGGGGGAGGGAAGGGACGGAAATTGTAGCGCAGAGCCTCCTATGACGCGTCTGGGAACTATGCCATGTAATAGAACCAAGTTTCTGTCAGGGATTTCAAATTTTACTCAATATTCTAAAGTTTGGCTAAAGCACAATCAAATGTTGATCAGGTTCCTGTCTCAACAAGTACTGTCAAAAGCAGGTGGGGGTTGAATTTAATGGCACTGTTTGTTTTTGTAATGCAGCCTCCTAGAAATCCGCAGCTGAGCCGTAGCAAAGATGAATCAGATGTGATGCCCTGACATTCTAGTGCAGTTGAAAGCTAGACACAAGCCAGTAATAAGCAATCCTTTGGGGACCCTCAGAATCCATCATGCTCTGTGAATCCTGTCTCGTTCAGGGCCTCAAAGCTAGCCTCTCTCTTCGTCCCTCGTCCTCCCTGAGTGGGAGGAAAGAGTGACACATGAGAAAACCCTCATCCCTTGCGCTGCCTCCTTATTGTGTCAGATTCCCTCATGGTATAACTAGTCTTCAGTCTTAATATGGCTTGTAAAATCTGGACTTGAACTCTGCTCATGAAGGCATGATCTAGTTCCTAGCTGGAGCAAATCCAAGTACATGTGTGTAAGATGGTCTACCCTCCAAAGTTCCTAATTTGCCTTTAATTCAGCTTCATGCCTTTATTTGGGGGCACAGAGGCAGTATGCTCTGACCACATCAATCTTTTTCAAAATTACACTTATTTATGTATTGTGTGTTCATGGGTCCTAGCGCATATGCCATGCATGGCGTGCGTATAATAATCAGAGAACAATTTGTGCGAACTGGCTCTCTCCTACCATGTGGGGCCTGGGGACTGAACTAGGTTCGTTAGACTAACAGAAGGTGCCTTTACTTGCTGAGCCATCTCATCGGCTCCCACAACAATTTTGAATCAATCATTCTTTAATATGTTTGCTGTGTCTTTTCCTTATGCCCCCCAAACAGTGTCCATATAATAACTAATCTCCACATGAACTGATTCTGCTGTCAAAATATCCCTGCTTTCTCTTGACCTGATGATGCAAAAGAAGGCATCTAACAGCCTATGCGGAGGGAGGGAAATGAGAGGGGGGTTTGTGTGTAGCTCCTGCCAACTGTTGGGTTGTAAATAATTCCATCTGCTCTAATCCCAAGATGCCATCAGGAGTCACTGAATGCAGAGTTGGGAAGTGATGGACATAGCTTTCTCTCGAGTCTAACTAAACCAGCCAACTCTAGTGGATGTCCACCGGGCTCCATCTGTTCTTAGGAGGACACGATTGCCACAGCCTCCAGCCCCACAACCCCTGTCCTGACTCAAGTCCCTGGGATCTTTTTCCTGTTCACGCAGATTAACTACTTTCTTCACACAGCTCCTTGCTCGGTCTATCTTACGTGACTATCTTCCCTTCACTGCCACCCAGTTTTCAATGTCTTCCCCGCCAAATAAAGTACTACTTTTAACAAAAATATAGAATACCCAGTTGCATTTGAATTTCAGTGAACAAGAAAAACAGTATCATGCAATATTTAAAATATATAAATATTAGAAATTTATTTGTGTGTATCTGAAATTCATATAGGCAAACAGCTTTTATCAGGCAATGCTATGCCTGGACACCCAAATACTGATCTTAGGTAAGTCATACACCTCTTAGAAGTTTATACATTCATCCATGAAGTGACATTAAATGATTCAGTTTCTTTCAGAGATAATCCAAGGATATTTCAATCTGCAGAATGAGCTCTGCCTTGGGCACATTCTGGCTCCCCTGACTTAGTTGGTGGCCTGCATCTGTCTGTGATATTGTACCTGTGCAGATATTTCCGCCCTGTGGATGCTGAGGGCATGGCTTGCCGTGCTGACATGTTCAGTGCTGAAGCAGATTAAGAAGCTTGAGCCTTCTCTCTGGCTCCCATCTATGAGGCAGCAGGGACATTTTATTTTCAACATAATACATCATAGTCTCACTGCTCATAGGAAAAGTCACCTCGTTCATGGTTATAATACATCTGAATCTGTCTGGAATTGAGTGTACCCATAATGTTGTTAAGTAATTTTCATTTTTTATGTCATTTTACATTCCAACCACAGTTCTCCCTCCCACCCCAAGTAAGGAATTTTCAAAATTTGTCTCAACCAATAATATTGTGTTGGCTCCATTTAGTAAGGTTTACTCTTAAAAGCAGAAACAATCTTCTATAAGCATACCACATTATACATTTAGGTTTTTGTGGTGGCACTGATTTTGTCTTTGAGTTTTAATTTTGTTTTATAAAATTTCCTAAGAACTTAGACAAGCAAGAGGGCATTCCTAATAATCCACATTCAACAAACACTTGTTTGACCTAGCTGACAATCCTCATTCATAAAAGCATCTTAGGAAGAACATATTGTTACAGTTATAGGGTCAAAAGACATGTTCTCTCGGCATTTTGCCTAACGTATCAAATCTATCACAACTTGGCACTTATATTTGTGCTTTTGAAGGAGAAATGTTTCCTGAAATACCCAGGGTTCACCTATTTCAGCATTTGGTCCTGAGAAGTTGTGGCTGTCTCCTTCTTCACATCAGCCCCTTCACCATCATCTGCTGGCTGCCCGCTCTGTGATGGGTCTTCCTCCCCTTCTGGCAGTGCAACTTCTCCTGAACTAGCAGAACTACTATAATAGGTAACCTGGTGCCCTAGGGAGACACAACTAGACTGTAAGTAGAAAAGAGAAATACCTCAACTGCAAGCTCCTTCTCTCAAACGCCTTATCCATGTGTCGCTTTGGGGCACAGACCCCATTAACGAGTTTCAAGATACTAGAAGTAATGTGCCATAGGAGAAGAAGAATGAGAAGGTCAGCCTTTGCCTGTGACAGCTGTCTACACATCCTACCACCACTGAGAGCAATGAACTAGTAATGCCCACCGTTGAGTCTGACCAGGGCTTGGCTGTATTCCAGACTAGCTGAAAAGCAAGCATTGAGTCAAGCTATAAAGTGTGCATGATGCCAAACAACCAGCACAACTTAATGATTTAGACATGCTGTTACTCCATGAACAAACAATAAGTTAACCCCTGGAAATCAGTGGTTATTTTCACCAAATCTAATCACTACTAAGATAAGAATGTATTCTTTGTGTCTCGTGAACAGTGAGTATCTATAAACTTCACTTGATGCCTCCCTCCTGGACTCCAACTAGAGAGTTACTCAGTGTTGTACATGCAGAGAAATGAAAGAAAGAAAGAAAGAAAGAAAGAAAGAAAGAAAGAAAGAAAGGAAGGAAGGAAGGAAGGAAGGAAGGAAGGAAGGAAGAAAGGCCAAGCCAGGCCTAGTGGCACAAATTTGTAATCCCCGCTTTTCAGAAAACCTGAGGCAAGAGGATCAATATCCACAGCTATCTGTCCAATTACAGAAAAAGTGATATTTATTGCACTGGTGTGTCTTCACAAAGATACTCTAACTTCTTTTGGATTGGTTTATTTTGCCTAAGGCCCCCAAGATCCTGAACGTGTAAAAATAGAAACCATCCTAATCAGCTGAAATGACTCTTTTCTGGGTGGGACCTGAATGATAGCATCAGGCTTCTCAACATTCAAGAATTATTTCTCAACTCTGAGGACGTCTCCAGCAACAGCCCTTGATGAGGAGCCTTGGGGTTATCGAGCGTGGCTAGTGGAGAGCTGCAGAATCTCAGAGCATGGGCAGACTGCTGGAGCAGGGGGAAAATGTGGAGATTATGTTCTATGGGGGGCTGAGGTGGGAAAATAAATACCCTGCCCGACACCTTCCTGTTTGTCATCACCTCAGTGTTCACATCTGCAAACAGATGTATCCCTAAAATATGAGAACCCAAGTGTTTGGTAATGTAGTAAAAAGACAAGGCCAATTTAGGGGAACCTACATTCAGTGAAAAGATTTGCAACCTCATTCTGAATCCTGCATTCCAACTCATTCAGTAAGACTATTCAGAGCCTCACAAGCCTGGCCAAAAGCTCAGATATATAATATCAGACAGAATAGTCCTGGGCCTGAGTCTCCTTCTGAGTACAGCCTGCCCAAGGCTACACACCTGGGTCCCTTAGCAGCTTCCCTGGCCCTGTGATGAACAAGCTAATCATAGAGTATACATAAGGTATATATACTGTTGTTACTGAGGAATGGGAGAATCTGATTCAACCAGCAGCTGTTGACCCCAAAAACAGCTGTTTTTTATTTCCAGGCATTGTGATTCCTTGTGAAGCTGACTAGAAATAAAGTCAAACTCTCTCTCTCTCTCTCCTATCACTCACTGCCTCTCATCCATCTGACTTTTACCTACAGGGAAGTAATGTGGTCTCCTGATCAAGGGATCTAGATAAGTCACCCCACAAAAGCCCAGATAAGCACTGATGTAGAGAAGCCACAGATCTGACAGAACAGTGACAGCAGACTATAGCCCAGTCTCCTTGGACACTTCAGATCGCGAGATTACCCAGCAAAGAAGGGACAGCACTGTAGAGCTGTGACAGCAGTAGGTCTGTGGGTCAAGGACTTTCTGTCTGTCTGTCTGTCTGTATATCTATCTATCTATCTACTTATCCATCTATCTATCTCTCCCTCCTTCTTACTCCCCCCCTTACACACACACACACACACAGAGAGAGAGAGAGAGAGAGAGAGAGAGAGAGAGAGAGAGAGAGAGAGAGAACACATACATAGAGCAAGCAACACAAAGCAACACACACAGAAAGAATTCAGTACTTTTAACATATTATTGTTTGACCATGACTAGCTTACCGGGATCTGAATTCTTCTGCAACACTTTAAATCAATCCAGGTGAATTTGCTTCAGAACAATGAGCCCAGCGTCTCAGAAGTGGAGAGTGCTTCACACACCCAAAGTATTTTGTGGAAACGTTTCCACTATGAAGATTAGAAAAACCTTCTCCCCCCTCCGTGAACCCAGCTTGCATGAATACAGAAGAGACTTTATTCAGAGGAACTAAGACATTCTCTTGTTAGCAAATAGCTCAAAAGGGCAGGGAAGGGAGGTGAAACACATCACAAGTAGGCTAAAAGAATCCCCTGAACCTGACACGGCATGTGATGCTTTCAGATGGGCTCTTAATACCTTAATCTGGAGGGAAGGGGTGGAGGGAAGCTGATGGTTTGCAAGCTTGGTTTCTGCCCATGACACTGAACTCAGAGAACTGAGATCTTTGGAGAAGCCAACAGTGGTTTAAGTGACTTGCCAGCATAAATTAACTGGTTTCTCTAAACTGAAGTTTCCTAATTTCGAAGCACAGGCAGCAGCCACTGAAAACCAACCCCACAGAGAGAAGGCAGCACAGAAACTCTGCCTGAGGGATCTCCCCGCCCTGGGGAGAGTTCACGAGCACACAGTGATTTCTTATCACTGAACCAGCTTTAGAGAGGCTGGCTTATCAACTTGTTGGGCTCAGAATACTTGTCCTAGTATATCTAGAGAAGAGACAGAGCAGGTGCAGCAGGCACCTAGGCAGGGGAAGTCTTCCTTATTATCCACAGAGCCACTCCTAAAATGCCTGGAATATCCCACTTTTCTAGGAATAAGGTATCTCCATGTATAGCAAAATAACAAGGGCAAAAAGGGAGATGAAACAGCCGGGCAGAGGTGTATTTAGCTTGGCACTAGGAAATCTAGATCTGGCCCTATTGCATGCTGGGAAATCTAAGGCCAGACCAAGAAGTTATTAGGAGCTACCCGCTTCTTGGGACCCTATTCCCTATGGATGTAAACCTTGCTCAACCTAGATGTAGTAGGGTGGGCCTGGGACTTTACACAGAGCAGGGTGCATGGCCCTCTCTTAGGATTGGAGGGGGTGGGAGTCTGTGGAGGGAGGGGAGTGGGAGGAGGGGAGGGAGTGGGAATTTGAGGAAAAAAAGTTTAAATAAATAATAAAAAAATATTTCTTTTAGTTAAATCACAGACCCACCCGTCTCCAACCCTAGCCCAAGAGCACATTACTTGCCACAGTTTAAGAGTGTGGAGAGTGCCGGGTGGTGGTGGCGTACACCTTTAGTCCTAGCACTGGGGAGGCAGAGGCAGGTGGATCTTGTGAGTTCGAGGCCAGCCTGGTCTACAGAGTGAGTTCCAGAACAGGCTCCAAAGCTACAGAGAAATCCTGTCTCGAGGGGGGGGGGGGGGAACCACACCCTTTATGGGGCTGGAGAAATGAGTTCTTCGAGTGGGAAACTCAATAAGACACAGAGGAAAGAATCTGTGATGATGGAAAGAGGGTTTAGTTACTGTACTAATGCTTTAGTTTAGGGAGAGTCCATTTCTCCGACGAGCAGAGGACAGTCAAAGGCACTGACACTAATAAAGGTCCATACTGGTGTCACACAAAGGGACTGCAGCTATTAGGACTATTTGTGCTTGAGAACCGTGCTCAGAAATGTGAAGGGCGAAGACAAGCATGCACTGTGACTTCTGACATAAAAACACTTAGCAGAAGGCAAAACCGGATAATTATCTAAACCAAGAGACCTCGTTTGAGCACAGCTTTGTCTAATGCCCGCAGGTGCATCGTGTGAGTTCAGTGCCCACTGAGGCCAAAAGAGGGCATCAGATCCTCGGGAACTAGAGTTACAGTTGATTCAGAGCCACCAAGGAAATGCTGGAAATGGAACCCAAGTCCTCTAGAAAGGGCAATAAATTCTCTTAAGTTCTGAGCCATCTCTCCAGCTCCCCATAACAGATCTTCAGTAACATCGACCCTCACATTTCTTCAGGGAGAAATGTTTAGGAGGCTGACTCAGCCCTGACACAGTAAGCTCACTTTCCGCTCTCCATAGTAAACTCACAGGCAAGGCCCAGGGGAACTGACAGTCACGCAGGAAGGGCTCCCTGAGGGAGATGTTCCAGCTCTTGAAAATTATAGACTTAGTGCTTACTCTCGCTCATTTAACTTCACAGCCGCTCTGCAAGTGATGCTCTAGTACTACTTTGGTATTACAGAGTCAATAAGCAAGAACACAGATCTTGGGGTAACTCGGACAGTGTCAAATAGCTAGCAAATGGCAGAGTTGGACTTCAAACACAAACCGCTACTCAAAAGCCTGTGTGCTCCATGTGCACCTCCATGAAAAGCTATGAAGACAGCATCCAGGCCATTAACATACATGTGTATCTACATGTGTATGCATGTATAAGTATATATTTTTATACATAAATATGTATAATATATATGTATAAATATACAAGCTGGAAAAAAAACTCTTGCAGGCTAGGCTGACAAGAGTTCCACTAAAACTACTAGTGATTAGGCGCCGCCTGTGGGATTCTTACTTCCTGTTGTCTTGTTTGAACATTTTATCACGGATGCATGCTCATTTAAAAAGCACCTTTTTATTGAAAAGAGAAATCTGAATGTTTCATAAGTATAACAGTCTCAAATTTATTGAGTCATTTAAAAAAATCCATGCTACAAAGGCCTGAGATAGCAGATGGCAAGGACCTGGGATGGCAGGGAGCTGGAGTGGCAGGGAGCTGGGGTGGCAGGGAGCTGGGGAAGTGGCTTCCTTCAGAGCAGGATGGCTGGTTCAGATGCCTTTTTAAGTCCCTATGGTAATAAAAGTGAAACCAACCTGCCTTCTTCCCCTATTTTCATTTTCAAACTAAAAACCCCTACTCCTTCCAGGACTGGTGCCTCAAACAGTAAAAGAACAGATGATCTCACTTCTTTCAACCAGCAGACCTAACATTTTATGTATACAAACCGGAGAGTAAATCCACCCATCTTTAACTGTCCTCACAAAGGTCACTGCTGGAAGAATCTTCAAGCAGTCTTTGCAAAGGAGGGAAGCTGACTGCGACGCTGAGAGTGTACACTGTGAGTGATCTGGGGTTCTTACAGAGACCCTACTTTCAGACTGGAGCCATTCTGAATGCTATCTAGATATCTGGCAATGGGTGGCCAGAAGACCAGGGACCCTCCTGTAGAAGAAATCAACCAAAGGGAAGAAGGAGTCAGTTTAAGCTTGACCCTGTCTAGAAGACTTGGGAATTGGAAGGGTCACTTGGAGTGAGCCATGCCCCTTTGGATTCAAATAAAGACATTCAGAAAAGGGGAGTTCAAACACATTCCAGCTAAGATGCCATAGGTCCTTCCTTGATCTCTGTATCCTTCATGTATCCTGAACTCCTGACTTCAACAACTTGAGGACTGGGACAGACCTTTGAGCCTCCTGGAGGTGACCTGGGACAGTAGGATTACACCGTAACATGTTTGGGGTGTTCTGTGAGCAGTGGGGTTAGCACTAAGAGATAAGGGCAGCGCTGTTACACAGAGACTAACAGTCTTAGCAGGAAGATACCCAAGAGGCCGCCAGAGGCCGACGAGAGGCTGGATGCGAGAGGAAACTAGCAGCACTTGGGGGCACACAGGAGATGTTTCTCTATTTCACTCACGCTCCACCTGGGACTCCTAAGAAAGAAATGCACACAATCTGGAGGTGAGCAAACCATTTGGAAACAGCAGGTCCTGACGAGATCCGGGAAACACAAGCCCTGTGCGACAGGCATTACTGTCTGTATAACCCAGGTTGGGGCAGGGGGGCTTTGTATGATCTGAAGAAACTCAGGTCAGAACATCTTAGGTTCTTACAAACATAAAGAAGTAGACACTAAATGCTAGGCTCTTTCCTAGTAACTCGAGTGGTGTGTGCTTAATCACATCAGCTCTTACTTCTTGTTCTTATAAAACAGTGTGCGTTTGGTGTTTCTTTTTCTCAATTCATGCTAGAGTGCTGAGTCACTTTTTTTAGAAGAAAGTAAAGAATGATCAGGCTAAAAAGGGCTAGCCTCAAGGATGACTTAAGCGCACGCAACCCCCCGCCCCCAAGTTGTGATTCTTTCGATGCTTACGACGTCATTGTGCAATCTTAATAAGGTTTCCAATCAGCCCCACCCACCCTGGCCCCGCCCCCACCCTCCAACAAAGATTTTTATCAAATGTGGGATTTTCCCATGAGTCTCAAAATTAGAGAGTCGACTCCCAATAAATATGAGACTGGGGATGTCTGTAGCTCATTCTGCTCTCGAGCCCACCAGGAACGAAAGACAACTCCATCTGCCCTCCAAGAACAGCTATGAAGTTCCTCTCCGCAAGTGAGTGAAGGCAATCCCTCGCCCTCTGGTGGAGCTATTGAGCGGTGTGAGAGAGAAGCCTGTGGCTGAGAGCGAGGGCTGCGGGCTGGCCAGCAGCCAGGAGCAGCCTCCCAGCTGTGCTATCTGCTCACTTGCTGCTTTCCCTTCCCTCCACACAGGAGACTTCCATCCACTTGCCGTCCTGGGGCTGATGCTGGCGATCGCCACTGCCTTCCCTACCTCACAAGTCCGGAGAGAAGACTACACAGAGGACTCCACCCCCAACAGACCAGTACACACCACTTCGCAACAACTTGGAGGCCTGATTAGTTACATCCTCAGGGAAATCTTCGAAATGAGAAAAGAGGTGGGTAGGCTGTGAAAGTGATGAAGGCCCAGTGTGGGCGTTCATTCATTCTCTGCTCCTGAGTTGGGAATTCTCTGCTGGGTTCTAGGGCACTTAGGATTTGGGGCTAAAGATCAGCCTACACTGTGTTCACTATCTCTTCTCTTTGCTGGTCTGTGTGTGTGTGTGTGTGGGGGGGGGTGTCCTTCCCTGTCTGGAAAATACAGAATGTAGCTGCATTTCTAGAAATTTCACAGTGGGCCATTCTCAGCTCCGCATTTAGCAAATGTTTCTTGGGTGGGGATTCCTTTTTCCTTACCAAAGAGTAAAGTCTCTTTGCCTTGAACTCTGGAAGGACTCTCGGGAATGGAGGACTCTTTGGCCACTTGTGCAGTCGCAGTGCTTTTTGATTGAATGTAAACGGAGTGATGAGGACTCTCCAGGGCCGACCCAGCTAAGATGCAAATCTAGAGCCCAACAGAGAGCTAACTAACAACTAGATTAGGCTGGGGGTGCACACCTCTAATCCCAGCATTCGGGGGACAGAGGCGGGAAGATCTCTGATTTAGAGGTCAACCTGATCTACATATCAAGTTCTAGGACAGCCAGGACTAGATTGAGAAACCTTGTCTCAAAAAAACAAAAACAAACAACATCTACCTAGATTAAAGTATCTCCCTTCTTTAAATGCAAAGTATTTTGATTCTGCTTGACAGAAAGAAAAAAAATCACAAGAGAGATTAAGAGCCCAGATTCTAGATCTGGGTGTGTAAAACTAACTTCATAATCTTGAGGACATTCCCTACTATTCAGGACTCTTATCTGCAAAATTATGGAGTTACAGATGATAGTACAGGCCCTTCCAGATGGAATATTCTGTGGCTTAAATTTATTTGCCCCAATTATCATCAAAATTTCTGTCATTTACTAAGTTCCTACTATGTGTCAGACAGTTTATATCATTGGATTCTTTAAATAAATATATAGGGGGACTTTAACAATTCTTTACTTAAAGGCGGAGTGATAAACCTCAAGTTAGAGGACTGAGCCTAGGGGATTTCTTTCTATTGGGCTGCATGGTAGAACAGCAAGGGGGGGGGGGGTAGCTTCCTTCTTCTTAGCGTGTCTCCTGGCCGTGGGAGAGCATGGACTGGCCCTCTAGTGGTATTAGTTAAGTGGGTGCTCTGTACTCTTTTGCAGTTGTGTAATAATGACCCTGATTGTATGGCCAATGACGATGCTTTGTCAGAAAACAATCTGGAACTTCCGGTGATACAAAGAAATGATGGATGCTTACAAACCGGATACAATCGGGTAAGAATTTGTCACATTTACTTTCAGCCAAAGTTCTCTTGCATGTGGTGCCTGCATACATACAGCTCCAGTCAGGCAACAGAGATGGGGAGTAGATAGAAAAAATATTATGTAAATATTATGAGGGAAGTAACTTAAACCTTTGATTAAAAAGCAGTTTGCCATTGAATAGGTAAAGTCCCATCTGTTGGGATTCTTCACATCTGTTAAATGTTAGAAATCATAGCAAATATAGCTAGCTCATCTCAAGTACAGTGGTCCAGGGATCATTCTCTGGCTGCCCCTAGAATGATCTGAGAGCCCTCTCCAAACCTCTCCCCCTCTAGCCAGTGAGATACCCTGCATGGATTTCTCATTATTCCTTAAAAGCAGGTCTCAGGCCAGCACAGACATGAGCAAGAGTACAGGAAGGGTAGTGGGGACAGAGGCAGGGGAGGCCAGAAGGGGATCCCCACTGCCATACGCTTGGTCCTGGGGAAAATATTAAGTGGTGCCTCTAGTTGTCCAGCTGTTTAAGGGAGGTCAACTGATGCTGCCTGGTACCTGATTCTCTAGAGGGGCAAAGGGAAAAGATGCAGAAAAGCAGGAATCTTATTCTCGGACTGAGTCTGTCCCCTAGAGAGAACTAATTTTCCCTCCTGCTCTACTCATAGGAAATTTGCCTACTGAAAATCACCTCTGGTCTTCTGGACTACCAGATCTACTTGGAGTTCGTGACGAACAATGTACCAGATAACAAGAAAGACAAAGCCAGAGTCATTCAGAGCGCTACCAAAACCCTAAATCAGATCCTCAAACAAGAGGTGAGTGCTTCCCATCTCTCATGCAGTGTGGGGAAGGGACGAGGGGATGCACCCTGCCTCATCTCAGGGCTGCAGCAGCTGCCACAGACAGCCTCGGAAGGCGGAGAGTCTGAGCAACCATTCCTATTGTAAAACCTTGTTCTGTTTCACTTTGGAGTTTTTGTTTGGAGTTTTCTTTTGCATAGAAAATAACTACTTTAAACCATAATAAACAGATTTTAACTAGCTGATTAAGAGATAAGAAAAATATAACAGACAAAAGGAAGCATACTCAGCCCTACACAGACAGCCATTATTAAAAAAAAAAAAAAGCAGAGGGCACAAAAACGAGTTTTATTAATCCCTGGTGAGTGACATTCTTGCTACCAGAGACCTAATGCAGTGAAGTAGCCAAAGGCTAAAAAGACAGGGAAGGAGAAGATTAAGGGCTTCTGGCTACCACTAGCTATTAAATGGTAGATATGGAGGATTGATGGCTCAGAGTATGCGTGAGCCAAGTCAGATGCAAGAAGGACCCTGATGCTAAGGCTGCTTCTGCCACTTGTAGCTCCAAGTCAGATGCAAGAAGGACCCTGATGCTAAGGCTGCTTATGCCACTTGTAGTTTCTTGCCTTAAACCAGAGCTTTTCTGAGTTTGCTGTGCACAGGAGTCCCTTGGAGTCTTGTTCCAGCAGAGCCTGACTTAGAAGGTCCGCGGAGGGGACTGATTTCCCTTTGTAGACAGCGGCCTGCTCTTGCAATTCTGCTACTTCAGGCTCAAGTAGTGGGACAAGCCTTCCAGTTAGTCATCCCCATGCCAGTGGGTCCATGGAGAGGGGTTTCCAGCCTCCTTCACGCTACCACACCAAGAGACTCACAGCAGAATCTGAATGGGAAGTGAGAGGGAAGCACTTGGTTTAGAGCCCACTGAACCACCTTTACCAATGGGCTCTTCGTTGAGTAGCAATACTGTTTACGTCAGCACTGTAATGGCAGACAGAACGGAAGTTAGGATTCTGTTGCCATTGAAAAGCTAATAATTACCTTGAGAATAAAAAGAGAGTGAAATTGCTATGCATAGGTCCCTCTCAGGGAACTCTGGAGCAAAAGCACCTCCCCTAGCTTGGGCGAGTCAGGGCAGATGGACCCAATTAGTCTCATTCAGTCTACATTTGAACATCTCCCCACAGCCCAGAGCACCCCACAACAAAAGACGTGTGCAATATTTAACCAGTCTTTCTCCTCCCCTCCTCCCACTAGGTAAAGGATGTAGGTAAAATAGTCACGCCTAGCCCAACTGCCAAGGCCCTCCTAATGGAGAAGCTGGAGTCGCAGAAGGAGTGGCCAAGGACCAAGACCATCCAACTTATCCTGAAAGCACTTGAAGAATTCCTAAAGGACACCATGAGGTCAACTCGGCAAAACTAGTGTGCTGTGCCCTAGCACACTATCTGGACAGCCCTCACTGTGATCAGCAAGCATACCTGTCGCCGGGTATCTACCTTATGTTGTTCTCTACGAAGAACTGACAGTATGAATGTTGGGACACTATTTTAATATTTTTTTAATTTATTGATAATTTAAATATGTAAACTGTAAGTTAATTTATAATTAATATTTATAATTTTTATGAGTGTCACTTGAAATATTATATGTAATAATTTTGAAATTATAATATAAAAATCTATTTGATCTGAATATTCTGTTACATAGCCAGATTATTTTTTGGAATACATAAGTTTACCTCAATAAATTGCTAATTTATACATGTTTTTAAAGAAATCTTTGTGTTGTATTTTTATAACATTCAGACTGTCTTCAAACAAAGAAATCACATTATCTTTAAAAATCAGGGCTTGAAGAATACAACTCAGCTGGTAAAGGACTTACCCAGCATGAGCAAGTCCCCTAAGTTGGATCTGAGCATCAGAAAAAAAAGAAAAAGAAAAAATCAATAATAAGCAATTTAATGTGTAAAATTAAATAAAAAGTGAAAATAGCTGCAGGTGGCAATTAAGAGGAAAATTCTTTACTAAAGAAATAAGATTGGTGCACAGAATATGCCAAAAGTAGCAAGTTTTAGGGTCATTGAACAGCACCTTGCTGGGAAGCTTGAGTAATATCAGATGAAGATTACTTGACCTGTCCAGATGGACTCCATGGACTTAGAGAACTTACAGTCTCTTTGAGTGGATCATGAAGTAGTCAATGCCTAAGTCCACTTCACTCCACCAGAAAGCTCATTCACCTTGCTAAGCGTTTGTCTGCACACCTTTTCCACTCCCAAATAGGCTTTCTTGATTTCAGTGTTAACCTCACTTACGATTTCTTGGTTTACAAATATCAATATTAACACATTTCTTGTTACCATCAATACAAAAGAAACAACAACAAAACCCTAAAATCCCTGCCTCCTGCCAGGTACCATAATAAAAGGCTGCATCCATCACATTAGTTAATTCCAGCACTTATACATTCTTTTCTGGACCCTTCTGGAACTTAAAACATGATTCCCAAGTGGAAATTAAAGTCGACCTGCTTCCAGATCTTTCCTTAACTTTTAGTTGTCCTTGAAAGATAGACATGGAAAATCTCAAGACATTTTAACATAGAAAATAGATTTGAAGTTGAAATCACAGACTCTGAGAAAATACAACAACTTAGACAAGGTATAGCAATGTACACACTTCTAAATAACAACTGAACGTTCTGCCTCCCTTGCCTGCCATCTCTATGCACTGCACAGACCTCCTACCAGGGACTGAAGGTATTTTCCTACCAGCTAGCATGTGGGTCCCTCAAGAAAGCAGTCCACTTTTTTATGCTGGCGCCATGACCAAGAGCCTGAGCAAAGGCGACCCCTGCAAGTATTGCTGAAAAAAAAAGAGAATACTTAGCTAGTCACAATATAACATAAGCCAGTTCTCAGTGATTATAGAGAATTTAGTTAACAAAACATTGATGTGCTATTGCCTTAGGGAAAAATAGAAAAAAAAATTTAAAAAGTTCTGAAGACTTCTAAATAAGACAATGAATAGTCACGGTGGAACACATCTTCACTCCTGTTCCCACAAACACTACTCTTCACTCTTCCGGTCCTCAGCAGAGTTGGTGATAAGTCAGCTGTGGTGGCACGCACCAACAATCTCAGCACTCTAGGCGCAGATACTGTGGCTCTTAGGCAGACTAGGTGGGTAGACCCTGTCTCAACTCCACCCCAACTCATATATATATATTGATTATGATGATGGTGATGAGACAGTGAATATAACCCAATGAGCTCCTCCTTCCTGCTTCTGTGCAAAACTGGGAATTTGGTACAGAATTCCCCTTTCTAATCCCAGCAGTATACAAGTTCTGTCTTCTAACAAAGGTATCCCTACCTTAACCTATGAAGGCTTCTTCCTCCAGGGCAGGTGTTCTGCTGGGGAAGGGAAAGTCCACAGAGGCCAAGAATGCTGAGGAGTCAAACAAGGAAACAACCACATAGTCTGACTGTTAGAGACTGTGTCACAGTGGGCTTCCCAAAGTTAGGGTCAAACCTAAGAACAACAGCTAGCCAATACATCCATTCTTTAAACAACAAAAATGTTGAACATCACGAATATCAGGAATGTTCACAATAGAGAGATGAATAGATAGGCATGGGTGCTGACTCTGTGGCAGGAAAATCAGACATCAAGCAAGCAATGTAAGTAATGAGATTTACAAAAGAGGAATGTGAAGTACACAGACACCCTACCCTGGGACACTAGCAACAAGGGAATCCAACTAAATCTGGGAAGGGCAGTCATCTAGGCTGAGATGAAAGACACGTGGGAGGCTGGAGAGGGCATTCCAGGAAGAGGAAACAGCACATACAAAGCTCTTCAATAATAATAATAATAATAAATGTATATTATATAGCTTTCATAATTCTTTTTTAAAAAATTATGTATTTATTATATATACAGTGTTCTACCTGCATGTATGCCTGCAAGCCAAGAGAGGGCACCAGATCTCATTATAGACAGTTGTGAGCCACCATGTGGGTGCTGGGAATTGAATTAAAGACCTCCAGAAGAACAGTCAGTGATCTTAACCTCTGAGTCATCTCTCCAGCTCAGCTCTCCTAATTATTAAAGGTGATAAGCAGGCAGCTGGGAGAGAAAAGTCATCAACAGTATCACTCAGAAGTGAACTTTAAATTCTACAGTGCTAACCTGTTAGGCAAAATGTGCTCATCGGTGCACAGTAAAATGGAAGTTATGGGGAAACCAAGTGCTTTCTGATTGGTTTTGAGGTCTGGTCCACAGAAAGAAATTCATGCCTGGTACTGTAAACGATGCTAAAAGCCCATGGCTCAGGGGGTCATAATTCTAAGGGAGGAACCTACTACTGCTATTTTACCAAATGGTTATGTTAACAAATTGGCTTCTAGCATTTACATTACACCCATAGATTAACATGGCTTTCAACCTTGACCAAAGAAAATTCCTGCAATTAATGAAGAGACTGGCCAAAGTACTGAGAATAAATGACTATTGAGTGCTTGGCCCTAAACGGGATATCTACATTAAGATCACCAAGGCCTAAAGAACATTGTGGAAGAGCAAGTGGAAAGAATGGAAGAGCTGACCAGGCAGTGGTGGCACACACCTTAATCCCAGCACTTGGGAGGCAGGCAGATCTCTGTGAGTTCAAGGCCAGCTTGGTCTTCAAAGTGAGTTCCAAGACAGGCTCCAAAGCTACACAGAGAAAGAGAGAAAAAAAAAAACTACAAAAAAGAGAGCGTAAGAGTTGTAAGTTGAAGAGAGTGCCGGCAATGCTAGGCGTGACCTGGCTGTGACACCCATGAGCTCACAGCAGTTAGAGTTATTCACACAGGACCTGTACGAGATCAAGTCAACAAAAGCAGTCACTATTCCAGGAAGCTGCATTAAATGGATCAGTGAGTTACAAAAATACAACAGGAGAGAACATGAAACTGGGAAGGGGCATGTTGTTGGGAAGGAAGCTATTGGGCATAGATATGATATGTATATGGAAGTTGGGAAGGGCTGAAAAAGACAGATGTTACCCAGACTGTCAAGAACATTAGAAGGTGTACTCAGAAGTCAGACTATCACACGTGCGGTGAGAAGAGAGACCTGAAGTAGTAAAATGCATATGAGATTTACATTTTAGGGTGCTTACTCAAGCTGTAACTCGGGGAGTGGATTTAAAAGCTGCTGGAAGAGAAAGCTGAGGAACGTTCCAAAGGCTTTTATTAAGTCTGGGGAACAAATGCAGTGTTCTGGTTCAGGGTGGTGATAATAACCAGCAAATATAAGATTGGCCAGTTCGGCTACGTGGGATTTCAGAAGACAGCTGGCAACTCACAAGGAGAGAGGAAGTAGGGGCTAAATAGAGAAGTAAACACACGGAGGACTCGGGATCTGAACGCATTCACTTAAACACTTCTCTGAGCAGCTCCGACACATCAGCGTCTCTCCTCGGGCCTGGGAATACAAGGAAGATAAAACAAACATCTCTGCTCACAAAGAACTTAAGACCAGAGAAAGAAACATAAAGAAATGAATACTGAACCATGTGATAAACGTGTTACAGTTATGGACTGATTGAGTTGTGTCCCCCAAAAGATGTGGTAAAATCCTGTTCCCCAGGAAATGTGACTTTATTTGGAAATGAGCTCTTTACATATATAATCAAAAAAGATGAAGTGATTACAATGGGTCTTATAAGACCGGAGGAGCCAGGTAGTGGTGGTGCACATCTTTAATCCCTTCATTAAAGAGACAAGGCAAGTGGGCAAGCGGATCTCTGTGAATTCGAGGTCAACCTGCTCTACAGAGTGAGTTCCAGGGCTACAATGTCTTGGAAAACTAAAAAAAAAAAAACAAAAAAAACACAAAAACCAGAGGAGATAGAAACACACTAAGCCACTAAGCAGACATTCACATTCATATGGACACAGAGGTTCAGAACAATGCCAGCACCTGACGTCTGCTTCAACTGTGCCCACTGGTGCTTTCTGGTTGGATCTGAGGTCTGGTCCACACAAAGGAAGGCAGGAGGATTGCTTGGCCCCTGGAGTCCAAGACCAGTCTGGGTAACACAGTGACACCCATCACAGAGAGAGAGAGAGAGAGAGAGAGAGAGAGAGAGAGAGAGAGAGAGAGAAGGTCTATGAATCTGTCTTCCTCATGTGAGACAGAAGTAGATATTGGAAAGATGCAGATGATTCTATAAGCCAAGGAACACCAAGGATTGCCCACAACTACAAAATTCAGAAGGAATAGGCAAAGAAAGTCTTTCCTTATAGGTTTCACAGGGAATAAGGGCCTACCTTTCTGACTTTTGTTTTGTTTGACCTTTTGTATAAAGGTATTGCTCTTTAATTGGGTGGGCTTGAGCTTGCTGCGTATCACAGGCTAACACTCCCCCTGCCTTAAGATCATAAGCATCTTCCATCAAACTCAGCATTTCCAGCCACCAAATCTGTGAGAATAAATCCTTGTTTTAGGTCACCCAATGTGTGATAATTTGTTACCACAGTTCTAGAAAGTTCTGACCGTGCACAGTAAGTCACCAAAGATCATAGATTATGGAGGAGCAAAATGGCTAATATAACAGGAGGATAGAGAGCAATGTTATTAAAGGTTTTTGTTTGCTTGCTCACTCTTGTGGTTGGTTGATTGATATTTTAAAAGTTGGTCTTGCTGGGTGGTGGTGGCACAAGCCTTTAATCCCAGCACTTGGGAGGCAAAGGCAGGTGGATCTCTGTAAATTCAAGGCCAGTTTGGTCTACAGAGCAAGTTCCAGGATTGGCTTCAAAGCTACAGAGAAAAAAAAAAAAAGTCGACCTTGCTATGTAACCCTGGATAGCCTGGTGCTTATTCTATAGCCCAGTTGCCTCAAACTCATAGTAATCCTCCTGCCTGGGCCTCTTAAATGCTGTGATTGCAGGTGTAAGCATAACAACGAGCAGAGGTTTATTGTTGTTGTTTATTGAAGAGGAGTTGTTATTGTTGTTTGGGGGTATGGGTACAGGTTGGAGCATGTGCACCTGTGTGTGTCTCTGTGTGCATCTGGGGAGGCAAGAAATCGATGTCTCATGTCAAGTCTTCCTCTTGCTTTTTTCCATGGGGTGTGTCACCAAACATGAAGCTCATTGATTCAGTAAGATTAATTAACCACATTCCCAGCACTAGGTTTATAAAAGCACACCACCATACCACACATTCTATATGTGTCTTTGTTAGGGTTTTATTGCTGTGAAGAGACACCATGACCACAGCAATTATTATAAGGGAAAACAGTCACTTGGGGCTGGCTGTAGTTTTAGAGGTTTAGTCCATTATTGTCATGGCAGGAAGAATGGGGGCCTACAGGCAGACACGGTGCTAGAGAAGACGCTGAGAGTTTTACAACTGGATCCACAGGCAGCATAAGAGACATCCTAACTGGGTGTGGCTTGAGGCCTCAAAGCCCACCCCCTACACACTTCCTCCAGTACCGCCACACCTCCTAATGGTACCACTCATGAGTCTATGGGGCCATTTTTATTTAAATCACAACACATGTGCTAGACATCTGAACTCAAGTCCTCGTGCTTGCACGGCAAGAATTTTAACAACTGAGCCGCCTCCAGAGCACCACAACACATATTTTCACATATAAATGTCGAGAGATATTCAGTTCTTATTGGTAGTTTGATGTCTAGAGAATGCACTCCAGAGATCAGAGGAAAGAATCTAGAAAATATCCAATTTTTGAAGCAGGTTCAAGCAGCAATGGAACAGCACTAGTCAAGCAAGCGAGAAAGAAACTAGCAATAAAGTCTCTGCTGGGAGACAAGCCCAGAGCTTCCAGTTTGGGGATTTCATAGATCAGACAATTTTAATTTGCCATCTATTTCCTCATAAAACTTTCACAAGACTAATTCACCAGCACAAAGCAAATATCTGCCAGTCATGTGTTGTGGAATATTATTTGAAGATGTGTTACATTTGTTTATTCTGTGGAACATTTGTTTAATGATGCAAAGATGTGTTGCACTCTTTTATGTTGCATTTGTTTAACTCTGTGAAGCTGTGTTATTTTGCCTGTCTAAAAGATCTGATTAGTCTAATAAAGAGTTGAATGACCAATAGCAAGAAGGGGAAAAGGATGGGCAGAGAGAATAAATAGGAGGCAAAATCTGGGAAGAGAAAGGATCAAGAAGAAGAAAAAGGGGGAGCAAGAAAAGAAGGGTCGCCGGGTGGTGGCGGCGTACGCCTTTAATCCCAGCACTTGAGAGGCAGAGGCAGGCGAATCTCTGTGAGTTCAAGATGAGCCTGGTCTATAAGAGCTAGTTCCAGGACAGGCTACAAAGCTACAGAGAAACCCTGTCTCGAAAAACCAAACCAAAAAAAAAAAAAAAAAAAAAAAAAAGAGAAGAAGAAGAAGAAGAAGAAGGAGAAGGAGAAGGAGAAGGAGAAGAAGGGTCTAGCCACACAGCCAGACACAGAATAAGATGGAAAGAAAGTTCAGAGGCAAAAGGTAGATGGGATAATTTAAGAAAAGCTGGCTATAAACAAGCCAAGCTAAGGTCAGGCATTCATAAAAAGGAAAAACCTAGGTGTGATTTATTTGGGAGCTGGGTAGTGTGTCCCCAAAAGAATCAAAGAGTAAAAACAACCAACTATGATCATATGTCTACCCAACTCTAAAGAATAAAAAGTAGTTTATAGTCCTGTTTGGGGCAAAAAAAAAAAAAAATGGACAAGGGATGTTAAAAAATGAATCAAAAATGAGATCTCCAGAAGTGCCCACATGTCCCAAATCATCTTGGATTTGTAGTTCCTGTGGTCTACTGGGTATTATATTTTGTGCTAAAAAATGTTATTCCTAATGCCAAAAGATTGATAACAGAGTTGGGCAGTGGTGGCGCATGCCTTTAATCCTAGCACTCGGGAGGTAGAGGCAGGTGGATCTCTGAGTTCGAGGCTAGCCTGGTCTACAAAGTGAGGTACAGAACAGCCAGGGCTGTTACACAGAGAAACACTGTCTTGAAAACAAACAAACAAAAAGACTGAAAACATCTAACTATGACCATGATAACATTTATACTATGAATATGAATATGAAAATATGTAAGAGAGAAAGCTGATGGGGCGAGAACAGTACAGATGTCACTCGGATAACAACTCCAAAAGCTTCTGGTGGGTTCAGGAAGGGAAGAAAGAGATAAACTGACTCCTAAGCATATCTAAGGACTTTTGGAAAAACCGTTTGGAACCAACTATTTTACAAGCCTCAGATATACTTTTCATATAAAAGAGTTTAGAGTTACCCTACACGGAGGATTTTACTCACCCCAGAACTCATAGACCAGATTTCCAACTAAAAATCCCAATGTGGGAGAGCTACCCCTAAGTTGTTGGTCTGAAATGTCACAGAGACCACCAAAATGTCTGTCCTCTGACTGTTCGTCTTCAGTATTGCGTTGGTTATTTTTCACCGTTTGTCTCTTCAGATAAAACACTAGAATTAGTTTGTCAACAGCCATAAAATGACTTTCTTGAATTTTGATGGAAGTTGTATTGAACTTACAGATGAAAGTAATAAGCTGACATTATGGCACCTTCCTATTTATAAAAGCGGAATGACCTTCCATTTCTTTAATTCTTTCTTGATAGCTTTCATTCGAGTTATTTAGTTTGTCTTACATAGATCTTTATATGTTTTCGATAGGTTTATACCTGTGTTTCATTTTCTTGGGTGCTACTGTAAATGATACTGTGTTTTTAATTTCAAATTTCACTAGTTCGCTGATAGTAAGTACTACTACCTTTTAATTGAAATCATTTTGGTTCAGTCAGATTCCACCAGGTGTGGTGCACACAGTCCCAGAACTCAGGAGGCTGAGATCAGAGAATTGAGAGTCAGAAGCAAGTCTTGGTTACAGGCTTCAGGCCACGTTGGCCTATTCAGTGAACCTATCCATAAATTCATTCATTTTATTTGTGTATTTTCTGATGCACTGGAGAAAATTACAGACTTGGATAGTATTTTCCTAATCCTGTTTATACCAGGAGCTCTATCTTTCTAGTTTGATTCTACAAATAACAAAGTTCGGGGCACTGTATAAATAGTGACATGTAGTCTACGCCTACAGGCATGTGGGGAAACCCGGTTTGCCAAAGGAGAAAGCATGTCCCTATTCTCTTACTGCCAGCCCTTGGCATCTCCTCCAGGGGGTAGAAGCAAAGGGTTTGCCAAACAGAAGTGCTAGAATAGATAACATCTAAAGTGAATGGACATCTCTTTGTTTTCAATTCTCACTCAAATTCCAGAGTGCTCTAAGTCACTTGGGATGTTTTAAGAGTGTCCTCCCCCACACCGGAAAATTTGAAAAACATAATAAATACCTAAAAGATGCCAGTACCAGGAGGTCAAACACAATGGTTCGTCCATAATTTTATAATGCTTAAGAAATACAGATCCTATGTGCAAACACTCAAGACTTTAATTAATACCTTAAAATGAACAGTCAATAAACCCGGACATCTAGGGAGGTAGACTGTTGGGAAATATTATTTTCAGGTGTGGGACTTTTGTTTACGCTGTATTTAATTTTCTGAAGTTGTGTTACTGTGGCTGTCTAAAACACCTGATGGTGTTTTAAATAAATGTCCTAATAAAGAGATGAACGGCCAATAGTGAAACAGGAGGAAGGATAGGTGGGACTTGTAGGCAGAGAGAATAGGAGGAGAAATCTGGGAGGAGAGAGAATAGGGAACAAAGGAGAACAGGGAGAGAAGGAAGTCGGCAGCCAGTCACCCAGCCACCCAGCCACCCAGTCAGCCATGAAGTAAGAAGAAAAGTAAAATATATAGAAGAAAGATAAAAGCCCAAAGGGAAAAGTAGATGAATTAATTTAAGAAAAGCTGGCAAGAAACAAGGCGCGCTAAGGCTGGACTTTTACAGGAAAGAATAACCCTCTGTGTGGGATTTATTTGGAAGCTGGGTGGTGGCCCCTCAAGAGCCAAAAGAGTACAAATCACACAACAGCAGGCATCACAAATAAAAAGCAGAAGCCGGCCATTCTAGGAGAGAGCACACTGAACCAACAGGAGTTCCGGCGCAGAGAGCAGCAAAAAGCTGAGCATCAGCAAAGGAATTCAACAGCTGTCCCCACATAGTTCCAACTTACCAACTTGAAAGATCTGAGTTCACTGTTCAATCAAAATAGATCCATGCATGACAAAGCATATTCTTGTGAAATTTCATAACTATAGAGACATACAGAAAGATTCTGCATGCTTTAGAAGAAAAAACCAAATATGTGACAATTTTTAATCAAAAAAGAAAGAAAAGAAAGAAAAAACCCCAAACTCTATCAGATTGATTTTGACTTCTTACCACTGAAGCAAGACTATTAGAAGAATCAGAAATGGAGCCATTGCTTCTTGGACAAGACGCCAAAGACAAAGACAACGAAAGAAGAAATGGACTTTGCAAAGATCTAAAAATTTTGTACATTAAAAAGACACAGCAAACAGAATAAACACAGAAAATGGGAGAAAATACTTGTGGTTGCTCTTGTCCATTATACAAAATAGCACTGTATTTGCATAAAATTTATACACGTTTCTGTACACAACCCCTAGATCATCTATTATATCAATGCAATCATCCAAATGCTATATTAGCAGTTGTGAAACTGTATTGTTCAGGTAATAATGAAAATGTCTATGCATGCTCCATATAGATAGACATAAGCATCAAAGCCCAAACTATTTCTTGATCCTGTATTAGCTGAATCAATAAATAAAGAACCCATGAAGACAAGGGCTATACCAAATAAGGATTAATATCTGAATATATAAAAAATACCTAAAATTAATTTTAGGCATTGAGATTAGCCTGGGTTACATGAGACCCTGTATAAAAATAAGTAAGTAAATAAATAAATAAACACTTGAAAGAACAAAAGGGTAAATGTAGGCTAGAATTTGGAGAATTTAAAACTAGATGTACTGTTTGTCAGGAAAGTAAAATAGTATATGTATTATGGAAGACAGTATATCAGTGCCTCGAAAAATGAAAATCAGAATTATATGATTGAGCAATTCCACTTCTGCATATATAGCTAAAAAACAAATTAAAGAAAGGTTATCAAAAAGAAGGGGAAAGTGTTGAGAGTATGAGAAAAGGGCACCCTCATACACTGCTAATGGAGAGATAGATTCAGCCATTATGAAAAATGATATGGAAATTCAAAAGAGAACCACCCAGGGACCCTTCTTCTGAGCACAAACCCAAGATGAGCTCTTCACATGGGGCGGGAGGGGTGGTAGTGAGACAGTTTCCCTGTGTAGCCCTCACTATCCTGCAACTCTCTCTGTAGACCAGGCTGGCCTCGAACTCAAGAGATCCCCTGCCTCTGCCTCCCAAGTGCTGGGATTAAAGGCGTGCACCACCACCGCCTGAGTTCTTCACATCTTAAAGATATGTATGCCCATGTTCACTGGAGTATTATTCTTAGAAAGCCAAGAAAGATACAGAATGGGTCTAAATGTGTGTCAATGGATGAATAAATAAAGAAAATTAATGTAGAGTGTTAAACCTTAAAAAAATAGGAAACCAGATATGGTGGTGCAGGCCTTTAATCCCGGCACTTGGGAGGCAGAGGCAAGTGGATCTCTGTAAGTCTGATGCCAGCCTGGCCTCCATAAATAGTTCCAGGACAGCCAGAGCTGTTACACAGAGAACCCCTGTCTGGGAAAAAAAATTATGATAAGCAAATGAACTTGGCTCCCTACTTAAAACAGCACAATTCAGAGGATAGGCCAACAGCGAGATCCTGTCTTGGGGGGGGGGGGGGAGAAAAGAAAAAAGAATGGTTATAGTGTCATTTGTTACAGCATTGGTGGACACGGGGACATTGTGCTAAGTAAAATAAGACAGATCCAGAAAGGAAACTATTTATTTGATCTCATTTTATGTGGAACCTAGCGGGGGGGGGGGGGAAGCCAAGTACATGGAGACAGAGAATAAAATAGTTGTTACCAAGAAACAGTAAGGGGCTGAAGGAGTGAGAAGATATAGGACAAACAATAAAATGTGGCAGATACATAACACGAAGACTCATATTTGGAGGCAAAAATGGACAAGGATGATTAAAATTAGCCAAAAGTGAGACCTCAAGAAGTGAGCACACACCCCAGAGCAGCTGGGGTTTGCAGTTACTGTGTGTGTTAGGGCAGAGTTTGGCCAAATAAACCTATTTTTTTATCAACTTTTGGCAAACTGAGCTATGTGGCATGATACTTATTAATTTATCTCAGCATTTTACTAATCTGTATATATTCCATAGTACAATACTGCAAATACTTAATATGTAATTTACTTAAAATATCAAATATTATTTGAAACAAGCAAACAGACTCTTAGTTAAAATGTGAAAGCACAAGCTTTCTTTGAGAAAGATAAGAAAGCAGTTGCAACTTCATTTTTTAATGCTTAAAGAATAGTCAAGTGTAACATCCGATTCTGTGTTACCCTCTCAGTACAGTTTGTGTGCTACTGTACCTTACATGAGTCAAGCAAGGGCCTGGAAATTGAAAGAAACACACAAGAGACCTGGGTCATTCGAAAGGAGATCAGTCAAATGCCGAATGAATGCCGCTTTATTCAGCTTTTTGCAAAACTAATATACTTTGGCTGCTGCAAAAGGATTACCTCCCAGGCAGGGGGGAATCTGACTGTTGCAAGGATTTCCTCCCGGGCAGGTCGGAAATTACCATACCAAAGATGAAACAATGCCCTACAGCTAATCACCAGGCTAGGGCAGAGGGAGCACAAAAGCAAACAGGATGCTTAGCTGGCTGGCCAGAAACCGTCCTCAATATTCACCCCAAGGAGCAAGGGTAGACCTGGCCCTACAGTCAAGACTATATAGTAAGACAAAACAAGAGAACAAAACAAAAGTTTGAAAGACCCCTGATTTGGGGAGACTGTCACTCAAGCCTGGGGATGACGGGACCCCCCCAGTAACTCACGAGAGACCGTCCTTGCTGCAATCACACGAGGTTTAATGACAAGATGACAGGACGGGAACCAGTGCACTGGGGCAGAGACTCATAACCCACGCAGGGGAAGAGTTCAACCCCGAGTGACTGGGAGAAGTAGTTTTTATAGGAAGAAACCACATAGCCCAGTAATCCGAAAGGGGGGCAGGGAGGGTGTCACAGAAAATTCCGAAAATTCCAGTGATGATTACAAAGGGGCAACTCCCTGCCTCTCAAGATCATTAATCAGCTAATTCCTATTCCAGTGATAATTACTAGGGGGTGATAATTACTAGAGGGAATCTCTCTGTCTCTCAAGATTACTCTCAAGATTACAATCTACCTTTATCTTCAGCTAGTTCCTGGAACCCTGGAACTGGCTAATCCTAGATTTCTGATTCTTCTCTTCCTGCTAGATTTTTGACTCTATTTTCCTTTAAGGGGGATCTGGATTTATCCAGGTCTTTCATCTCCCCACTTCTTCTAGTGCCTAGTTCTAATCATAGAACTAGATTTCAGCATCTTCTTGACGTTGTAAAGCACTATATTGGTGGCATAACATCAAAATCTGAACAGCACTTATTCTTTCTCTAATAAAGGTAATTAGTCTGTTTAATATACATGGACCTAATATCAGTAGCAGAAGCAAAATTAGGAGTGGTCCCATAAGGAGGATATCAAAGTAATCATCCAGGGAGATCTATTAAACCAGCTCTTAAACCATCCCTGATGTACTTCTCTGTCTTTCTGTTTTTTGTCTAATCTTTTTCTAAGTTTGCTCATGGAATCTTTATTTACTCCTGAATGGTCCACATAGAAGCAACATTCCTCTTTGAGAGCAGCACATAATCCTCCATCCTTTAAGAATAACAAATCTAATCCCCTTCTATTCTGTAAGACCACTTCTGAGAGGGAAGTCAGTGACTCTTCGAGTTTGGAAACAGATTGTTCTAAAGCCCTCAAATCTTCATCCATGGCTATTTTTAATTCATTGAAGTACTGAGGGGCCTGTATTAGGGCAGCAGTACCTGTCCCAACACCAGCAGCTACTCCAAGGCCCAGGATTACTGCTAGTGTCAGAGAAATAGGTTCTCGTCGAAAGCGAGTTGGGTGCCTGTCAAACTCATACCAGTTGTACAAGCACACAGTAATCTTTGGTATCATCAAAAACTAACGTTGACACACAAGGCATCAACCCTTTACTACAAGCCCATCATCTACCTAAACCAGGAACCAAGTACCCGGTGTCAGGAGTCTTAGGGCTCTTAAGAGTCTCATTACATAACCTCAGTAAGAGTCTGTCTATGATTAGTCCTCCAAATACAAGCCTCTTGACTGGTAGTGTTGTCAAAAGTCCCAGATACTGCAATTCGGGTAGTTCAGGAGCTCGCTTCATGTGGGAGGCATGGATCCAGGCAGAGATGCATATTTCTTTCAGTTGTTCCCAGATCTGGTGTCTCACCACTTCAAGGGCCTTTAGGCGGGAAAATAAAGGTCTAGAAATTATAGCATCAGGATTATGCATTCCACCCGACTCAGTGAGCAGTGGCGGTTCTCCACATAGGATCTCATAAGGGATGAGTTTAAATCGCCCTGGGGTATTCCAAACCTGGAACAGGGCAAAGGGAAGGAGGGCTGTCCAGTCATTCCCGCAGGTCTCTTTTAGAATTCGATTCATCCTTTCTACCTGTCCTGACTCTGGGGTTGGTAAACACAATGTAATTTCCAATTGATCCCCAATTGGGCGGCCAGTCCCTGACTTACCTGGGCAACAAAGGCAGGTCCATTATCAGACCCAATTACCTTGGGTATCCCAAACCTTGGGAAGATTTCTTCTACGATCTTCTTAGCCACCGCATTGGTTGTCTCAGTCCTGGTAGGAAAAGCTTCTACCCGGCCTGAAAAGGTATCTATAAAAACTAATAAGTACTTGTTGCCATATCTGGCTGGCTTAATTTCTGTAAAATATACTTCCCAGTAGGCTCCAGGCCGATCGCCGCTGAGCCTCTTCCCAGGAGCATATATGGAGTGTCCTGCATTAATCATAGCACAGGCCTTGCAGTTTTTGACTACTTCTGCCAAGACAGAGAATCTGCCATCTGATTTCCTTCAGCCACAGGCATCTCAAGCTTTTTGGTGTCTTGGACAAGTATATGTCTTTTCCTGCAGATGTTAACAGTCCTCTTCATCTGTATATTGCTCCATGAATATGGGCAGTGGCAAAAGCATACCTGCTGTCAGTGTAGATGCTGAGACTTTTCCCTCTGCCATTCGTAGAGCCGGTATCAAAGCCACAAGTTCGGCTTTCTGCGCCAACGTCCTTCAGAGAGGCTATGCCCAGACTACTTGCTTCCCATCCACCACTGCTGTCCCCGCCTTCCGCTTACCTTCAACCACGAAACAGCTGCCATCGGTATACCATCTCGGACTTCCAGGCCAAGGCTGATCCTTCAGATCATTTCGGGTACCAGCTTCTTCTGCCAAAATGTCAGCACAGTGATGAGTAGATGAGGTGTCATCAGTCTCAGGCAGTAGGGTAGCGGGATTGAGGACAGCAGGGGGAGCGAAGGTCACTGGTTCAGTCAACGAAAGGCTTTAATCACCTCCAGCCTGGTTCGAGTAAACCTGATCTGGGCCTTCAATTTTGTTAACAAGTCTCTTTCTAATAAAGACATAGGACACTCGGGGATAACCAGGAAGGAATGAGTCACTTGTCCTCTCCCCAAATCTACAGTTTGTAAGGTGGTTCACAGATATTGTTTCTGTCCATTTGCTCCAATTACTATAGTCTTTTTATTCTTTAGCTTCCCCAATGGTTGTTACAGCACAGAGTGCTCAGCCCCTATGTCCACTAGAAAATCCACAGGGGTCTCCTCCACAGTCAGGGTTACCCTAGGCACGGTGAAGGGGGTCCGAGCCCCATTCCCTCTAATCATCTTCTTCTAGGGCCAGTACCTTAGAGGCCCTTCCTTTCTTCTTTGGGCATTCTCTTGCCCAATGTCCTTTTTCTTTGCAATAAGCACATTGTTCTTTGTCCAAGGGGTGCCTCTGTCCATCTTCACTCATCTTTGGTCTTCTGTTGCCAGGTTCCCTATCTGTCTAGGTCCTATCTTCCCTTTCTCTCCTACCACTGCGGCCAAAATTCTACCAAATTTCTCTCTTGTCTATGATCCCTCCAGTCCTCTCTTTCTTCTGCCTCCTGCCTCTTTCTCTCTTTCTCTCGCTCTCTCTCTTGCTTCTCTTCCTCAGTTTCTCACTTATGAAACACTATCTCTGCCTTCTTAACCAAATCCTGCAAGATATAATTCTGCAACCCTTCTATCCATTGTAACTTTTCTCAATATCTGATGCTGACTGTCCTATAAAGGCCATAGCTACCACTGACCCTCAGAGGTTGGGTCAAAGGGAGTATAATGCCTGTAAGCCTCCTTTAAATGCTCAAGAAACACAGATGGCAGAGCCCTGCGGTGATAGACTGTCAGCTGCTCCCTACCTGCTTTAAGTCTGACCTTAAAAACATACATGGGGAACTAGATAAGGCCCATCTGTTTACATATATTTTAACCAAAATCTCTCTTGCTTTTTAGACAACACAGCAAAAATTTCTCTTGCTTTTTAGACAACATAAAAACTCTTACCAAAGTCTTTCTTGTGGTTTTTCTCAGTGGGGATATATGGCTATATTTTAAACAAGAACAGCATATAAAATCCTATACCAGTGTGAAACATTTGAGATCAACAATAGGCTCTCTTTTTTTAAAAAAAAAAAAACCAACATTAGCCAATGATAATTTTAAAACAAGAACAGCACATAAAATCCTGTACCAGTGTGAAATATTTGAGACCAGCAATTTTTTTAACATTAACCAACAATAATTTGTAACCAGCCTCTATAAATGATGACAGATACTTATAATACTTATAACCCATAGGATCTGAAAGAGTTCTTCACAGGTGGAGTTAAGCCTTGGCCAGCTTTGACCAAAGGTTTGAGGTGTACAGCTCCCAGGGCAGACAGAGGGAACTCATCCATCAGCATGGGGTGGGGCAGGGTGGTACACAGCACTGAGGAAAAAAGATTGTTAACCTCTTTAGGTCATAGCAATTACCCTCAGATTTTTTTGTTTGGTGTTTGAAATCCTGTTGGGGTATATCCACCTTCTACAACTGTGTCTGGCCGCCTCAATACCTTGTAACAGCAAAGCTGAATGGCCCAGCCATCCATACAAGCATGCTGCCCCGCAGCCACGTGCTTGGGGCTGAGGCTGACTCGTTTTTTTATGAAATATACCCCTATGCTTATGGCCATATCTCTAAAGTCTTGTAAGTGGTCACAATATCAAAGTCAAAGAAGTCATTATTTGAGTAGTCAGTGTCAGTCTAAGTCAGGACAAAAGCACAACACACATTACACAGACATACAGGACAAAGGCGCCAAACAAACTAAAAACTTCAAGCTGCTTTGCGGGTGTGACCAGCCCCACTTTTGAAATGAGACCGCTATCCATGCAGTCTCTACAGAGAACTGACCATGTCATTCATGTATCATACCACAGAACTGAGAAACGCCACCCGCATATCTTACCAGAGAGCTGAACATGCTACCTGCATGTAAGACAAAACAGAGACCAAAGATACACAAGGGCTAATAAAGCTTTAGAAAGACAAAACCACTGACTCAAGAGTCAATGTCACAGTCTGTTCCAGTCATCAAAGTCACAAGTAAGACAAAACAAAAGGCACACAAGACACATAAGCAGATGTCCGTCTCCACTGAGAAAGACAAAACCATTCCAGAAATACAGATGGCTGAGAGGACATAGTTCCTCCAATCCAGGAGAACTTCCATATCCTCATCAGCACCCAGACGGGAATCTCCCAGGCGTCCCTGGGTCCCTTCTCACCTCCTGGGACATCTCCCAGGACAGCAGTCGGTGATCTAGCATGCCTGCTGATCACTCCCTCTATCTCCTCCCGAGACACGGGCGACTGCAAAACTGAAAATACAGAACCTGAACCTGAATTCAACAGAAACACAAAGGCACGACTGTAAACCCGAATGTACTGAACTTGAATTCAACCAGTACAAAAACACAAAGGCACGACTGTACAGAACCTGAACGGCACGGAAACACAAAGGCACAACTGTAACCTCTAATGTACAAACTCGAACCTGAATTCAGCCGGCACACAAAAACACAAAGAACCTGCCTACATACAAAGACAAAGATACATAGACAATGTCTCACCTCCAAGTGAGACAAGACTTCTTCAGAGACAAGGGTGGTCGCTAATCCCGGACGAGCCCCCAAAATGAAAGACCCCTGATTTGGGGAGACTCTCACTCAAGGCTGGGGATGACGGGACCCCCCCCCAGTAACTCACGAGAGACCGTCCTTGCTGCAATCACACGAGGTTTAATGACAAGATGACAAGACGGGAACCAGTGCACTGGGGCAGAGACTCATAACCCACGCAGGGGAAGAGTTCAACCCCGAGTAACCGGGAGAAGTAGTTTTTATAGGAAGAAACCACATAGCCCAGTAATCCGAAAGGGGGGCAGGGAGGGTGTCACAGAAAATTCCGAAAATTCCAGTGATGATTACAAAGGGGCAACTCCCTGCCTCTCAAGATCATTAATCAGCTAATTCCTATTCCAGTGATAATTACTAGGGGGTGATAATTACTAGGGGGAATCTCTCTGTCTCTCAAGATTACTCTCAAGATTACAATCTACCTTTATCTTCAGCTAGTTCCTGGAACCCTGGAACTGGCTAATCCTAGATTTCTGATTCTTCTCTTCCTGCTAGATTTTTGACTCTATTTTCCTATTAGGGGGATCTGGATTTATCCAGGTCTTTCAAGTTAATATTACTATTTGGTTTTTTAAGCAGGTTTTTCATTTATTTCAGTTCAGTTTCATTAATCTTTAGCCTCTTATTATTTGAAATATATTTAGAAACTACTTAAAACTAATAACATTTATAAAAATCTTGAGGTTGCAACCAAAACCAATCATACATTTGTTTAACAGAAACATAGTGTGGACCTGCTCTGTGATCAGCCTTGTCCTAGGCACTAAAGACAAAAGGTGAACAAAACTCATTAAAATCTTGAACTGCATTTCATAGGCTTACTTCCATGGGAGATTTAAACAACACAGAAATAGTCAACAGGCACAGAATAAGTTGTTTGATGCCACTAGCTATAAGAAGGCAACAATTCAATACCACTCCACACCCCATTAGAGCGACTTTTATGAAACAAACACACGAAAAACTAACAAGCATTTGTAAGGATGTTGACAAACTGAGATCCCGTGTGTTACTAGTAAGGATGTAAGACGATGCAGTCACAGTGGAAAACGGTTGGCCAACTCTTCATGAAGCCAAGCAGAATTCCCTTATGACCTGGCATCTCTACTCTTCTGTCCGTGCCTGGAAGAACTGAAAAGAGGGACTCAGAACTCACCAGCACATCAGTGCTCACAGTGGTATTCACGGCAGAAAAAGGAGGAAACAAACTAGATGACCAGCGGCAGAGACTGGATAAACAAAATGTGGAAATGTGGAGCAGTGTGTGTGTGTATGTGTGTGTGTTTGTGTGTATGTGTGTGTATGTGCATGCACTTGGGCAGCGCATAAACTGGAACGATACAGAAATGGCCCCTGTGCAAGAATGACATGCACATTCATAAAGTTTTCCTTATTTTTTATAAAAATTTTGAAGAATTCTATTAAAGTTCCAATTTCTATTTATAAAATAACAGAAACACAACATTTTCTCTGCTACCTTAGTAAGAATCATTCTAAGTGATTCTTAGAACCACTTGGTTTAACTGGGTATTCTTAAATCACTGGTTTAACTGGGTATTTTGACTTCCCTCTATCTTAAGAGAGAAACATTTGAAAAATTAAAAAAAAAACTCTTCCTGAAACATGACTACTTTCCCCTACCTGCCCTGTATATCCTCAATTACACACTAGATCTATGCATAAGGCGGAAAGAAGGAATTAATTAGTCAACAGCTCAGCCTGCCCATAGCTGTGTTTCATTAAGTTATACAACATTTCACAATACTTTAATCAGCTAGCCATACGGCAATGGCCATCTGAAGCTCTACTCTCCAGCAACTGCACATTTTAAGCAGCATGCACTGGTCAGTTTCCTACAGCTCCACCCAACCTACTTCAAGGAACACTGCCTGTGATCTAAGGACATTTTAATTTCCAACCTTTATTAAATGAGAAGCATGTATAATAGAAATGGAGTTCATCCAGAAGTGACGTTAAATCTAGTAATCTTAGGAACCTATTCTTATCTTTCCCCTTTCATTATACAAATGAGAGTATTAGTATTTATGAGGCATGAGAATTATTTAAGGTACACTGAGGGAGTATAGTAAATATTCTTTCATAAAGTGACATTAAATGACAGCCTATTAATTTTCTTTTTTTCCTTAGGATTACAATGAGTTTAGGGAACAAAATTGATTTCAGTCCTTTGATATGTTCACAGATCAAGTCAAATCAAATCTATTCATCAAATGAATTCTCAGAAGAGATTACTCATAGCCAGAATGACTTCAGATGGTGGGAAAGGTCCTAGCAAAGACCACTCATTTGGATACTTGGGTGTGTGTAAGTGTTTAGGAAGTACAGTGACATGCACACCAAATCAGTTAGATACCTGGGTATGTGTAAGTGTTTAAGAAGTACACTGACATGCACACCGAACTAGGGCCTGAATGCTCGAGGGTTTTTGGTTTTGACTGCTACTTCCTAAATGTAAACATGACAGCAGAATGAGAAAAATGTTACTTAATTTGACTTCCAGTGGTGTAATATTGTCAACTTGATAGGGTCTAGCTAGAATCAGTGAGGAGACAAGCCTCTGGACATGTCTATGGGGAGTTGAAATAGGAAAACCCCACCCTAAAAGTCTACCATTCCGTGGACTTTGAAGCCGGACTAAAGAAAAACGAGCACAAACATATGTCTTCTTCTCTTCCTGCCCACAGTTACAATGTGGTTTAGCCAGTCAGAGCTACTCAGCTGTCTCCGTGACTTCCCCTCTATGCCTGACTGCATCCACAAACTATGAGCCAAAGTAACCCCTCCTCCTTGCATTGCCTTTGCCATGTGTTTGTCTCAGGAATGTGTAAAGTCACTAAGGCAGAAAGAAGGGGCTGAGAAATGGAGCTGTTGCTGTGACAAACCCGACCACTGGACTTGTAGGCTTTGAGTCTGGTGTGCAAGAAGAATGAGGAAGAGTTTGGAACTCTGAGCTAAAAATCCCTTGATGGATACAGAGCTTAATGAGCCATTCTGGTGGGAGCTGGAATGACCCGAAGGCCAAGAGAAACGAGGACAGTGAAGGGCTGACTCATGGGGTCTCAGGGTTTCTCTCTAACAGTCCTGATGGTACTGGAACTCTATAGAACAGTCTGACCTTGAACTCACAGAGACCCGTCTGCCTCTGCCTGTGCTGAGATTAAAGGAGTGCGTCATTCCCGCCTGGCTTTAGTGTGATATTTTAACAAGAATTTGGATGCATTCTGCCTATCTCTGGAGAAGTTAATGAGGATGAATTTGAAGGTAATGGACTTTGTTTGGTAGAGGAATTTTCAAGACAGGATAGTTGTTAGCCTCCGCACTTTTCTGTGAATACCCACACCCGATCCAGGCGCACGCTTTCCCGAACCGAGTCCACAAGAATGGACGACTGTCCTAAGGGTTTAAACACACAGACACAAAGAGACCTGCTCATTCACCAAAGATTAAATGGTCACTTTATTAAACTCAAGTCGGGTATTTATACCAGTGGGCAAGAGGGCAAAAGGGCACGGCCCCCTCCCATCAGGAGCAGTGGGAGAGGATGACAGGCGCCCGGCGCCTAAGGCCAGAATCAACTGGGGGAGGCAGGTGTGGCAGGCGTATAGGGCCCACAGCTGGAACCTTGTTACAGGTGGAATTACCATAACAAAAGAGAGCCAAGTTCTTTCTAAGCTATACCCTCAAGCCAGTGCTAGTGCAGAATCTCCAGGGAGCCAGAGGTCAAACGGCCCTGCAAATCGCCAGGAAGAAAAGGGAAAAAGACCTGGGTACCTACAGATAGTAGCCTGGTTGTGCCATGGCTATTCCTCATTCGTACCCATTTGATTCAGTTCTGTCGTGAAAAAGAGCAAGAAAGGCATTTAAAGAATATACAAAATGTACGCTTTTGCGGGTGGGGGGAGCTCAAGGGTTGCATCCTTGCATGGCCTCAGAGACTTGACCTGACTAGGGCGGTGAGGATATAAAGAAATGATAAGTACCCAGGAAACTGGAATCAGTACCCAGGAAGCTCAGCATGTTTATTATACACAGTTGAATAGGGAGATGGGGTTATTGTAGGCAGCCAAACAAGGAGGCAGGTCTAGCTGATCTTAGGAGAAGCCGTCTCTGAAGGAGAGCAGTCTTCAGGTCACAAACATCCAGTGGGGAGAAGGCTATGATGGATATTGTCTTCACACACTATCAACATTGGCACATGATCTCCCTGAGTCTCAACCCCTGGGTTGGGGAAAAGCTTCACCATTTCCTCACAGTTCTGAGGCTCTGGTCCTTGGCATGGTTGGTTAATGTCAGTACTACACATTCACTCAGGACTACACACACTCAGGGCTTCCTTGATCTCCAAGATCAAGCAAGTAGCAAGTTTCAAGTTGCTGAAAAGGACTATGTGAGTTACAGAGAATTGTCTTGCTAGTTACTGGAGTTATAGGAAATGTGCCCCGAGGGCAAGACCTCTTCAACAAAGGCTCCAGTTTATAAAAATGCAAATTCATTTGAAAGAGAGAGTATAACTGAGAATGCCCTGAAACTATTCCCTGCTCTTAAAAAGCAGCTGTCTAGGAAAGAGTTTCCACGAGTCAACAGAAGAATCTACAGCGTTTATGATCCAGGAAGGCCAGGCTCCATTTCCAGATGGCAAGAGAAATGAGGCAGCAGAATCCACATGCTAGTAGTTTTACAGGAATGAAAACTACAAGACTGAGGGGGTCAGAGAGTCTTGCATAAAGCTCCAGAGAACCACTGAGGCCAGGCAGTATGTAGCAGGATTAGAGAACATGATAGGTTACTATGTAAAGCCCAAGTTCAAAGGAAACTCAAAGATGCTAAGGATGCCAGAACCTTGGGGTGTCCATTAAGGAAAGTGGCATGCACACAGTAGATCTGGCTCAAGAGAAAGGCTATGTGTGCTGTAGGAAGCAGAGCTGGAGGGGCAGGGCTACCTAGGTCCTTTGGATCCCAAATTATTCCATCTCCAGATCTGCAGGGCACAGTTCTGCAGGATTTGGTGCTTATCCTCCTGAGTTATGGATTGTCTGTGGTCTACTCTTTGCTTATTATGCCCCCATTCCTCTCCTTTGAAATGGAGCTGATTATTCTGTGTCATATATTGAAAGTATGTGACCTGGTTTTTATTTGCAGGGGCTCACCATTAATTGCTTGTGTCTCAGAAGAGATTCTGCACTTTTTTTTGAACAGTGTTGGAATTATTAAAGATAATAATATTTATTTACTTTTGTACGCTAGACAGTGTGGATGTGGAGGTCAGCGGATAACGTGAATAGTTCTCTCTTTTCACCATATGGGTTCCAGAGATTGAACTCACCTCATTAGTTTTGGCAACAAGCTTCTCTACTTACTAAGCCCTGATGAGGACTTTGGAAGTTGAACTGATGCATTTTACAATACGAAATGTCCATGAGTCTACAGAGACAAGAAGTAAAAGGTTGTGGCTTTGAAAGTAGTATTGTCTGTGATAAGTATTTTGAAATCCCCAATGGTGGTTCCTCCACCAACACAATCAGTCAGATCAAGCTGAACTAAAAGTCCAGTTCTAATGAGTAAAGCACCCCTAGGTGATCTCAGGGGAAGAAGAGAAATCACATGGCAGATCTAGAGACCAGAGCTTAAATACTCCGTAGGCATGGTCTTGGGCAGTCACAGGGGAGGAGTTGGTGGGCTTTCTGAGGAGCAGGGGTTTAGAATGGGAGAAGTGGGGTAAAGCTCCCAGTTGAACGTCTGGGTGGGGTTTGGAATGGAGCCCAAGCTAGAAAACCCCAAAAGTTTGGATGTCAAATTAACATGGCAGGACTTGTCATGATTATTACTGCCAACCTGATAGGATCTAGAATTAGTGACCAAACAGATTTCAGGACATGTGAGGTATTATCTAGATTAGGTTATATCTTTCTTAGAGTATGTATTACTGTGACAGGCACCATTACCAAAAGCAACTTGGGGAGGAAAAGGTTTATTTCCTCTTATGTGTCCTGATCATAGTCCTTTATGAAGTTACGTTTTGTGAGTGTGTGTGTGTGTGTGTGTTGTTGTTGTTGTTGCTGTTGTTGTTATGGTGGGGGGGGGGTGTTTCTCTGCTACCTTCAAGAGCAACAGAGAGATGAGTCACCGGACGCCAAGAAGACAGGCTCAACACAACTCAGTAGCCAGTGTTGGTTGAAACTTAGAGACTCTGACCACAAGTTGTTTGTTTTAAGCATATTTAAGCATACCATCTCCTTGAGAAAGAAAGTAAGCTAAATACTTAAAGTAAGATCAGACATGACTATGTCGAGATTCTTTGTAAAGTCCATAGAGACAAATTCTATAGATGACTGGAGAAAAACAAATTTATGATAAGGATCTGGAGGAAGGTCTGATACCAGAAAAGTGTCTAGCCACAAAGATGACACAGTTTCCCAGGCTAGAAGGCATATCCACGCCAGCTTTCTGGGGTGGGGTTGGGGGACAGGTTCTGCATTCCTTCACTTGAAGAAATAAGTCTGTGTTTAACATCCCAGTTTCCCCTAGTGCATGTCTGTGAGCACAAAGACTCTGTGCCCCTTCAGGACGTCAGAGCAGTAACTTAGATCAGGAACCTAGGAGCAGGAGCTCATTCAGAGACCATGGAGCGGTGCTGCAAGGCTTGCTCTCTGTGGCAAGCTCAGTCTGCTTCCTTAGAGCACCAAGGACCACCATCCCAGAGGTGACACCACTCACAACAGGATGAGCCCTCCCACACCAACCACTAACTAAGAAAATGGACTGCCGACTTCTTATATGCCAATCTTAGGGAGGTATTTTCTTCACATGAGAGTCACTCTTCCCAAATGACTCTAGCTTGTATTAAGTTGCCATAAAATTAGCCAGCTTAATTGAAGGAGTAAGACTCACCCTAAATGTGGGTTGAACCGTTCTTTCATGGGCTGTGGTGCTGGACTGAACGAAAAGGAGAAAACTAGCTGAGCACAAATATTCATTATTCTCTATTTCCTGCCTGCAGATGTAACGTGATCAGCAATCTGGACTCCTGCCACCATATTTTCCCATCATATTTTCCCATCTACAAACTGTAAGCCACATTAAACCCTTCTTTCCTTACATGCTTTCACCAGACATTTTGTCCCAGTGACATAAAAAGTAATAACAAATGAGAAGGTGGTAATTCAATGCTCTATAGGCAGTAATGTAACATCCAAATAAGGAGTTACTGCCTGCAGTATTCAATGCATCTATGTTTTTCATTAGCTTAATGTTATTCAAAGTGTGGCCTGTGCACTATGGTTATGAATGTTCATAACACTCATATAGATCTGCAACACATCAAATAAGTTAGTTGAGCAAACCTTTGGAATAGATATTCTTATATTGTCACAACATCCAAGTATGTGATCAATGGCCACTTTCACTGTGCAAGTTACAGACTGGTGCAGTTTAGTGACCTCATGAAATAAGTAACACATAGAAAGGGTTACAGACAGATCATGAGTTACAGATAGGCCATGGTATGAATCTGAGTTACACACAGGTTGTGTGTCATTTATTTTAAGGTTAATCTGTCAACTGAACTCCTAAAATATATAAAAACACAGACATGTTGGTATTTTTAGAACTTACTTTACAATTTACTTAAATATTAGTCAAATCCTGAAGAAAATTTAATGAAGCTGGGTGGTGGTGGCACTTGGGAGGCAGAGGCAGGTGTATCTTAGTGAGTTCAAGGCCAGCCTGATCTATAAAGCAAGTTCCAGTGATTAAGACAGTGAGACCCTGTCTTAAAAAACAAATGAAGAAGAGGAGGGCAATGACGAAGAGGAGAAGGATGAGAAAAAGAAAAAAGCCAATACAGGGGATTGTAGAGATGGTTCAGATGCTAGGAACACTGGCTACTCTTCCAGAGGACCCTGGTTTAATTCCCAGCACCCACACAGCAGCTTAAAACTGTCTGCACTCCAGTTGTAGGGGATCTGACTCCCTCACACAGACATATGTGCAAACAAAACAGCAATGCACATAAAAAATTTTTTTAAAAGGAATCATCAAATAAGAAAAGAAGAAGAGAGAAAAGAAAAAGAGAGAAACCAATACAGGCGGGCAGGAGAGAGGCTCAGCAGTTAAGAGCACTTGTTGCTCTTGCAGAGGACCCAGGTTTGGTTTCCAGAGCCCACATGACAGCTCACAATGGTCCATATCTAATATCTAATTCCAGGAATTCAATGCCCTCTTCTAGCTCCTGAGGGCACCAGACAGACACTTAGTGCACAGACGTACATGCAGGCAAAACATCTGTGCACATAAAATAAACAATTAAAAAATAAAAATGAAGTCAATACAGGACTGGAGAGATGGTTCAGTCCTTAGAAACACTAACTGTTCTTACAAAGGACCCAAATTCAGTTCCTAGCATTCACACTGAGCAGCTCACAGCTGCCTATAATTCCAGCCCAGGGGTCTCTGGCATCTCTGGCCTCCTCAGTCAGATCTATTTTATTGGCATATACTCACATAGCAATACATAAATAATAAAAATAATAAAATCTTTAAGTTAAAAAGAAGCAAATAAATACAAATGTTTAATACTCTATGTAGAGTGTTCTGAGAGTTCTTAGGTTCCTAAGATATAAAAATTATGCAATTGACATTAATCAAGGGTTTAAGTGAAAGACTGAATCAAAGATAATCACTCCAACTTGTTTCATGAATGAACAATAAACAAGGTAGCCAGGTACAGCTCTCTAATGGTGTTAAAAAATGAGTAAATTCAGAAACTGGCTAATGAGACAGAAGGAGCAACGCAATAAACAAATAAACCGAGCAAAACACTTGTCATTGCAACTTGATGTAATAATATGTGAAAAATTTTAAAGTACATTCTTTGAACATGATAGTAGAGCAAGGGGAGGTTTTTCTTAGCTTCTGTTACCAAGCATGACTAGCTTGGAAACGCAGTGATGGAAGACCGACCGCATTATCTACAAGTGTGACTTCGTGTCTATAGCAGGAGCAGCATCACAAAACCTCAACGACATTCTTATAGCCAAGGACTCAAGGAGAAATGTCTCAAATTCTGTCTTATTTTTGCTTTTTACTCTAGATCTGTTGCTGATTTGGCTGGGTTTTTTTAGTATTTATTTTTTAATCCTTTATGATTTTATCTTTTATTACTCAACTTTAATTTTATTTGTATGTTTTAATATATTTTATAATTGGATGTTTTAACCTCTTGCTCTAAGAGATTAAAGCTTTTCCTCACATTCTTTTTCTTCCTTTCTTATTGATTTTCTTGAGCTATACATATTTTCTCCGTTCCCCTCCCTTCTTCCCCCTTCCCCTTCTATCCTCTTCCATGATCCCCATTCTCTCAATTTACTCAGGAAATCTTGCCTTTTTCTACTTCCTATGTTGATTAGATCCACGTATGTCTCTTTTAGTGTCCTCATTGTTGTCTAGGTTCTCTGGGATTGTGGTTTATAGGCTGGTTTTCTTTGCTTTATGTCTAAAAGCTACTTATGAGTGAGTACATATATTTGTCTTTCTGGGTCTGGGTTACTTCACTCAATATGATGCTTTCTAGATTCATCCATTTGCCTGCAAATTTCAAGACATCGTTATTTTTTCACTGTATAGTACTCCATTGCATAAGTGTACCACATTTTCATTATACATTCTTCAGTCAAGGGGCCTTTAGGTTGTTTCCAGGTTCTGACTATGACAAACAATGCTGCTATGAACAGAGTTGAGCATATGTCCTTGTGGTACAATTGAGCATCCTTTGGGTATATACCCAAAAGTGGTATTGCTAGGTCTTGAGAAAGATTGTTTTCTAATTTTCTGATAAATCACCATATTGATATCAAAGGGGCTGTATCTGTTTGCACTCCCACCAGCAACGCAGGAGTGTTTCCTTTGTTACATAAACAGTGTTCTGTTTGCATATATGTCTGCAGACCAGAAGAGGCACCAGATCTCATTACAGACATTTGTGAGCTACCATGTGAGTGCTAGGAATTGAATTCAGGTTCTCTGGAAAAGCAGTCAGTGTTCTTAACCACTGAGTCATCTCTCCAGTCCTCTTCCTTTCTTTTTACCTAATATTTTGTTTTGTTTGAAACAGGGTGTCTCTAGGTAGCCCTGGTTGTCCTGAAACTCAATTTGGAGACTAGGCTGACCTCAAACCTGCCACTGCCTCCTGAGTGCTGAGATTAAAGGTTTGTGCCACCAACCCCATGTTTAACTTTGAGTTTTCTTTCTTACCCGCTTTTTCTGCTTCCCTCCTTTTTCACTCTATTATTCCATTCCCTAATTTTTGTATCAGAATTTATAGTCCATCATATATTTTGCCACTCCCCCTCATTAGAGATGGCTAAGACATGGACCACCCATAGCCCAAGCTCCCTGCTGCTTGAAATTCTCAGCAATCTAAACTTCCCCATCTCTACAGTTGCCTCCTATGCCCATCTCCCATCCACATGCTGTGGAAGACTGTCACCAGGTCTCCTAACTTGTAATTTCTCCCCAGATTAGCACTGTCTCAACTACCAAAGCTCCCCTCAAGACTTGAAAATAACACAATATTTCTTCTCCAATGATAACCTGCCAAGCATACTTCAAGCCAAAATTAGCCAGAAAAAATAGCTGCCACTAATATTAATAAACGGGACAAAGCCTCAAGAATATATATGAAAAAAAGAAAAAATAGAGGCTGGAGAGATAGATCAGTGGTTAAGAGCACTGGCTGCTCTTCCAGAGGTCCTGAGTTCAATTCCCAGCAACCACATGGTGGCTCACAACCATCTGTAATGAGATCTGGTGCCCTCTTCTGGCATGCGGGCATACATGGAGGCAGAATGTTGTATATATAATAAATAAATAAATCTTAGAAAATTAAAAAAGATATATGATGTGGAATTCCCTTCTGTATGCTGTGAATATGTTTTATTATCATTGGTTAATAAAGAAGATGCTTTGGCAAATGGTTCAGTCATATTCCTAGCTAGCTCTTATATCTTAAATTAACCTATTTCTATTTATCTATGTATTGCCACAAGGCTGTGACTTAGCTATAAGGTTCTAGTATCCTTCTCCTTTCACAGTTACATGGTGTCTACCTGACTCTGCCTTCTTTCTCCCTACATTCAGTTTAGTTTTCCTACCTAACTATAATCTGCCCTGCTGTTGGCCAAAGTAGTTTCTTTATTAATCAACGGTAATGAAACATATTCATAGCATACAGAGGGGACTCCCACATCAGATATAATAATTGTAAAAATATATACAGCAAGCATTTATGCATCCAACTTCACAAAACAAGAACTACTAGACATAAAGGGAAAGAAAAATCCAAATACAATAATCATGGGTAATGTTCATACCCTAACCTTACCACATACAGTAGGCCAAAGGAACTACACAGATACCTACAGAACACCCAACTTCTCACCAGTTCATGGAACTATATCCTAAAGTCAACCACATTTTACAACAAAAATATAAATAACAAAAATAAAATAATTCTGTATCTTTTAAAAATTATTATTGTAATATATCTTTGTGTGCCATATGTGTGCAGGTGCCCATAAATGGTAGAAGATACCTGCAATAAACACCATGACCAAAAGTAAATTGGAGAGGAAAGGGCTGATTTTAGCTGATCGGTTATAGTCTGACTTTGAGGGAACTCAAGGAAGGAATCTGAAGGCAGGAATTGAAGCAGAAACCCTGAAGAACAACAACCTTTCTGATAGAATACAGGTTTACCTTCCTAGAGTGATCCTGCCCATAGGGAGCTAGGCCCTCCTCCCTCAATCAGCCATCAAGAAAATGCTCTGCAGACAAGTCCCACCGATCATTTTCATGGAGGCAAACCTTCAGCTGTGAATACTTCTTCTAAGTTGTCCCTAGTTTGTGTCAAGCTGACAATAAACTAACCAGTGCGCTGTCTATGAAATACAATGAGGTCCAAAGTCAGTGCCTCTCTGTGACTTTAATTTCTGCTCCATCTAAGACAGGCCAACAATAGTGACAGAGACCATGCTTTTACTAAAAGAAAAACATAAAAAAGTACTGCTCTTCATTTTAGTCAACCTATAGGTTCAGATCCCTGCTACTCCACTGTTCTTGTATACAACCTAGGGCATAAGATCTCGGTTCTTTTAAACCAACTTTTGTCTTAGTCAATGTTATCTTACTGTGCAGAGACACCAGGACCACAGAAAATCTCATGGCTGGCTTACAGTTTCAAAGATTTAGTCCATTACTGTCATGGCGGGAAGCATGGCAGCATGCAGGCAAGCACAGAGAAGTACCTGAGAGTTCTATACCTGGATCCACAGGCATCAGAAAGAGAAAGACATTGGACCTGGCTTGAGCACTGAAACCTCAAAGCCCATCTTCAGTGACACACTTCTATAACAAGGCCATACCTCCTAATCCTTTCTAGTAGCGCCATTCCCTAAGCAATCAAATATATGAACCTAAAGGGGCCACTCTTATTCAAACACCACAACTTCTTTTTCTTTAAACTGAGGATAAAAACATTATTAGGAGAATTAATAGAGATAAGATACAGAAAAGGGCAGCTTTGAGGAAGTCTACATGGGACCAAACTAGGCCCTATACATGTGGGCAACAGTTGTGTAGCTTAGTCTGTTTGAGGAGCCCCTGACAGTGGGACCAGGATCAAACCATGGTGCATGAGCTGGCACTTTGGAGTCCATTCCCTGTGATGGGATGCCATGCTCAGCCTTGATACAGTGAGGAAGGGCTTGGTCCTGCCTCAACTTAATGTGCCAGGCCTTGTTGACTCCCCCCCCCATGGGAGGCCTTACCCTTTCTGAGGAGTAAGGGGGGAAGGTGGAGAGCAACAGGAGGGGAGGGAGGAGAGCTATGGTTGGTATCTAACATGAATTTAAAAAATTAAAATTGAAAAAAAGAAAAAGGGCAGTTTTATACCACATATACATAGTCATAAGAGGTAACTTATTTATTCCTATAAGGAGGGTATATTAGTTACCTAATGTCGTGTTAAAAGCAAACAAAACTAAATGTTTAAAACAGCAACACTTACTGTTTCAGTTTCTCTAGGTCATATATTCTCCAGCTCAGGGTGCTTGTTGCCTGCTATCAGCGGCAGGCTCTCCTGGGGAAGAGTGTGACTCCAAGTTCACTGGTATGGATATTGGCTGAATTCTATTCCTATGGCTGTTGGCCAGAACTCAGTCTCTGACCCTGCTTTGTGGGCCTCTCCATGTCAGATGATGGCTTCAGAGCAAATAAGAAAAGCCATAGAGGACCTCCGCCAGAGCCAGCTGACAAGGAAAGCCCAACTGCCCGCCCAAACTCTGCTGGAGGCAGAGCCAGCAGATGTGACCTCGGAACCAACAATCAACCTCCAACATGACAGGAAACGTGGCCTCAAAAGAAGCGACCCTCTGAGCCTTGGATCCACTGGCACCTGGAGGAATAATCACTGGAGAAACAGTCCCAGCTGCACCAATTGGAGGGAAAGATGGGTAGACAACCAGTAGGAACACACAGCACCACCAATTGGAGGGAAAGATGGGTAGACAACCAGTAGGAACACACAGCACCACCAATTGGAGGGAAAGATGGGTAGACAACCAGTAGGAACACACAGCACCACCAATTGGAGGGAAAGATGGGTAGACAACCAGTAGGAACACACAGCACCACCAATTGGAGGGAAAGATGGGTAGACAACCAGTAGGAACACACAGCACCACCAAAAACTAGTGGCTCTACAATAGCAAGACTTGAACACCCCAATACAGATGAAACAGAAGAAAATGACCTAAAATATAATTTCAGGAAAATGTTTGAGGAACATTAAAGAGGAAATAAAAAATTCTCTCAAAGAAGTGCAGGAAAAGATAAACAAAAAAAATGGAAGAAATCAACATTTCCCTTGAAGAAAACCAAGAAAAAGCAATCAAACAGTTGAAAGAAACTATTCAAGACCTAAAAACCTAAATAGAAACAATAAAGAAAACACAAACCGAGGGAGTTCTGGAAAATGAAAAATATGAATAAACAAGCAGGAAGCACAAACGCAAGCACAAGTGGCAGAACACAGGAGATGGAAGGAGAATCTCAGGCATTGAAGATGGGATAGAGGAAATACATTCATTGGTTAAAGAAAATGTTAAATCTAACAAAAGCTTAACACAAAATACCCAAAAAATATGGGACACCATGAAAAGACCAAACCTAAGAATAGAGATAGAAAAAGGAGAAGTCCAACTCAAAAGCACAAAACAATATTCAACAAAATCATAGAAGAAAACTTTTACAATCAAAAGAAGAATATGTCTATGAAGATACAAGAAATTTACTGAACACCGAATAGACTGAATCAAGAAAAAAGTCCTCTTGCCTCATAATAATCAAAACACTAAACTTACAGAATAAAGAAAGGATATTAAGAGCTACAAAGGAAGAAAGTCAAGTAACATATAAAGGCAGACCTATCAGAATTACACCTGACTTCTCAATGAAAACCAGAAGGTCCTGGTTAAGCATTAAGCAGACATTAAGAGACCACGGATGCCAGCCCAGATTACTATACCCAACAAAACTTTCAAACACCATAGAAGGACAAAACAAGATATTCCATGACAAAACCAGATTTAACCAATACCTAGTCACAAGCCCAGCCATACACAAAGTACTAGAAGAAAAATTTCATCCCAAGGAAGCTGGCTACTTCAACAAAAAGACAGACAATCGATGATCTCACAGCAGAAAATCCCGAAGAAGGAAATAAAAGGAAAAAACACACAAAATAACATCACCAACAACAAAAACTAAATTATCAGGAGATAGCAATCACTGGTCATTAATATCCCTTAATATAAAAGGACTCAACTCACCTATAAAAAGACACAGGCTAACCAATTGGATACAAAAACAGAATCCATCCTTCTGCTGCACACAAAAAACACATTTCAACCTCAAAGATAGACATCTCCTCACAGTAAAGGGTTGGGAAAAACTTTTGCAATCAAATGGACCTAAGAAATAAGCTGGTGTAGCTATCCTAATATCCAACAAAATAGACTTCAAACTAAAATCAATCAAAAAAAGACAATGAAAGACATTTCATATTCATCTCAGGAAAATCCATCATGAGGAAATCTCAATTCTGAACATCTATGCCCCTAATATAAGGGCACCCTCATGTGTAAAAGAAACATTACAAAAACTTCAATCACAAATGAAACCCCACATACTACTACTGGGAGATCTCAACACTCCACTCTCACCACTGAACAGGTCTGTCAGACAGAAAATTAACAGAGAAATAAGGGAACTAACAGATGTTATGACTCAAATGGACTTAACAGACATCTATAGACCATTCCATCCAAACATAAAAGATTATACCTTCTTCTCAGCACCTCATGGAACCTTCTCAAAAACTGACCACATACTAGGTAACAAAGCAAACTACAAAAGATACAAAAAATTTGGAATAACCCCATGCATCTTATCAGATCACCATGGCTTAAAGTTAGAATTCAACACAACTAATTTCAGAAAGCCCACAAACACATGGAAATTGAACAATGATCACCTGATTAACCAATGGGTCAAGGAAGAAAAAAGAAAGAAAGACTTCTTAAAATTCAATGAAAATGACTGCACAACATAACCAAACTTATGGGACACAATGAAAACAGTGTTAAGAGGAATGTTCATAGTACTAAGTGCCTACATAGAGAAGCTGGAAAAAACACATACTAGCAAGTTAACAGAATACCTGGAAACTCTAGAACAAAAAGAAGCAAACTCACCCAGAACACTAGATAACAGGAAATAATCAATTTGTTTCAACAAAATAGAAACAAAGAAAACAATACAAAGAATTAATGAGACAAAAAGTTGGTTATTGGAGAAAAATAAGCAAAATAGATAAACCTTTTTCCAAATTAACCAAAAGGCAGAGAGAAAATATCCAAATTAACAAAATCAGAAATGAAAAGGGGGATATAACAGACACGGGGAAAATTCAGAGAATCATCAGGTCATACTTCAAAAACCTGTACTCCACAAAATTGGAAAACTTAAAGGAAATGGACAACTTTCTGGATAAATATCACTTACCAAAATTAAATCAAGACTGGATAAGCAAATTAAATAGACCTATAACCTATAAGTAAATAGAAACAGTCATCAAAAGTCTCCCAACCAAAAAAAGCCCACGACCAGATAGTTTTAGCACAGAATCCTACAAGATTTTCAAAGAAGAACTAACACTTACAGTTCTCAAATTCTTCCACACAATAGAAACAGAAGGAACATTGCCAAACTCTTTTTATGAGGCTACAGTTACCCTAATACCCAAACCACACAAAAACATTACTAAGAAAGAGAATTACAGACAAATATCACTAATGAACAATGATGTAAAAACACTCAATAAAATACTGGTAAACCAAATCCAAGAACACATCAAAAAAATCATCCACCATGACCAAATAGGCCTCATCCCAGAGATTCAGTAATGGTTCAACATACAAAAATCTCAATGTAATCCACCATATAAACAAACTGAAAGAAAAAAAATGTTCATCTAATTAGATGCCGAAAAAGCCTTTGACAAAATTCAACACCCCTTCATGATAAAAAGTCTTAGAGAAAGCAGGGAGACAAAGAATATCCCTAAAAATAATAAAGGCAATATACAACAAGTCAACATCCAACATCAAACTAAATGAAGAGAAACTCAAAACAATCCCACTGAAATCAGAAACAAGACAAGGTTGTCCACTCTCTCCATCTCTATTCAATATAGTGCTAGAGTTTTAAGACAACAAAATGAGATCAAGGGGATACAAATTGAAAAAAAAAAAGAAGTCAAACACTCACCATTTGCTGATGATATGATAGTTTACATAAGTGACCCCAATAATTCTACCAGGGAACTCCTACAACTCATAAACACCTTCAGTAACGTAGCAGGTACAAGATTAACTCAAAAAATCAGTAGCCCTCCTTTAAATAGATGATAAACGGGATGAGAAAAAAGTTAGAGAAACATCACCCTTCACAATAGTCACAAATAACATAAAATATCTTTAGGTAACTTTTACCAAACAAGTGAAAGACCTATTTGACAAGAACTTTAAAACATTGAAGAAAGTAATTGAAGAAGACACAAGAAAATGAAAAGACCTCCCATGCTCTTGGGTAGGTAGAATTAACATAGTAAAAATGACAATTTTACCAAACACAATCTACAGATTCAGTGCACTGCCCATCAGAATTCTTCACAGACCTCAAAAGAACAATACTCAACTTCATATAAAAACAAAACAAAAACAAAAGACTCAGGATAGCTAAAAACAATTCTATACAGCAGAGAAACTTCTGGAGGCATCATAATCCCTGACTTTAAATTCTACTAGAGAGTAATGAAAACAGCCTGGTATTGGCATAAAAAACAGACAGGAGGGCCACGGAATTGAATCAAAGACGCGGATATCAATCCACACACCTACGAACCCCTGATTTTTTACAAAGAAGCTAAAAATATAAAATGGAAAAAAGAACAAATTCAGCATTCAACAAATGGTGCTGGCATAACTAAATATCAACATGTAGGAAAGTGAAAATAGATCCATATCTATCACCATGCACAAAACTCAAGTTCAAATGGATCAAAGACTTCAATATAAAACCAACCACACTGAACCTCAGAGAAGAGTAGGAAATACACTTGAACACATTGGCACAGGAGACCACTTCCTAAATATAATCCCAGTAGCACAGACACTGAGAGAAACAATTAATAAATGGGGCCTTTTGAAACTGAGAAGCTTCCATAAAGCAAAGGACATGGTCAACAAGACAAAATGACAGCCTACAGAATGGGAAAAGATCTTCACCAACCTCACATCAGACAGAGGTCTGATCTCCAAAATATACAAAGAACTCAAGAAACATGACATAAAAAGAACAAATAATCCAATAAAAAGGAGGGGTATGGACCTTCAACACAAATCTCAAATGGCTAAAAGACAAATAAGGAAATGTTCAATATCCTTAGCCATCAGGGAAATGCAAATCAAAACAACTCTGAGATTCCATCTTACACCTGTAAAAATGGTCAAGATCAAAAACACTGATGACAGCTTAGGCTGGGGAGGATGTGGGGTAAAGGGAACACTCCTTCATTTCTGGTGGGAGTGCACAGCCACTCTGGAAATCAGTATGGTGATTTATCAGAAAATTAAGAAACAATCTACCTCAAGAGCCAGTAATACTGCTGTTGGGTATTCCCAAAGGATGCTCAATCGTACCACAAGGACATGTGCTCAATTATGTGCATAGCAGCATTATTTGTAATAGCCAGAACCTGGAAACAACCTAAATGCCTCTCAACCAAAGAATGGATAAAGAAAATGAGGTACATTTACACAATGGTTTACTACTCAGTGGTAAAAAAAAATTACATCTTGAAATTTGCAGGCAAATGGATGGACCTAGGAAAAACCATATTGCATGAGGTAACTCAGACCCAGAAAGACAAATATCATATGTACTCACTCATGTGGTTTCTATACATAAAGGAAAGAAAAACCAACCTAAATTTCACAACTCCAGAGAACCTAGACAACAAAGAGGAACCTAAGAGAGACATAGATGAATTTATTATATAGGAAGAAGAAAAAGACAAGATCTCCTGAGTAAATTGGGAGCATGGGGGTCACGGGAGAGAGTAGAAGGAGAGGGGAAGAATGAAGGGGAACAGAGAAAAATGTGTAGTTCAATAAAAACAATAAAAAGGAAAAGCTATAGAGGTGGGAAACTGTGCGAGACAGAAGTCACAGCTTTCGCATGCCAGTACCAAACGTAGCATAGCATCATGTTCACCACACAATTCATTAGGAGACAACCAGTAAGTCCATCCTGCACTTGAGAGGAGATTATAGTTCTAGACTAAATTGACTCACCTTAAAACTCCCAACGAAATTCTACCCTCCCAATGAGTTCTTTACAGTGTGACTGCATTTGGCGATGAAGCCTGTGAACTGATCATAAGATCAAATGTGGTCATTTGGCTGGGCCATTCATTGATATGAACAGTATCATCAGAAGAGGAGATACCAGGGATTTGTACATGCTGTGAGAAAGTCACTCAGAACAGTAAGATAATGTATCTATGAGGCAAAAAGAGAAATCTCAGGAGAAACAAACCTGCCAGTGCTCTGATCTTGACCTTCCAGCCTCTGCAATTGTGGAAAAAACTGATGTTGTTTAAGCTCCTTAGCCTGTTATCTTGTTTTGGTGCTCCCAGCAAATTAATGCAGGCGTGAATACCGAGACAGAAATCCCTGGAAAACACTGTAGAGCATGTTGGACTGGCTTGTTGTCAGGACTTTGTGTGTGTAATCTCTTAGAGGTGTTCTTCTTGATTTTGCATAAGAAGACACATTGGTATTCTCCAATACGTAGCATAGCCTAAGAGCCCATAAAGAACCTTTGATGCAAGTCATGCATAATGGCACACACCTTTAATCCTGGTATTTTGGAGGCAGAGGCAGGCAGATCTCTGAGTTCAAGGCTACCCTGGTCTACATAGTGAGTCCAGGGCAGTCAGAACTACCCTGGCTCAGAAAAAATTAAATAATAAACTTTAAATGGATTGTGTTTAGAAAACTGGAAGCTCCATGACTTATAGTCAAGGTAGCCAATGCTGAAATCAACATACTAAACAATTCAAAACTTAGCAGATTTTAAATACTGAACATTAAAAACATTGGCTGAATCGTGTGTCTTAGTTTGTTACATTACAAAATGTTTCAAGATTAGACTATTTCATTTTCCATCTGTTGGGTAGCTACTGTCAGCTCCAAGCTCAAACATTCCTTCCTAGAGGGAAGAGAAGGGTTCATAAAACTCTGAAAGTAATGCAACATCCAAGGACCCAGGAAATAAATGAAACTCATAGGGTTAAAAAGCTCCTAAGGTTACAAGATTCACAAGGCTCTTGCTCAAGGTTATATAACAACCTTTATAGCAAAGTTACAGTAAAAACTGGAAGAGAGAAGAGGCTCTGACCAGGCAAGCTACCCATAAGTTGTTCAGGAAGCTTCCAGGGTGCAGATCTCAAGGGTCATTCCCCCCATCCTGGGATGGGCTTTTCAGTGATACAGCTGCCTTGAGCCACCCATGATCCTGTAAATACCCCTCACTCGTATTCCCATAAGTAACTCCAATAAACTCACTGGTTCACTACACTAGACTTGGGTGGAATTGTTTCTTCAGCCTGTCTTTGGTGTTCTACCTAGGATGAAAAGATGTTAGTTCGGGCTGGAGAGATGGCTCAGAGGTTAAGAGCACTGACTGCTTTTCCAGAGGTCCTGAGTTCAATTCCCAGCAACCACATGTTGGCTCACAACTATCTGTAATGAGATCTGATGCCCTTTCCTGGTGTACAGGCAAACAAGCTGCATACATAACAAATAAATAATTTAAAAAAAAAAAGAAAAGATGTTAGTTCATATATGCCCAGGAAAATTCACACACCAACATATCTTTAATGTTGAATAACCTAGGTATTTTCTGATCTAATCATAGAGAAAAACACATATCAATATACTTCCTACTTTTTGGATTCTTTATAAAGAATTCCAACAAACAGCTGGTACATGATAAGTTTCCTACAGCTACAGACTTTCAGAGGACCCTTGCTCTTTAAGAATAAGAAATGAGTTCTTCTATGAATACCTTTCAACATAAAATAACTTTCAGGCATTTTCTACAAAGCATTTGAAAGTTTCAATCACTTAGGCCCCAGTCACATAAACACCGTTTAATAACAGAGCTTCTTTTTACTTCAGAGAAAGTATTTCACCCCCAAAAAATCAAAACCTAAGTTTAGGCAAAGTATATAATGCTCCTCTACTTCTCACAGACAACTATATTGAAAGAATAAAGCTGTTTTAAAGATCCCATTCCAGCCACAATAGAGTAGTTGGTATTAGACTCAGACTCCAGTCGTAAACTTATCAAAATGTATTAAAGGAGTTGAGCATCAATAAATTCTCCCTGCTTGGCAAGATGAATTGGAGCAGAAAGTTGCTTTCTTTATAGGGCAAAGAAAACAGAGATTGGTTTTGAAGCTTCTACCGTGACTGTGATTCTCTGATTAGGTGCTGGGAAGGAGAGGACTGGTGTCTTAGGTAGGGTTTCTCCTGCTGTTATAAACACCATGAGCTGTGTAGCTTGCAGAGGAAATAGATGTCTCAGATCACACTCCATCACTGAGACAAGCCAGGACAGGAGCTAAAGAAGTCTTGGAAAGATACTATTTACTCGCTTGGTCCCAGTGGTTTGCTCAAACTGCTGTTTTTTGTTTTGGTTTTTTTTTTTAATTTTCCTTTTCTGTGATTAAAATTACATCATTTCTCCCTTCCCTCTCCTCCCTCCCAATCATTTCATGTACCTCACCTTATTCTCTTTCGAATTCATGACTTCTTTTTCTTTCTCTGCTGTTACTTATGTGTGTATGAGTATTCACAAATACAAAAAAATCCCAACTTGCTCAGTCCATATAATGTTTTTGTATGTATATGTTTTCAGGGCTGACCATTTGGTACTGGATAACCAATTTGTGTGCTCTTCTCTGGAGAAGACTATTCCTACACTCTTAGCCTTCCTTAGTTGCCTATAGTTCTTTGTCTCTGGTTGAGGTTCAAGGAGCTTTCCCCCTTCTGTATTAGTATGTTTACCACCATTGATCCTGTTCAGGTCATATTTAGGCAGTCATGTTGGTGAGACTTCATTCTGCATCTTCTTTGACATTTCTAGAACAATCTCAGAGCAAACTTCCTGGTGTTCTGGCTCTTACAATCTCCCTCCCACTCCTTCATGATGATCCCTGACCCTTAGGTGCAGGAGTTGTGTTGTAGATGTATCAACTGGGACTGGGACAGTAACTCTGCATTTTGAACAGATGTGTTTTCTGTGATGGTCTCCATTACAACGAGAAGTTCCCTTGATGAGAGATGAAAACTAACCCTTACCTTGAGGGTATAAGGAGATAAATGTTTAAGATGTAGTTAGAGATTATGCTGATTGAGTAAAGTGATGGTTGTATATTCTCCTCCAAAAATCCATGTATTTGCTAGCCCTGGTTAGCTGGCTATGTTTTCAGTATGAAGCATGAGTTCCTTCTTGTTGAACAGGTCTTAAATCCAATTAGAGAGATGGTTACTGCCAAGGTACATGTTCCATTATTGTACTCTCAGGATCATCATGCTATGCTAGTCATTGTTGCGGTTCACAGGTGTCATAGCTAGCTAGGACTTTGGTTACTTCCCTCCTCTGGAAGCTTACATGGCATCTCCTGGCACTATGAAAGGTAATCCTCATAGAGGAGGAGGTTTTCAGGTCAGAACCATCTTAGGCCCTTTGGGTCCTAAGTCTGAAATGCATGGTGTATTTAGCAATAGGGACTTACCTTCCACCCTGAGGAGACAACAAGAGCATCAGCAAGGGCCTAAAAATGTTAGGGCAGTCTTTTGGACAGAAGAGGGCTTCTTGGGCTGGGCAGTGGTGGTGCATGCTTTTAATCCCAGCGTCTAGGGAGACAGAGGCAGGTGGATCTCTGTGAGTTCAAGGTCAGTCTGGTCTACAAGAGCTAGTGCCAGGACAGAATCCAAAGCTACACAAAGAAACCCTGCCTCGAAAAACAAAAAACAAAAAAAAAACAAAAAAAAAAAAAAAAGGAAAGAGCTTCTCATGCTTGGTGTTGGATTTTTGTTAGTTTATTATTCCTGGGGAGAGCACTGTCGGCTCAGATTTCATTTTATTTAAATTATACATGCATAAATATACACGAATTTACATGTAATACTTTAAGTATTTTAGGGAGACAGTTAATGATATGATTCCTTATGACTTTTTCAGACATTTCTGCTGTTGTCTTGCCCTTCTCCCTTTCTTTAATGTCTCCTATCCTTCAGTTTCCCATTTCCCCCAGATCACTTGTACCCTGACTATGCTTCTCCCTATTGATCCTCTCTCCTCCTGTGGTCCCTTTTCACCTTCTGATTTCTGCAGTTATTGCAGGTTACATATTAATATCTGAAGATTTGGAGCAAGGAGCTACAGATGAAGAGAACACGTGAAGCTTGTCTTTCTGGGTCGGGGTGACCTCACTCAGTATGACATTTCCTGGTTTCATCCATTTACCTGCAAAGTTCATGATTTCATTTTTCATTACAGTTGAATAATAACCCAGTATATATACCCCATAGTGTCATTATCAATTCATCAGCTGAAGAGTATTTAGACTGTTACCTTTTCCCAACTATTGTGATCAGAGCAGTGGTTGAGAAAGTATCTGTGGAGTAGAATTCTGAATCTTTTGGGTATATGCCAAGGAATGGTATTAATGATAGGTTTATTTTTAGTGTTTTGAGGATTCTCCACGCTGATTTCCAGAGTGGTTGGATCAGTTTATAATCTTATCAACAGTGAATGAAAGTTCCCCTTTCCCCACATCCCATTCAGCATTTGTTGTCATGTTGTTGTGGTTGATCTCTGCCATTCTGTATAAATGAAGTAAGAAGAAATCTCAAAGTTATTTTGATTTCTATTTCCCTAATTGCTAGAAATGGTGAGCATTTTTTTAGATGTTTCTTAGTCATTTTATTACTTCTTTCAGAAAACTCTGTTCATATCCCAAACCCATCCAAACCCATTTTCTTTCTTTCCTCTGGGTTTTTGTTTTGGTTTAGTTTTGGTTTTTCGAGACAGGTTTTCTGTTTTCTTTTCTCCAGCTTGTATTTGGTACCTTTGTGGAATAATAAATAGCTGAAGCTATGTGTACTCATGTCTGCTCTGGATTTTGCTCTATCGGTCTACAGGTCTGTGCCTGTCCCTTACGATCTGAAACTGTAACTCCCCTAACATTGTTCTTTTTGCTCAGGATTGTTTTGGCCATCTGTGATCTTTTGTCATTCCTTATGACAAATAGGTTTTTTGTTTTTGTTTTTTGCTTCTTTTTCTGTGAAGATTAGGATAGGAATTTTGACTAGAATGACACTGAATCTGTAATGGATTTTGGTAAAAGGGTCATACTCACATTATTAATTCTACCAATCCATGAGCATGACAGTCTTTCCATTTTCTAATGTCTTTTATTTTCTAATTTTCTCTGAAGTTTTCATTCCAAAGGAACTTCACTTCCTTGGTCAGGTTTATTTGATTTTATTTTAGGCTATTGTGAATGGGAGTTTCCACCATCTTTCTCTGACTGTTGTTGGTGTATAAAAAAACCACTGAGTTGTGCAGGTTGATGCTTTATCTTGCTTCGTTGCTGAATTTATTGTTTTTAAAAGTTTTCAGGTCAAGTTTGGGGATCGCTTATGCATAACATCATGTCATCTTCAAACAAACAGGAATTATTTCTTTTCCTGCTCGCATCCCTCTAATTTCTTTTTTATTGCTTTGAGCACAATACAGAAAAGAGTGGGATTAGTGAACAGCCCTGTCCCACTTCTGATTTCAATGGGATTGCTTCAAGTTGTTCTTCATTTAGAATGACGTTGGCTGTGAGTTTCTCATATACAGTTTCTCAAGCTGGAGAGATGGCTCAAAGGTTAAGAGCACTGACTGCTCTTCCAGAGGTCCTGAGTTCATATATAGTTTCTCTTGTGTATGTTCCCTCCAGTCCTACTATCTCTAGAACTTTTATCATGAAGGCATGTTGGATTTTGGTGTTTTTCTTTTTAAAAAAACAAAAACAAACAAAAAAAAACAACTTTCTGCATCTATTGGGATGATCATTTGATTTGTCTTTAAGTATATTTATGGGGTTTATTACATTTATTGACTTGCATATGTTGAACCATTTCTGCACTTCAGAGATAAAGCTAACTTGGTCGTGGTGGATAGTTTTTTATGTATGTCTGTATTCGATTAAGTTGTATTTTATTGAACATTTCTGAATCTATGTTCATTAGGGACCTAGACCTGTATGTAGTTCTCATTTTTGAAACTGTGTCTTTACTTGGCTTTGGTATTTGTGATGCTGGCTTCATAAAAGAAATACTGGCAAGCTCCTTCTGTTTTTCTTTCTTTTTTAAAATGTAGTTTTAAGGTGATTGGCTGTAAACTTTCTTTGAAAGTCTGATATATTTCTGCTCTGAATCCATTTTGGCCTGGACTTGCTTTAGTTGGAGGGCTTTTTCTTGCTATTTCAATCTCTTCCTTGGTTAGGGATCTGTTTGAGGTTGTTGGTCTCTTTGTTGTTGTAATTTGGTGGTTTGGTTAATCTATAAATTTGTCCATTCCTTTTAGGCTTTCCAATTTAATGGAGTACAAAATTTAAAGTATTTCCTTACAATATCCAGAATTTCCTTTGTGTCTGTTGCAATGTTTTTCAGTTTCTTAAGTCTTTTAATTTAGGTTCTCTCTCTTGCTTAGATGAACTCAGGGGCCTATCAATCTTGTTTATCTTCTCAAGGAACCTGCTCATAGCTTCATTCTTTGTAGTTTTCTTAGTTTCTATTTCATTAATTTCTGCTTTTCTATTGTTTTGTACCATTAGCTGGATTTGACCAGGCTAGCCTCCAAACCACAGAGATCTGTTTGCCTCTGCTTCCCTAGTGCTAGGATTAAAGGAATGTGCCACCACTGCCCGGTTAAGATTTAAGTATCAACATGTGGTTTATTTTAGAGAAGCTTCTGTGTACTGCTGAGTGTATATTTTTAAGTGGAATATTCTGTAGCTAATTCTTAAACCTATATGACATATGGAATCATTCAATTCTGATGTTTTTCTGCTCCCCCGCCCGCCTACACCCAGGTGACCAGTCTATTGTACAAAGTACTGAAATCATTTACTATTACTGGATTGATGTCAATCTGTGTCTTGTTCTCTGATACTACATTATCTTTTCTTTTCTTTCTTTTTTTGGTTTTTCTGTAGCTTTGGAGCCTGTCCTGGAACTAGTTCTTGTAGACCAGGCTGGCCTCGAACTCAGAGATTTGCCTGCCTCTGCCTCCCCGAGTGCTGAGATTAAAAGGCGTGTGCCAACACTGCCCAGCTCTTTTAATGGAACTGTATACAGGAGTTTGGTGGTTTGTTTAGGATAATAGTAGTCCCAGAAGATGCTTTGTAGGCTGGAGAATTGTCACTGGCAGTCCTATTGAGTTTACAGACTCTACATGCTATAGTACTAGCATGCCAGGCAAGATGTGCCTATTTGTATTATAGTGGCATTACTGTTATGAGATAATCCTTTTTGGTTGGATATGAGGCCTGTTCCACAGGGGGAATAGTGCTGTAAATCTGGAAAAATGCCCTTGGCCTTGGAGGTCATGGCCTTAGTGGAGAGGCTACTGTGGGGTTTTGTTTTGGGAGGTGTGTCTAAAATGGACATGATATGCCTGTCAAACAGACTAGTCATACCGCCAGCTTTGGTAGGAAAGCTACTTTGTGCAGTGTACAGCAGTGACTGCACAATCAAAAGCCTGACAATAAATGTGAGCCAGCTCTAGATGGCTCATCTTTTTTTTTACTTCTGGAGTAAAACAGTTAAGTCTTATGCTGGGCACCCACATGGCAGCTCACAACTGTCTGAAGATCCAGTTCCAGGGGATCTGACACTAATGCACATAAAATAAAGTTAAATAAAATCATAAAAAAATATTTAGCCCCCGCCAACCATCCCAGCTTCCATCCAGAGGGCCATCGGAGGGGTGAGTTTGCTTCGGGCCTGCGGCAGGGGCCATGCGAGGAGGAGCTCGGACTTTCCCCGACCCCATAGACTCCCAGGTCAGCCTGCACTGCTGGCTCCACCCTGCTCTTGGATTGGGAGAATCAACATAGTAAAACTGGCAATTCTACCAAAAGCAATCTATAGATTCAACACAATTCCCATCAAAATTCCATCAAACTTCTTCACAGACCTTGAGAGAACAATAATCAAGTTTATATGGAAAAACAAAAAACCCAGGATAGCCAAAACAATCTTATACAATAAAGGAACTTCTGGAGGCATTACCATCCCTGACTTCAAACTCTATTACAGAGCAACAGTATTGAAAACAGCTTGGTATTGGCATAACAACAGAGAAGTCGACCTATGGAATCGAATAGAAGACCCGGGTATTAACCCACAAACGTATGAACACCTGATATTTGACAAGGGAGCTAAAGGTATACAATGGAAGAAGGAAAGCATCTTTAACAAATGGTGCTGGCATAACTGGATGTCAACCTGTAGAAGAATGAAAATAGATCCATATCTATCACCATGCACAAAACTCAGGTCCAAATGGATTAAAGACATCAACATTAATCCGACCACTTTGAACCTGATAGAAGAGAAAGTGGGAAGTAGTCTACAAGATATAGGCACAGGAGACCAGTTCCTAAGCAGAACCCCAGGAGCACAGACAATAAGAGAAGCAATGAATAAATGGGACCTACTGAAACTGAGAAGCTTCTGTAAAGCAAAGGACACTGTCAGTAAGACCAAAAGGCTACCTTCCGACTGGGAGATCTTCACAAACCCCTCATCAGACAAAGGTCTGATCTCCAAAATATACAAAGAACTCAAGAAACTAGATACTAAAACTCTAATTAACCCAATTAAAAAATGGGGTACTGAACTGAACAGAGAATTCACAACAGATGAACTCCGAATGGCCAAAAGGCACTTAAGGTCATGCTCAACCTCCTTAGCGATCAGGGAAATGCAAATCAAAACAACTTTGAGATATCATCTTACACCTGTCAGAATAGCCAAACTCAAAAACACCAATGATAGCCTATACTGGAGAGGATGTGGAATGAGGGGAACACTCATCCATTGTTGGTGGGAATGCAAACTTGTGCAGCCACTGTGGAAATCAATGTGGCGGTTTCTCAGGAAACTGGGAGTCAACCTCCCTCAGGACCCAGCAATTCCACTCTTGGGAATATACCCAAGAGATGCCCTATCATACCACAAAAACATTTGTTCAACTATGTTCATAGCAGCACTATTTGTAATAGCCAGAACCTGGAAACAACCTAGGTGCCCCTCAATAGAAGAATGGTTAAAAAAGGTGTGGAACATATACACATTAGAGTTCTACTCAGCGGTAAAAAACAATGACATCTTGAATTTTGCATGCAAATGGATGGAAATAGAAAACACTTTACTGAATGAGGTAAGCCAGACCCAAAAAGAGGAATATGGTATGTACTCACTCGTATGTGGATTCTAACCATAATTAAAGGTCTTTGAGCCTATTATTCGTGATCCTAGAGAAGCTAAATAAGAAGGTGAACCTGATGAAAATCATGTAGCTATCGGCCTGGAGATTGGAAATAGACAAGAGTCCCAGGTAACCTCGGGTGCATGGGGGGTGGGGTGGGAGGGTTGTTGGAAGGGGAGAGGGTTAGAGAGAAGGGAGTAGGGGAGGAATGGGGAAAGCTAGGTGGACTGGGATGGGGGGAGGGAGGAAGGATGGATATGAGAACAGGGAAGAATATATTTCAACTAAGGGAGTCATTTTAGGGTTTACAGGAGACTTGATTATAAATGGGATCCCAGGTCCAAGGAGATTCCCCAGATTGTTCTCTGGACAGAAGAAAGGGTGCCTGAAACGGCCTAGGCCCATAACCATACTGATGAATATTTTGCTTATCACCATAGAACCTTCATCTGGCGATGGATGGAGATAGAGACAGAGACCCACATCGGAACACTGGACTTAACTCCCTAGGTCCAAATGAGAAGCAGAAGGAAAGAGAACGTGAGCAAAGAAGGCAAGATCAGAGAGAACCTTCATCCGACGATGGATGGCGATACAGACGGAGACCCACATTGGAGCACCGGACTGAGCCCCCCAAGGTCCAAATGAGGAGCAGAAGGAGGAAGAAAATGAAAAAGGAAAGAAGGACTGTGAGGGATGCGATCACCCACTGATACAAGGAGACGGATCTAATGAGAGTTTACCAAGGCCAGTTGGACTGGGACTGAACGAGGACGCAATCCAACCAGATTCTCTGAATGTGGCCGGATTCTCTGAATGTGGCTTGCCCGGAGTCTTTCTTAAAAGCCATTGACAATGGCACTGGGACTTGTTTCCTCTGCATATACTGGATTTTGCGGATCTAGTCCGTCTGGACACTCACCTTCCTGGACCTGGAGGGAGGCGGGAGGAACTTGAACTTCCCACTGGGCAGGAAACCCTGACTGCTCTTAGGGATGGAGAGGGAGGAAGAGAGGGAGTGGGGGGAGTGGGAGGGTGGTGAGAGGTGGGGCGGAAATGGAAACTTTTATAATTTAATAAAATTACTAAAAAAAAAATTTAAAAAAATATCTAAAAAAAAGTCTTATGCTGGGTAAATCACCTTCATGATCTTGCTGTCTCTCCTCTCAGGCAAGGATTAGAGGGGTCAACTAGGTCATCCATTCCAAGGCTCAGCAAAACCCCATGGGAGAGGTCGAGCGGTGGTGGCGCACACCTTTAATCCTAGCACTCGGGAGGCAGAGACAGGGGGATCTCTTGAGAGTTCAAGGCCAACATGGTCAACAGAGGGAGTCCAAGGACAGGCTCCAAAGCTACAAAGAAACCCTGTCTCAAAACAAACAAATTCATGGGAGAGAAGACAGGGGGAAAAAGATTCAGTCTTGAGAACAGTCTTCTGGATATGGCAAGGCTGCTACACTCACGAGCTCTCATCAGCTGTGATTCCGGCATAGCACTGCATCCATCAGCATTGTTATGGGAAGAAGAGCTCACATCTCTGCCCCTTCCAGAGAATGTATAAGCAGTTAATGGCTGGGGCAGAGAACCCATCCTGGCTAGCTCATGAGACTCCACACATCCCTGAAGAGTTCTTAGAAGAGAAAGAGACATTTTCTTCAGAGGTACAGTCACTGGTAAAATTGCCCATACAGCTTTGACCCCCTCAGCCACACCCTAATCAAACTCATTAGTTCACAAGAAAAAGACATGAAATCAGAAAGAGTACTATTTGGAAGAGAAAGAGAACTAAGCAACACTGGGGAAAGAGATAATTGGAGAGTAAATATGAAAATACATTGCATACATGTATGAAACTATCACAATGAAACCCATTAATATGTACAATATATGCTAATAAGAAACTTTAAAGCCAGAAGGTGGTGGCACATGCCTTTAATCCTAGCATTTGAAAGGCAGAGGCAGGCAGATCTCAGTGAGTTCAAGGCCAGCCTGGTCTACAAAACAAATTCCAGGACGGCCAGGGCTGTTACACAGAGAAACCCTGTCTCACAATACAAAAAAAAATAAAAAAATAAAAAAACAAGTGTTTACTGTTTCCAATACACCCATAAATTTCCAAAGAAGTTAACTTTATGTAAACATGACTGGCCTACGTGTTATTTGTATATTAAGTCCTGAATAATAGGCAAAACATGAGGGTCCTCTATTATAATTGAAATGTTAGCAATGTTTCCATCTACTATAAAACTTAATCATTTACATAAATTATTTTTGAAAGATAGTACATGTCTGTAATAAGATCATTATCTCTTAATGTTAGCCAATGTGGATTCAAATCCAAGTTTGTTTGTTTTCTGTAATTTGGGAGAAAATTAACCAAGCTAGTTTCATCTTCAAAGGGAAGACAATATCCTACTTACCCACGCTGCTGTGGAGACTAAATGAACAAAATAACAAGTCATAGTAAACATTTTCTTGCCTGTGGGACCCCATCTTCTCACGTCAAGTCCTGGTGTAGACTACAATCATCCATTATGACTAGAGCAGAGAAAAATACTGACCCTTTACAGAGCTTCAAGCTACACAAGTTCCCATTCACAAACACGTTATACTTACTACATACAATCCCATAATTCCCTCCTTCCTTCTCCTCAACACCCATTATGTGCCAGCACCTGTGCTAGGCTCTAAACCTATAGCAGAAAACACAGTACCACATCTATGGGGCTTACACTCTACAAGCAAAAGACCCAACTTTACATGTGTGTACAATCAGGTAGGTAAATCTACATCATGAATAAAGGATGAACACTGTTACAAATAACCTACATGAGCATAGAAAAACAAAGTGAAAAAAGAAAATCCCAAAGTTATTCTATTTATAGAAGCTTCTTGAAATGGAAAAGTTGGTTACCAGTGGTTAGAGACAGGGGCTGGAGAGAAGTAGGGCTGACTGCAAGTGGGAAAGACCTGAGAGCCCTTGTGCTGAAGTGTTCCGCTCTGACTGATCAGTGCCAACAATCTCCATAGAGATTTGGAAGGTTTTACTGGCATGGAAACCTGGGTAAAAACACAATAATCTTTAGGTATCTCTGTTTTTGGCCGTTCTGGTGATCAACCCAGGGCTTTCTGTACTCTAAGCACGTGTTTCACCATCTGAGTAAAGTCCAGCCTTTCTTACACTGAGTGCAGTATCTCCAAAACACTAAGCTCAACGGAATCATTGTTCAAGACACCCAAGTTCATTTAAAATCTTCTGGAGTCAGCTCCAGGTAAATCCTGAAAGAGTACAAAATGAGATGCTAACCATCCCTGTTACTGTGTCATTCAAACAGACAGCCCCTACAGCTTTGCTTATGCAATTCTTGAAACACTAAAATACTAATTAACAGAAATTTACTGACAATAAATACATGTAACATGAAGGAATGCAGAGGAGGACAGCAAACTGAAGTTCAGTTTTTATCAAAATCATACCTGCCTAAATTCAGAGATGGTTAAATGCTTACCAAAAATGGCTTCCTACAGTTAGTGTTCAAGGATTCTATTTAAAATATTGCATGATTTATGCATTAAACCTCGTGTTCTGCCTCCACAGCAAACATAACAAAACTTGACACAGATTTCCCTAGCCAAGAGATATTTCAATTAGAAACACTGGGGATTGGTTTTGGTAATGGTCATTCTGTTAAACAATGGATGTTAAGACATTCAGTCAACAGGCCCTTCCCAAATGATGTCATAGCCTGTTTAAGGTCTACCTCATTTCATTAATTATAACTTCCAATTAAGTAAAAGTTATTTTGTTAGCATGAGAAAGCTAAACAATAAAGCAGGCTTCAAATACAGTGAAAGGAGAGCAAGGTGGTACGTGCTTATAATCCCCACACTAAAGGGGAAGGCAACAGGGTGATGTGGGAGTCCCCTCTGCATGTGAAAGGAGAGCAAGGTGGTACATGCTTATAATCCCCACACTAAGGGGAAGGCAACAGGGTGATGTGGAAGTCCCCTCTGCATGCTGTGAATACCATTGGTTGATAAAGAACTGTCTTGAGCCTGCGCAGGGAACAGAGGTAGGTGGGGAAAACTAAATTGAATGCTGGGGGAAAGGAGGCAGAGTTAGGAAGAAGCCATGGAGCCACTGCTGGAGACAGACATTTCGAAATTTTGCTGGTAGGCCAAGACCTCGTGGTGATACACAGAAAACTAGAAATGGGTTAAATTAAGATATAAGTGTTAGCCACTAAGAAGCTAGAGCTAATGGGCTAAGCAGTGATTTAACTCATACAGTGTCTGTGTGGTTATTTTGACTCTGGGCAGCCACTATGAACAAGCAGCCTCTTCCAACAGGGTGGTAAGTTCAAGGCCTGTCTGGGTACTCAGTAAGACTCTTTCTCTAAAAACAAAAAGAAAAACTAAGGTCAAAATAAGACAGGTGGGTCAATATGGCCAAGACCAGCTTGCCTGTGAGTTCCAGGGCAGCCAGGATTGCACAAAGAAACTGCTTTGAAAAATTAAAAAAAAAAAGGTCAAGATAAAATATGGGTAGAAGTCCCAGGAAACCAGCAGTATCCAGAACTGACTTATTCTATTAACCTCAATTTTTTATTTGTTTGTTTGTTTTTCGAGACAGGGTTTCTCTGTAGCTTTGGAGCCTGTCCTGGAACTAGCTCTTGTAGACCAGAGCTGGCCTCGAACTCACAGAGATCCACCTGTCTCTGCCTCCCAAGTGCTGGGATTAAAGGTGTGCGCCGCTGCCACCACCCAGCAACTTCAATTTCTTACACTGGAAGAAAATGATGCTATGATGTGCACACATCCAAAGAAAACTCTGGACTCCCATTTAACCTACAAATAAATCAGACAATTCCTCAACACCATTGCCACGCCCTAGCAGCGCAGACACTAAACCCTCATTTCTTAGAGTCAGAACCTCCTCTGAGTGCATGGAACATCCCAGCTGTCACCAATGGAATCATTCTACTCTCCACTGAGAATGTTTGAGAGACTAATTCATTGTGAAGGGAACCTGAACAACCAGGAATTCATTCACTCGGGAAGCCTTTTATTTTCTAAGGCAGTATCCAAACACACATAGCTTTCCTGTTCTAAAAAAGAAATGTAATAAAAGGATTGATTTTTTTACCTGATAGTCCCAGGACAGTTAATTCACAGAAGGCTCAAGGCAGACCAGATGGCAGCTCGGTGAGAAAAACATTTACCAGCGAGTTAAGCAGCAGGAGAACAAACTTCTGCAGTAGGCTGTCCTGACTTCCACATTGGTATAACACACACAATCACCACCCCACTCCACCCCACCCCCACACAAATGTTTTAAAGACAAAACATAACATTGTTAAAATATTTATTTTGACAGTCTATCGTAAGTCAGTACAGGCTCCACTCTGCCACAGATGCGCTGAAACGATGTCTTGTTCATCCAGCCAGAGCACACACCTTCCATGTTGGTTTGCTTCCAAATCCAGATGATCAAACAGGCCTTTATCCCCAAAGTAAGCTAAAACATTTGTGAAGAGGAAAAATAAATTAAACATGGAAACAAACACTTTGCAGACACAGCTGAAGAACCAGGTCTTACATTTATGCTTGTGTTTCCCTATCAATCTCAGTGACTAGAGCACAAAATCCATCAGCAGACAAAATGAGCAACGAAAACAATCAAACACAGAAAGACAGTTTTATTACTGTGAACATGGTTACCTTGGGAAACACAAAGGAAATTTTCAGTTTATACAAAAAATGAAATCAATAAAAAGATAAATGATTATTTTCATTAACTAAAAGGACCAAGGAGCCCAAATCAAATTTTTATTATTATTATTATATAAAGCATCAGGAAAACAGAAAAAAACCTTTCCCTAAGTACTTTCTATGAGTCAGCCTCTGGAAAGGCCACACTCCAACTGGCATTTCTGCTTCTAAATTACCATAATTCTGACATTGAAATGGCTACAGGATGGAGGAGGAAGAATGAGATGTGTCCTGGGGCCTTAACCTTAACTACCCATATCAACAGGATCACTGAGTTACTATTTCCATGTACACTAATTTCTACCCAAAATGTTCAATTCATGAAGGGGCAGCAACTCCATGTCATTTGTTAAAGGGAGGGGTAGCACCGGGATTCAAGTAAGAAAAGAGATGTTTCATGTCTAAATGTCATTGCTTAAAATGTGACTGAATGACAATGAGGTTCTGTAGTTTATTTTTAAAGGCCATTTAGGCCAGACCATGCCTAGAAAGCACAATGCATTTACCATTATCTATCAAATATAAACTGAAGTCTCCCACCAAATCCAAGTATTTTTGCATACAGTTAAGGTTTGGAAACAAAAGTCTACACTTATTCAGATTTCTTTCTCAGTGGACGAACATTCAAAATAAAGAAAAAAGACAATCTTCCCTAGTCTGACACAGATAACTTTCCTGTCAGTCTCCTCAGCACAGTGGATGAATTAGTAATGGGACAATCCTTCAGAGGCATTCATTTTTTTCCCCAGACAGGGTTTCATATAACCAGGTTGACCTCACACTCACTATGTAGCTTATGATGACCCTATAGTTTAATATTCTTGCCGGGCAGTGGTTGCACCCACTTTTAATTCCAGCAATTGGAAGGCCAGCCTGGTCTACAGAGTGAGCTCTGGGACAGCCAGGGCTGTTACACAGAGAAACCATGTCTTGAAAAACCACATTTTAATCCTCTTGCCTGCACTTCCCAAGAACTCGAATTTCAGATATGACCATTATGCCCATTTATACCAGAGGCTGGACGTTAGGCAAACATTCTACTAACTGAACCAAAACCCCAACCTTCGACTCTTTAAGGGAAGACTTTTGTTAGCACAAAAAAAAAAAAAAAAAAAAAAAAAGGAAAGAGCATGAAAAAACTGAGTAAAGAAATGAAAATGCATACAGGAAGCTGCTCCACCTAGCCTGCAGTTTTGAGGAGTCAAAACCTGCTGGGATAACAGAAGGATGCATCCTGTCTCACTACTGGATCCTAAGCACTTAAGAAGCAAGGACAGCTGAGTAGCTATTCTACATGTGTGTAAGACCTATGAGCGTAGAAGTAAGCCACAAAAAGAGCAGGAAAGACACTGAAGAATAGACATGGGACCTGTTTCAACAAGGAAAAAAGGAAGAAAGATTCAGCAAGAAGACATTTGAGACTGGGGCTCTCTAGAAGCAGGTTTCATCAGGTAGAAATTCAGAGGAAAGCATTCCAGATGTTAGAAGCACATGCCTTTGCTTATTGGACATGAGCAAAGACACAGTTTATTCTGCATTGCCATACAGTCATGTGTTAGGGGGAAAATTTTTTCCTAAAAAAAAATAGCAAGAGACAGGTAGTGGTGGTAGCACAGTGCATCCCTTTAATCCCAGCACTAGGGAGGCAGAGGCAAGTGGATCTCTATAAATTCGAGGCCAGCCTGGTCTATGTAGCAAATGTCAGGGCAGCCAGGATTATATAGAGGAACCTTATCTCCAAAACCAAAACCAACAAGAAACTACTCATAGTTTATTGACCAAATTACCCAACAAGTGGTGTTAATATTTACACAAAATATTGTTACTCAATTCTCATGGCAACCTAATTTAGGAGGTATTATACCCAAACTATAAAAGAGGAAACAGCATTGAAAGTGTAATGGTCTCTTGAGGAAACATACTTGATACTTTCCAATATGTGGAAAATATTCACACAGCTTGACCAAGTACTGACATCTATGGTAATGTGTCTTAAGTGAGTGTTTCTCTAAAGATACAATTGTTTGCAATCACTGAGCAGCTCAAGAGCAGACAAACTGCCTCACTATTTCACAGGAAAATTCCTTGTGAAATGTATAGTTCAAGGGATCAAGACTAATGGGGATCTGTGAAGGCAATTTTAAAAAGCCATTCCATGAGGTGCGTTCCTGTAATCCTAGCACCCAGGGAGCTGAGTTCAAGACCCGCCTGGTCTACACAGTGAATTTAAGGCCAGTTTGGGACAAACAAGACTTTGCCTCAACTCCCCTTACTCTCACCCTTCCCTCCCCAATAAAGTCACACAAGAAAAAGAAGCTGTGTCATAACAGGACCAAAGAAAGAACAAAGTGAAGAAATAAAAGAGAACCATCTGATAAGAATTTTAGCAGGAAAAAATTTAACTGCACACCAATCAAGTCAAGGGCACACATGGCAAAATCTCTTCTGAAAAAAGAAAGGAAAAAAAAAGAGGCCAGTAAGCAGAGGAGTGGAGAAATTTTGTATCACAGAGCACAGGAAAAGCAGTAGGCTATGCAGCACTGTGCAGACGCTACAGGCTTTGGAGATATCTACTACCTACCAACTGTATGTCCTGCTCTGGAGAACGGAAGTGACAATTACAGATAAAACGTACAAATCACCTAAAATTACTGGCACATTGTAGGTGGCCACAAGTAATATTGAAAACTGCCCATGTCTAATATGAAAATTTGAAACTAAAAGGGTTGGAGGTATAGCTTACTGGTAGAATGCTTGCCTGCTATGCACAATCCCTCACTACTCCCAAGAAAAGAAAAAGAAAATTTGAAATCAGAAATACTTCTAGTATGAGCATTTCGGGCAAGAAATACCCAACCTGCCCATTTTTTTAAAAAGGTATGTTCTGCCCATTCTTTACAAAGAAGTGACTTGTAAGAAGGTCTGAAAAAACTGAACACCTAGTATATCAAATGGAAGCTATTAGGGTAACAATGGATGCCTGAGAAACACGCTGAATTCTCAACACCACTGTAGTGCCCATGGTCAGCATAGTGACTGGAGCATCAGCCCTTCCAGAGCACACCTTCCTGTTGAGACTTTGCTTTTACAAAAATATTTTTAAAGCATTTACACACATGGATATTGTTCTCACAAGTTGCTACATTTTAAAAGTTCAAATATAAAGGTCTACTGACCAAGCCTGAAAGAATACTGGAAGGTGATAGAACCTTCAAGAGCAAAGCCTTGTGGGAAGAAGTGAGATCACGGAGGTATGTCCCTGCAGGGGATACTGGGACTCTGTCCCATCTTCTCTTGGCTTCTCCATCACCAGGAGGTGGAAAGGGTATCCTCTCGCTACTACTACTGCCATGGACGGTGCCACCAGCATCAGAGCAGCAGGGCCAAGCAACCACAGCCTAAGGCCTCTGAAATGTGAGCCAAACAAACCTTTCTTCTTTATAAACTGACAGCTAACAAGTCACAATGGAAAGCTAATAGACGAACACATGCATATACATATATATATACATTAATATGCACACCTCGCATGAAATTTTCAAATAGCTTATGTATCACCAACAAGAATTGTTTCTGGATAACAAATGAGACAATGTATTTTGGGAGCTATATGTATTGACAAACTTCAATTTACTAATCTCATAAGAATTTATCATGAAGAAATAAAATCAACAAAAACTATGTGCATTAAAAAGCCTAGGAGCTGAAGAGCTAAGTTGGCAGTTAAGAGTACTGACTGTTCTTCCAGAGGACCAGGATTAAATCCCCAGCACCTACATAAAAGTTTACAACTGTCTTTAACTCCACTTCCAGAGGATCTGACACTTCTTCTGGCCTCCGTGGTCACAGGCATGCACACGGTGCACAGACATACATGCAAGCAAAAGACCCACACACAGAATAATAACAACAACAATAATTTTTAGAAGTTACATTGTTATATAGAATACTGAAAAACCTAAAAAATTGACAAATAAAAAAATATATGGTTTATCAATTCTAAATTTAGGTAAAAAGACCAAAATTCTATATATGTATCTTTGTTAGACTATGGTGTAAAAGGCTTCCCTTTCATGTTGTAAGATAATTAACTCTTTTTAGAATGTATATCATTATGATTATAACATAGTAAACAGAGATGGGAGGAAGCAAAGCAGTTATATAGTAAGTAATATAAGATGACTGGTTCACAGTTTCTCTTCCAACAACCCAAGAAAGACCACAGTGACTGGTAAAAGTATGGGTCATTGCTTCCCAAAGATTCAATACCAATTAATATATGGACATATGCCTCCAAATGTTGATATTCAAGAGTAATACCTTAAAACTGAAGGTTCAGGCATTCCAGGATCTGCACCCCTTGTAAATCCTGAAGGGAAAAATAAAAACTTTCAAGTGAAACAATTACAACTCCAGTAGACAAAAAGCCTACAGTCACGTCTCTTTCAGTCTAGTCCAGGATGTCCCAACTGACTTGAGCTGCTGAAGGTTTCTTTCTTCTTTTTTTCTTTTTTTTTTTTTTTTTGGTTTTTCGAGACAAGGTTTCTCTGTGGCTTTGGAGTCTGTCTTGGAACTAGCTCTTGTAGACCAGGCTGGCCTTGAACTCACAAAGATCTGCCTGCCTCTGCCTCCCGAGTGCTGGAATTAAAAGCATGCACCACCACCACCTTGCAACGCTGAAGGTTTCTAGTTTCCACCAGAATGTGGAACAGCATCCAGGACTTCTCAGCAGAAAGTACAGCTGTTTCCTCTGCACACAGTCAGGAATCACTCTCAACATGCACTGCACCCACTCAAGTCACTCCACGAGACTCTTACAAGTCCCACACCACACTGAAAGACTAGGAAGAGCTTAGAGATAAAGGGAAATGACACCTTTTCTGAAGGTATAACTGAGGATATCTTGCTTTATCTTCCCCAAACTACACTCTTTATAAAGCAAAGACTAGTGACAGGTGTCCTTTAATATTATTTATCCACCTATTAGATTAATACATTCTAATTACAAGTTCAAGTAAATGAAACTTTTACTATTTAAATAGAATTTGCGCGCGTGCACACACGCACACAAACACAAATTTGCTGGATAATGTCAAGAACTATGAAGGGCTGGGTATGGTGGCCAGCACTGGGGAGTCTATGGTAGAATCCCAAGTATGTCAAGAAAGAAAGTCACACACCAACAACCGTGAGGAATCTGAATTATATCCTACTTTCAACAACGAACTAACCTGCTGCTTTCAGACACTGGAAGACAACAAAAGATTCTGGGTCACACAAGCACAAAGGAGTTCATTCTTTCCTAACAGTAGCTGGAGTAAGAATATCACTTTTACTCCAGTAACCTAAGACCCAATGCAAAACTCCAAGCAAAGAGGGCCAGATAGCAGCTGCACCATGTACAAGACAGGACTCCTGGGTTTGGGAACCAGAATCTTCTATAAAAGCTATAAGTGTGTCTCTAGAGAGAGGTGATATTTTCCAAAGCTGCCTGTTATGAACATCCTCAAAAGTCAATGTAGAATAGTCATCAGGGCATGAGCTAAGAGTTACAGAAAGGCAGGAAACTATAGAAAATTATTTTCCAATTGGTGGATATTAAGACCTATTGTTCCGCTGGGTGTAGTGGCATAGGCCTCAACAGGCGGATCTCTGTGAGTTCAAGGCCAAGTTGGTTCTCATAGTCAGGCTAGCCAAGCCAACACAATGAGATCCTGTCTCAATAACGAGAAACCTTTTGTTGGTAAATGTTCCAACAGATTCTTTATTACCAACGTCACTTTCTGTCATGTCATACTATACAGTACTATCCTCCATGAAGCAATTAATATTACAGCTGGGCATAGTGAGACTGATCCCAGCAGTCTGAAGGCAGAGGCAGGTGGATATCTGCGAGTTCCAGACCAGCCTGGTCTAGAGTGAGTTCCAGGACAGCTACATAATAAAGAAACCCTGTCTCAAACTACAAATTAATAGCTGGGCAGCAGTGGTGCACAGAGCCAGATCCAGGACAGGCAAGGCTATGCAAAGAAACCCTATCTTGAAAATCAAAACTCAAACCATAATAATAATAATAATAATAATAATAGAAAAAACGTGTAGTAAGTTAATCTGCAGTTTCAAGTTTTAGTGAGAGAAGATGTAGATGTTGAACCTGGGAAAAAGCTTAAACATAAATTAAACTTCACATCAGTATATAGGAAAAGACAATGATGAACAGGAGTAAGCAATGGACATGCAGTTCTGTTAGCATCAGTCTTAAATACCCTGACTTAGATGCTGGGTGAAAATTATTACAGTGCCAAGTCCTAGGAAAGGAATCAATGTGCATCACCCAGTCCTCAGACCAAAGTGTCTGACAAGCTGGTACAGCTTCTAGCAAAAACAGAACCTCAATGAAGACATAGCTGTGCAAACCTGCAAAACATTCACAAGTGGAAGACGGGAGGATGTTGAGATTACAGCCAAGCCAGCTTAGGCTGCATGGTAAGGCCTGTATGGGGGCAGGGTGGAGGGGCCAGGAAAGGAAGGAGGGAGGGAGAGAGAGGGAGGGAAAAAAGAGGAAGAAAGGGTCAAAAGGAGAGGAACCCAGTACTTCTTTAATCCCAACTACACCAGAGACTGAGGCAGGACTTCAAATTCAGCTGGCCTCACCTACAGAGAGACTATGAAAATAGAGGGGCCTGCAAAGAATTGTTTAGACAACACAGCCTACAAAAACAAACTGTCAGCAGGGCATGGTAGCACACGCCTTTAATCCCAGCACTCAGGAGGCAGAGGCAGCAGGATCTCTGAGTTCAAGGCCAGTCTCGTCTATAGAGCAAGTTCCAGGATAGGCTCCAAAGCTATACAGAGAAACCCTGTCTCAAAAAACAAAAACACTCAAAAAAAAAGTAACATAAAAACAAAAACAAGCTGTTAGAATTGTTTGCTTTAATCCTTGATACCTAAAAATGTCACTATCTGTTCTTTTTTTTTTTTCTTTTAAAATGGAGGAGAAAGAGCTGGGTGTGATGATGCAGGCCTGTAATTATTCAAGCACTTAAAACGTGAAGAGAAATCAGGAGTTCAAGGCTAGCCTGAGCTATGTGAGGTGCTGTCTTCTCAACAACAATACTAAAGGAAAAAGATTTAAGTCCTACCAAAACATACAGGTTATCACTGCTCGGGCAAACCTCACAGGTACTACAGCTGCCTGGAGAACGTGCAGCCTCGCTATCGGCTCTGCAACTGAGCGTATTTTACCTTACAGAATGCAAGTCATCTACAACTGGAAGTGGCACCTTGTGAGGGTCCTACTTGAACATGAGTTCTGAAATGTCAGTTACATACTCAAGCCCAGAGAGCTGAAGCTAAAATTCCATGCTGTTTCCCTTTTACGTTATTGACTGAATACGACAGTTAAGATTAAAAATAGAAAAACAAACAAAGAAAAAAACACTATTCAGCCAGAGACAGGGTAAGGTCCAGTATGCAACTCTTGGTGAAAATATTTGCCTGGACACTCAGGCAAGGAAGGTATGACTTTATGGCTCGGTTTCTTTCCCTGCAAGATGGAGTAGGTTAACTTTGAGGGGGGGGTGGAATCACCAAAATCCTTCATTATGAAAGAAAGGCTAGGCTTCAAGGCAGGGATGTTTTAACCTGATCTAGTTTCTTTCCACTTAGGCCAACCTACAGGAGGAGAAACGCTCTGAAAGCCTGAATCTTTCTTTAGGGGGCCACCTAACCCTAAAATCAATCCTGAAACGTCTTGCTTTGATTTTACAGATGTAAGTAAGGATGTGAGGGGTTGTGACTGGTTAAACACTACCCATATGGTTAAAGGAAGGAACTACAAGTAGGTTCTCTAGCCCGGTCAGACAGCTTCAGAGAACGTGGACAACACAGTTACCCGGGTTTATTTTCCCCGCCCCGGAAGACCAAAGATGAGACTCCGAGACCCACCAAACCCTGCCCTGCGGCTCCTCCCAAGTGTTTCTCCCACTGACCCAGGTAAATCACGAGAGGAATGAAGCCCCAGCGGATGGCGAACTGGCCGCCCTTGAAGAGCTGCTGCAGCCTCTGTTTGGCTTCTTTGCTCAGCTTCACCATGGCGACGACGGAGCAGTGGAATGAGGAACCTCCACAACAACGACCGCGTCGGGGTGCCGAACGGGAGAGGAACTGCGCATGCGCCACATGCAACCTTTACGGCAGGGGTCGTGAGGCAACGCCGGCAGAGGCCGTAATTCGTCGTCCTTCACCTTGTCGCCCGTGGGAGCGCGTGCGCCGTTGGTTCGCTGCGCTCAGACTTTCACGTTCTTTTGTTAGTTTGGCGTGTGAATTGGGCTTTTTCTTGGGGTGGGGCTGGGGGCAGGGGAGATGCAGGCTGTTTTGTTTTGTTTTTAAAGACAGGGTCTCTGTTTAGATCTCGCTGCTCTCGAACCCATGAGATCACTGCGACTCCCGCTCAAGTGCTGGTGTGCACTGAGTTTATCACCTGCTTCCCTGGTTGCTATAGGATGCAGTAAGCAATTATTTGGGGCTTCTATTTGCCTGTAACTACTCCTGTTTTCTCCCCCCATAGTCTTTACCAATTTTTAAAGCAAACCTCCCAGTGTTCTTTCTTGAGATAGAAGAGATTCTAATTAAATTACAAACAACAGAGTTTCAGTCATTCGGTCTAATATTCTGGGTCATCTTGGATACGGTTTTTACCATCACGGAACCAGTTCCTTAAAGCCAGAGGTATGACTGTCCGAAAGGTTAAGAATGGACCCTCAATAGGACAATCTCCTAATTTTTTTTTTCTGTAATTTAAATCTCCTAGGTTTTCTTCCACCTTTGCACCCATGCTCTGTTGTTTTGTTGGTTTTTCAAGACAGGGTTTCTCTGTGTAACCCTGGCTGTCTTGGAACTCTGTAGACCAGGCTGGCCTTGAACTCAGAGATCCTCCTGCCTCTACCTCCCAAAAGTGTTGGGATTAAAAGAATGCACTACCCCTGCCTGGCCTATGATCTGTTTTTCACATCCCAACATTTTCAGATTTGGGAAGTTTTACATAAAATTCCAGGTTTATTTGTCTGTTGTGATAGGGTCTTACTGTGTAACATTGGTTGTTCTAGAACCCTTCTATGTAGTCCATGCTGGCCTCGAACTCAGATCACCCCACCTGGTGCTGGGGTTAAAGGCTGTACCGTGAACCATGCCTGACCTTGGTCCAACAGATTCCACTGCAACAAACAGGAGTTAAGGAGCTGTGGCTTCTGTAGGCAGTGTGTGAGGGGGGCTGCTTCTCTATTTTAAGTTCCAATACTTAACTGACCTCAGGTTCACATCTTCTCCTCCTTAACGTAGAAGGTCAGTGGTTGTCCTCTCTGGCTGGACATTCACTTTGAAGAGATTTAGAGCTGTAGCTATACCTCCTGGTGGGGATCTACACCTACAACACTTGATTAGTTTGGGGATGAGGCCATTGGTTTATATTTGAAGTTCCTTGAGTGTGTCTAATATTTGGTAAGAATTCCAAAGTAGCTGTCTAGATGCAGTCATATTTGAATGTTTGATTGCAGGTCTAGGACTTCCTGATTTCTCAGAGAAATTTTTCTTTGTTGTTTGTTCATTTTTATTTTTCGAGACAGGGTTTCTCTGTGAAACAGTCTTTGTCTATCCTGGAACTTGCTCAGTAGACCAGGCTGCCTTGAACTCATAGAGGTCTGCATGCCTCTGCCTCCCAAATGCTGGGATTAAAGGTATGTGCTGCCACCACCCAGTCCAGAACTTTTTCTTTTTTATGTGTATGGTTGTTTTGCTTTTGTGTATGTCTGTGTACTGTGAACGTTGTAATGGTTTTAGTAAAATGCTACAGGTTCCCTAAAGGGTGCAGCAGCAGAAATGAGATCACACCACAGCCAGTATCGAAACCACAGCAGGCCACAAAGGCAGCTGAGTCCCAGACAGCAAGCCGCGTGGAGGGTGACAGACCGAGACGGATAGGCACGCCATGCAGAGTGAAGTTGGATATTTATTTAGTGGGTTAGGGTAGGGAGGTGTAGGGTTCCCCTGGTGTCATTGTTGTAATTTTAAAAGCGCTGCGAGAGAGAAAGATGCCATGCAACAAGGTTCACGTGGAGGGGTTTTTATTAGGGGAAAGGGAACATAAAAGGAGGAAAGGGGAGGGGGAAGACAGGTCTCTGGAGACAGGAACAGCAGAAGTGAAGTGGGGAGAGACAGAGAGACAGGCAGAGAGAAGGAAAGGAGAGAGAGACGGAGGTAGACAGGGTCCTTTTAAAGGGGAACATAATGAATGCGCATAGGGATCCCTTAGTGGCTACAGCTGAGGACATAATTCCGTCGGAACCTAAAGGGCAGGCCAGCACAGATGCTTGAATGCGTAACAGAATCACAGGTGAATATCAGCCACATGATGTGGGTGATAGGAGCCAAACTCAGGTCTTCTGCAGAGCAGCACACTCAGTCACTGAGCCATCTCTGCAGCCCCAGTACTCCTTTTTTAACTTTTAAAAGTTAAGATATAACTTTATGATTTTTTTCTTACATTCCCCTTCCTTCCTCCCCAACTCCTCCAGTATTCCCACATGCCCTCTACAAATTCTTGACCTCCTTGGTTGTTAGTTACACATACATACATGCACACACATGCACGCTCACGCATTGTTACAGTTACAGAATAGTTTACAGTTGTTACTATTATACACACATACACAACCTGCTGAGTCCTTCCAGTGTTGCTTGCATATGCATGATTTCAGTGCCAGCCACTGGGATAATCCGCTAGGGGCTCCATTCCTGAGTGAAGACTATTTCTCTCACTTTCTGCGCCCCTTGCTGCTCTTTGCCTAGGGGGTGGGGCCCCATGAGATTTCTCCATTCTACATCAACGTGTCTACTGGCATTGTCATTGTTCGGCTCTTACTTAGGCAGCCATATTGTTGGGATGTCATAGGTGTAGCTTCTCTGTCATTTCTGTGAGGTACATGCCCACAGCAGACTTCTGGACCTCTGGCTCTTACAGCTTCCCATCTCTTCTGCAGTGTTTCCTGAGGTGCAAAAGGTGTGGTGCAAATGTATCCACTGAGGCTGGACACTCCATCTATTTTCTGCGTTGACCAGTTGTGCCTGTCTGTTGCAAAGACAAGCTTCTTTGGTGAGGGTTGGCAGCTATACTTATGTCTAGGCATGTAGATTAGTATTCAGAATGCAGAGAGGATTCTGTGCGTTTAGTAAAGTAGTGATAGTACGTTCTCATTAAGATCCATGACCTAAGCCAGGCGGTGATGACACATGCCTTTAATCCCAGCACTCGGGAGGCAGAGGCAGGTGGAGCTCTGTGAGTTTGAGGCCATCCTGGTCTACAGAGCGAGTTTCAGGACAACCAGGGCTACACAGAGAAACCCCGTCTCAATAAACAAATGAAAAAAAAAAAGATCCAATGACCTCACTATCCCTTAGCTGGCTAGGTTTCCAGGACCAGGCACTGCTTCCTTCCTGTTGAGCAGGCCTTGCATACAACTAGATAGCTCTTAGTTACTGCCAAGACATGAGTGCCACAATTTCACCCCAGTGTGTAAATCTTTATATAGCTCCTTGTTAACTGAGCTCCAGCAAAACAGACACTTTCCCATCTTTCTACTCAAATGCTTGGGTAATAGTGCAGTGAATCTGGCATCTGGTCCAACAGAACTGAGGTGATCTTCCTTTCTCAAACCTTCACTGAGCCTTACTGTATGGTAGACTATTTCTGTGTTTATTTGCTTCTTCATTCATTAGTTAAGTGGAATGGAATCCAGAGCCTTGCACTTGATCAGCACGGACTGCACCATTGAGCTACACCCTTGGCCCAAGATAACTCTAAAGTGGTTCTTTCCTTTCATCAGTGAGTAGTTAAGAAGGGACTAAATAGCTGAAGATCTGAGCTGTTTAGGATAAGATTGTGCACAGTATATGATAGAAAGACAATGGAAGAAACGAAACGTTGCCTAGGAAACTCAAGAAACTTTGAAGAACCAGTGTCCATCAAGCTGGAGAGAAGGAGAAATGTGAGAAGGTAAAATCAGTGAAAGCTGTGAGCTATGCTGAAAGATGTCGCCAAGGGTGATGGTCCAATTCTGAGTTTGTTCCGTTTACCCAGTCAAGACTGTTACTCCTTGACAGCCGTGAAGTTGATGTTGCTTTCCCTCAACATTGATTTCTTTCTTCTTTTTTCCACATTCCTAGTATCAACATTGATTTCTACTGAAAGGTTGGGAATAGGGGGGCGATACTGGAGTGGCTGAAGCTTGTTATTTATGTTCCTTAGGAATTTCTGTTAAAAGAGGGAGGTTCAGAATCTTAGCTGTCTTTGATGTGTCCTCCAGGTTCAGGTCCTCTAGAGCACAATTTTATAATGGCTAGAAGTTCAGGGGTCTTCCTATCTATGGTCTCTGCCCACACTATCTAATCTACACACTAGTCAGCATTAGTCTTCTGATAGAGTCCTACCCTTGTCCCTCCTCTCTTGAAACACCTCCAGGGGTTTATCAAGGGTTACTCCTGTAAATCTGTTTTGTTTGTGTAATGGTTAACCTTTATGGTCAACTTGACTGGATGTAGAATCACTGTGGACAAACAACTCTGGGTGAGTCTATGTGGGTGCTTCCAGAAACTGGGGATAAGACTCACCTGGCAGTAGCAGCGCCATCTCCTGGGCTGGGGTCCCAGGGGTCCCAGACTATGTAGAAAAACGAGATGAGTAACAGTGTTAACCTCTGCCCTCTGCCTAGGGAGAAGATAGCTGTCTCGTGCTCCTGCCTCTGTGACTTCCAGACCAGGATAGACTATACACTTAAACTGATCCCAAATAAACTCTTGTCCTTAACTTGCCCTTGTCAGAGCAATGAGCAAAGAAACTGGAAAGGGTACTGGGGATTGAACTCATGGCTTCAAGAATGCTAAGAAAGTGAGAAAGAAAGAAAGTGTTCTGTGACTGAGTTATTGCCATAGTCTGTCTATCTCTGTCTCTTGCTATTATTTTTTGTTGTTGTTTTTTGAGACAAGGTTTCTCTGTGTAGTCCTTGCTGTCCTTGCTCTATAGATTGGACTGGCCTCAGACTCACAGAGATCCGCTTGCCACTGCCTCCAGAGCGTTGGGATTAAAGGTGTGTTTCGCCACCATCCAGCTTCCCTAGTTCTTTTTGTTTCAACAAAAGATCTTAGTAAATTGTCTCATCTAGCCTTGAATTTGCAATCATATTCATTTCCCAAGTAACAGGTCTGGCTATAGATCACGCTAAATATGTCTTCTGAAAATAAGTATAATTTTCAGAATTGCTGTGAAGGATAAAAGTAGTTACTGTTTATGAGAGGTTTTTACAAACATGAGCGTGTCGACCATGTTGTAATATCATAGTCGATAAGACAGGAGCGCCAACACCCTGGAAAACAATAGTGTTTAAGTAAAAAATAGTTTCCTTTGTTCTTTTGGAATCAAAAAGAAAATCAACTGACTCAAAAGAGAGCTCACATTGTAAGAATAATCAGGAGAAACTTCACAAAGAACAAGGCACTTAACTAATCTTAACACCACCCTTGTTAGGCATAATGTTTTGTTTATTGTTTATTCTTGAGGATTGAGTATGGAGGCTTTTCTGTGCTCTGGGTCACTAAGGTACAGTCCCCACTCGCAGGTTTTACACTCTAGTTAGATTTGCAGATGAGCATACAAGTAAATTATTCTCTGTGTGGCCAATTTTGGGAAAATAATAAAGATAAGATGAAGCACAAAGACCTGGTTGAAAGGTTCGCACATTCCTGACTCTCACTGAGCTGTGTGATTGTGGTCAGGTCACTTAGCCTCTTGGAATCTTCCTCACGTGCAGAAGAGGAACCGATACCTGCCACCATTGTTTACTGTAAGCACTGCTCAGAAGCCTGCTGCAGCCTTGCTACATTTCACAAAGTGTAAGTTATGGAGCATCACCTAGCAGTGATTCACAGGCATAGCAAATGCTGTAGCTGTCATTCTTTGTAGTTTGCCTTTTTACTTTGACTAGTTTTAAGGATCAAAATTTTCCAGACTTTTTCTCCAATTCTAAAATTTCTATGGAAGAGCTTTCTTGGCACCAGCTCCAGCTATTACACTTAACACTGATAAGTGGGAAAGAAAATGGAATATACAACATATGAATAATAGCATATGATATACCCAGTGTGTAGATGCAGAGTTCTCAAGAGAGTTCACTTCGGTGTCCTTGCAGTATCCACACAGATACTTTTGCTGGCTTTTAGAGTTCCATCTCAAGAGTCAGTATGCTCTCAAGGTGCACAGGCTAGGACTTCAGGTGATAAGGTAAGAAAGACACTGGTCACAGGATGTCACAGGGAGTTAAGATATATTTTTACTGTAAACAAAGCTGTAGGCTTTTGTGAGATTCCCAGAAAACTTTGAGTTCATACCTGGGAAAAGAGTAAGGCCATATATGCTTAAGCCTTAAGCATGGTCATTGTTTCGACATTCTTATTTAAAAATAGTTCTGTATAAAAGGAATATTGTCTCTGTGTCGGCAGCCTCCACAGCAAATTCTGTTAACTGTATTGGAATTCGTGGCTCACCAGGTCAGAGTCTTCAGCCAGGCTCCCGAGTGAGGAGCTCCTTTCCCTTCCCCTTAACTTTCTCTGTCTTTCTCTCTTGCCCTGCTGTGTTTGTCCTGAAAGAATACATCCTATTGTTAGTACAATGCAATGAAAAACAGTTTAGAAACCAAGATAGGAGTAGAATTCTGCAATTGACTCAAAAGAAGGTCCTTGAGAATCTGTTGATAACACACCAAAGAAGCTAATTAGTTCACCATGGTTACCAAGAAAACAGCGCCTTGTTATTAAAATGCAGCCAAGTAGATGAGCCAAATAGGAAAGGGAAATTTTTTATTCATCTTGTTTCTCAAAAATATGCTACTTAAAAATATACAGTAGTAGAATACTATGTGCTTTCCTGGGTTTGAATTCTTATATTCTGTTCTTATGTTCTTTGTTCTGTTGGGGTGCTTTTGAGAGGCAATTGTCTGCTGCCATGATGCAGTTTAGAATTCTTAAGTACCTCAAGTAAGCATATGCATGAAAAAGTTTTTTAACAAAGAAGAGACCGGGTGGCTCACACCTTTAATCCTAGCATTCAAGAGGCAATGGCAGAAGCAGACAGATCTCTGTGAATTTAAGGCCAGCCAGGTCTACATATCAAATTATAGGCTACCCAGTGCTGCACAGAGAGATCCTGACTCAAAACAGAAAAAGAAAAACAAACAAGCATCCTTGCAGCTGGGCACATCATGGGCATCTCTAATTCAGCACTCAGGAGGCTGAAGTAGTAGGGTCAGAGTCAAGTTCTCCTCAGCTAAAGTACACAGCAAATTCAAGGCCAGCCTGGGCTACACGAGACCCGTCTCAAAAAACAAACAAGTAAATAAATAAACAAACAAAGCACTAATGGGACATCAACCAAGCACGTGACTACATTAGGAAAAAGAAGTTTCAGGAAACTCTCCTACCCAGCCACTGTTGAAAAGATTGTGACCATTTGTTTGGGGACAGAGTACTCCTGGTAACACTAAAGAGAATGGGCCCAGCTGTAGGCAAACTGCATTGTCATTGCAATCTAAAACAAGAGTCATAGAGGGCCAAGAGTTGCGGGGAAGCTTCACAGACAGGAGCTAATTGATAGCTGATCTTCCCCCATGCTAACTTAAGCAAGTTCACCACTGAGCAATGCCCCAACTCCCTCTTCCCCCCCAGGTCCACAGCTGGTTTTTTTTTAAGGTTTGGAGAACAAAGGACAGAAAAGCAAGAGCATGCATATTGGGGTGGGAGGCGGGGGGAGGGAGAGAGGGAGGGAGGGAGAGAGGGAGGGAGGGAGGGAGGGAGGGAGGGAGGGAGGGAGGGAGGGAGGGAGGGAAAGAGAGAGGAAGGGAGGGAGGGAGGGAGAGAGAGAGAGAGAGAGAGAGAGAGAGAGAGAGAGAGAGAGAGAGAGAGAGATCGCAGGGGAGCACTTAGCAGAACAGAAAACTCCAGGCAGGAAACCAGGAGACCAAGTTATAAGAAACAAGACAAACAACAAAACTGTTGAGTTAAAAAAAGAATTGGGTTCTAGCCAGAGAGCAGTTGCAAACCTGCCAAGTATTTTTAGGAGGAAAAAAAAAATGAAAAGTGAAAACATTTTTAGAGTTTAGGTGCCCTCCCCCTTCCAATTTTTTTCTTTGTCCAAACAGAAATTATAAACAATGGGGCAGAAAAACTTCCGAACTAGACTGTTCCATGGGCTGAAAAAAAATTTATTGGAATCAAACAATAGTTCTGCTCACCTGGCCAAAGTCCTTCTGTTTAGGACAATGTCATCTTCACTGATTTATTTTTAATGGGGAGTGGGCTTTGAACCTAACAGAAATAAAATCATGTAACTTCCGTTGCGACGGTGTGAAAGGGCACACTGTGGGCGTTCTCCTTCTCACTTTTAGTGCCAGTGTTCTCATGCGTTCTTCTAGAGGCATGTGCATTTGAAGGAAAAGCCACACGTACATTTCAACCCATCAAACCTTGAGACAAGGTTTCTCCGTAGCTTTGGAGCTTGTCCTGGGACTCTGTGGACCAGGCTGGCCTTGAACTCATAGAGACCCACCTGTCTCTACCTCCTAAGTGCTGGAATTAAAGGCATGCACCACCCCTGCCCAGCTAATCAACCCATCCCCTTTTTAAATGGGGTCAATATACACATATTTAGCTCACGTTTTAACTAAAAAATTTATCAAAAGTTCATTTGTCTGAATGCTTTATTTATAAAAAAGTAAATAAATTGGATCATAAAAACATGTATTTAAAATTCTGTCTCCTCTGCACCTTGCTGCCTCATTCTCCCTTGGAGGAAACCCTGTGTCTACCTTCTCGTATTTCCTTCCAGAAGTGCTAGGCATATGGAAATAAGGACTCTATCGCTCTCTCTCTCTCTCTCTCCCTTGCTTTTAAAATAGACAAATAAGTTATATACAATATATATATATATATATATATATATACACACTAGCTTGTCTCTCTTTTTACTTAAAAGTTTTTTAGAAATGCAAATGACATCTCTGAATTGATCGTATTGCACAGTGTCAGCCTCCTGACCGTGACCATGTATTATAGCTATGTATGTTCGTCTCATTAAGGGAGAACCAAGCGAAAGACATGTAGGATTCTGCTATTTTGGAGCTTCCTGTGAGTCTTGAATTATGTCAAAATAAAAGAAATGTATTTTTTGATGATTAGTCAAAATCCATATATCATTTCCTTCTTACAGAAGCCCAGGATTATTTCAAATAATTTAACTTGCACCCAATGAAGACCAACCATTTTTGTGTCCATCAACTATTTCTGTCCATGTCCAATCTTTGATTTTATTGTCAGAAGTTATCCAATTAGAAGCCACAATGTGTTGGTTAGTTCTGTGTCAACTTGAGGCAAGCTAGAGTCCTCCGGGAAGGGACACTTACTTGAGGGATTGCCTCCTTCAGACTGCTTGCAGGCAAGCCTGTGAGCCGTTTTCTGGATTAACAACTGATAGGACAGGGCCCAGACCACTGTGGGCAGTGTCACCCCTGGTCAGGTGGCCCTGGCTTGTATAAAATAGCAAGCGAAGCGAGCCATGGAGAGCAAACCAGTAAGCAGTGTTCCTCCATGGTCTCTGCTTCAGTTTTTGCCCCTAGGTTCCTGCTTCTGTTCCTGCCCTGACTTCCCTCAGTGACAGAGTTGGACATTTTAAGTTCAATAACCCCATTTCTCCCAAGTTACTTTTTGTCCTGGTTTATCACAGCAATAGGAAAAACAAACAAACAAACAAACAAACAACTATCCAGACGGTTGGTGGCTCACGCCTTTAATCTCAGCACTTGGGAGGCAGAGGCAGGCTGATCTCTGTGAGTCTGAGGCCAGCCTGGTTTACAAGAGCTAGTTCCAGTACAGGACCCAAAACCTCAGAGAAACCCTGTCTCAAAAAACCAAAAAACAACAACCAAAAAAAAAAAAAACCAAACCCAACAACTAACGTGCACAGCACGTTCCTAATAGGAACACAAAGGCCAGAGAATCAGGAGTGTATAGCTCTTACCTCTGCCATCTCTCGTCACTTCTTTTTAAATTTATTATTATTATTATTATTTTATTGTGTGCATGTGCACCCGTGTGCGTATGAAGACAAGCACATGCCACAGTGCACATACACAGATCAGATAAAAACTTTCAGGACTCCTTTCTTTCCTCCCACTACTCAAGGGTTTAGGAGATTGGACTCAACAAGTACTTTTACCCGTTGAGCCATCTCCCTGCCCACTTCTCATCACTTCTTTACCTGAAACACTGGAATTATCAGCCCTGCTACTTCACGATTATTCTGAGGAATCAGCAAGTTGATAGTTGCAACAATGCGCATTCAAGTCGAATCCACCGGCAGGCGTGATTCTCTTCTACAGGCAATATCTCAACCTTCTAGTCACAGTTAGAAGTAGTAAGAGATACCTTGTGACAGTCCCGGGTGAAGGAGTGTCAAGGAGAGCTGCCTCTTCCAGTTCGTGTTGTTTTTAAGAATAAAATGGCGGCTGCAGAGATGCTTCAGCCAGTGGAGCACTTGCCATGCAAGCCTGGGGACCTGGGTTGATCCAAGCTCCCATGTAAAACAAAAAAAAACTTTTTAGAGAGGCCCTTGTCTCTGATACCAGCACTGGGAAGGGATAGGGACATGGAGGTCTTTGTGCTCACAGACAAGTACTAGGGGAACCTGGGGTGTTAAGCATACAGGGTTGTTTGAATGCAAAAGCGGTCTTTTTCCCAGAAAACTCACCAGACGTATTTTCTAGCCTGGTGACCTTTGCACAGCCTGTGTGACTGAAGAGTTTCCAGTCTGGACCTTCCTCCAGACCCTTTTTGTTTGTTTGTTTTTTGAGACACAGGTGTGTGTGTGCGTGTGTGTGTGTGTGCATGCGTGTGTGTGTGTGTGTGTGTGTGTGTGTGTAACAGTCCTAGCTGTCCTGGAACTAGCTCTGTACACCAGGTTGGCCTCAAACTCACAGACATCTGCCTGTCTCTGCCTCCCCAGAGCTGGAATTAAAGGTATGCACTGCCACCACCCGGCCAGACCCGTTCTTGTAGTTTGTTTTTCCTCAGTCTGTCTGCAGAACCTATGATTATGGACGCTGTTACATGTACTCTACCAAAGTTTCAACGAAGTTCAGTGTATTCACCTGTGATCTGTATTTAGCTTATTTTGTTCCTCAAAGAGATTAAGGTATGGAGGGGGTGGAGAGGGTTGGTTGATTTAGGTAAACTTTGTTGAGCCTGTGGGATTGAGTTCATCATCACAAGAATAGTTTTCACCAGACTGTGCTGTGTTTAAATATGTCTAAAATAAACAGCTCAGGGCCAGGCTCCCAAAGTTTTAGTCCTGTTGTGCAGAACTGCCTCCTGCCTCCTTGCCTTCACGACTCTCGGCTGCCCATGAAGGCTGCAGAGACTCCCGCAGGGACCGAAGGACTGTAAGATCCTGGAGGCAAGAAGTCTAGCTGAACCAGTGAGGTCTAGGTTCAGTGACAAAACCTGTCTCAAAAAATAAGGTGGAAAATTATTGAAAAAAACAGCACCATTAACTTCTGATCTCTACATGTGTGTGCAACAGGACCACATACACAAAGGCACACACACACATATATTCATAGACAAATACATAGGAAAAAAAACATTTAAGGCAGCTATAGAGAAGTTCCTATTAAAGCACTTAGGAGTCTGGCAGGACAGGATTACAAATTTGAGGCCAGCCTGTATTACATATTGAGCTATAGACTAGCCTAGGTTATATAGGGAGACCCTGTCTCAAAAAAACATAAATAGGCTGGGCAGTAGTGGCTCACGCCTTTAATCCTAGCACTCGGGAGGCAGAGGCAGGCAGATCTCTTGTGAGTTCCGGGCCAGTCTGGTCTACAAGAGCTAGTTCCAGGACAGGCTCCAAAGCTACAGAGAAACCCTGTATCCAAAAAACAAACAAACAAAACCATAAATAAATAAATAAATAAATTTAAAATGAGTTTCTGGGTCCTTCTGGGTTATTTTTGTTTTGATTTGATTTTCTTCATTGGATATTTTAATTCTGAGGTCTTTCTGAGTCTTGACTTAGCCCATTTTTCATCCCAGTTACTTTCAAAGCCACTCTCTGACGTGGAGAGAACCTCTTAGGATTCACAATGCCCAGAGTCTTTTGTTTCTGTCTTCCCTGCCACACCACGGCTGCCCCATTGCTTTTGCCTCCTGTGAACTGGTACAGAAGCCGGAGACTGGGGAGATCTGGACTGGAAATTCCTTGTAGAAGTTGGACTCTTGGAAGCTGGAGTATAGATTTTAGCTTTCCTTCGTGATGGTGAGGAAGGGTTCTTCCATGTGTCCGTTCTGTTTCTCCCACGATACTTTGAGACTTGAGGTCTTTTTCTAATGCGCAACCTAAAACCAGGATGCAACCGAATCTCACCATGGCCTTCAGAGTTTCTTATAAGGTGAATCTGTGGGTAGACGAGAAGGTAAGCCCCAGAAGCAGACTGTAACTTATGACACCACCCAAATCCTGAACATCGACCACACTGCAAGCAGATGGGGTATTTCAGGACAAGACCTGACCCTGGGGGTGGAGGGACATTGTGGGGTATTTGACTCCGTAAGAGTTTTGCCGCTATCTTTAGCTGTAGATCTTTTAGTAGATGGAGCTGGTCTGAGAGATCGGTCTTGGTCTGGGAAAAATAACTTGCCTCGAGGGAGTGGTGAGACTCAAAAGTTCTTGTCTGTGAATCACTCTGGGAGATTTTACTCGGCTCCCTGGAAACAGGATCTTCCCTATCGTAAAGTATCCTGAGAGGAGACTCTGGCTTTGCTAAGACGGGAAACTGGGCCCCTGTACATGAGACAGGCACATGCTGAGTGACTTCCTGGAATATATCACCGAGTTTTGAGTTTGTTTTTAGTCCCAATCTGGTACCAGAGTACTGCTGTATTATGGAGGATGTGGATCCGCGTGTCCACATCTTTAAGGGCATTCTTTTCTCGTGACCATGACATAGAATATGTCTCTGAATATGGTTTTTGACCACTTAAGTCTGTGAAATCATCCTTGGACCCCTCTCTAGTAGGCTCTGGGAAAATTCCATCAGTTCAGCTGGAACCCCAAATAAATTCTGAATAGATCGGCAGATATCCATAGTGGCTCCTTCTGTTAAAAACGGTTGAGAACAAAGCTTCCTTTCCATAGTGGTTCCCAGAACATTCCCCAGCATTAGCATATTGGAGAGATACTTCCTGGGTAGTCGCGCTGCCTACAGACATGACTTTCCCAGATGTTCAGTTGTCTGCCCAGGAAAGAACGGATAGAGTTTCTTCGAGATCCTAATCCTGCCTGAAACTCTGAGGGTAGTAATCTCAGTGGATACGGAGAATAGCTATGCAGTGAATTCCCAAATTCTTCCATTTGCTTCTTTTCAGTTGATTCCTTAGTTAAGACATCCATTTCCCAGATCTCAGGATATAGGAATCCCACAGAGTTCCCTGTTTTATCAGAGGGAAGGACTAAGGGAAGAGCTGATGACCATATTATTGTTCTTAATGATGTTGGGGTGTCCCGAGCGGCCTGTGAGCCAGGCAGAGGCTGCAGCCAGAGCAGTGCAGGTTCTCCACAGCAGCAGAACTGGTCCCGCCATGCGGCTGGCTGGAAGAGTCAGGCGGGCGGGTGCGGCGGATAATAGTAAATAGACGTAAAGCTAAACATAGAGGTAAACATTTATTACTTAAAAAAGAGGGAGACAGAGAGATATAAAAACAGACATAGAGACACAGAAAAGACATGTGTGCACACGCCGAGAGAGAGGGACAAAAAAGAGAGTTAAGATGGTGACGAGGGAGGTCAGAAGTGGCTGGGAGTGGGCGTGGTTAGCCCTTAAAGGGACCACAAAGGAATAACATTCTCGGATCCTTTTTATAATAAAAAGTAGAAGGTTAGACATTACAGTCTGAAGGAATTGGGGCGGTGAATTCTCAAGACTGTTTCCGGCTGATTTGTGGGCATCGTCTTTGGGGTGGGGGGAGATCCAAGAGAAGGCTGGGTGCTGGTCACATTCTGGCATAGTTGGTCTCTGCTCCCGACAGGTGTTTGTGGCATGGAAATGTCTGGTGTCCCTTGTACCTGGTTAGGGTATTGGCAGAACAGAGGACAAAGTTAAATTAAGAAAAAATTTTTAAGACCAGGGAATTGAGGGGCATGTATCTGACCTGTTTATGGTGGGTTCTTTAATTCGGCTCCCTGGAACTCATAAGAAAAATAGAAGTTTTAGACATATACATTGTATAATGGCTGTGACATATTTTTGTACAATGAAAAGTATTTTTATTTAATGAGGCAACCTGGCAAAACCTCTTAGCTATCAGACTGTCAGAGATCTTTGAGAAGAATAAGATTTTACTTGAGTTATGATTAAAAAATGACAGAGAACTTACTTGGTTGGTACCCAGTGCTACTCTTTTGGGTCCTCCCTGGCTGCTGAAGGTTGCAGTTGACCTTTGCTGTTTAGTGCAGAGCCTGTCAGGCTTTAGAAGACCTTGTGGGCTAAGAAATCTGTAGGAAGACAGGCCTACCTTACCTAGTCAGCTAGGCTGTTGATTCCAGTGATTCGTCCACGTCTGGAGGTCTTTAGTTTAGGTGAAAGGCAGTTTTTGCCCAATGGTCAGTGTTTGGCAGTCAAAGTGAACTGCAGATGGACGTTGTTCTGTGACCGTTTGTCTTTTGTCTTCTTGGAGGAAACAGAGTGCTTGCTAGGAGCCAACCTGTCTCTTTTTGTTATGAAAAGTTTTTTAAATAATTAAATACTTAAATATCGCATTCCCCAGATCTCTGAGCAGTTGAGGCTGTTTATTAAGTATAGCTGCAATATAGAATCTGTCTGGAAGGTTGGGTTTGAGTTTGACTACTGGCTTTTAACATTTATAAGATTTATACTCGTAAAAAAACAAAAAGAAAGAAAAAAAACTGTAACATTAAGATTAGTGGCAGAACTGACAATGGTAGAGAACAGCTTAATATTAAATATAAGAGAGTTAAAAGTACATACCTGTTTAAAATATGAGACATGATTTTGTAGTCTGAAATGAGATGTAATGAATAATTATTATACATAGAAAGATTGAACAGGAATTAGGCAAAGTGCATGTCTCTGATGGGCCCTATCAGAAGCGCGTCACTATGCAAAACACCTGTAACCAGAGTTAATGAGAGGATTTCAGTGAACACTGAGGAGGGGGAGGGGAAGGCAGGACATACATAAGAATGGAAGAGCTTGGTCATGTGACCTGGCTCTCAGTGAATCTAGCGATAAAGTCACCTGACCCCAATGAACATGGCGGCGGCCACGTGTTGCGGGGGAAAAGTTACAATTTTTGAGCTGTAAGGATTTTAAGCTTAATAAAGAGTGACCTAAAGGCCTGATCTGCCCTGTTGCTGAGCTGCCATGCCGAACCATAAGCCGCAGAGGGGAGCAAAAGACTGGAACCGAAAAAACTGCACCATGTCATGGCCGGCAGGAATTTTAAAAGCCGGGGGCTGCCTGCCGTGGGCAGTTGTTATTTAGAATGTGAATCGTGAAAACCCACGCAAACAGACAATTTAAAGACGGATAGGTGTGGAGGATTTTAAGTAAGGCATATTTAGGCTGGAACGACTTGCTTCCCCAGGTCAAGACCGTGAAAAACCCGCAAAAACTGTGGCATCTCGAGCCTACAGCAGGAAGGGCTACCCATTTAGGTGAGATGCAAGCGAACATCGGGACATGTGTCCAGGCGTCCGAGGTACCCATGTGGGATGCTATTGGCTGAACCAGATCAGCCAATTCGACCGTGAGAAAGATAAGAAGGAAGAAAAGAATGAAATAAAGAGGAAGAGAACTGGGGGCCCCGGGTCCCCAGGTGTGGGAGTGCTGGGAGCTGGCCAGGCCAGCTGTCCCAGGCATGAGCTTAACAGAGAATGCAAGCCGTAATGAATGCCAGTGAAGGGGCGAAGAAGTCCCCCCCCCCAGCCTAAAAACAGCAGGAAAAACGGTCAATCCCGGGTTAAAAGGCTCAGTTAAACTGGCTGGAGTGGGGAAACTCACGATTAGAAGCCGGTGTTATTTGTAGGAGTCATGGACAGGCAGACGGGACACGTGGGTTGGTGTGGAGAAAGCCCTCGGTTCCGATTCAATCCCGGAAATTGGAGCTCAGAGTTCCGGATGAAACCTGAAGCTGGGACCCTGGCTGGGGGAATCTCTCGAGTCTGCGGCACCAATATTGTTCTTAATGATGTTGGGGTGCCTCGAGCGGCCTGTGAGCCAGGCAGAGGCTGCTGCCAGAGCAGTACAGGTTCCCCAGGCAAGCGGCTGAGCTGGTCTTGCCATGCGGCCCGGGAGAGTCAGGCGGGCAGGTGTGGTGGATAATAGTAAATAGACGTAAGGCTAGACATAGAGGTAAACATTTATTAATTAAAGGAGAGAAAGAAAGGCAGAAATAGAAAAGAGAACAAAGAGAAGAAAACACGTGTGCACACGCCAGGAGAGAGGGACAGAAGAGAAAGAGTTAAGATGGTGACGAGGGAGGTAAGCAGTAGCTGGGAGTGGGCGTGGTTAGCCACAAAGGAATAACAAGTATAATAGTGTCTGTATAGGATTTTGGAGACTGCAAAATGCCAGCATTAAAGTTCTTCATATTCAAGGCTCTTGGCACTTCTGGCATTCCAGAACCCTGAAGGGGCCCTAACTCGGTTGTTTTGACAGAGCTTGAAATAAATGGGATTGGAGGGCTGCTTATGAACCTAGAGAAGTAATTCTCTGATTGTAACTTTTCTGATGTTATCGTTTCCGAATCTCTCTTCTGGCACACCCGTCCTTGGTTCAAATCCATTTCCAATACTTTAGGAGATTCTCTTTTGATTCCTACAGATTTTCCAGCCTGAAGCCTTTGCTTGTGAGTTAATACTGGAGGTTCCTCAAGTGGAGATGTTTGCTGTAAGATTAATTCTGTAAAATTCTCTTGAATATTTGCCCTTCGAGTTTGTTCTATAGGTTTTATCTTGTCTTGAAGATGTGGTCTTGAGAGTAAATTCAAAGAATCCTTTACTTTAATTCTTGATCTTGTGGCAACTCCTATTGGTTCTACAGCCTGGGGACTTGGTCCTGGTGCCAGTTCTTCAGATTTCACAATCAGAAGCAGTGGCTTGGGACGCAATATAGTTTTTATCACTTGAAAGCCTGATAATTCTATCATTTCTAAAATCTGATGTGTTGGCTCTGCGATTAATTTCTTAAATTGCACATTTTGTAGCCAAAGTCTTGGAGCAAACTCTGAAACTATCACATCACACAGTTTGGGAGTCAAATCAACATATTTTGACCCTTGAGAGGTCGGTTCCGGTATCATCACTGACTCTATAACTTGAAGTGGTGGTCCAGGAATCACTGTCACAGATTCAGAAACTTGAGGAACTTGAAACTGTGTCTTTGCAGATTCTGTCACTTGATCGAGTGGCTTTGGGCTGATCCTTAGAAAGTTTATCATTTGATCCAGTGATTCTATTGGAGTTACACTTGCTTTTCCAATGCTTGCATTCTGGGGCTTTGTTAGACTCCTTACTACCTCTTCTGTCTGACATTCCTCAAATGCCAGCTCAACAGAGGCTGTATTTCCCACAACTTGATTGGTTGGCTGGGCGGTCAACTCTGAGAATTCTTCCCTTTGCAGCCATAGCTTAGATTCGGGAATCTGAGGTCCTGGTGTTATCCCTGGAGCAGAATCTGGAACATGGTAGAATGGCCTTGGTGGCGGTACTACAGATTGTTCCCTTGGGGATCTTTTCTCAGAGCTCAGCATCACAGGTGCTAAGCCTTGAGGATATGGCCTTGGAGATTTTTCTGCGCATTCAGTCTCTATATTTACTGGCATTGAAGTCACTCTAAGAAATTCTTTTCCTTGTTGCCTTGCCTTACAAGTTAGCACCGTCATTTCTGTGACATGATTCTTGAGGTCGGGGGTCATTCTCTTAGATCCTGTGGCTGGTTGAGTCTGTAACTGCTTGAAATCTTTCGATTGAGGCCACGAACGAGAAAGAAACTCCAGAGTTTCTAGGCTCTGGTAGTTTTTTTGTGGAGTCAGTTCTGAGAAGTTTGAATCTTGATCACTTAGTGTTGGAGTCAGATCAACAAATTCTGGTACTTGAAGCCCTAGCGGCTGAGGCATCCCTGATGATTCTGTGACTTTATCCGTTGGCTTGGGGACTTGGTACCTTATCTTCGTGTTCATCTCCGCATAGTCCACCAGGTGGTGTGCTGGTCTACATGTCGCCTTAGAGGGTTCTGTGATTTGATCATTTGTTTGGGGAATTTGGTTCCCAAATGTCACATTTTGAAGGAATGGACTTAGTGATAAGCCCACAGAGTTTCCACTTTGTGGCAGGGACACTGATGATAATTTCACAAGTTTTACACTTTGTCCCCTTGGCTCTGATGCTTTCATACATTGCGGCTGCGATTCTGGAATTAAATTTGAAAATTTGACACTTGTCAGGGCTGGTCCTGCCAAGGACTTCCTGGTGGACTCTGGTGTTACTACCATTGGCGTCTCATCTAAAACAATCTGTTGGCAATTCATACTTTGCTGTTGGGATCCTAGCCTCAGCTGCGTGGGTTTTGTATCTTGAAGACACGGCTCTGGAGCAAAGAAAGACTGAGCATATTGAGACCTGTGGCACGGAGCAAACTCTGAAGAGTTCCCACTCTGAGACTGTGACCCTGGCTTCACATGCATAGCTCTAACTGTTTGAAAACAAGGTCCTGGTGAAAATTCCTCACTTCTCAAGTCCTGCAGACCACAGTCAGGTGTCAGATTTACAGAGTTCGTACAAAGCAATGGCTGTTTGTTCAACTCTGGAAACATTCTATCTTCAGGCAGTGGTGTTGGTAAAACTTCCACAGAGTCCACACCAGTTGGCTGAGGCTTCAGAGTCAACATGGGTTGTGCGGTTTGTTGCCATGACCCAAACTGCTTCTTCGAAAGTGGGATATCTTGAAACTTTGCCCCTACCATTAAGTTAGATGGCTTCACACCTTGAAAAGGGGGTCCAGGGTTCAATAGAACAGATCTTGGACACTGAGATTCTGATCCAGGGGCCCATTCAAAGGACTTCATGTTTTGCAACCGTGGCCCTGAACCAAGCTTCACTAAATTTATGGGTTGTAATTTTAATCCTGAATTCAATTCAGAAAAATTCACACATTGTTCCTGTGGCCCAGGGTTGTATTCTACAGGTGCTATACCTGCAATATTTGACCCTGGAGTTAATTCAAGCTTTAAATCTTGCAAGTGCTGTCCTGGGTTAACTGTTACAGGCATCTCTCTTTGAATTCCTGTCAACTCAGAAAACTTCATACCTGGAAGTTTAGGAGCTTCTAAATGTGGCCCAGGGTTGTATCCCATAGAATCTGCAGACTGTGATTCTTGTCTTCGAGTACATGCAGAAAAATTCACATTTTGCAAATGTGTTTGGACACTGCACCAAACAGGATTTACACACATAATTTGTGGTGCTGGAAATGTTGTACCAGAATGCATACCTTGAAAAAGTGTTCCAAGATTATTACTATTAGAATGTTCACACTGAGGGTTTTGCCCTGGAGTGCATGCAGAAGAATTCACACCTTGCAAATGTGCTTTAGGATTGCACTCAGTGGAATTCATACATGGAGGACTTGGCTCCGGGGTGCATACGGAAGAATTTACACATGGAGGACTTGACACTGAAGTACATGCAGAAGAATTTACATCTTGCACATTTGGCTCATGATTGTTCCCAGTAGAATCCACACATTGCAATTTTGGTCCCAAAATATACACAGAATTCATTCCATTAAAATGTGGCCCAAGGTTGCACTCAGAATTTATACATCGAGGGTCTGGCTCTGGAATGCATGCAGAGAAATTTGTGTTTTGCAAATATGGCCCAGGTTTATATCCACTGGAATTTGTATACTGAGAATTTGCATTGGGAGTACATGTAGAATTCACATCTTCCAAATGTGATCCAAGGCAGAATTCCTTAGATGTTATGCCTTGAAGGTCTAGATCAGGGTGCAACTTAGACGATTGTACATTTTGTGTTCCCGTCTTGGATGTCATGATATTTTTACAGTGAATCTGTGGCCCTGGACTCGAGTCACAGAATGTCCTACCTTGCAATCGAGACTCATGTTTGAATTCCAGAGATGACTCATCTGGCAGCTTGGACTCTGTGCACACCTCAGGAACTTTTATCTCTTGCAACTGTTGCTCTGAAGTGAATTCCGTAGACTTCAGGTCTTGAAGCTTTGTACATACTTCTGATGACTTGATATGTTGCAAATGTGGCTCATGACTGAAGACTACCGGTTTTATACTTTGAAGCTATTGCTTTTGATTTAATTTGTGAAACTTCCCGTCTTGCTTCAGGTTTCTGGCACTGAGTTCAGAAGGTACCACACAATAGATTGTTGAGTCCGAGTCCTGCTCAGCGAATCCCACAACCTGCAATTCTGCACCATGATTGATCCCCATATCCTTCACTGCTTGGACATTTGTAGGCTCGGGTTGCACGGCTTTAACTTTGATCCAGGCTTGACTGCCTCAGGTTCCATACCTTGAAGATATAATTCTGGGGTTAACATGGATCCTTTCCCGTCCTGGAACTGAGGGGTTTTCAGCTGCAAAATCTTCCTGTCAAGTGCCTTGCAGAAAGTCCGCCTAGGAGATTTTACATCCTCCCACAGTGACTGGGCCTCAAAGCCCATGGGTTTCTCTCCTTGAAGCATGTCCTCTGAAAATACTTCATAAGTCTTCATACCCTGCAAGTATGGGTGAGAACTGACCTCTGTAGGTCCTGCATCTTCATGCTTTATCCCCAGAACTGACTTAGATTTCTCATCTTGTAACTGAGGGCCCGAGTTTAACTCCACAGAGTCCCCACTTGGAGACTTTGACTCCACTGTCAAAGATTCCATACCTTGGAGCTTTTTCCCATGAACCAACTCAGACGGCTTTTTATTTTGTGGCTGTGGTCCTGAATTAAGGTCCATTGCTTTTACATCTTGGGATTTTATATGTGTTGCCAGCTCGGAAGATTTTATACTTGCAACGTGATGTTCCATAGAGTTTACACCTTGAAGTTTCATACCCAAGATCTGTTCAGGATATTTCAAATCTTGTAAAGGGGGCACTAAGTCCAGCTCTATTGATTTTGTGCCCAAAAACATCTTCCTTGGGGTGAAATCAGGTTTCTTACCTTGTAACTTTGAAGTAGGTTTGCTTTCTACCAGTCGCACGCCATGAACCCTCTTCTCTGTAAGGACTTCAGATGGCATACCTTGTAATTGTGGTCCAGGAGTGAAGCCCATAGCTTTGACATCTTGGACCTTTATACCCATGATTGTCCTTGAAGATTTCAGATCTTGTAACTGTGGGCCTGATTCACAGTCTTCCATCTCCATTTCTTGGGACTTTGTCCTCAGAACTGAATTGAATTTTGTACCTTGCCACTGTGACCTATGTTTACAGTCTAGCTGGACACTTTGATTGGCAAATGGCTTACCTTGACTTGACGTGATACATTTCATATTGTGGGACTCTGTTTCAGGTGTCAAGTCAGAACATTCTGCACTTTGCCACTGGGGCCCAGAGTTGATCTCAGATTGAGGTTGTGTTCCTGGGGGTGACCCTAAGAGTTTCACTTCTTGTGGTTGCATTCCAGGGTTCAATCCAGGACAGCCTGTGCCTTCTAAGTGAAACCTGGGTTTGGATGGGAATTTTATATTGTTAATCTTTGACCTTAAGTGTACGTCACATCCTTTCATACTTCTAAACTGGAGCTCCGATTTAAAATCAATAGTTTTGAACCCATGAGACTGTTGTTCCGGGGTTGACCCTGAAGGTTGTTTACTTTGTAACTCCGGCCCTGTAGTAGTTAACTCACTAGAACTCTTCACGTTTCTTAGTTGTGTCAAAGGGTTTAACTCTTTTGCCGTGACATCTTCAGATTGTAACCTAAGATTCAGCATAGATTTCTTAGCTTTATAGTCAGACACTGGGATCCACTGAACAGATTTCGTATTTTCAAGCTGTAATCCACGGTGTAATGCCACACTTTTTACACCCTCAGCCTGTGGCTCTGATCCGTGGTGTAATGCCATACTTTTCACACACTCAGACTGTGGCTCTGAGTTTTCCCCTTCTTGTAACTCTGGTTCCGGGGACGCCTCGGGGGTTTTTATGTGCTGTACTTTTGGCTCAGTGTTAAAATCCACAGATTTATTCCCTGGAAGTTCTGGCCCTACAGTCGTTTCAGGTGGTTTCACACCTCCCAACTGTATGGATGGTTTCTGTTCTGTAGATTTGACGCCTTGAGATTGTGACCCACGATTTAACCCTAAACACTTCACACCATGGAACTCAGGTCCTGGTATCCACTGAATGGATCTAACACTTCCAACTGGTGGATCTTGGTTTTGAGGCTGTGGTTCTGAAGTGGATGTGACATTTTCTCCTTTCTGTAACTCTGGTTCTGGGGACAATTCAGGTGTCTTCATATGGTGTATTTGTGATTCAAGGTTAAAACCCACAGATTTTTCTCCTTGAAGTTTTGGCCTTACAGTCGTCTCTGATGGCTTCACACCTCCCAACTGTATGGATGGTTTCCGTCCTGTGGGTTTGACACCTTGAGATTGTAACCCATGATTTAATCCTAAAAACTTTACACTGTGGAACTCAGGTCCTGGTATCCACTGGACGGATCTTACACTTCCAGCTGGTGGATCTTTGTTTTGATCCACAGTTTTGATTCCTTGAGGTTGTGGCTCTGATGTTAAGTCAAAAGTTTTTGTTTTCTGAAGCCCTAGTGCTAACGGAGAGGTTTTTACTTGCTGTGACTGTGGCTCAAGATGAAACCCTACAGATTTTTCTTCTTGAATTATTTTAGACCTGACAGTCAATTTAGGGGGCCTCACACCCCTCCATTGTGTAGACGGCTTCAATTTTGTAGGGCTGGCACTTTGAGATTGCAACCTAAAGTCTGGCCCTACCCATTTCTCACTTTGAAACTTAGATATTGGTATCCATCGGACGGATTTTGTACTTCCAATCTGTGGCTCTGTGAGCACCATGGTTTTCACATCTTGAAATGGTGGCTCTAACGTTGGCTCCGAGACTTTCACCTGGTGCCCCTGTGGCCCTGGAGTCACCTGGCACGGTTTCATACTTGGCACCTGTGATTCATCTTGGACCTCTTCAGGTTTTACACTGTGAACAACTGGTTCAGGAGTCAATTCAAATGATGGTATATCTTTAAATTGTACTTTAGATTTGATCTCTTTGGGTTTTTTACCTGCAGGTTTGGCTTCTTGACCTGACATCATGGACAACACATCTTCTGACTGAAAATGTTTGCTCAGCTGGTCTAAAATCCCACCTTTCCGCTCGGGTGATCTTACAGTTATCTGGTCATCCTGTCCAGGCTTGGGAGTTAAATCTGTGGGTGCCATTCCTCGACACGGTTGTGTTGAGATTAAATACACAATTTTTTCTCCTGGGATTCCTTGTGTTTTGGCTATATTCACAGGTTTTAGACTTTGTGGCTTCAAATATGAGATAATCACATGTTTCCTATCCTGCATTTGTGACTGTGAAGTCAGTTCTTTGGGTTTTATACCTTGTAGTTGAGGCCCTTGCAACACCTCCATAAACTCATCTTGAAACCGTACCCCTGGTACAAAAGTCACAGGACCCTCTTCTTGCTTCTTGGGTTCAAGTTTCAAACCCATGGCCTTTACATCTTGAACATGTGTGTCATGGGCCAGTCCCACAGTCTTCAAATCTTGAATTGGAACGGTAGAAGTCAGAACATCTGGCTGCGCTGGCAGTGGGGTCAGATTTTGAGTTTGGATCAAAGCCCTAGGTTCTGTAACATGTGGCTGTCCTGGTGGAAGTATCTGCATGGAATCCATAGTTTGCTGTGCCACTGGAGTTGCTTTTGTATAATCAATGGCTTTAGGAAGTTCACTCGAGCTAATTTCCAATATATTTTCATGCGTTGGACCAGGAGTAATCCCAATGTGTTTTGTGGCTTGATTCTGTGACCCCAAGGTCATGTTCGGTGTTCCCATGACTTTATGTTGAGGCTGGGAAATCACTTCCACAGTTCCCAGAACTGATTGCTGTAGCCCTAGACTCCTATCTCCTGGTCTCATGGCTTGGTGGCCATGCAATCTATCCACCTTCGCCGATTCCATAACTTGGCATTCTGGCTTTGGGGCTATTCCTGCTGGTTCTAAGACATGTGGGTGTAATTCATTCACCATCCCCATGGAATCCATGATGTGAAGCAAGGTCACAGGAGTTACCTTCATATTATCTGTGACTTGACTCAGTCTTGAGGCCATACTCTTTGATTCTGTAGCTGGATGCGGAAGACTTTTTCCTATTTTTGGTTCAATTACTTGATCTGATGGCCCAGGATTTATACTCGCTGTTTCTACTTTATTTGATGGCTGCAGGGGAAACCCCATGTCGTCTCTCACCTGTGCGTGTGATTCTGGGATCATTCCCATCAAGTCCATAACCTGAAGCAATGCCTCTGGAGTGACCTTTACACTGTCCATGGCTGAGCATGGTACCTGGGCTGTCAGTTCCACTTCAGTTACTTGTGCCCTTTGTAGCTGAATCCTTTGAAGACCTAGGACCCTCTGATCTATATTCAGCTCTAACACATGCTTTGGATCCTTTTTCAGTACAGTGTTTTCTTCCTGAACTATGTTAATGGGAGATGGAGTGCCCATTGATATAACTAAAGGGTTGTATCTAAGAACCTGGCGGTCATTCTCAGCCTGTAACTGCTTGTTTGAAGTAAGCGGCTGTGCCACTTCTGTCCTGCTTAATTCAGAATTCACCCCAATGTTCACACGGACATGAAACGATGGAACATCTGGAGATCGGTTGGTATTTTGCTCAGCACTCTGAGGGATGAGTTTAGGTAACTGAGTTTTGGGGAGCCCTTGTTCAGGGACTCCTTGTACATCCATCAAATTATTGAGTATTTCCCAGGATTTCTTCACGGGCAGAGGCACCACTTGTGCCCGCAAAGTAGAAACCTTCTGAGATATGTGTTTTTCCAGTTCTCCTCTGACTAAAGGAGAGAGCTGAAAAGTAGGCAGGGATGAGCCCTGGCTTCTGGGAGTGGACGTGGACAGTTCCTTTCGGGAGAAAGCAGGTAAACTATGGCTCCGGAATTTCCACGTTGTTCCTTCAGGAAAGATTGGAAGATAAGACAGGTTCGAGCTGTCGTTGGATGATACAGAGGACATACTGGAGTCAGAAGAACTGTTTCCCATCTTACAGTAGCAAGAAGGTGGGATAGCCTCCCGGCCCACAATGTCAGAGACGGAGGAGGGAGATAAATCTTGGGACTCTTGCAAACTCATTTCCATAAATGTTGACCTGACAAAAAGAAATGTTTTCATTTTCTTTGGAATCAGTAGGCACAAAATCAGTAAAAAGAGAGAGAGTGGTTGTTTCAATTCCAAAACACTTTTGGTCTAACACTTTGGTTGCGTTTACAAACATCAGTTGTTTGTGTAAAGAATCCCTCCACCAAGAGCAAAATGTGTGAGTTAGTCAGTAAAGTACATGCTATTCAAAGAGAGAAGCTGAGTTCCATCCCCAGGACCCACATGAAAATAAAGGAACATAGTGCCCCAGTGCTGGGGAAGCAGAGAAAGGTGGGTCCCCTGGGGCTCACTGGACAGCCAAGGCTAATTAGTGAGTCCGAGTGAGAGGACTCTCAAAAATAACTCTTTTTTATCTCAAAAATCCAGGTGGATGGCTCCGCAGAAATGACACCCAAGTTTTGCAGACACGCAGACACACACACACACGCACACACACAACCTGTGCTTGCCATTAAGCCAGAAGACCTGTGTTCGATCCCTAAGAACTGCATATTAGGAGGAAAGCACTGACTCCTGTGGCTTGTCTGCTGACCACCATGTACGTGATGTGGTACACATGTGCACACATGCACAAAAAATACACACACACACACACACATATGTACATACACTGTGGGGCCTAGAGAGATGTCTCAGCAGTTAAGAGTAGCGTCTGCTCTTCTAGAGGACCCAAGTTTGCTTACCAACACCCACATGGTAGTCTACAAACATTTGTAACTCCAGTGCCAGGGGATCCAATGCCCTCTTCTGGCCTCTGTGGGCATCAGGCATGCATGTGGTGCACAAACACACATGCAAGTAAAATACCCATATAAGACATGGAATAAATAAAGCTCAAAATATTGTTCTCCATTGCTCAAACTCACTTTTCTTTTACCTCCCTCCTTTTACTCCCTCTCTCTCCCCTACTGAGAAACTCTGTTTCCTGACCTTGCATTTTCCAGCTGTTGGAAAATCCGTTGAAGACTCCTGTCTATTGACCAGAATACATAGTCCTGGGTCCAACCCATAGGAAGTCCTGAAATACTGAGCACAAAAGGAGATGTCAGTGGAATTGAAGTGATATTAATAAAGTACCAATAAGCCAGCCAATAAGAATAGGAAGTTAATTTAGGAAGGAGGCAATTGCTATCACAGTAAACAAAGTAAAAGTCCCAGGATTTTACATATAACATTTACGGTTAAGGTGGTGTCGCAGCTAGGATTTCCACTGTTGTGCTGAAACACGGTGACCAGAAACTTAGGGGGACAGGGTTTGCTTCAGCTTACAGTTCTCAGGTTACACTCCATTGCTGAGGGAAGTCATGGTAGGATCTCAGGGCAAGATGGATCCAGGAGGCAGCAGCTAATGCAAAGGCCATGGAGGAACCCTGCTTACTGCCTTGCTTTCATGGCTTGCTCACCCTGCCTTCTTGGACCACTACCAGTCCATGGGTGGCATCACTCACAGTGAGCTGGACCTTCCCATATCAATCATCAATTAAGAAAATGTAGCTGGGCATGGTGGCACACACCTGTAATCCCAGCACTTTGGAGGCAGAGGTGGGTAGATCTCTGAGTTCAAGGCCAGTCTGGTCTACAGAGTGAGTTTAGGACAGTCAGGGCTACACAGAGAAACCCTGTCTCGAAAAACCAAAATAAAATTAAATTAAATTAAAAATTAAAAAAATCGCAGCACAGGCTTGTCCACAGGGCAATCTAGACAGGTCAATCTTTTCCAAAATGATGCCAGTTTGTACCATGTTGACATGAAACCAGCCATCATAGTATTTGTCATAGGACAGTCTGAAGACACACTCTGCTTACCATGTTAGATGAGCTTCAATGATATTTATCATTCTCGCTTTTTCCCTCTGTGAAACTGTAACAGGAGTAAAGAGACCGTGAGCACAGTGACTACTGACATCATCTAACAATTAGGGGAGCAAAGATGAAGTCACATCATGAAGCTGATGAGTGGTACAGCCCAACCATCAAACTTTGTTTTGTAAGCAAACTATACTGTCTTCATCGTGTACTAGAAGTGACCCCAGAACGCAGCAGTGGGGGACATGGAGATCCCGATACATCTTTTCCTCTAAAGATGTCTACCCCACATCCACATCCGTGGTAGCGGAATAAAGGTGATGGATCGCCCTCACCAAACTCTTGGTAGTTAATCTTTGCCCATTCTCCTTTCCCATATTTTGGGCTTCCCATGAAAATATATGGGACAGAGAAGCATGAGGAAAGCAAACAATGGAGAAATTATGGAGCTGTTTGCATGACTTTGGAAGTGAAGATGTCAGAAAGATGGGGGTACTCTTCAGGACACCCTCTTTTTCAACTTTCTTCCACCCGCTGTTAAAGACTAGAGTCCGAAAACATGGCCCACAGATCAGTCACCAGCCTTGAGCTGATCAGCAAGGGAGAGAATCATTCTGACCTGTGAGTTTCTGGATTTGTTTTGGATCATATTGCTTGGCAATCTAGAGAAACACACAAAAAGAAACAAAGTCAGGTTTATGCTCTAGATTGGGGGTTTATGGACAAAACATCTTACCTTATCTATGGGATACTGACACATTTTATATCAGGTATCAACACGGTTGTCATCTGTAACCATATTATTAGTTACCTTCTCATCTTAATTATGTGTGAATAATTTATTAAATATACTAAGAGACCAGCAAGATGGCCCTGTAGGCACAGGTGTTTGACACCAAGCCTAATGATCTGAGTTCCATCTCTGGAGCCCACAACGTAAAAGAAGAAAAGCAATTTTCACAAGTCATCTTCACCTCCACATGCATGCCATGGGCATTTGTACATGGATGTACACACATACAAATTAGTCCTAGATTATTGTGTGTAGTACTGAGACTCTAGAGATAAATATGAGTCCTGTATTCTAGAGACTTGCATTCATAAGGAAAATAGCTAACTAAATAGGTAAGATGCCATATGGGAGCCAGCAAAATGACTCAGTGGCTAAAGATACCTGTGGCCAAGCCTTGGCAACCTATGTTCAATCCCTATGACCGGTATGGTATATGTAAAGAACTGACTCTTTCAGGTTGTCCTCTACTTCCACACTCCCCTGGCCCCATGCCCTATGCACACATGCACACATGCACACACACACACACACACACACACACACACACACAAATATAATTTTCATTTTGTTTTGTTTTTGTTTTTCGAGACAGGGTTTCTCTGAGCAACCTGGCTGTCCTGGAACTCGCAAGGGTCTAACTTCGGCCTACTGAGTGCTTACAAATGTAATTTTTAAAACATGGGGTACCTCACTCAGGATAGTGTTTTATAATTCCATCAATTTGTATGCAAAATTCAAGATGTCATTATTTTTTACTGCTGAATAGTACTCTAATGTGTAAATATGCCACATTTTCTTTATCCATTCTTCAGATGTGGGCCATCTAGGTTGCTTCCAGATTCTGGCTATTACAAATAATGCTGCTATGAACATAGTTGAACAAATGCCCTTGAAGTATGATTGAGCATCTTTATGAGGTAACCCAGTCCCAAAAAGATGAATATGGTATGGACTCACTCATAAGCAAATACTAGCTATAAAGAAAGGACACTGAGCCTATAATTCATGATCCTAGTAATAAAAGTGAACTCTAAGAAAAACATATACAGATCCACCTGGAAAGTCAAAATAGACAAGATCACCTGACAAAATTGGGAGCACAGGGTGGGGGAGAAGGAAGGGTAGAAGGGGAAAGTTAGGGGAGAAGGGGAGGGGTGAGAAGAACTTGAGGGAATGGGATAGTTGAGGTGGAGGAAGGACTAAGATGTGAGCAAGGAAAGAGATAGCTTGATTGAGGGAGCCATTGTGGGGTTAGCAAGAAACATGGCTCTAGATATAGGAATTTACAAGGATGACCCCAGCTAAGACCCTAAGCAGTAGAGGAGAGGGAGCACCAATCTTAATTTACCCTGTAATCAGACTGATGAATGTCTTAAATATCACCATAGAACCTTCATCCAGCAACTGATGGAAACAGAGGCAGAGACCCACATCGAAGCACTGGACTGAGCTCCCAAGGTCCAGTGAAGAGTGGGAGGAATGAGAATATGAGCAAAGAGGTCAAGACCATGATGGATACACCCACTGAAACAGTCTACCTGAGCTAATGGGAGCTCACCAACTCCAGTCGGACTGGGAAGGAACAAGCATAGGATCAAACTAGTCCCTCTGAATGTGGATGACAGTTGTATGGCTGGGGCAGACTGTGGGGCCACTGGCAGAGGCACCAGGATTTATCCCTACTGCATGTAATGGCTTTTTGGGAACCTACTCTCTTTGGATGGATACCTTGCTCAACCCAGTTATAGTAGGGAGGACCATGGACCTTCCCCAAAGCAATGTGCCTTACCCTCTCTGAGGAAGGATGGGGTAGGGTGGGAAATCTGCTTTGAAGCATTCTGTCCTTGGACTTAATGACTAGGAACTTGTGAGAACTGAGAAGCACTGATGTGTAAGTGCTGCGACGGCAGACGCTGAATAACAGCTGAATTAAGTACATTCAAAACTGCTGGAAGCGGAAGAGAAAGAATCCCTATACTTGCCCCTGAATTAAAGAACTGTCATAGCCACGTGAATAGTGGGGTGAAGAGCTGGTGTGTTTTCAGAAATATCGAGCATCAGAAAACAGCAGAATAAATTATTCAATGTGCTAAAAGAAAACAACTACCCATCTAGACTTACACTTCGCAAAACTACTTAAAAATGTAAGATAGGGCAGAGAAATTGCTATCGAACATAAACATAGTACACCTAACTGGGTAGGCAAGAGCTTACAGAATGATGATGAATATAAATATTTGGAATTTATTCAAACAATGTATGAATGTTTAATGTGACAGAGACGCTTACACATCAGTGTTTACCGCAGCATCATTCATAATAACTAAGTTATGGAGCCATATGTGTGCAGCTGCAGAGGAATGGGTGTTAAATATGTCTGTATACACAATGGATTTTTTTCTGTCATGAAGAAGTTACATAGTGTTCAGGGAAAGGGATACAATTGGGGCTCGTCTGAAGTCAGCTAAGCCAGAAGGACCAACACCATATGATCTTTCTCATTTGTAGTTCCTAGATTTTATATAGACACATAAAATCACAGGCGTAAACATGCCGTTAAAGCAGAAATGAAATTACCTGCAAGAGTAAATGAAACCAATGGGGAGGCAGTGAAGACGAGTGGGGAGGAAAGGAGGATTATACTCAATGTTCCACACTTACTCTGTGAAATTATTCTTATTGAACAGCACCATACACAATAGAGATACACAGTGAAAATGATTTTTTAAATAATGCATAGCTATTTAAACATAACACAATGATCAATACATTACACCATACTAACAACATAAGTGGGAAACTGTCATGGTCATCTCAATGGTGCAGAAAAATAAAAACAAGCATCTACTTGTGTTTTCTTAAGACATTTAAAAAATTAGAAATACCAGGGAGCTTTCCCCAACATACACTGGGTCCAATGCTATCCCACAACTTAATATGTAGAAACACTAACCCACAAGGTAATAGTGTTAGTAGGTGGGGTCTTTGGGAGGTAGCTTCGTCATGAGATAGAAATCTACAAAACATTGTTGTAGAAAGTAAATAGTAATTAAGACATTCTTTGTTCATGATTGGAAGGTTTGATGCTGAAATGACATTACCAACACAATCTATAGATTCTGTAAGGATACTACATAATTCCTATCCAAACTCCTTTTTTGTATAAATGATAACTCTGTCCTAAAAATCCCTGTGAAATTACAAAGGTCCCTTAGGAGCCAAAACAATCTTGAAAAAAAAAACAGTAGGAAGGACCATATTTTCTGATTTTAAAACTTTGTACAGAGCTGGGCAGTGGTGGCATTAACCTTTAATCTCAACACTTGGGAGGCAGAGGCAGGCACATCTCTGAGTTCAAGACCAGCCTGGTCTACAGAATGAGCTTCAGGACAGCAGGGCTACACAGGGAAACCCTGTCTTGAGAAACAAAACAAAACAAAGAAATGAAAAACTGTGTACAAAACTACAGTACTCAAAAATAGTTGTGGTTTAAGAATCTAATATTAAAAATCAGCTGGTTCTCAATACAGGCTCCATGACCATTCAATGAAAACAAAATAATCTTCAACAAATGATGCTGGGACAACTGGATAACCACATGGAAAGGAATGAAGGTGGGCCTTTACCTCATATCCTATTTAAAAACGAAGTTGAGATGTAGTAAAAGCCTAAATGTAAGAGCTACTTAAGTCATGAAACTCTTTACAAATAGAAAAGGAAGAACTGGGCTTGGGAAGACGGTTCAGCAGTCACAGCGCAGCTCTTGCAGAGGACCCAGGTTTGATTCCTAGCACACATAGCAAATGCTCACAATTGCCTGTAGCTCCAGCTCCAGGGGGATCCAGCACCTCTGGCTTCTGCTGGTACCTGTGCTCATGTTCAGACTCACAATTATATAAACACAATTTTGTACACACACACACACACACACACTTTCAAAAATGATAATGATAAATCTTTTTTATCGCTTTTTGAGACAGTGTTTCTCTGTGTAGCTTTGGACCTGTCCTGGAACTCACTGTAGACCAGGCTGGCCTCAGACTCACAGAGTTCCACCTGTCTCTGCCTCCCGAGTGCTGGGATTAAAGGTGTGCACCACCACCGCCCGAATGATAATAATAAATCGAAGCAAAAGAAAGGAGTGTAATGGTTAATTCTTATGTCGACTTGGCTAGGCTATGGAGCCCAGTTGTTTGGTCATGTATTATTAGTCTAGAACACTTCTTTGACAGTAATTTTACATATGATTAACATTTAGAATACACTTTGGAGCAGATTGCTTTCCATACTGCAAGTGGGCATCACCCAATCAGCTGAAGGCTTTAAGAACAGATACCAGGCTGGCCTCAGACTCACAGAGATCCACCTGCCTCTGCCTCCCGAGTGCTGGGATTAAAGACGTGCGTCACTGCGGCACAGCTGAGAGCCAATTTCTTCATTTTAGTCACTATTCCTTTGGGGAGTGTGTGTGTATGTGTGTGTGGGTGTGTGTGTGTGTGCGTGCGCGCATGCGCACGCACACACGCACATATGTGTGATAAAGAACAATCTGGTCTTTGTTCCAGATTCTTAGTACGAACTCCCAAAACCCCTGTAACTCCATGAGCGTTGAGGGTGTCTGTTCCATTATTGAGATGGAAATGTGGACTTGCTTCTGTTTTAATTGAGGAAGCTGGAACAATCACCATTCTAAAATCTAAGACCTGACCACTCAATATATTTATGCAAAGTTGCATAAGTACCAAACAAAATATTAGAAAACTGAATCTAATAAATCTAATTAAAGTATTGGAGCCAACATTACAAATGAATTATACATTTCCTAGGAATTCACAGTTGATTTATTATCTTACATTCTCATGCAATTCGGTACATTGATTGAACAAACAAGAAAAAATATGACCATCTAAATAGAGGCAGGAAATATACTTACTACTTAGCACCCAGGACAAAGAGATTAAATTGAAAATTTTAGAACATTTTTTAAAAAATTAACACCAATTCTTGCTAAAATTTCCTTGATTTGCTAAATAATATTTGAAAAACTACAGAAAACATTATACATAACTGGTGAATTATTGAAAATGTTCCTTGACTTAATAAAAGACAGATGCCCACAACACACTGATCCTGAATATTGTACTGAAGTCATATTCATAAATGAAGGCAAGGAGAACAAAGTCATAAATAAGAACTGGAAAATAAGTAATAAAACTGTTGTTATTTACACATAACATGATTTAGAGAATATTCCTACAGGAGAATAGATTCAAAGTGGTAAACTTAGCAGGCTCCTCTAAGCAGATCCTTCTGGAAAGATGTTGTATTTGGGGGCTTCAGCATCATTTATACAATGGTATTTACAAGGGGCAGCGGTGGCACATATCTTTAATGCAAGCTCTCAGGAAACAGGAGAAGGTGGATCTCTGTGAACAGGCCAGCCTGGTCTACAGAGTGACAAAGTGAGTTCCAGGGCAGCCTGGGCTACACTGAGAAACGCTGTCTTAACCCCCTCCCCTGAAAGAAGAAGAAAGAAAGAAAGAAAGAAAGAAAGAAAGAAAGAAAGAAAGAGAGAGAGAGAGAGAGAGAGGGAGGGAGGGAGGGAGAGAGAGAGAGAGAGAGAGAGAGAGAGAGAGAGAGAGAAAGAAAGAAAGAAAGAAGGAAAGAAAGGAGGGTGGGAGGGAGGGAAGGAGGGAGGGAGGGAGGAAGGGAGGGAACATTATTTACAGTATTAAACCAGTATACCAGGCCTGAGGATGTACTTCAGTGGTAGACTGCTTGCCTAGCTCACCAGACCCCGAATTTGATTCCTAGCACCAAAAATACATAAAAAGATAGATATAGGTGATGGAAGATGATAGATAGATAGATAGATAGATAGATAGATAGATAGATAGATAGATAGATGATAGATAGATAGATAGATGATAGATAGATAGATAGATAGATAGATAGATAGATAGATAGATAGATAGATAGATAAAATGCCATACCAGAGCAGACAATATGTGCCTCCTGATGATTATCATGACCTATTAAGTATGTCCTCTCTTCTCAACAGAAAACAGATTCCTCCTGGTTCTAGTTTATGTTGAGTTGCAAAAAATAGAATATTTGTCATCAGCTCATCTTTGAAGGAAAGGGTTTAGTTGGTTTCATGGTTCCAGAAGTCTAAGAGCCTAGTGCTACCATGTCCTTAGCTTTGCCTGACGTCTTTGTACAGCTTCAACTCACAGCAGAAGTGGAGGAGCTGGGGCTGCATGCGGAAAACAAAAGGGTTCCGACTCCTGTGGTGGCTAACCCAGTCCTCAGAGAGTAAGGGGTCATGCCTGGGAGACCTTACTCAGTCTGCAAAGTACGGCAGGAATTCCTCCTGAAGGTCAGCTAACCCAGTCCTTGGAGAGTAAGGAGCCCCACCTGGGAGACCTTACCCAGTCTGCAAAGAAGGGTGTGAATCCCTCCTGAAGGTCACACTTTGCAACCCTCTTCCCCTGGAAAATGCATATATTTCTACATGAGTTTTGGAAAAATCCCAACTCACAGAAAGTACAAGAGGCAGCAAAATTTATCAAATCACAACATGGAGGGTTTTTTTAAAAAAACAATTTTTCCTAGTTCAAAAATATTTTATGGCAGGCGGTGGTGGTGGTGCACGCCTTTAATCCCAGCACTTGGGAGGCAGAGGCAGGCAGATTATTGTGAATTCAAGGCCAGCCTGCTCTACAAGAGCTAGTTCCAGGACAGGCTCCAAAGTCACAGAGAAACCCTGTCTCAAAAAAACCAAAAAAATATTTTATACATGCATACAATAAACTATAATGATACCCACCCCTCCCCACTCCAACTTCCCCCACATACCCCACAATATATTCAACTCCCAGCCTCATGTTTGCCTTTTTTTTTTATAACCCACTAAATCCAATTAACATCGTCCTTATGTGCACGGCTACACAGCATGGGTATTTGATCAACAAAATGTTGACTGTAAAATCTAGAGAAATGTCCCTTTTATCCAATACTTAAATAACATTATTAAAGAAAAGAGAGACTTTGTAGATTAGAATAAAGAAGCATTCTGGCAAGAAACCTGGCTCTAGAGAAATTCCCAGGAATCCACAAGGATGACCCCATCTAAGACCCTAAGCAATAGTGGAGAGGGGGCCTCAACTGGTCTTGTCCTGTAGTCAGATTGATGACTATCTTAAATATCACCTCAGTACCTTCATCCAGCAATTGATGGAAGCAGAAGCAGAGACCCACAGCGGAGCACTGGGCTGAGCTCCCAAAGTCCAGTTGAAGGGTAGGAGGAGTGAGAATATGAGCAGAGAGATCAAGACCATGATGGGTTTACCCACTGAAACAGCTTGCCTGAGCTAATGGGAACCCACAAACTCTGACCTGACAGTGAGGGAACCAGCATAGGACCTAACTAGGCCCTCTGAATGTGGGTAACAGTTGTATGACTGGGGCAGACTGTGGGGCCACTGGCAGTGAGACCAGGATTTATTCCTACTGCTTATACTGGCTTTTTGGAACCCCTTTCTCTTTGGAGGGATACCTTGCTCAGCCTAGATATAGTGGGGAGGGCCTTGGTCCTGACTCAAAGCAGTGTGCTAGACTTTGTGGACTCCTCTCTGAGGAGTGGATGTGGGAAGGTGGAGGGAAAGGGAGGAGGGAAGCGGGTGAGAACTGGGATTGTTATGTAAAATGAGAAATAAAAGTTTTTACTAAATAAATAAATAAATAGAAATATACTGTTTGCCAGGCAGTGTTGACATGCACCTTTAATCCCAGCACTTGAGAGAGAGGCAGGCAGATTTCTGTGAGTTCGAGGCCAGCCTGATCTACAGAAATATCTCCAGGACATCCAGGATTACACAGACAAACTGTGTCTTGAAAAACCAAAAGAAAAAAAAATACTAAAACAGACAAACAAAACAAAACAAAAAAAAAAGGAAAAAATGCACCAGAAATGTAAAATCATTGCTTTGCCTGGAAGGAGCACAGACCTGAATTTGATCCTCACTAACATACACACAGACACCCAATACTCACACGCTCACACACACTCACACACTCACGTCCACACACACTCACACACAAATTCACACAAACAAAAGCGCACAAATGACTTGAATAGGCAGTTTACAAAGAAGAATTTCCAAACAACTAATAAACCTGAGACGTTGCTCAATGTCATTTATTGGGGGGCAGGGTGCGGGGTGCACGTGAAACCACAGTGAGATGCCACACACTCACTGGAACGACTCAATAAAGAGGTGGGCGTGCCAAGTCTGGGCAAGATGGCAGGACTGTGGGAGAGCCAGCCACTCATGGTCTGCTCAAAGGACCGAAGACTCAGAAGAGACGTGATCTACTGATGTTTCAAACACGTGAACCATGTACTCAGACAACCCCTCTCCCACTGGAAATAGAAACTCCCCAACCAAGCAACACTTGCCATTCACTTCCTGAGACCTTCTTTGTTTTGTCATATGGTTATAAATCTTTCTCTGTAAGACAAGCTCTCTCTACCGTCTGCCTCCCATCCATGCAATGGACAATATCCACACCACTCTTACTTACCACATTCTTTTCCATAACTTCCCCAGAGTTAAGTCATATGAATGTTCCATTTCAGCTGGAAGTCCTAGACAGCACTTCCTCTGTATATAGTAATTCTTCCTCAGTGTCTATTTGATAATAGATCCTAAAGCTACTGAAGCTACTTCTTTCTTCTTCTTCTTCTCCTTCTCCTCCTTTTGTCTTCTTCTTCTTTTTCTTCTCCTTCTCCTCCTTTTTGTCTTCTTCTTCTTCCTCTTCCTCTTCCTCCTTCTTTCTCTTCTCCCTCCCCTCCTCCTTTTTCCCCCTCCTCCCCTCCTCCTCCCCCTCCCCCATCTCCTCCTTGCCCCTTCCTCCTCCTTTTCCTCCTTCTTCTCTTCCCCCTCCCCTCCTCCTTTCCCCCTCCATCTCCTCCTCTTTCCCCCCTCCTCCTCCCCCTTCCCTTCTCCTCCTTCTCCTCCTCCTCCTCTTCTTCTTCTTCGTTCTCTTCCCCCTCCCCCTCCTCCTTTTACCCTCCATCTCCTCCTCTTTTCCCGCTCATCCTCCCCTTCTCCTCCGCCCCACCCCACCCCCTCCTCCTCCTCTTCTCCTCCTCCTCCTCTTCTTCTTTTTCTTCTTCTTCTTCTTTCTCTTCCCCCTCTCCCTCCTCCTCTTTTTCCCCCTCCCTCTCCTCCTTTTCCCCCCTCCTCCTCCCCCTCCTCCTCCCTCCCACCCCCTCCTCTTCCATCTCACCCCCTACTCCTCCATCCCACCCCCTCCTCCCTCCACCCCCTCCTCCTCCTCCTCCTCCACCTCCTCCTCCTCCTCCTCCTCCTCCTCCTCCTCCTCCTCCTCCTCCTCCTCCTCCTCCTCCTCCTCCTCTTCTTCTTCTTCTTCTTCTTCTTCTTCTTCTTCTTCTTCTTCTTCTTCTTTATTTTTGAGACAGACTCTTTCTGCTTAGTCCTGGCTGTCCTGGAACTCACTGTGTAGACCAAGCTGGTCTTGAAATCAGAGATCCTCCTGCCTCTCCCTCCCAAGTTGGGATTAAAGGTATGCACCACCAAACCCATCCTAAGGCTTCTTGAAGTGAATTAAGAGAAAGACAAGGTGGGTAGTGGTGGCTCATGCCTTTAGTCCCAGCACTTGGGAGGCAGAGGCAAAAGAATCTCTGTGAGTTCAAGGCCAACCTGGTCTACAGGAATCAGGAGAGCCAGGGCTACACAGAGAAACCTGTCTAGAAAAACCAAAAAAAAAAAAAAAAAAAAAAAAAAAAGGAAGCATCTATCAGTTCTGTCTCAACTCCCCTCTGCCCTCCATCCAGGTCCTCCTATGGTCCAGAGGACAGGCATTTAGACAAACCTATAGCCGTCAGCATGAAGAGAAGTGACCCGAGAAAGAGTGGTTTTCACGTACCTGTGTCTTGGCTGCCACCTGAACCTGGTATGCGCCACAGACTAAAACACCAAGTAACATTAGACTGAGATACACTGGCAGTGGAGCAGCGAGGCCCCACATTAGCGCCATTCCTCAAGCCTATGACCTCTCAGCTACAGTTCCTGCCTTTATACTGAGAGTCCATGACATCACAATAGACACTGACAGGGAAAGCCAGTCTGGGGGCGCACTCAGGTACCAGCTGCTGCCCTTCCCTGTGTCTGCCTGTGGCTCTGAGAGCTCTGGTATCTAAAGCCCAGGAAAGAATCTGTGAATCTCCTAGGGTTCAGCTAGACAGACTTGTCATTAAGGGGGGCGTGATGAGGCAGACTTTCAAAGGTCTTCCCAAATGACTTGTTCTGACTCACATTTTCTTTGGAGCCGGTCACTGGTCACTGTCAAGTTTGGACTGGGTCTATGGCCACAACTTGCAACTGCAGGTTAGAACACAGAACCAGGTGGAATCTAAGAGAGCTGGGATAGATCAAGTGGAATCCCTCAGGGACCTAGAGGTGCTTGGTTTTCTAGGTTTACAAGTCTCCATATTTCCTAGTTGCTGTTGCCCTGACACACATCACACTGAGCAGTGGCCTTAAGAGAGGACCGACGGTCTCATTGCCCAGTTCGGTCAGTACGCCACCCATCACTCCATCTTCCCTAGAGTCAATGCAGTGCAAACAATATTGATGTGAACATTGATAAAGAAAAATGCTTTTTTCCATCTAGGAACACTAATGGACTACTGCCTAGTAGGCACCGTTTTAGAAGACAGACTAGGTCTTTTCCCCACAGGGTCTTCCGTCTATAGGGGCAGCGCAATTCATATTCTTGGGAATCCCACTAAAAAAAATAATAAATAAATATGGTGTGCGTGCTTTATGAAGCACGGTTCAACTTCTACAAGGATTTTAATTATAAAGAACTCTGGCTTGTACCCTGAACAGCGGGCAGGTGCTAGCCACATAGCGTGTATGTATGTACACCAGGGTACACCAGCCTGGAGCTCTGGGAAGTAATTAGCAGTGAAATATCCCTTCAGGTTCTTAAAACATTTGTGTGCAGTTCAACAGGAACCCTTAAAGATTTACTTTTCTATTTTAAGTCATGTGTGTATGCGTACGCACGTATGAGTGTGGGTGCTGTGGAGAGGGGCCGAGAGGGTGTCTGCAGGGACAGGTGTGTGAGAACCACACAACATGGGTGCTGGGTACTGAACTTGAGTCTCTGCGAGAGCAGTCTTCATTCCCCACCTCTGGGCCACCTCCAGCCCTAACAAGGAGCTTTTAGGCCCTGTCATTCAGATTATGATGTCAGCGTGTCCCTTAAGGGTTCATGGGGGGGGATTTTATCCCATAGTGAGGCATTAAGAGAGTAGGAACTTAATTCAACTACATAAATAGTTGTTAATTATTAAATAAAATAATATTTACTATTTTATCTAATATTTTTACTTAACATTTTTGATACAGTACCCAGTTGGGCCTCAAATTCTCTATGTAGCCAATGCTGGTCTTGAACTTCTTCCTTTTTTAAATTTTATTTAAAATTTCTTAAAATTTATTTTACATATTAACCACAGTTTCCCTTCCTTTTTCTCCTCCCCTCCCATCCCCTCCCCTGTAACCTCCTTCTACCCCCCTTCTAACCACTCCTCCTCCATTCAGAAAGAGCAGGCCTCCCATGGGCTTGAACACAGTACAGCACATCAAGTTGAGGCAGCACCGAGCTCTTCCCCCTGCATAAAGGCTGGGCAAGGTAATCCAGCTAAGGGCCAGGCCCAGGTCCTGATCTCACTGCTAGAAGCCTTACACACAGACCAAGCTACACAACTGTCACACACACGCAGAGGACCTGGGTGGGGCCTTGAACTTCTTGGTCTTACTGCCACCACCATCCAAGAGCTGGAAGGGCAACGTAAGCACCACTAGCCTGACTTCAACTGTGGTGTTTAAAAATGGGAGCTTTCCGGGGAGATTAAACATAAAATTATGCAAGTGGAGCCCCCATGGCCAAAGACTGCTAGCCTTAGAAGGGGAAGAGATAAAAATGGACATATGTACACACATGTGCTCCCTATCTCTTGCCATGTGACAACCCTCTCTGTTCCACATCTAGATTTTACCAGTGAAAGGTCACCAGATGTGGCCTTTCAACACTGCTTCAACTCAGAACCAAAATAAACTTCTTTTCTTGATCAAGGAACCTCCTAGTCTGTACAAAAAAGATATCCTTTCTTTCTTAATTGCTTAGCCACCATGCCTGGGATGTCCATTCAGTCCACTTGCATAGTGTCTATGGCTGCTTTCATGTCACTTTGTCACAGGTAAGTAGCTGTGCTGAAGGAATAGATAGCAGCATAGGAAACCTTTATATGCCTTTAGTAAATATCTTTTCTGCCAGTGCTGAGAGTTTCAGACCAGGGACTCATATATGCTGGGCAAGGACCTGACTACTAAGCTACCCCCTAGTGAGTGTCTTTTTACAAATCCTATCTCAAAAAATAAACTAAAAACACTGGCGTATTTACTATTAACTGAACCTCAGCCTTCATTTAGATGCCATACTTTTCCCACCAACGTTCAGGATCCAACCCATAGTACCATGTTGCTGGAGACCAAACCCAGAGTCCTCTGAGGGCTCCACCAGAGCTCAACCATTGTGCCAGTAATAGAAAAAGAAGAGCCCTAAATTTGTGTCTCTGTGATGTTCCCTGTATGCTTAGACCGAGATTGTATTGGTGGGGTGGGGTGGAAATGGGCAACACACAGCTGTGGCATGTCCTTCTTATTCCAGCACGCCAAGAGGGACATGTGACTAACTTGTGGTACTGGTCTCAAGTCCTTTGCAGGGTGGTGCATGCCACATTTCCCCACTGAAGTTATTATTTTCTTTTGCTCCTACTTTGCTTCTGGAAGGGGCAAATCTATACATCTAACTCCTATTGGAGGTACGGGAGCTGGCAGGATTCAGTTCCATCTCCTGGAGGAATACTATAACACAACACATAGCATTTGAAATTTGTGAGTAAGAAAAATGTGTCTCCCTCTCCCCATATTCTATTTGCTCATTTGTGTTTATTGGTATGGATGCGAGTATATTTCTTTTGTACTTTGTATTATGGCTCGATACCATTGTTATTTATTTTGTTGCTAAATTTTTCCAGCTTTGGCGGTGAGAAGCTCTTCTGTCTGTTTGTCTTCAATACGTCCCATCATTCTGGAGTTTGGGCCCTGTAAACCAGAGCTCATCTTCCTGTGTCTTTCTCTCACTCTGTAATCCTCAGCCACCAACTAAAAAACGGACCCAGTTCTTCCCTCTCCCATGAAGGGAATGCTTTACCATCTAGATTCTATATACAATGTCTGTCCTCACAACACTAGGATCTAATCCATGTGTTTAATTCAAAATGGATCTAGGATTAGATCCAGGATCTAATCTGCATTGAATTGAGATGGGATACTGGGCATTTTGCTATGTTTATGAGCCTGTATATGGAACCAGGTTGGTACTTTCATCCCCTACCTTTCTTTGACCTTACAGACTCTTTAACTTATTCAAGACCTATACAAGCCTGCTTAAACCTCCCAGCACCACCTACGTTGTGAAAAATAAGAGTTAGCTGACCTGGAAGAATGGAGTTCCATTTTTAGTGTATTAGACTTCGTGTACAGTCAGTATCCAGCTGCCTCCTAAGCCAAATCCTCTTGGCTTTGATCCAGCAAATGGATACCCAAGAGATCATTTGCTTTTCCCTTCTTCAATCCAGTGGTCAGCTTTCTGTTAACATTTCGGCATCACCGCTGCCTTCTCTGGTTGTTTTTCTCTCCTCAGATGTTTGCTTTCTCCAAAGAGTGCTAGTTATTTGGAGACAAGTTGTAGCCCATCCATCTCTGGATAATTCTTTGCGGGGGAGAGAGAGAGAGAGAGAGAGAGAGAGAGAGAGAGAGAGAGAGGGAGGGAGGGAGGGAGGGAGGGAGGGAGGGAGGGAGGGAGGGAGGGAGGGAGAGAGAGAGAGAGAGAGAGAGAGAGAGAGAGAGAGCACTCTTGATATGAAGCCTCCAATTCACAATCTCCTACTGCTCCTCTCAGATGAAGGGATTACACAATGCAGCACCATGCCTTACTCAGTTCTAACCTATCTCTGAACTGTTTTAGCTCTGCCTAGAGCCCAGAATCCCCTAAGAAGGACCCAACTCTGTTGTTCAACGCCGCACGGTGGGAGCTGTGCAGCCTAGTCTCAGATCAGCATAAGACTTACATGTTCTATGGGCTTCCTCGGGGCAAGGCATCTGTGGAAACAGACTCTCACTTGGCAAGACCAGTGTAGGAATTTGCAAAATTCATGCAGCTTGCAGGTTCTTTTCTCTCTCATTATTTTGGTGATTCTTTGGGTGGTTTTTGGTTTTACCCTGTCAGTCACACGTGCAACAGCTGTAATTGCCCCTGGAAATTCTGCTCCTTTTTAAATATTTTCCCCTAATATTCAACAGGGGGCTAATGCTTCTCAAATCTCTTCTCTGGAGTTGCTAACTACAACTCCCAATCCTGGGAACTTTTCTGACTCGATAGAGACAGGTACGCATGAGAGAACAACACTTCGAACACTCACTCTGTCTCACGGTTCTAGAAAGGAGAGTAAGGCATGCGTACACAGAATAGGGGAAAAGTCTTAGGGATTCACACAGTGCCAACTGCTGAGAGTAAGGTCCCTGGACACCAAGCATAGAATCATTGGTAGAATCTGGTATGCGCCAAGAGGAAACAGACAATGCAAAATATGGGATGGAGAGATCCATCTTTACCATACACAGGAGCTTGTGTTGGTGGGAGACGCATGGTACAGTGAGATGGGAAGAGTGCTTATCAAAGTCTGCCTTCTACAGAGAGATCGAGACATAGGGCCCTCTTGTAGGAAAAAGAGCTGTATAAAAATACACCTTGCAGACATGAACCAATGTCTGGGTTTGAATATTGTCCTTAAAGCATTGTTCCCATGTCTGTTACTATTAACTTTGTAACTGCAAGCAGCTGTCAGCTGACAAGCACCAGAAGAACAGGCTGTGTCTGGCTCGATATTGTTAAGGCCTGCAAAAATGCTGAACTCTACGTCTATAGTAAGGTATTGTAGCGGGTGGGACAGTGTATTTGGGGAAGCATAAAGGGGAACAATGGGTTTTCATACTGTATTCCTTCATTTGTGATGTATTTCTTAAAGTCTAAAATAGAAGCCAATAATAAAGTTGTTCACATAACCCTGGTAAGAAAATTTCTGGTAGGTATAAATAAAGACAGCCTGAGCTATTCGGGGCCTCTTGAGCACAGCCCACTTGGTGGTCAGAAGTTTTCCTTGGCCAATGTCCCTTCCCTGCCTCAGGACCTGAACTCAGGTCGAGGCTAAACCCTAGCAACGTAACACTGTAAGCCTTCAAAACATTCTCAGGTTTTATTTGCCTCACTCTAATCTTATTTGTTCCAAAAGTTTCCTTGATTCTTGACTTCCCCAGTAATACCCCAAAATAATTCCCTCCAAAGGGGAGGTCCTGGGAGCAGGGGGGGGGGGAGGGGGGTGGGGGGGGGGTTACGATCTCTTAATTGGCTATTTCTCTACCACAAGGGGGAGCCAGATCTCTTCAGTAAGATCCTTGGCTGCAGGTACTGAGTCCAGGTGTCTTTGATTTATCAAAACCGTGATTGCTGAGGTCTAAAACTGCGCAGACAAATTTCTAGTGTTTGTAGGGTCCCACCACCAAAGGGTCCCCAGCACAGCCAGAGTTGCTTTGCTCTTTCTTGCAAACACAGGGAGAGGGTGCGGTCAAAACCCTCTGCTCTCTGGTCTCTAAGGGGGTGTGGCATTCACTCTGGTCAGAAGGACCTTGGGATTGTCTTTCTCTAGCGGATAATATCTGAAACACAGCTTCTCCTTGCCCGGAATTATCTGGTGCCACCATTTTCTTGTTTGTGTGTACTGAGTCTGATAACTGACTTTTGGCAAGGTTAGGTTCCAAAACAAGACAATCAGTTTTATTTCTGAGATTAGAAGTTGCCAGTGGTTCTTCCCCGGTCCCGGACTGTTAATGCCCCACCCCTACCCCCCAAAATTGGGTTTGTCCCACCACCACGTGTATCTCTGGCACAAATCTTCGTGGGACTGGACCGAGGCTCTGCCCCTTCACGGATCCAGAAACATTAATTTACTGCTCTATAGGCTGTTGGGTCCCCAAGGGCTCGGGTGGTGCGCTTCTGACCAGGCCCAGAGAGGGTGCTCCTGACAACCTCACAGACCGAAGGAGCTTCAGCCAGGCGTGCCTTGGCCTCTGTGATGGAGCAACATTGTAAAAGGCTCAGCAAGGCTGTGGGGATCACCTGTGGGAAGAGCCAGGGCGAGCTGGAGAAAAGGAAGGTCATTTGAGAAAGAACCCTGAAGGGGGCAAAGAATTGGGCACAGGAGTTTGGTTGGGTGAAAGAATAGGAAGGTGGCGGCACATGCCTTTAATCCCAGCACTTGGGAAGCAGAGGCAGGTGGATCTCTGAGTTTGAGACCAGCCTGGTCTACATAGCGAGTGCCAGGACAGGCTCCAAAGCTACAGAGAAAACCCTTTCTCGAAAAACCAAAGAGAGAGAGAGAGAGAGAGAGAGAGAGAGAGAGAGAGAGAGAGAGAGAGAGAGAGAAAAGAAAAGAAAAGAAAAGAAAAGAGAAGAGAAGAGAAGAGAAGAGAAGAGAAGAGAAGAGAAGAGAAGAGAAGAGAAGAAAAGAAAAGGAAGTGGGGTCAAAGCAGAGAAAAACCTTCACTGAGCAGGAAAATTCCTGTGCCAAGACCCTTCTCTCAGTCCTTTTTGATGCCCCTCCAAGGCAGAACAGAAGCCATTTTGTTGGTATGTTTTTTGCCTCTGTAGTTTCTGCCACTGTTATGCCTCCTCATCCCACCCCCACCCCCATCCACCTACCCCTCCAAATGGGAGCTCCACGTGGCTCGGATCTCTGAGCTTTGTAAATCTAGAGTCACACCAAGTTCCTAAGATGTTTAAGATCCTCAGAAAGTGTTTGTGAAACGGCCAGCAAGGGGGAAAGGATGCCTTTTCCTTCTCGTGGGCAACCTGGACATGGCGTGAGATGGGAGCAGCCCGGACATCATCTGACAGCGGTTGAGGAAAATGGATTGCTTGGAGGAGGCTGTCAATTCAGCGAGCCTTGGATTGTCCAGAGAACCGCTGTGGGAGTAGTAGTAAGGTCAGTGTTGGGGTAGAGGGCAAGGAGAACTGAGAATAGTGTCACAGAAGAAAGCAATCGGAGAAGGGGGGCAGGACAGCTAGGATCCTGAAGACTGGCTGAAGACACTGTGGAGAGTTTGTCCCTCCTGGCAATCCCATAACCACAAGGTATAAAGGAAAACTGGGCTAAAAAGTTGATGGTGGACCATCACTGGCCCATGATGAATGGGAAGTTGGTGAGAGTTACAGCTGTGATCCAACAACCCCATAGATCGATGATAAAGGACAGCAACCTTCAAGGCCATCCATCATGCTCTCTGCCGAGCATCCATTCTCTCTCCATCTGGGCATTAGCCCCTTTCTTTTCCTGGATAGCTGCTGGTCTCCATTCTGAGACCATAGATATAATCAAGCCATCCTACCCCACCAGCTTCTTGAAAGTACACACAAAGCAGATGAGCAGGCACCTTTTCTTCCTGGAGGGCAGTGATTGGTTCAAAGTTGTGCACACGACCCAAGACAAGCCAACAAGAGCCCTTCGCCAGATGCTGGCAGTGTCATGAGGAACAGAAAGACCGGGGTTACTGTCTTAGAACTGTTCAGTCACATGAACTATCCTGGAACTCACTTTTGTAGACCAGGTTGGCCTCGAACTCACAGACACCGCCTGTCTCTGCCTCCTGAGTGCTGAGATTAAAGGCGTGCACCACCACCGCCCTACTACCAGTCGGGTTTCTATTGCATTCTTGAAACCTAAAGACTGTCGACTGGAAGTTACAGTTTTGCACTCATGCACCATTGTGTGTGCATGCAAGGCCAACTGGAGGGTACTCCCAAGAAAGACACGCCTGCGAAAACCTAGCACTTAACCCTACACCCCGCCCCAACATTGCAAAAACCACCTTCTGCAGCAGTCTAGGTTTGGGGGTCTCCTGTCACACTCCCACCTGCAACATGGCCAGTGCCCTCCAAAAGAGCTTGGGGTTGGCGATCCGGAGGTACAGCATGTGGTTCTCTAGGATCTTCCCCAGCAGCACGTGGGCCCCGGTACTCACTGTATTCAACACCCACTTGGTGCTTAGCTCACACTGGAACTTCTGAAATATAGACACACGGGAGTGCAGAAGTTAGGGGCTGGGAGAGCAGCCTGGTGAGAGAGCCATATTATAACACAGAAAACCTGGGCTAAGACAGCAGCCACCTTGTGGCTGAAGAGATGGCCAGGGGAAGAGCACTGGCTACTCTTCCACAGGTCCAGAGTTCAATTCCCAACAACTACGTAGTGGCTCATAATCTGATGCCCTCTTCTAACATTGCATGACATTTAATGATGTACTCATCATTAAAATATGAATAAATAAAATTAAAAAAAATGAAGCTACAGTACTGAAAACAGTCTGATACTGGCATAAGAACAGACAGGAGGACCAATGGGACCGAATAGAAGACCCGGATATCAATCCACACATCTTCGAACACCTAATATTTGATAAAGAAGCAAAAAATATCAAATGGAAAAAAGAAAGCATATTTAACAAGTGGTGCTGGCATAACTGGATATCAACATGTAGAAAAATGAAAATAGACCCATATCTATCACTATGCACAAAACTCAAGTCCAAATGGATCAAAGACCTCAACATAAAGCCAGCCACACTGAACCTTATAGAAGAGAAAATGGGAAGTACACTTGAATGCATTGGGACATGGAACCACTTCTTAAATATAATTCCAGCAGCACAGACACTGAGAGAAGCAATTAATAAATGGGACCTCCTGAAACTAAAAAGCTTCCGTAAAGCAAACAACACGGTCAACAAGACAAAACAACAGCCTACAGAATGGGAAAAGATCTTCACTAACCCCACATCAGACAGAGGTCTCATCTCCAAAATATACAAAGAACTCAAGAAATTGGACACCAAAAAATCACATAATCCAATAAAAAAAAATTGAGTACAGACCTAAACAGAGAACTCTCAACAGAGGAATCTAAAATGGCTGAAAGACACTTAAGGAAATGTTCAACATCCTTAGACATCAGAGAAATGCAAATCAAAACAACTCTGAGATTCCATCTTACACCTGTAAGAATGGCCAAGATCAAAAACACTGATGACAACTTATGCTGGAGAGGTTGTGGGGAAAAGGGAACACTTCTGCATTGCTGGTGGGAATGCAAACTGGTACAACCCCTTTGGATGTCAGTGTGGCGATTTCTCAGAAAACTAGGAAACAACCTTCCTCAGGACCCAATAATACCACTTTTAGGTAGATATCCAAACGATGCTAAATCGTGCCACAGGACATGTGCTCAATAATGTTCATAGCAGCTTTGTTTGTCATAGCCAGAACCTGGAAACAACCTAAATGCCCCTCGATTGAAGAATGAATAAAAAAAAAATATATGGTACATTTACACAATGGAGTACTACACAGCAGAAAAAATAATGACAGCTTGAATTTTGCAGGAAAATGGATGGAGCTAGAAAACATTATTTTGAGTGAGGTAACCCAGACACAGAAAGACAATTATCATATATACTCACTCATAGGTGTTTTTTTAAACATAAAGCAAAGAAAGGCAGCCTACGAACCACAAACCCAGAGAACCTAGACAACAATATGGACACTAAGAGAGACTTACATAGATCTAATCTACATGGGAAGTAGAAAGTAGAAAAAGACAGGATCTCTTAAGTAAATTGGGAGCATGGGGACCTTGGGGGAGGGTTGATGGGGGGAGGGGAGAGGCAGGGAGGGGAGTGGAGAAAAATGGAGAGCTCAATAAATATCATGGAAAAAGAAAAAGAAAACCGACACTGGACAGATCATTTGTTTGACGAAAACAGTGTTTAATAATCTTTTTTGTCTTTGATCATGTTATTGAGAGAGCTAATGTTAACCTGTAAGCTTCACTTGCCCAAGGACAGATAACTTTCTGGGATGCTGGGGGCTGTTGTTCATGCATATAATAAGCCAAGTGTTTTCACGTCAGTAAACAAAACTGGTTGCCCCAACTGGACAGGATGTGCTTGATCACAAGGCTGGCAGGAGGTACACCTGCAGGAAGTGCTCAGGATGTGTTCTTGCCCCTGATTGGATGAAGTAGCCTTGTGGATTTTGTCTTTTTGAGCACCTGATTAACCTAATTCAGCACCATTCTCTGGGAATCCTGGTTATGGACCTGGCCAGTGTCCATCTTTCTGGCCAATATTTATTAAAGTTTGCTTTAATTAGATAATCGTGGATTTGGCTTTTCTCCTCGCAATTTTCAGGTATAACCGTCTACTTTATTTTTTTTAATTTTTTTTGCTTGTATTTTTAACATGTATGGGTACTTTGATGGCATGTGTGTCTGTGTACCACATGTATGCCGTGTACTCGGGGGCCAGCAGAGGGCATCCGATCCTCTGGAACTGGGGCTGACGGTTGTTATCTGCCGTGTGGGTGCTGCCAATGAACCTGGGTCCTCTGGAAGAGCAGACAAGTGCTCTTTGAAGGAGACTGGACAGTAGGGTCTTCCTCCGGGACCCCAGATTAGGCCCAAGCCACATCCAAACACCTGTTTGACCTTGCAGGTGTAAGTTTTAAGAGGAGGAAAAGGGGAAGTCTGTGTTAGGGTGGGCTAGGATATAGTGGGATATTTTGACTGGGTATGTTAATTCGGTAAAGCAATCGGGGCTTTTGATTGCTGGACTTTGGTACTCATCCTCAGCCTGGCATAGGAAAGTATCCAAATAAAGGAAAGAGCCTTCATGGTTTCGCTTCAGGAATGTAATCTAATGGTTTTTAGCGAGGCAGAGAAAATGGGGAAGAAAGGCCAGACCTGTCAGAGGCACGTGCTCCAGTGGGCTAAGTGTCCCTTTGCTCTTAACTGCTAGGGCATCTCCCCAGCCTCCAAGTTTTCCATTTGACCCTTGAGGAATCCATAAAGCCATAGATCCCATACAAGTGGGAGGAGCTAAGTACTGGGACTCATCCACCAGCTACAGTCTCGCTGAAGGCAGGGGTGGTATCCAATTCTGCTCCAGGGTCTCTGTCCTTCTAAGGTATGAGACTGTCACACAAACCCTTGGAAGAGTGCATACAAGAAACTTTTTTTGTCCACTTTTTAAAGGGTTTCCCTTTATCACTAGTGCGTGTGTGGGGATGGAGAACAAGCCAAGAGAGCCATGGGGAGCCATCCAGGGAGCTGCATTCTCTACGGTTTCTGCTTCAGTTTTCGCCCTGACTTCCCTCAGTGATGGAGTTTGACCTTGGAGTTCTGAGAGGAAATAAATACTTCTCTTGCCCTGCTACTTTTGGTTATGGTGTTTTATCATGGCAACAGAAAGCCTGAGACAGATGCTATATGCCATTTATCACATTGCCTGTAGGAAAGAAGCCAATTAAATCTGAGTTATATTATTAGCTATTTATCCCATTAAGTATCACTAACAAAGTTATTTTGAAGTTTACATGATTGACTTTAAAGTTCCAATGGAGAAATAAATCTGCATTTATAGTTAGGAAATTCCTTAATGTTTAATGAAGAAAGGACTAATCCTTCCAAATATTAAAATGCCATAAATCCTCTATCATTAAGCTCATGGCACCAGCGCATCAAGAAACAGGCCAGTGGGAAAAATAGGAAATCCAGACTGCTTCTAACATTAAAAAAAAAAACCATGCAAACTCACTGTTGTTATTGGACCAGTGCACATGGAACTTGAATATATGGTACATGTAATATCCTTCGTCACTCAAGACAAGCTATACTTCAAAATTAAACTGAGACAATTGGTGTGGTAGTTTGGGTGAGAATGGCCCCAATAGGCTCACGTATTTGAATGCTTGTTCCACAGTTAGTGGGACAGTTTGGAAAGAATTACGAGAGCCCTGTTGGAGGAGGCGTGTCACTGGGGGTAGACTTTGAAGTTTCTAAAGCCCACACCATTCCCAGTTAACACTCTCTGTTTCATGATTGTTGTCTCAAGATGTAAGCTCTCAGCTGGGTGGTGCTGGCACATGCCTTTAATCCCAGCACTCGGGAGGCAGAGGCAGGTGGATCTTTGTGAGTTCAAGGCTGTGAGTTCGAGGCCAGCCTGATCTACAGAGAGTTCCAGGACAGCCAAGGCTACACAGAGAAACTCTGTCTCAAATAATAATAGTAATAATAAAATAAAAATAAAAAATAATAAAAAAGTTGTAAGCTCTCAGCTACTGCTCCAGCACCATGCCTGTTGTCATTGTCCCTGATCTGATGGCCATGGATGCCCTCTCTGAAACTGTAACCAGGCCTCCAAATAAATGCTTTCTTTTAGAAGTCGCCTTAGTCCTGATGTTTAGCCACAGCAATAGAAAAGCAACTAAGACAATTTTAGGTAATTGCCTGGAAAAATATAAATGAGTTCATGCCTTGCTGCTTTCACAAGAATAAACAAAATTCCTAAAAACTGCAAGAAGAAACAGAGGTGCCATACCAGCATGCGTGTGGGAGGAGCTTTCTGTGCTTCAAGCTCCAGATGGCAATGGAGAGATTGACAAATTCAACCTCGGAAAAACTGAAGCAAACTTCTTGCAAGCTAAAGCCAAGAGAAAATATTTACAACATGCATCAGAAATAGAACACTAATGGCTTTGTAAAGAACTCAAGGCCAAAGGAGTCAGCGAAGATCTCAAAGCCTGTTGGATGATGGAAGAAGTCTGTAATCCCAGCATGCTGGAAGCAGGAAGAAAGGGGCCGTTATGAATTTGAGGCTGGTTGATTGACATAGGGAGGTCCAGGACAACTGAAAGAAGGAGTTAGGTGGGGAACAAATAGAGAGGGGAGGGAGATGGCAGAGAGAGAAAGATGCTCCACTTCTCACATCATAGAGATATAGGCTGGGGTGTAGCTCAGGGGCAGAGCACTTGCCTAGCATGTGTGAGGCCCTGGGTACCATCCCACTCCTTCAAAATCAATAACTAATATAATATAAATGAAAATTACACAGAAATGGAATGAAGCTAGACAAAACTCTCTGGGAGGCTGTATGGAGCCAGCATCAATTCAAACTTCAACTGTGGAAAGCAAATGGTACAAAGCCTATGGAAGAAAAGTTTACAACATAGAGCAAAATAATATTTGTATTTAACCTTTGACAAAGATCTAAATTTCTACATATTTATCAAAAGAAGCATTGAGATATGTGCATAATCATTGCTTTGTTATTGGCAATAGAAAAATATTCTTATTTGATGCCCCAAATAAGAAATTGGTCATGTCAATTATCACACATGTGCACACACAGCTGTCAGTGAAGATGAGATGTGTACATTGCAGTTGAGTAATATTCAGAGAATATTAAGCAAAGCACATGGGATGTAAATTGTATGCCACCCTTCTCCCAAACATAAGAGGGTGGTTTGTTTGTTTTTCATTTTCTTTTTTTCCAAAAAGAAACATACAAAGTATGTCTAAATATGGATGTGAATAGATCGAGGAAGCCACCTTGAATATGCTCTCATTGTAAGGATTAAAATGAAAAATTAGTACTAGAGAAAGTATTAAGGGAAGCCAAGCTTGACACACACCTTTAATTCCAGCACTCAGAACGCAGAGGCAGGTGGATCTCTGTGAGTTCGAGGCCAGCCTGGTCTACAGAGTGAGATCCAGGACAGACAGGGTTGTTACACAGAGAAACCCTGTTTCAACAAATGAGAGAGAGAGAGAGAGAGAGAGAGAGAGAGAGAGAGAGAGAGAGAGAGAGAATGTATTAAGGGGCTGGAGAGAAGGCTCAGGGTAAAGAGCACTTGCTGCTCTTACATAAGATGAGTTAGCCTCGCAGCAGCCACAGTTTACGATCACCTGCAACTCCAGTTCCAGAAGATGCTACGCCCTCTTCTGGTCCATGGCACTGCACACACATGGTGCACATACAGACAAGCGCGCGCGCGCACACACACACACACACATATAAAAATAAAATAAAATAGAATGCATTAAAATACATCTAAGCCATGCATGGTGGTAGATGTCTATACTCCCAGTGTTCAGGAGGCTGAGGTAGGAGGGCTATGGGTTCAAGGCCAGTGTGGGGTATATAAAGAGTCCTAGTCCAGCTTTGGCTACATAAAAACCCTGTCTTTAAAAGAAAAAAATCTACACATTTAACAACAACAGAAAATTCATGAGTCCATAATGACACTAAACAAATACAGATGGGGTGGGGAGCGAATAGGAAGTTCCATGGAGAAGAAAGCCAATTAATGAATATAGATAAGAGGATGAAGGCTAGAAATAGAAAATCACCATTTGAGAGTCACCACGGGAACAACTGAGTCAAGCAGAAATCATCAGCAGATGCGAACACAGTGGGTACGGACAGCTGGGTGACAGGATGCAAGGAAGCAGAGCAGCCGTCACCACCACTGAAGAAGCCACCATAGCCTCGCCAAGGAAGAGACAAGCAGATGCCAGGTGATCCCGATGTGACATGCCAATCTCCTCCAAAAGAAAACAAAACCAAAAACAAAACAACATAAGCCCGAATATGACGAAGAAACAATACAGCAAGTTGTTTGTACGTGCTGGAAAAGTGAGGTACACTCTGGGAAAGGTTTGCCTAGACTTCTAAAAATATCAATGTCAAGAGAGACAGGGAAAAAAAAAAAAAACCCAAACCAAACCAAAAGACTGTTAAGTGAAAGCCGAGAGACCTACTGGCTAAAGTCAGGAGATTATCCTTGATTGGATTCCAGGTCTGGAGAATAATAGCTTCCCCAGGGACATCTCAGGAAATCTGAACTTCGGTAATGGTATCAGATTAACTGTCATTCCCAGCATGGATAATTACATCGTTCTGACGGCAGCAAATGCCCTTGTGAGTAGCACGTGTATTATGAAGTGATTGGTGTGAGCTTTGGTTTTTTTTGGATTTTTTTGTTTTGTTTTGGTTTTGGTGTTTTGAGACAGGATTTCATGTAACTCAGGGTGACCTCAAACTCATTATGTAGCTGGGGATGGTCTTGAACTCTTCCTGATTCTGCTTCTGCTCCCCCCTCCTCCAAATGCTAGGATTACAGGTATGTGCCACTCTGCCTGGCGTAGTGTGAAATATAAGATAGTTTCACTTATCTTTCAGGTAAGCAAGAGAAACAAAGGGGATGAAGTAAATGTGGCAAAGGACTGGGGAGGAAGGCAAAATGTTTCAAATTAAAAACAAAGACAGGGGCTAGAGAAACGGCTCAGTGGTTAAGGGCACTAACTGCTCTTCCGTAGGTCCTAGGTAGTTCAATTCCGAGCACCCACATGGCAGCCAACAACTGCCTGTAATTCCAAGATCTGACACCCTTACACAGTCATACATGCATGCAAAACACCAATGTACATAAAATAAAAATATTGTTTTTTTAAAAAGTGAAGACCACCAGGCAGTGGTGGCGCACACCTTTAATCCCAGCACTCAGGAGACAGAGGCAGGAGGACCTCTGTGAGTTCGAGGTCAGTTTGGTCTACAAGAGCTAGTTCCAGGACAGGCTCCAAAGCTACAGAGAAACCCTGTATCCAAAAAACAAACAAAACCATAAATAAATAAATAAATAATTTTGAAATGAGTTTCTGGGTCCTTCTGGGTTATTTTTGTTTTGATTTGGTTTTTAGTTTTTTGGTTTTAGGTTTTTGCTTTTTGGATTTTTGGGGGGTTTGGGATTTTTTTGTTTTTTAAATTCAATCAGAAGATTGCTATGTGTAGGTATAAAGATAAATATTGCATTTGCACAGTGGATTCAGCTCGAATACATATCTTTGCCACTGTCAACTTACTGAGCCCTCAGAATAATTAGGAAGTAGCCGAGTTGGTGATTCCAGTGCTGCAGATGGGACAGTTAATAACTACCCAACAGGGTGGCCTCATGGCAGAAGCACAAGAACACATTGCTCTCCTGGACGCACAAAAACCAGCTTTAATTTAAAAGCAAAACAGTACAAAGGGTTCTCACGTTGGGATGACTTGCAAACTATTGGATTCCATCAACCTCAAAGGCCCACTGGTTAACAAATACTGTACTAGTTCATACTGGGTAGAAAGTGGAATGCAACTTTTGTTTCCGTTTATTTTATGTTTTATGTTTTTCCCCAAAGAGGTCTTTATATTTACTTTCCCTAAGTTCAAGATAATTCTGTTTGCAACACTTGTCTTTAAATGTGTTCAAGCTAAGCTGAATATTTGATAGTCCATGGCATAGATAGAACTTGGAACAGCCCAAAGCCTTTTTTATAAAGGAAACTGGAGCGCCCCCTGCAGGCACCTCCTGCTCACTGCTGACGCAACGTGGACCGCTCTTCCAGAGGCTTCCCAGTGTGCCATTTATGGGCACACCCAAGGTGAGCGAAACCAGATGGGGTCTCAGAACTTACTCCAAGGCGACTATGGAGAGTCTGGACACGCTATCAGCCTGCTATGATCCTCCTGGCTGCCCTCCTCATCCACAAGGACGGTCTTTAGCAACTCTGTTCTTTAGGATACATGACAAAGGATTCAACTCAAACAGGGCCTACTTGTCTTTTCTCAAAAGATAAAAAGAAAAAGAAAAAGAAAAAGAAAATGTGGAATCGGGACAAAGAAACTCTACTTCTACCGAGAATGGACTCATGAATGAAAGATGTAATGTATAATGTGGAGAGGCAGAAGAGGCCATCTTTTCCCATCACGGGCTCAAGAAACATAAGGTAGGGATCAATGCAAGAAGAATGAAGCACACACAAAGAGGTTCATCTGGTCGGTGGGTGAATCCAGTCCTTACCAGTCTACTGCCTTCCCTGCTGTGGCCCACCCGAGGCCGAGGCAAGGATTCAAGTATGAATATGGAGTGTGAAATGTCGGTGAGTTGTTGACACAAATAGGAAGGGAGGAGGAAAGAACCGAAAGGGGAGGAGATGGGAAACCCAGTGGGTGGTGGGGGGAAGCAATGCCCCTGAAAGCACTCTGGTACTGTAGGACTTCCCGCTGTCTATTAGAGGTAGGACCACGTCTTAGCAGAGGCATAGAGCTCAGATCTCCACACTCAAGTGGAAAATACAACCACGGGTAAAATGACCCGCCCGCATCTTTGGCAGATTCTGGACTTAAAAATTCAAATCCTGTGTACTCTGTACCTACGTATTACCATTTAATATGGAGTGTCTTCACTGAGCTACACAAAAGAAAAATTTTAAATGTTACTATGAAAACATGATTTACAAAACTTTCCCACTGACCTATTACTTAATTTATTTCATAGTAAATTCTTCCCCTTAAAAGCATTGCTATTAAAGGATATCAACTGGCTAGGCGATTATAGATGTAGACAGGTTGTTCGGGTAGCTGATCAAATAGAATTTGGAAGTGGTTTTTATTCTAAGATAAAACATGTACTGAGGCCAGACATGTACATCAAAGTCCTCCTAGCAGGAGGTACCACAGTTCAGCACACCATCTGTTCAAATCCTTTTCAACAGTGGCTTTTGCAGCTCACTGGCTCTGCAGTCTTGGTGTGTGAGAGCCAAAGTTACATGTTAAGTTATAATTACTATTCTTTAGAGATCCAAAAAGCAAAAATCCCTCTGACCTGTACACCCCTTGCCCAAGGACCGATAGGTCCTGAAATGCTGGAGGCTATTATTTATGGGCGATAGCATGCCACATTTTCCCTCCCCGAAACAGGTTTGTTTGACCTATCTGCACTGATATGCTTGATCACCTATGGGCAAGAGGTTCACAGGCAGGAAATACATCAGGATATACACTCGCCCCAATTGCATGTAGGTTGGAGGTACATCAAAATGTGTGCTTGCTCCCGATTGGACCTGATGGGAAATGCAATGAATTGTGGGTTTTCCTTCTTAAGCCACTGCAAACTGTGGCTCAGAGTCATTTTCCAGGAACGTGGGTATGGACCTGGCCAGTACTTAGTTAAAGCCTGCTTCAAATTTGGCTTTAAACTGCGGTAGTGGTCTTATTCTTGATCAATGGGATTAGCAGGTGATATATAGCAGATACCTGTGAGTGTTAGCCCTTATTACTAGTCAACCAGTGTGTAGAACTACACACTATCACTGCTGATTTCAGGCCAAGGCTTTTAAGTAGATGGGACATACACGGGAGTGTCTTTTGGGGTATACTAAGCTGTACCAGGCCCTGGAGACACAACAGCTGAAGTCTGAGCACCAGCTCAGGTTAGGATGCCAGGAGAAGTAAAAGTTCCACTGAAGGGTTAAACTCCAGCAAGGAAAAGTGGAAAACAGGCCAAGGAGGTAGTTTAATAGAGTGCTTACCTTACAAGCATAAGGACCTCATTCTCCAAACCCACCTTTAAAAAACAAAAATAAACAAGAACAGAAGAACCTGCTCTCCATCTAGCAGACATCCGATTGCCTCTGCAGGGGCGTCTTTCTCAAAGAGAAGAAAGGATTACCTCTTAAATAACCAAGAAGGTTATAAGCAAACAAAAAGGAGGAAGATTGGATTCCTTTTAGCTTGCTTGTTTTACTTTTTTTTAAAAAAATAAAATATTTATTTGTTTATTATGTATACAGTATTCTTTCTGCAGTCCAGAAGAGGGCACCAGGCCTCATTACAGATGGTTGTGAGCCACCATGTGGTTGCTGGGAAGTGAACGCAGGACCTTTGGAAGAGCAGGCAATGCTCTTAACCGCTGCTGAGCCATCTTTCCAGCCCTGTTTTACTTTTTTAAATTACCAAAAAATAAGGGCTTTCACTATGACATTTTCACACCTCTGTGTCTTTATGGTTTGTTCTAAGTCACCTCCTCCCAATTGCCTTGCTCCATGCCTACTGTGTCCCTGTGGTGGTTTAAATGAGAATGTCCCCATAAGCTCAGTGATTTGAACCCTTGGTCCCCAGTTGGCAGCATATTTTTGTGTGACGGTTATGAGCATACCTGGTCTTGCTGGAGAAAGTCAGTGTGGGTGGTATTTGGGAGCTTATAGCTTGCTTTTCTTCCAATTCACTCCCTTCCTCTGCTTCTTGCTTGCAGTTGAAGAGGTGACCTCTAAGCTCCCTACTGTGGCTTCCACACCTGCTGCTTGCTGCCATGCCTCACCACCAGAATGGCCTCTTCTCCCTCTAGACTGGAAGCCAAAATAAACTCTTTCTCTCACAAGTTGTTTTTGGCCGTGGTATTTCAACACAGCTACAGAAAAGTAACTGGCAGCTCCCCACAACTCCTGCTGCTTCCTTTCTTCCCTGAAAAGCTCCCTCTTTTCGCTGTCACTGTGCAGGTGTTCCGTTATCCTCTCCCCCACCTTCCCTTATGACACTGGTTCTCAACCTGTGGGCCGCGATCCCATCGGGTCGAACATCGGATATTCTGCATGTCAGACACTTACATTACGATTCACAAGAGTATCGAAATTATAGTTATAAAGTAGCAATGGAATAGTTTTATGATCATCACATGAGGAACTGTATGAAAGGGTCGCAGCATTAGGAAGCTTGAGAACCACTGCCCTAAGATCTCTTCCCCACCTCACAAGGCCCCTTTCCTCGTTTCATGAACTACAGACGCACACCACATATATTCCAGGTTCGTGTGAGAACAAACAGGGTTGTCTTTCTGACTGTGGCTTATTTTACTTAGCATAATGTGAGGGGGTCTCTGAGGGTGTCAGGCAGAGAAGCAAACAGTGAAGAGATGAGAACTCTGTTCAGATTAACTCCAGCATCCTGGATCAAGACTTCTAAATAGTGTCTGATATCAGGCACTTTATTCCCAGTATATTTAAGCACAGTATAATCTGGTGAAAAATTTTCTCCTGCTGCCAGCGCAGCCTGGATAGCCAAGACTGGCGGGGGAGGGGGGAGGGGTGCCGGGATTGAGACACGGAGGCTTCTTTTCAGGTGGAAGAACAGCAACCTTTATTTTGCCCAGCAACCTTTTATACCTCTACTCATTCTGTGGAGACCCACCGGCCAGAAAGAACACAAACATCTTTGTCAATTACATACCACAAGGAAGTTCCCCTGTCAGGGGGAGTGAGGGCAGCTGTATCCCAACAATTTTCCAGTGTAATACAATCCCTGGTGCACAAGGAAGCATAATTACATGAGAACTCAACTCAGGGTACATGCCATTTCTTCCAAGAAGATGGAGTCTAGAGATAAGCTACCTGTACAGCTTAACAGCCTAGGGGAGGCTCTGGCTGGTCTCTCTCAGTCATACGGATAGTGTAGACTTCTTAGCCCACAGGATCTTCTGGAGCCTGGCAGGCCCTATGCTAAACAGCAAAAGGCATATACGACCCTCAGCGACCATGGAGGACCCTGAGGTGCCAACCAAGTAAGTTCTCTGTCTTTTTTTTTTTTTTTTATCAACAACTCAAGTAAAATTTTATCATTCTTAAAGATAAGCTGAGAGATTTTGTCAGTTTAAAAAGACAACATCACCAAACAAATTTCAGCAAGATACAAATACAAGTTATTAAGGTGTGTACCTGCAAGTTATAAAGGTATGAGGACAAATACAAGTTAACCAAATTTCTCTCTCACGCTGCCTTCCATAGTCTTAAAATACTTTTCATTGTGCAAAAACATCTGTCACAATCATTCTGACGTAAATATGCTACTATTTATACAATGTGTATGTCTAAAACTTCTGTTTTCATAAATCCAAAGAATTCTTGTGAGTTCCAGGGAGCCGAATTTAAGGCTCCACCTTAAACAGGTCAGATATACCTCTCTCAATTCCCTGGTCCTAATTTTTTTTTTTCCTAAACTTTGTCCTCTGTTTTGCCAGTACCTTAAACAGGTGTAAGAGACACCAGACAATTCAATACCACAAACACCAGACAGGAGCAAAGAGACCAGCTACGCCAGGATGTGACCAGCACCCAGCTTTCTCAGGTTTCTCCTCAAGATGATGCCCACAAATAAGTAGAAAACAGTCTTGAGAATCTGCCATCCTAACTCCTTTAACCTGTTGTGCCTAACCTCCTGCCTTTTTATTATAAAAAAGAGATGGGAATGTAATGGTCTATCCTGTCCCTTTAAGAGACAAGCCCCATACACTAGGGAGGCAGAAGCAGAGGCAGGTGGATCTTTGTGAGTTCAAGGCCAGCCTGGTTTACAAGAGTGAGTTCCAGGACAGACTCCAAAGCTACAGAGAAACTCTGTCTCGAAAAACCAAAATAAAATAAAATAAAATAAAATAAAATAAAATAAAATAAAGGAGAGACAAGCCCCACCCATTCCTTCCCCTGTCCACTGAGGCAAACAGATCTTCCTTCTGCTTCCAATCTGAGTCCCTTCCTTTCAGTCTCTCTTCCAAAGAGGTAGCTGTTACCATGGCTTCTCTCCTCTCCCCCCTCCTCCGTCTCTCTCTCTCTCTCTCTCTCTCTCTCTCTCTCTCTCTCTCTCTCTCTCTTTCTTCTTCTTCTTCTTCTTCTTCTTCTTCTTCTTCTTCTTCTTCTTCTTCTTCTTCTCCTCCTCCTCCTCCTCCTCCTCCTCCTCCTCCTCCTCCTCCCCCTTCTCCCTTTCCCTTTCATAACCCACTAAATAAATATCCAACCTCATTCTGCATGGTGTGTGACTATCACATCTCTGTCTCTCATCTGCCATGCAGCTCCCTGCCTGGGACTCGTGTCCCACAAGCCCCTCTGGAATGGCACCATTTTATTTTTACCATAACACTGCCTATCTAGCCTGCTATCCAATTTGTTAGTAGACGGCCGTGTGTGTCTCATTTTCTCAGCTGTTTATACAGCCTACTACTCTGGAGGCAGTCTCTTCTTTCTGGTGCTGTTTCTTTTGCTGTGCAGTGGCTTTCAGGAATTGTCAAGATCATTTCCTGTGGTTTTGGAGTCCTTTTCAGACAATCATCATTTATGCCTTGGGTATATCTTAAAGTGTTCTCAGCTGCAAATTTTCAAGTCTTACATTAAGGTCTTTCTTTGATACATTTTGAATTGATTTTTGTTTGGGGTAAGAGATATGGATCTAGTTTCATTTCTCTACATGTGGATATTCAGTTTTCCTAGCATTATTTGTTTAAAAGGCTTTCTTTTCTCCAAAGTATGTTTTGAATAAATTTATTGAAACTTAGCATAATGCCTGAATGTCAACATTTATTCCTTTTGTTTACTATAAAATATGAGTTAGGGATAGCAAGTGGGGGCAGGAAATGAGAACACCGGGTTCTTGAAACTGCTTCCTGCTGACCTGGGGACTTCACATTTTGGGAGACCTGAAAAGGCTGGGGTGCTGGCCAAGTCCAGAAATGGCTGACTGTTTTGCTTCACTGTCCAGGTTCTGTGGGGCTGCCTGGTGCCATGTGGACCTGGCAGAGCGGAGGATAAAGTTAAGTTTAGGGGAAATTTTTTCTTGGGTCCTAGTATTGAGGGAGGGGAGCCCCCAAACCAAAGAACAGTGGAGAGGCTGAGGCTGTAGACTGACAGTACTTCGTAGAGGGGTGCATCTGACCTCTTCAAAGTGGATCTAAGCTGACTCCCTGGAGCTTATCTTTGAGTTTGTAAAAATGTAAGTTTTGGACACAATATCAACAGGGACACGGACAATTCTCCCACATCATACCACCTGCACTACAAAATGGTTCGCGAGCTGGGCAAGGGGCTGGAGATTGAAACACATGCACACACACACACACATACACACAGAGAGAGAGAGAGAGAGAGAGAGAGACAGAGACAGAGACAGAGACAGAGAGACACAGAGAGAGAGAGACAGAGACAGAGACACAGCTCATCCTTGAATTCCCCAAGAATGCCAACTTTATTGTGTTCCAGGGCAGCTTATATAGGCTCTCCTTGACTAATGGCCAGGCCCTAGCTCTCAGCTGCAAGCTCACCAGAAACCACTCCCCTGCCATCAGGAACGCCTGAGGGTCTCATGCTCAGAGCAGCTGCAAACACAGGAAAACAAGTTGTTTGCTCAGAGCAGCTGCAAAACAAGTTGTTTATAGGAAATTCCACAGTCCCCGATAAACTCCAGTAACCTCTTCTGGCCTCTGTGAGCATATGGTACAACTATATGCATAAATAAAAATAAATAAGCCTAAAAAAAGAAGATAGGTAGATGATAGAAAATAGACAGACATGCAAATGATAGGTAGGTAGATAGATAGATGGATAGATAGATAGATAGATAGATAGATAGATAGATAGATAGATAGATAGATAAAAGATAGATGTAGTGCTATGTGTGGTGCATACTTGTAATCCTATCCCTTAGGAAGCAGGAGCAGGAGAACCATGAGTTTGAGGTCAGCCTGGGCTGAAGAATAAGATCTTCTCTCAAAAGTGAAGAAAAAGAACAGAAAGAGGAAAAGTATAAAATAGGAAGCAATGGAGGAAAGGGTTTTTGGTTTTTGTTTTAAGTTGAGTAGCTAGGGTAGGTGACATTGGAGTGGTCATGGTAAATTTGTAAGGTATCACAGGCCAACAGCAGCAGGTCCCAGGGTTCAGCAGCAAACTCCAAAGATGATATAGATCAGGGAAGATTGATGTCTTAGTGGTCACTGTCCTGAGGGCAGCTCAGGCAGATGTGCACAAAGAGGACACGTGTCAATCGTTCCCACCCCTGCCATGAGTCTCTCCACCCTTACATGTTGCAACTTCCATCTGGAGAGACACAAAAGGGGGTCAGAAACCTCAAAGACTGAGCCTTCAACAGAACTAGACTGAACATTGACCTCAAAAGCCTATTTGAATTGTTGAATCTGAATAAATGTAAGTGAACCAGAATGCAAAGTCCCCTAGGCATCCTGTGACCCTGCCCAGCACAGTGCTGACTCACGGGTGAGTAAAACAGATCCACAGAAGGAAGGAAACACAGCATCCACAACGCTGCTGTCCAGCCTTCAGGCGGCACCACATGCCCAGGACCGGGGAAAGGATTGGCGATAACAAAGAGAAGCCAGTGAGCTGACCTGCCCTGCCTCTCCAACCCTCGCTCCCGTTGGCAGAAAGTCTGTCTCCCACAGGGTGTGAAGGACATGGGGAAGGGGAGGTTAGGAATCAAGCACACTGTGTCCTTCTCCAGAGAGAACGAAAAGATTACTCTGTTTTTCATACTGTTTTCCTCTATCTAAAAGTGTCATTTGGGAGAATTTGTGGCATTTTCAAATTTAATTATGCAGCACAAATTTAGAAAGGACCTAGTAGTGCATACACATGCATTTATTTCTCAGTATCATCTACCAGACTTTTCCTTTTGGGCTACCAACCAGCTCCCAAGTCATGACACAGAAACTTTTTATTAGATATGAATGCTTAGTCTTATCTTAGCTCTTATTTTAATCTGTTTCTCTTTACATTTTGCCTCAGGGCTTTTTACCTTTCTTTCTGTATGCCTTACTTTCCTGCTTCCCCCCAGTGTCTGGCTGGCTGGTGGCTGCCTGGTTTCTAGCCCCGGGTGTGTCCCTGTCTCCTCATTCTCTTCTCCTTTCTTCTCTACTCTTCCTTTGAGCCTAGATTTCTCCTCCTACTTATTCTCTCTACCCACAAACCTACCTATATTTCTCCTGCCTAGCTATTGGCCACTCAACTCTTTATTAGACCAATCAGGTGCCTTAGGCAGGCAAGGTAAAACAGATGCAACACATCTTTACATAATTAAACACACATCCTTACATCATTAAACAAATGTAACACATCTTTATATAGTTAAATATTCTATAACAGTATCAGTTGCAGTTAGTGACAGACATATGACATAATCCTAGCCATGAGATATAAATAGAACCACCAAATGAGACTCTGGGATGAGCAACTTATAGAAGAAAAGGCTGCATCACATGTAAAGATGTATTCCATGAAATGCAGATGAGCAGCTGTCTGTGGTCACGAGGGGTCCATCACAAGGGCTAAAACCACATTTTATGATAAACACAGTAAGAGACTGAAGAGATGGCTTGGGGTTAAAAGCTTTGACTGCTCCTCCATAGGACAGGAGTTTGGTCCCCAGCACCCATACAGCTTCACGCAACTGTCTGTAAACCCAGTTCCAGAGGATCTGATGTTCTCTTCTGGCATCCACAGCACCACATGTGTGTGGTCCACAGACATCCATGCAGGCAAAGTACCCGTATACATACAAATTCTTTGTTCTGAAATGCCACGTGAGGAAAATAAAATCACTGATCAATTAAGTCTCTGTCGTCAGATTTCCCCCTTCCTTTCTTATGTGTATGAAATATGCATATACAATATGCATGCTGGCATATTGTATTCATGTATGTACACATTTGTATGGAGGCCACAGGACAACCCTTAGGTGTCATACCTGCAAGACACACAAGCGTGCGGAGGACAACCCTCAGGGGCATCTGCTAGACAGAGTCACTCTTTGGCCTGGGGTGACTGGCAGCCTACTGCCATCTACTGCAGGAAGGACTCTCCCTTGCAGCCTCTGTGGGTCAGGTATCTGGCGATGGTAAACTCAGTGTCACCTCCCTGGCTTCCATAGAGCTGAACTCCTCACAGGCTCTACGACAGTTCCCTTCTTAGTTTGCTTAGGTGACTGTTGGCTGCGGACTTGAAGTGGGTCTCCCACAAGGCTGCTCGCATCATGGCTGCTGGCTTCTTCTGGGCAGGAGGGTAAGAGAGACAGTGAGATACAGTGCTTGCCTGAGTGGACAGTCTGTGACAGACGCTTTAGTCCTTTGTAGTCTACTTGATGATAGCACTTCACTTAAAGACCTCACTTATTGTATCTGTACTTCTACTTATTTATTTGTTTTAGCCCTGACTCTGCTGGAACTTGATTTGTAGACCAGGCTAGCCTTGAACTCAAAGATCCACCTGTCTGCCTCCCGAGTGCTGAGATTAAAGGTGTGTGTCACCATCCCCAGCTTGTATCTTTATTTATAGTATGATTTTAATATGTATTTATTTAGTAGAGATAAGATCTTGCTGTCCTAGATCCCTCAACACCCCTGCCTTGGCCTCTAGAGAGTGTTTGCATTACAGGTGTGTATCACCATACCAAGTTTAAGACTTCATTTAAATTTAAAATTTTAACTTTATTCATTTATTTTTGACAACAGGGTCTCATGTAGCCCAGGGTGGGTTCAAACTCACTAGCCAAGGCTGCCTTGAACATTTTTGTTTGTTTTTCAAAAGGGTTTCTCTGTGTAGCTCTGACTGTCCAGAGACCAGGCTGCCTCTTCTTCCGAGTGCTGAGATCAAAGGCGTGTACCAACACAGCCTGCCCCAAACTTATTTTAAAAGGTAAGGTTTTACTATGTAGACCAGGCTGGCCTTGAACTCACAGAGATCCACACTTCTCTGCCTCCTAAATTCCGGGATCAAATGAAAGGCGAGTGCCACCACACCTGGATGCCTTGAACTCTTGATTCTCCTACCACTACCTCTAAAGTATGAGGATTGCAGACCTGTGAGACCATGCCCAGCAAAAGTTTGCTTTTCAGAGTAATTTTGCTTTTATTTATTATTATTTTTCTAATCTGTATGCATAGGTACAGGGATCTGCTCAGTCCAGAAATGGGCATCAGATCCCCTGGAGCTGGAGTTAGCCGTGTCTGTGAGCAACTGGAGGAGGATGCTGGGAACTGAACTCGGGAGAGCAGAAAGTGCGCTTAACCATTGAGCCATGACCCTATCCCCTTGGAGCGATTTAAATTCCTAGTGAGATTTAGCAGAGCAGGGAGTTCTCCCCGTCAGTCCTCCGCACAGACAGCCCTCCATGCTCTCAGCAGCCCACACGAAAGAAGTGCATGTGTACACTCAGTGAACCAACACTGGGAGTTCTCTGTTCCGTGTGCTGTATGGATTGACAGGGACATAATGGCATGTGACCACTCTTATATGCAGAATAGTTACTGTGTGCTAAAAAGCACTGTTCTGTTCATCACTCCTCCCTCTGCTATCGAGTCTCCCCTTTTCTAAGTGCTCTGTTGTTTGATCACATAAAATGCAGCATTTTTAGACTGACTTCCTTCACTTAGTAATTTACTGAGCTTCAGCAACTTGATAGCTCATTTCTGCTCAATGCTAATAATATGCCATTGTCTGGACAGTTGATTTACCTACTAAAGGGCAGCTTGGTGACTCCCAGAGTCTGCAATGAAGAATAAAGCTGATATAAACATTTTTGCATAATTTTCTATGTGCATATACGTTTTTGGCTCCCTTGAGTAAATACCAAGGAGCAGAAATGCTGTGTCTCACTATGCAAGCGTGGTTAGTGTTGTTAGAAACTACCCGCTGTCTTCTGAATACCTCCATGTTGCTTTCCCACAAGCAATGAATGGGTCTCCTCATGCTCATACACATTTGAATCATCAGTTCTAGGTTCTAGCCATTCTGATAAGTGTGTGATGTCACAGTGTTGTTCCAATTTTCAGTCCCTGGATGGCTTATGATGCTTACCACACCAAGAGCATAAATAGCAGACAACTCTCTCAAGAGGTGTTGCTAGAAAAAGAAATAAATGGTGCATTAGTTGTGGCAGGATGTGGAGTTAAAATAGTGGGTTTTTTGGTTTGGTTGGTTTTAATTTTATTTTTCCATGACTGGAAAGATGGTTCAGCAGTTAAAAGAGTGTAGTGTTCTTAAGGGGACCTGAGTTTGGTTCTCAGCATGTTTCAGGTTCACAGCTGTCTTTAAGTCCAGCTCCAGGAAAACTAACACCCCCTTCTGGCCTCTTCAGGTACAGCATACACACAGAAACTCACACATAGACATGGTTTCCAGTCTGAATAAAGTCTGGGTTGTTCTTATCCACAACGGGGATCTGTGCATTGAATATGCAGCTTCATCTTATGTTACCCACATACCTCCTAGAGTACTGTGGACAACAAGGCTGGAGTGTGGAAGCTAAAAACCCAGGGAATTCTTTATGTGAACTCTCTGGTAGCCCTGCTGGGATCATAAGTGTGAGAGCATCACAGTCCAAGGTTTCCAGGGCACACACCTGTGCATCCTCCAGCTGCCCACGGCAGCCGTGCAGCTGACTTAGGCAGATGAAATCGCTCTGCTTCATCGAGAGCAGACATTCTCTTGGCTCACACACAAGCCTCCATCTGCTCAGAGCAGGCGAGCTGTCAGGGAAGAGACCTGCACGAGGCAAACTGCCCAATAACCCCAATTAAAAAAAAAGTGCCCAACTGGGGCAATCACTTAAGCCATAAATAACGCCTGCTGCTGCCTTCTGGTCTCACTCTGCATCGCAGCAGCACACTGAAATATGCACCAAACACAGACACAAGAGCCCATAAATGGGCTCATTAATCTAGAAAAGCAGATCCCCACATCTGTGTCTGCTGGTCCATTGAGGACATGAGAGTCTTAGCTCCTGGAGACAAAGATCAAGACATGGTAGGATCCAGCTCAGGCAGGAGAACTGGTCTTATTACTGCTCAGCTTGTGACCGGTGAACTGAGACTGGCCCATCCAGCCCCCACCCTCGTCTGGATCAGGGTTACAAGTACTTAGCACTGCCCTGGGCAGTGATGGGGAAGCGAGCAAGGCCTCAATACCTCCAAACTGATTGTGGATCTTCTCCAGGAAGGATGAGCTAGTGAATGTCGGCTGCTATAGCAGGAGAGAAGCCTGAATATTTATCCTGGGTTAAGTGCAGGATCATGGTTAATGAGGACCTCTGATTGCCTTTCAGCTAGCACTATCAAACGAAGCATGAAGGTTAAAATTCATACTTGTATTCCATTGACTGCTGCTTCAGCGGCTTTCCGAGGCCCCTGCTTCTGCCTTCCCCATAAAAGAGAACTTTTACCGGGTTCCTACACAGAGCGTAGCAGGTAGAATAGAGGATTGTGGACTACCTCAGTTTCCCCTTAACATTTATATCAACACGGGATCTTACTGATATTCCCCCCCCCCCCCGAAGGGATGAGTGAAATTTCCTGGTGCGAGTAGGAAGGAAACACGAAACACGTAACAAACCCACTTAGTTTATTAGAGGGGCCGTGAACAGGCCCGGAGAAGTCTGTGCAGAGAGAGAGCTGAAGATGGTGCCTTCAGCTTTTAAGGGCTGCCTAGTCGGTGCACATAGGGGGATGGCGTGGTTCTGCCATACGCAGATGACGGAGTTTAAGCACGCGCGCAAGGGCTTACTCAGCTGCGTCATATGTAGGTGATGCAACTATGCTGCGCGTGGGTCACGTGGGGTCCTTTAAGATTTCCTGGGGCCATTAGACACCTGGAACCCGGAAGTGTCAGCCACGTTGTGTGGCTGAATCCTTAAAATGAGGAAAGGCTAAACAAGAGCCCAGAGCATGATCTAGCTGAGTCTGGAGCTAGGGATAGATGCTTTCTGATAGTACTGTGTGCCTTAACAACGCACTTGGTGGCGTCCAACAGAAATGCCAGCTCAGTTCTGGCCACCAGAAGCTCCCCCACTCCCCCACCCCCCGCAAAATAAAAGGTGTCAGCAGAACCAAACTACCTCTAAACCCACTGAAAGGAATCCTTCCTGTGCCTTGCTAGCTTCTGGCTGCTGGCACAACTCCACCCTTTGCTGCCCTCACACTTTGCTGTGTTTCTGTCTTCCGGTCTTAGAGAGATTCCAGTTGCCTTTAGTTAAGGGGGCCCACCCCTGCCGAGTGGTGGCGCAGGTCCTTAATCCCAGCACTCAGGAGGCAGAGGCAGGCGGATCTCCTCTGACTTCCAACCCAGCGTGATCTACAGAGCGAATTCCAGGCCAGTCACGGCTACACAGAGAAACCTTGTCTGGAAAAACAATAAAAAAAGGTCCATCACAATGACCTCATCTTAACTTGATCACAAAGCTAAGGTTCTTTCCCAATAAGATCACATTCACTAGTACTGGAAGTTAACACTGCACATTTTCCGAGGGAGGGCACAGTTTGATCTCTATCACCCATGTCTGGCCTCAATGCTGTTGATTTTTCTGCAATACCAACTCCTTCTCTCGTCCAGAGTCACAGAAGTGCTCCGAGGGCAGTATGTTTTCAGATCTTGGCCAGCAATGGAAGTACACAGCCAGCAGTGAGATTTCCAGATGTGGGGTCTTCTGCTTGCATCAGCCCCTCTTCAAAGATATTCCACTCTCCTCTGCATGGTGTCAACGTCACAGTTTCCTAAACAGGAGCAAATTCTGTTACATAATTAAGTGTGGGTCTTTAAATGAAAATAAGGACAAAAGGGTGTGGCATAGTACTAAATCCAGCGTAGAACTTTAAGAAGCACGCCCTGGCGGAGAAGAATTTCCCTACACTCGGTGGCGCCAAGAACCTCCTCTCAGTCAGGGCTGTGAGTGGTTCTGGGTTGGGCGCAGGCTAGGACGCGCTGAGGCCACCAGGGGGCGCGCGAGGGCCCGGGAGTTAGTATAGGGCGGGAACCCGGGACAGGGCGGGAACCCCGGGACAGGGCGGGCTGGGCGGGCAGGGCGGGGCCCTGGGCCACTCTGGTTGGCTGCGACTCGTACTCACTATCCACCCCATTTTAAACTTGGTCCGGCCGGGCGTCTCCCTTTTTCCGCCGCGGCGTGCTCCTGGTAAGTAGTACCCGTCCTGCGGAACGCAAGATCCCGCCACGTGGCCTCGGGGATACCCATTGCGCTAGCTCCGCAGGCAGGTCCGGGCCCGGTGCGTGTCTCCCTCGGTGTAGGACTGGGGCTCGGCCTCGGCGCTGCTCGGATTTGTCTCCTCCGGGGTGGAGACGCAGAGTCAAGATCGTCCCCGGGTCCTTGGCACACTCGGGGCTCCCGCCCGCCCAGTAGTCTGGTGACGGGGACATCGCCTATTTTGGAAGCGAATGAGATCAGTGATCAAGAGTAGCAGGGATAATTCCAATGTTAGCAAGGAAAGGAGGTAATTTCACCCACGCAGCTGCGTTCTCGCCACAAGTGCCCTTCAAATGCCACTTTATACAGAGACTTTTTTAAAGGTTTGAGGGTGGCCTCTGAGAGCCGATGACTGCAAGCGAGTCAAGCAGGGCGCTCTGCGCACCCACAGTGGCAGGATTAGCCTGCGCTTTGTGCTGCTCAGCCTTCCTCTGACACAAACCCAGCCTGCCTGGGTTTTGTGTCCTGGGCAAAAATCTGAGCCGCTGGGTCCACACTTGTACAGGGTACTAGATACCTAAGTTCTGTGCTCTATGATGTAGAAACACTTTGTTTCCCGGGAGAGTTCCTAAGACCAGGCATAGGTGTCTTCTGAGCACCTGGGAGTCCTGCCTGCTCACTGCCGCTTTAACATTTATGAAGGTCTAAATTTAGACGTGAGTGAACGAAGGAAAGCATTGCTTGGGTTTTGTTTTTTAATTGGGATGTGAACTTTGTGCTTCTTGGGTTCTCATTCTGGCCCAGGGAGTCTTTCTGTTCTAGTACTGTAAGTGTTGGGACTTAGGGTACAGCAGTACAGAGTCCCTACGCCTCGTGAAACCTATTTCAGAGTGAAAACCTTCTGGGCTATTGTGAACAATGTCCAGTATTCCCTATCCAATTGTGATGGATTCAGTTGCAACGATGGCACAAAGGGAACAAAATAGACTCCCAGCTGTCAGAAATGTAAAGATCACAGCTTTGTACAGGAGTTTTGCTCAGAGGCAGGACTTAATGTCATCAAAGACAGCCCCAAAAAAGGTGGTTTGTGCCTGTGGTTTTCTTTCTAACGGGGTGGGGGTGGAGGGACACTATGGCCTGGGACTTGTACCATTGTTGATGCTTTTTTTTTTTTCTTGAACAGGTGCTGTGTGTAATGCCCAGGGTGTTAATGAGCACAAGGTATGAGTTAAATGAAACGATGTTGGGCACAATTCCAGGAACAGAATTGTTGGCCAAGGATGAGAACTCTAACCTGATTGGATATGCTGCTCTGATGGGTTGAAGGATTTACCTGAGGCCAACTTAATAGGAATTTAATGCAGTCACATCACCGCTATATACAGGGACAAGGGGACCCATTTAGTGAGGTGGTTTAGCAGTACCACACATGACCTTTGAGTTTGATTCCTGGGCCCTATGGGAGAGAGTTATCCGTGGACCTTCGTGTGTGTGCTATGGCACCTGTGTGCACACACAGAATAATAAATCGGGTGTTGGTAAATGAATACTTAAAGGGCAAGTTGAGTTAGGAAATGTACTGGATAGCACACTGAGGATTCTGTTTATGCAAGGCAGTTAACTGTCATCAGCAAGTTACTATAGTGTTGTTGGTCTAATTAATTATCTCTGGTATTTCTCCTGCAGCCCTGGTGCTTGAGATGAACAAGTACAACTTCGAGAAGAAAAGGTATGCAATTGTATTTAGAAACAAGGTTTTCGGTTTCTTTGGCCCCCTCATACTGAAACATTAATTGAGGCAGTCCCAATTGTAGATAGAAACATGTGAATGTTGTCCTATAGAATTCATTTCCGTTAGTTTACTGAGTCAGCGCTAGCCTGAAACTTGCCACAATATTAACACAAAAGATCTTTAAGTTTTTCTTTATAATTTTTTTTTGCCTGCATATACCATGTGCCTGCAGTGCCCATCGAGACCAGAAGAGGGCATCAGCTCCCCTGAAACTGGAGTGAAAGTTTGTGAGCTGCTATGTGGGTGCTGGGAATTGGAACTAGGTTCTCTAGAAGAGCAGCCAGCCAGGTCTTGGTCTTTTAACTGCTGAACCATCTCTAGCCCTAAACTTTAGCAGCTCGGGAGAGTGAGGTGTTTGGGATCCACTGGGTGTCTGGGCTCAGCACCTGCCACGTATGCTCTGTAGTATGTTCAAATGCCTTGTAGAGAAAAGCAAATTGGAATTTAAATTTTTTTTTAGAGAATCTCATGAGTCTCGAACATATATACATGGAGAACTTCACACTCTCGTCCAGTGTGAAGCTGTGGCACCCTCAGACATTACTGGGGTAAACTTGGCCTCTCGATGGCTCCTTTGGGTCTGGTGGGATGGGGTTGGGTGGTCATAATCTGTCCCTGTCTCAGCACATGCTAGCCCAGCTGCAGGCATATTCGGGAGACAACCTGGGCCCAGCTACTCTCCCATCCCTGGCGTCATGCTGCCGGCAGCACAGGAAGCACATGCCTCTTCTCAGGGAAGAGTGTTGTTACTATAGAGACAAGCCTGGCCCAGTGGAAGAGCGCATCAAAGGATTTCCTTGACTCCAGCACGGGAACCTGGCGGTGGGGCCCTGGGTCCTACCCCTTGGCCACTGGTCTCTGGTCTCACCATAAATATTCTTGCTTCTATGTTTTTTTTTTTCTCCAGGGAAATGGCGGTGAAATTACCTGACGGTGAGTAAATCAGATGTTCCTGACAGTTTGCTCAGGTCTGCCATCACCTGCCAGCTGACCTAGCCTGCTTTGAGCACCCGTCTCCAACCCTGCTCATTTAGAAAAGACGCCCCCTCACACACACAGACATCATGCAGTGTTGCAAAAGTAGCCCTGTAGTGTGTCCACGGCGCTGCCTGAACTTGACCTGAGCAGATAGCCCCTAGGAAATAGAAACGCCCCCCCCCCCCGACTTTTTCAGGAATTGTGAGGCCTGTTTCCCATTCCTCACACTGGCCCCTTCCAGGTGACATCATAATCACACCCTGATTACATCAGGCACAGACCCCTCCTGGGGGCCTGGCTGGGGCTTCTGTTTTGCCCATTAAAAGAAAAAAAATTACCCACAAAGGAAGAATCTGCTCTAAACCTTCAAAGGCCCTGGATAACTCACAGCTCTCCCCAGCCAAGATACTGTTCCCTGCAGCCCTGCAGTTGGTGCCCAATAAACTATTTCCTTGTCTGTGGAGTGGTCTTCTGTGGTTTCATTATGTCAGCTTCTAAGTTCCAGAAGGTTGGCTTTTTTTCTGCTGCCATGCGCCCACAAACACAGATTTAATGTGTATGACTGCCTGCATATATGCCTAGTACCTGCAGAGGGCGTTAGAGATTGTTAGCTGCCATGTGGGTACTGGGACCAAATCTGGGTTTCGAGCCATCTCTGCAGCCCCACTTTTGAGGGTCTTTAATACTACATTGTAGCAGGGTGGTGGTGGTGCACGCCTTTTAATCCCAGCATTCTCGGAGTTCCAGGACAGGCACCAAAGCAACCTTGTCCCGAAGAAGCAAAAAAGAAAAAATGCATTGTATTAAATAAGTTGGGCAAATATGTGTGTGTCCTGTGGTAGAGATAATTGCCATCTATATGAGAGTGCCACACCTATTTGGCCATGTAAGATGGTGGTTAGGCGTCTACTGACTTGTCAAAGGGAATCATTTAGGTTTTGGGTCATAAGGATTCAATTGTGAGGATATGAATGCCTCGTTACACAGTTTCCACCACATTCCTACAGTGACTTGGGATTGTTGTCAACAAATACTAAGCAGTACAGTAATTAGAAGAGGGAATGAAAGCCCAGCAAGAGGGCGGCAGGGAAATAAATCACGACATTCCATGCTGTCAGCTGGGGCCTGTTTGGCTCTGAGCTCCCTAGCAGCAAAGGGCCAGCTCTCAAAAATGGCTGTGACAAGGGAGCATCATTTTAAAACAAGAGGGGAGAAGCCATCTGCACTTAAGGCTTCCCAAGAGTGAGAGCATGCTTTTCCCTGTAATCTGGAGCACTGGCTAACTAAAGGAGGATCAAGAGAAAGTGGAAATGACTGGGTTTGGCCCCAGAGTGGGCAGGCAGGCTAAGGTTTGTAGGAAACATGGATCCGCTCATCTGGATGTCAGAAGCCAGGCTAACACAAGACAAACAAGCCATGGTGGGACTGAACAAGACCAGTCAGGGGTGTGCTTGAAGGGCTTTTTATTCTGTATTAAAAGATTGTGTTGGCAGGATTTACCTTGTATTTATAATCTGAAGACTCCTGGTTCCCTATTCTCTGATAGAATTGTGGTTTATCAGGGGTCATACAGCCAAGGTTAAACCGCCTTCTTATGATGCCCGCTGTAACTGCAAGGAGCCAAGAGTCCTCACCCTCCACCTCCATCCTCAGGACTGCATCTCTTTAGGAGACAGAGATCAAATTCAGAAATGTTTGGTGTGTGCCAGCTTGATTTTGTTTCTGGGAAGAGAATGAAGCATTAGTATTGAACAGGTCCCCTGGCCTGTTACCCATAATCTATAGCAGAGTAGCACCCACTCTATAGCTTATCAGCCTCCCTCGGAGGCCCTTGGGAAATCATAGTTTGGAACAACATGGTAGCTACCGTTGACATGTGACTTCAATACTTGAAATGTGTCCAGCATGTTTGGTGTGTGCTGTGTTGCAGAAATCAGATGGGATGATGTGGAAAAGAAAGATTCCAATTTTACAGTGATTATCATTGGGTTGAATGAAACAGTTTGAAATTATGCAAATATGATTTGTATGTCTATTGGACAATACTGGTCTAAGATACAAAGCTAAACATAGTCATGGAAATAAACAGTGGCCCACAGTGTAATAGAACAACATTGCTGTTCTACCACACAGACCCTCAGGGAATGGTAAATTAGCAGTTAAGATGCAGGGTTTGCAGGGAAGCAACTATCTTTTCCAAGGGTAGAATTTGAGAGGCTAGTGAGCCAGTACTGCTTGGCCCAAATCCTCTCATGCAGCTTGCAGCCCTGATGACATTAAAGACTTCGGTATATTTGCTAAACAATCTTTTGTTCTCACCCAGTCTGCATAAACGTTTGTGTGCTCATTAGGGAAATCAGGAGCCAACGTGCAAGCTTCCCTAGTGAAAGTCAGATGCAGAATCCTGGTTCCTCCATTTATATGTGTGTGTGTGTGTGTGTGTGTGTGTGTGTGTGTGTATGTGTGTAGTACTGCAGTCTTCCAGGCATTTTTACAGACGGAGAGAAATTGGGAGAGGTGGTACATAAATACCACCAGAACTTGTAGAAAGTATTTTTTTTAAAAGCCTTATGTTAAGCAAAATGTTTCACAAGATTCTCTTTCCCTCATTTTCACTTAACTACGAAAAGCAATCCTGTGAAGATTCCCTTTGGAGTTTTGCTACTAATATTTTGTTTTCTTCTGCAAAATGGTAGGGATTCAATCCCAGGGCCTCAGGCATGCTATTCCAACTAGCTATCTCTAATCCCAGCACTTGGAGGCAGAGGCGGGTGGATCTCTGAGTTCAAGGCCAGCCTGGTCTCCAGAGAGTTTTAGGACGACTAGAGCTACCTACACACAGAAACCTTGTCTCGAACCACCGCCCCCTCCCCCAAAGTGATTTCCCATAGAGTTACAGCTCTGGCCAGTCATTCTCTTAACAGTGAGGGATTTCTTCCTTTGGTTTTCACATTTTATTAAACAGGGGCTCTTAACTGGGGAAACACTCGGTAATATCAGGAGACATGTGATTTTCATAACTGGATGAGGGATGACTGTCTAGTGGGTAGTGACTTCAGGTGCTACAAGATCTCCCACTAGGGCAGCCCCTATAACAAAGGATGGTTCTGACCCAAAATGCCAACAGTGCAGGAGCTAATAAATGCTGTCTTAGAAAACGTTGCTTTCCACCCACCTGCCGAGGTACCAGTGTTACAGGTTACTCCCAGATGACCTTATATTGCACAACACTTATAAAACTGTGACTAATCACTACTTCAAGCCGAGAGCTATACTGCTTTTCTTCCAGTTTCCTCAAAAGTCAGCATTAGTGTTAACTAAATGGTGACCAGAAATCCCATGCTCACTGCAAACTCCATGGATTCTTACTCAGAGCTGGTCTTAGCTTGATCAATGAAGTGAGGCTTGCTCACACTGGCCACCAGACTGTTAGGAACGGACAAAAGAAACTTAGCCTAAGTACTGCCATTTTGTTTCAGACTCCATTTTAATCATAAGGTGAAAGAAGTTAAGTTCAAGTTCCCAGGGCCTAGGGAAGCTGGGAACTTTCTAGTACCTGACCAGCTTCCTCAGTAAACAATTAAAATAGCCTGCAAAATAGCTCGTTATTCTTCTGTTCCCCCAAATAGTAGATGTTTCTAATCACAAAGAACAGATAGGTTTGATTGGTTGTACATTTAACATAGATCGACCACGTAAGGAAAGTCCCTAATCCCTGAAGTTTGACTGATGGAAAATTGTAACTGTAACTTGGCACAGATGGTTGTGGGGCTTGTGCTTAAATACGTGCTGAGATGAACGTTTAGGGACATGATCAGCTCCCGAGTCTGTGCTATTGTCCCTGACTGATCAGTTTCTTCCCCCTTTCCTCATTTTCCTGCTGCCCAATTCAATAACAATCTTGCTTTGTTTGGACTCTGGTGCCTGCCTGGGTTATTTCAAATTCTTGGATCCTAACATTTGGGGATGCTTCTGGGATCTGAACACCTACTCAGCAGAACCCCAAAAGACAAGGACTGTTTTTCCATCATTTGGACTTCTGGAAGTATTCTGGTTTCTGCTTGGCACCTCTCTGGAGCCCAAGAAAGGAGAAACTGGATGCAGTACAGGAGACGTCCTGGCCTCTCACTGGCTCCTGTAAGGGAACACCCGGTTCTGGATCTGTGCCTCCCTTAAATGTGTTTGTCTCGTCTTGTCAGTCTGTCCATCACTGTCAGTGTTGGGTTTTGGTTTCACTTTTCTGTCATTCTCTGTCTTGTTGCATACTTTGAAACCAACTTCCTCAGCCCTTACACCCCTGGACCTTGTCTTACAGGGTTTCAAGTATTTACAACTGATACCTAGGGAGACACTGTCTTCCCAGGGAAGCTCCACACGCTCTGTCAACTTGAATGGCCAGCCCTCTAGGTCGGATGGCCATTCGAAGGCTCTTTTAACCTGTCTAATCCAATTGTGGTTAGGAACATCATTTTTGGGTCCCTGGGTCATCTGACCAGGTCCCTTACATCACAGCCTGGTGTAGGAGTCTCCAAAATAGCTTAGACCTCATCTTCCACCTAAAAAATGGCTCTATTCTGTCCCTTCTCACTCTAAAGCCCAGGGCGGCAGTTTTGCCTACATCTAAGGAAGAGATGTCACTATCTTATTCCCTCCCGCCTCAACCATGGGTGCATCACCTCCCCCTCAACCCGCCCCTCCCCCCACTCTCTACCCTGACCTCAGTTCTCTTCCAGGAACCCAGTCCTGGGACGCCCCCCCCCCCGAAGCCTTTCTTATCCCCTCCCCATACTCACTCTGGTTTGATTCACCAACCCTCCACACATTCATCCTCTGCGCCCCCCGCCCCCCTTCAGCAGGCAGGCACGGCTGACAGAAGGGAGAGGAAATAATCTCTCTGGCTCTATACTCCATTCGCTACCAGTGATCTCTATAACTGGAAAACCCCAAATCTCCTTTTTCTGAGAAACTTCAAAGTTTAATCTTCCTTTTAGAAACTACTGGGACGACTGCCAACAGCTCCTGCAGGCCCCTTTTCCTTATGAGGAGAGGGAAAGGATTCTGAGGGAAGCTAGGAAATCGGTGCCTGTGAGAACAGGTGGCCCAGCACTAGTCTGGCGATCACTGAGGCTGTTTTCCCATCATTCCACCCTGACTGGAACCCCAACACTGATGGAGGTAAGGACCCCTGAAAGTCCACCACCAGACTCTAGTGGGGGGTGTCTGCGCAGCTGCTAGGTGCCCTAACAATATGTCTAAAATTAATCATTCTGTAGGAAGCAAATGAGTCTCTTAGAACAGCTAATGGAGGGCTATTGCTCCTATTCTTCCATTGGCCCCAAAGCAGAAGAAAACAGGAGAGCCATAGCACTGCCTTTGTGCCCCCATCGGCTCCCAACATTAGAGAAGAAACTACAGAGGCTTGAGGGATTTGAGGGAGAAAATCTCTCCAAACAGACAGAAATAGCCACTGAGGTCTATAATCAGGGAGATAAACAGGCAGAGAAAACTGTTAGGGTGATGATGGCCACTTTCCAAGAGGAACAGAGATCCTGGCCTTGGGGGCCCCAATTCCCTCGTCTAAAACGACTTCTAGAACTTAAAAAAAAAAAAAAAAAGACCCTTCACCACTTCAGAGAAACCAATGTGCATTTTGCAAAGAGAGGCCACTGGAAACACGAGTGCTCCCGACACAATAAGCCCAAGCCAGAAGTCTTCCACTTTGTAGAGGACTGAAGGTGTTGGGGCTGAGTCCCTCCCCGAGCCCAGGGTAACTTAACAGTAGAGGGAAAGCCAACTGACTGCTTGGTTGACACTGGGACTCAGCTGTCAGTCTTGCAACTTCCAAAAGGACCTCTAACCAGTTAACAAACCTTAGTTGGGAAGCTGCCGGAACCACGCCGTATCCCTGGGCTACAGCATGGCAACGGACCTAGGAAGAGGTACTGTAGCTCCTTCATTTCCGCCATCTCTGAATGCCCATACTCTCTCCTTGGTCATGACTGGTGACACAAAGTCTGCACAAGGATGATCGTCCAAGAAAAGGGGATATTTGTCAAACTCCCTAAGGAAGAAGAATTTGACATCCAAAAGTGTGGAGGGCCGGACCACATTCTCCATTGCTTCTAGGAACAAAGGTAGAGATTGACCTCTGTGACCCCAAGGTGTGGCGGCACACGCCTTTAATCCCAGCGCACGTGCTTTGTAACTCTCTACCGCTGCGTCCCTGCCTACTCCCGAGGTTTCACCTGGGACTGGGAGCAGTTAACCAATCCAGGAATGACACGTCCAAGGCAGGGTCTGTTTCCTTTATAAGGGATGGGTTCCATCTTATCTGGGTCCCCAGCCATGTTGGCTTATGCTCTAGCTCCCAAGAGGATTAAAGCCATTCCTGCAGAAGGATCCTAGTGTTCCGCGTGGTTCTTGCTGGCGAGACGGTAGCGCGGGACACATTTGTGACCCTGACCCTAGGAGAAGAATGCCTTCTCATCCCCATAGAAAAGGAGCTAGGGCCCAACTCCCCTACACTACAGAAATTTCAGAGAAACTTCCCCCCAAGTATGGGCTGAGACTAATACGCAGGGTTAAGTCAAGCCCCCGGCCCTAGTACTTGTCCAGTTGTAACCATGGATGGATCCCATCCAAGTCAAGTAATATCCAAGTCTTCAGAAACCCACGCAGCTACCAAACTTCCTATCAACCATCTACGGGATGTGGGAATATTAATTCCTTGCCAGTCCCCATGGAATGTCCCCTTGTTACCTGGACAGGAAGCCAGAGACCAGTCCAGGACCTGAGGGAAGTCAACAGGAGGGTGGAGGATATCTGTAGTTGTGTATTATTTGTATTTTGATAAATAAATCTTTCCTAAAGACCAGAGGCAAAGCTAAAGCCACTAGAGATCAGGCAATGGTGACACACACCTTTAACCCCAGGATTTGGGAGACAGAGTCAGGTGGATCCCTGTGAGTTCAAGGTCACCCTGGGCTACACAAGATCTATGCAGAAATAAATCCAGGTATGGTGGCCTACCCCTTTAGTCCCAGTACTAGGGAGTCACAGCCCCCTAATCCCAGCACTAGAGGGAATATAAAATGAGAGGAGAGATATGCTGTCTGCTTAGTCTGTGGTAGCCCAGCCTTGGAAGAGGTAAGACTTCTCTAGTAGCTTGGCTGCTTTGCTTTTCTGATTTTCAGGTTGAACCCTAATCTCTCTCTCTCTCTTTCTCTCTGGGTTTTTACTATTTATGCTGCAGCTATCCACCCCATGGTAGCCAATCTGTGTATCCTTCTCAGCATGTTGTCACCAGAAAAACAGGCTTATATAGTTCTGGTCTTATCTTCAGCATCTCCCTGGCCCCTCAGAGCCAACCTCTGTCTGCCTTTGTTTTTTTTTTAATATATTTATTTATTTATTATGCATACAATATTCTGTCTGTATGTATGTCTGCAGGCTAGAACAGGGCACCAGACCTCATTACAGATGGTTGTGAGCCACCATGTCGTTGCCGGGAATTGAACTCAGGACTTTTGGAAGAGCAGGCAATGCTCTTAACCACTGAGCCATCTCTCCAGCCCCCTCTGTTTGCCTTTGAATGGACTGACCTGGAGACTTGTTTCAATGGACACTTGACTTGGAGTCACTTGCACCAAAGATTCAGAACGCTCCCAGTCTTTCTAACGAAACTTTAAATGCAGATTTGTGTGAGTACTGCCTTACTTTCTCCCAGGTTGTACTTCTGCAATATGTGGGTAACTTATTCAACAGTTATGGCATGAATGTTGTGGCATGAATGAGATGGACCACGAAGAAGCTACAGAGGGACTGTCAAGAACTCTGGAGATGCTGGGATGTTGTGTCTGCAAAGAAGGCACAACTCTGCACCCAGAAAGCTCTATACCTGGGGTTTGACCTCCAAGAAGAAAAGAGCTCTCTGTCCATGCCAAAGACGCTACTTTGGGTATAGCAATGCCAATGACAAAGAGACAAATAAGAGAGCTCCAGGGAACGGCAGGGCACCACAGACTCTGGATTCTGGGATTGGCTGAAATTGTCAAACCTCTGTATGAGGTGGCAAGTGCTGGAGGGTAAGTCCCCATGAACCGAGTCGGAAGATAAAGCTCTGCTATTGACACCAGCACCCGCATTGGCCTTGCCTGGTGTTGCCAAGCCTTTCTACCTATCTGTAGATGAAAAGAAGACCAGGGCTAAGGTGGTATTAACCCAGAAACTTGGACCTTGACGTTGTCTTGTGGTCTACTTACCAAAGAAATTAGATCCAGTGGTTGGTGAGTCAGCTTGCTTGAGAATTATTGCAACCACTGCCCTTCTAACTACAGATGCTGGCAAACTGACTCTCGAACAGAATTTGACTATTACCACCCCCACGTAATACAGAGCCTATTAAAAAACCCACCAATCGATGGATAATAAATGCCAGGTTAACCCATTCCCAAGCTCTCTTGCTAAACCAGCTATCTTAAAGTTTCTATTGCTATGAAGAGACACTATGACCATGACAACTCTTTAAAGGAAAACATTTAATTTGGTGCCTTAAAGTTCAGAGGTTCAGTCCATTATCATCCTGACAGGACATGGCGGTGTGCAGGAAAACATGGAGTTGAGAGTTCTACATCTTGCAGGTAACAGGAAGTGAATTGGGACACTGGCTGTGGCTTGAGCGTATATGAGACCTCAAAACCTGCCTCCAGCAAGGCCATACCTACTCCAATAAAGCCACACTTCCTGATAGTGCTACTCCCAATGAGTTTATGGGGAGTCAATTACATTCAAACTACCACACCAGCCAAAATTACTTTTGCTCAGGCTACCACCCTAAACTCAGCCACTCTGCGCCCAGAAACAACTGAGGGTCCTCTGCATAACTGTTTGGAGATCCTCACCCACTTCCCGGGTCCGAGACCCGACCTGACTGATATTCCATGGGACTCCCCTGATCTAGAAATGTTGCTGATTGTGGAAGGAGGAAGAAAGTTGGCTGGGGTGGTGGCAGAGACCTTAGGGAAAGTTTTATGGGCACAAGTTCTCGCCACTCCCTGGGGACATTAACTCAGAGGGCAGAGCTGATAGCTCTGGCCCAGGCTCTCAGATTAGGGAAAGGAAAGACGGTTAACCTTCACGCTGACAGCCAATATGCCTTTGAAACCATACACATTCAGGGGGCCATTTACAAGGATAAAGGACTCCCAACAGCAGAGAATAAGAACCATTGAAAGCAGTCAAGAGATTTTAGACTTGCTGTCAGCCCTATGGACCCCAAGCAAGTCTCCATGTTTCACTGCCTTGAACAGCAGAAGGGAAACTCGCAAGAGGCAGAGACAACCAGAAGGCTGATCAGGCAGCCCGACACCTGCCAGCCACCACACTGGTGACCCTCCCAGCATCAGAGCTCTGGAATCCCACACACACTCTGCTGGAGACAATGACTCTTTTCAAAAACTTCACTATATCTCCCTCAAGAAAGGATGGAGATACGTGTCAGATGACAGAATCATTCTTCCCCAAGTCTTTGGAGAAATTTTAGCCAGACAATTTCTTGAAAGTACATACCTAGGTAAGACTAAGTAAGCTAGCCTCTCTTTTAAACAGACAATACCTTATTCCCTCTCTAAGCTAGATCCTCCAAGATATTGTTTCCAAGGGTTCTACTTGCCAGGCTATAAATCCTGCACTTCAGTCTAATTGGACATAAGAAGAAAGGGCAAGAGGTATGGCACCTGGAGATTTGGGGGAGGTTGACTTCACTGAGGTAAGATCAGGATGTTGTGGGTACAAATATTTATTCATGTTTGCAGCTGCCTTCTCTGGATGGACTGAGGCTTTCCCAACTAAAAGAGAAACAGCCCAGGCTGTTTTTTAAAGAAACTGCTTGAAGAAATTATTCCTAGATTCATATTCTAACTGTCATAGGATCAGACAGTGAACCTCCCTTTATATCTCATGTGGTCCAAGGGGTCACTGAGGCCCTGGGAGTAAACTGGAAACTTCATGGTTCTTATCACCACCAAAGTTCATATAGATAGAAGGGATGGATCAGACCCTAAAGGAGACCTTGAGTAAATTAACCCTGAAGGCTGGCAAGTACTATGTGTCACCCCTTCCCTTTGCCCTCCTCTGGGCTAGAACCCCTTTCACAGAGGGTCTAACCCCCCGGGAGATAATATTTGGAAGGATCCCTCCCATTTGCCCCAAACCCGGGTCTGATCTAAATGCAGAAGTGTCTAATTTGCCTTACTCCAATCAGTGCCAGCACCACAAAGAACTCAGGACAGACTGCACCCATTACTCCTCCACCTGTGTGGCCTGCTGCCTGTCAAACCACATGACCACCAACCCAGGAGGTCTAGTCTGGGTGAAACATAAAAAACACACACACACACACACAAAAACAACTCTGGGTCCTGGCTGGAAAGGCCCTCACGTTGTGATCCTGACTATCCCAACTGCAGTCAAGGTCAATGGCATCAAGCCCTGGATTCATCACTCCCAGGTCAAATCGGTCTCCAGTCAAGAAGCCCAAGAGATGACAATTCACCACGAAAGGACTTCTGAGATTCTGAGGACACTCTAATGCTAAGACTCAGCTCCTAATAACTCCTTTTCCAATTCGGGGCAGGAGGGGCAATACTCAGGACCCTGTCAGTTCAAGCTATATATCTGGAGGCTGTCAAATGCTTAAACGGGACAGATCGTTTCAGAGATACACCAGGAGATGTGCATCTTGGGCTCTAAATTTAAATTAGACATTTGGACCCTATGACCTACTAGAGGGGTCACCCTCTATGTCCCCCACAAAGGGAAAATATCCTAGGGTGCCTGACTCACTGGACAGAAGCAGAGAAAAATCCCTGAGGCAAACAGTGTTATGTCTGTCCAGCAGAACAGGGGTCTGCATGCAGTACTAAGGGTTATTCCTTATGAACCTGATAGATGAAGACCCAGGGATGGAGTTCACCATCCAAAAACTATCTTTGCTTAGTCCTCCTAGATTCATGGGACTTCTGGTCAAAATAAAGGATCAGACACCATCTCTCCCCACAAAAAGAACCAGATATTGGGGTCTCAACCACAGCCAGCCCCAATCAGGGAACCAGAGAACACCCCCTTCCCACCTCCAGACCCTGCTTAGTCGCAGCTATCACCCTTATCTGGTATAGCCAATGCTACTTGTATCTATCGAATGCCATTCATCCTAACCACGTGGTTGACTGCTGACTTTGTCTAGACCCCAGACCTGTTACTACATCAGGATCACCCTCACAGAAAGTTCTGGCCCCCATCCACCACATAAGTAGTTTCCCTTGCATCCTCACAAGCTTTTTGCCCTCGGACGTCCACCCTGACTCTGGGGACACCTGGGAAGAAGGAACCTGTTTTTGCTCTTCCAGCTACCCTCTGGCAACCTATGTTCTCCTGAGCACCAGGTGGGCTGCTCTAAATGAAAGCACCCCTTTGGCTGCTCCTACCCCACCTCGGTTTTCTTGTACCTTTGACTTAATGCCCTTCCTCTCTGTAGAGAATTTCATGGAAAAGAAAAAAACCTGAGCTTTGTGTGTTGGTTCATACCGTGTCTCAAGCCTTGTATTATAAGGGAAAGTGGGGAGGATGCACATGGGAACCATAAACTTGCTGCACACCAAGAAGGCACCTCCCGTCCTCTGTTCCCCTCACTGGGTCAGCATCCTCGGGACATCAGCCTTACTCACTAAGGACCACAGACTATGGATCCTGAGTGAGCAAACTGACAGAGATATTTCCCATCTCCATTCCTGAAGAGTCAAGTTGACTCTCTGACAGAGGTGGTCCTACAGAACTGGGAGGGCAGGGCTGGACCTACTTTTCTCTGAGGAGGGAGGTTTATGTATGGCCTTGGGAGAGACATGTTGCTTTTCTGTCAACCGGCCAGGTGTTATTAGGGAGACTCTAACAAACATTAAAGAAAATCTCCACATTAGGGAGGAGGAAAGAAAACAAAATTCTAATTGGTTTGAATACTTTTCAACTGGTCCCCCTGGTTGTCAACCCTCATCACAAGTCTAAGAGGTCCCCTGACCCTCCTGCTCCTTGTTCCATTATTTGACCCCTGTGTATTATTTGACCCCTGTGTTATTAACGCTTTTGCATACTGTGTTCAGGATAGCATAGACACTGTCAAACTCATGTTATTTTTTTTTAAATAATAAAGTCTATATTAGCTGGGTGGTGGTGACGCACACCTATAATCCCAGGACTTGGGGGACAAAGGCAGGTGGATCTCTGTGAATTTGAGGCCAGCCTGGTCTCCAAGAGCTAGTTCCAGGACAGGGAAGGCTGTTACACAGAGAAACCCCTGTCTTGAAAAACAAACAAACAAAAAAAGCAAAAACAAGCAAACAAAAAGTTATATTTACTCAGTGTCAATGTCTTGGATATTTAGATCAACAATATGCATTACTTATTAGTCTAATTTACCTGCAAAGAAAGTTTTCTCCAGTCTGCCTTTGTGATCTTCTTGAGCCACTCTGGCGCGGCAGACCCCAAGGCTTTTCCTAGACTAAAGTGCTTGAGGGTGGAGGAGGAGGGGGAAATTAAAACACAAGCAATGAACACAGGTAAAGCTGTGCCCCCCAAGCTCAACAAATCATGAAATAACTTTCCATTGTTTAGGACTGGAAGGTGTGTGGGCAGTCCTTTTGCCAGAGTCCTGGCCTCCCTCCCTCCCAGCCCACAGCAGCAGCCATTCTTAGAGCGTCCACCAAGTCCTGACGGCCTTGTCACCCACGCTCCGCAGCTTCCATCACTGAACAAACTCATGATTTCAACCCCTTGTTTGAGACCCAAGATGAGGTGGGAATGTTGGGAACAGATAAAAGAAACTTAGCCCAAGTACTGCCATTTTGTTTCAGACTCCATTTTAATCATAAGGTGAAGTTAAGTTCAAGTTCCCAGGGCCTAGGGGAGCTGGGGACTTTCTAGTACCTGACCAGCTTCCTCAGTAAACAATAAAAATAGCCTGCAAAATAGCTCGTTATTCTTCTGTTCCCCCAAATAGTAGATGTTTCTAATCACAAAGAACAAATAAATTTGATTGGTTGTGGATTTGAAGAACCACATAAGGAAAGTCCCCAGTCCCTGAAGTTTGAGTGGTGGAAAATTATCATTATAACTTGGCACAGATGGTTGTGGAGCTTGTGCTTAAATACGTGCTGAGATGAACATTTAGGGACACGGTCAGCTCCCCAGTCTGTGCTATTGTCCCTGACTGATCAGTTTCTTCCCCCTTTCCTCATTTTCCTGCTGCCCAATTCAATACAATCTTGCTTTGTGCGCACTCTGGTGCTTTCTTGGGTTATTTCATATTTTCGGATCCTGACAAGATCACAAAATCTCTGGCTTGGCCCAAGGTTTGCAAGTCAGGCAAAGATTGTCATTGTCTCCAGCAAATAGTGTCACTTCATGAAGGACACTTAACACAGCAGCCAACGGGAACAGCAAGCACTTACCCAAATAGCCAAGACCAAACATCATCTTCTCTGTATCATGTCTGGTTAGAACATGGGCCAGAATATTCCAACTGATTTTTAGTTTCCAAAAATAATTAAAATATGGAAACACCGAGTTCCGTTTCCTCCTGCTAAAGCAGGGTCTCAAGTAGCCTTGCAAGTCTCTGAACTCAAATGGAGCTGAGAATGACCTTGAGTTTCTGATCTTCCTACCACCGCGTCCCAAGAACTGGGATTACAGGCACTACAGGCACGTGCCACCACATCCAATCTAAAGCGCAAATCAATCCCACACCAGTGTGGAGTTATTATTAAAAGGATTGTTATTATTAAAAGTGGTATTGCTGGGTCTTGAGGAAGGTTATTTCCTAATTTTCTGAGAAATCACCACACTGACATCCAAAGGGGCTGTACCAGCTTGCATTCCCACAAGCAATGCAGAAGTGTTCCCTTTTCCCCACAACCTCTCCAGCATAAGTTGTCATCAGTGTTTTTGATCTTGGCCATTCTTAGAGGTGTAAGATGGAATCTCAGAGTTGTTTTGATTTGCATTTCTCTGATGACTAAGGATGTTGAACATTTCCTTAAGTGCCCTTCAGCTATTTTAGATTCCTCTGTTGAGAGTTCTCTGTTTAGGTCTGTACTCCATTTTTTTTATTGGATTATTTGTTCTTTTGATGACCAATTTCTTGAGTTCTTTGTATATTTTGGAGATCAGACCTCTGTCTGATGTGGGGTTAGTGAAGATCTTTTCCCGTTCTGTAGGCTGTCATTTTGTCTTGTTGACCGTGTCCTTTGTTTTACAGAAGCTTTTCAGTTTCAGGAGATTCATTTATTAATTGTTTCTCTCAGTGTCTATGCTACTGCACACCCAACTTTTAAGTGGGGCTGAGGATTGAACCTCAGTTTCCATGTGCTGTTAGGCAAGCACTCTGCCAACTGAGTTACACCCCCAGCCTTGACATTGATTTTTTTTTCTTATATTGGCAGAATTAAAGCCAGTCCCTTGACCCTCAGAAAAGTATCAAGAAGAGACCCAGGAGCAGATGTGACACACGTACTGCCATGCCTAACCTGTAATTATTTTTTGAGGAATAAAATGGTTTTGACAGCAAGTTTCCTTTCGGTTCACCTTCAGAGTTAACACTATCGGATGCACTGCACCTTCACTGTGCACGGGTTTTTCTAGGTCCCCGCTGGAGTGCGTCCTGTAGAGCAGAAAGATTAACGCTTCCTCTTCTCCTGAGATAGAAGGAGGGTCAGGCCTCTCTATTCCTGGATTTTAACCCCATAAGGAGATTACACTCATCCCACCCCCCACCCCCCATCCTGACAGGGTTTCTCTGTGTAACATCCCTGGCTGTCCTGGAACTAGCTTTGCAAACCAGACTGGCCTCGAACTCAGAGATCCACCTGCCTCGACCTAACAAGTGTTGGGATTAAAGGCACGCGCTACCACTGCCCAGCAAGAGGTTCCATTTTTATGCTTCAGTCCTCAAACAGGGTCCGAGCCACCAGCGGTGCTGCTGCTCTGTGCGAGCTGCGTGGCCACCGCTCTTCTAGGGCTTCCGGCTCCTTTTCCTTTGGAGACCACCATCATCCAGCTTCTGCCAGCGTGGTTGGTTTCCCAGTCAGCTAGCAGCTTTCTGGATTCTTCCCTAACACTCAGCACTGACTCTACAGAGGCCTCCTATTTGCCTCTACCCCAACTGCCCGACTTAGCGCTAAACTCAAAAATTACATGGCAACAGTGTTCCACGCTCTCCGCTGTCTACCTTCGCAGACCCTTGCTCCTGCAGGTGTGGTCCTAGGCTGGGCTGCCCTGGTCATGTTGCTATGGCATCCTCCGCAGGCTCTGATGTTCTCCCCATCCCCTTGGCTTTCCTGATTATACCATATGGCCTCTAGGCCCCTCCAAGCTTGCTGGGCAAGGACATCACCCAGTGCTGGACTATGGCCCAGAGCTCCGTTCCCTGCCCTGGCCCTCAGCAAGAAATGCTCACAAAGATAGGAAGGATTTGCAAGATGCTTCGGCAGTACAATGTGAAGTGTGGGCTAATTATACATTGAGAATTAGTTCTAAATTAAGGGCGAGAAGAGTTACAGTTCTTAGACTGTAAAAAGGGAAGCCACTTGTGCTGACTTTTTTTTTTGTCAACTCAACTTTAACTGGAGTTATCTGGGAAAAGGAAGCCTCAGGTGAGGAACTGCCTTCATCAGATTGGCTTTTAACTCTGTGGGGCATTTTTCTGTCTGATTGATGTGGAGGGCCGTGCTAGGTAGTTGGTTCTGAGTTATGTAAGGCAAAGGGAGCAAGCCAGGAGAGAAAGCCAGTAAACAGCGCTCCTCCATGGTTTCTGCTGCAGTTCCTGCCTTGAGTTCCTACATGGCTTCCGTCAGCGATGGACTGTCGGCTGTAAGAGGAAATGAACCCCTTCCTCCTCTAAGCTGTTTTCAGTCATGGTCTTTATTGCAGCGGTAGAAAGCAAGTTAACATAGCGCTGCTACGTGATGTGCTGAACATTCAGAACTGTAGGCAGAGTTCTATAAGTTGATTATTTATTTTTCGGGGGGAATGGAAACACTTATTGAATAAATGCCTAAGCTCTTTGCTGCTCCCAGCAAGGGGACCACTCTTCCTGGCTACCAGGTTTGACCATAGCGACCGTACTAACAGAGGCCTGCACATCCTTCTGAACAGCGGCTGTTTCAGTCTATAGTTTCAGGACCACACCTCCACTCAGCACCAAGGTTATCCGTAACCCTAACAAGAATAAATGTAAATGGTCCTTGATGGTACTGGGTGGGCAGGAGTCAGGAAACCGTGACATCATCACTCAGTCCTGCGGTCCTTATGCTTTGCTGCCCCCTTCCCCCCACTCCACCCTCATTTCACGGCAGTCATGGAAACACTAAAATCGCAGCTGAAATAGTCATGACAGGGGGACCAAGACACGAGTTAACAGAGAGTTAACTACAGTTTTGAAAGTGCTGTGCTGCCTACATCGCCTACAGAAGTTAACCTCAAGACCTCCCTGGTGGGGATGTCATTGTCCCCCTACAGACAGCAAACAGTAACTAAGGGGCCTTGCTAACATCACCAGATAACCAGGTTCTAGTAACATCCCCCAAGAGAGTCAAGAGAGTTCTGGAATCCTCATCTGAGATACAGTAAGTGAGAGAGAAATGTCAGAGAGAGAGAGAGAGAGAGAGAGAGAGAGAGAGAGAGAGAGAGAGAGAAAGCGCTAAGCTCTGGAGTACTGAACACATTCCCTGTGTTCAGGCTTTCCAGATATATACGAGCATTTCCTCTTCATCAGTTAAACCCAGTCACCCCTGCAGTGCAGGAGTTCCTGGGAATGGATTTCCCCCCATTTTCAACTAAATACATATCCAATATATTTCGAATTACATATCTCTTTCCCAGGCAGTCTTCTCTCAGCATGTGTGATGGAAGCATAGAAATGGAAGTTAAATAAAAGACAATTCACCTGTCAGGTACCTTGCTCAAAATACTTGAGGGTGAGATAATCTCCGGATGGAAAAACTGGCTTCTTGTTGTTGTAGACAGGGTCTCTATGTAACCCTGACTGTCCTACATAGGATCTCGCTATGTAGAGCAGGCTGACTTTGAACTCACAAAAATCTGCTTCCCTTTGTCACCCAACTGCTGGTGTGCACCACCGCACCTGGCAAGAGCTGATTACTAAATCAGTTGTTTGGAAGCAAAAGCATACGTTCTTTCTCCTGCAAACATATTATATTAGAAGAGTGAGCTTCCAAAGCCAGCCCATCTACAGCCCCTTGAAGCAACCCGTAAAACACATTTCTACTCCCTCAATGTCCCCAAGCTTTAGCAGAACAAGGAGTTCCTGGGATCCAGACAGAGGTCAGCAGCCAACAGCCCAGCCCCCGTTCCTATCCCACCAAGGCCCTGGAGATAATGTGATGCTCTGAGACCCAAAGAGGTGGAGACTTTGCTTCAGTTCAGTCCTTGAAAAATGTGGTACCCAGGGAAGGTCTGTGCAAAGGCACAGGTTTTTGAACTTGGTTTTTGATTCGCATCTCCCATTCACCACCATACACCCTATTCCCCTAGTTTCTGACCCGACAGGACTGGTCTGGGCTTTGAACGTGATGACTTTAAATTTGGGAACTTTTGAATTTGACAAAGAAATGGTGCTGCCTGCTTGAAAGCCCATTCAGAGGGATGCACGTCCCAGGTCTTTCCAGCTGGGAATCTGTAGGTCCAATCAGAAGATCAGGGTGTTGCTAGTTGGTTTTTGTCACCATTGTTCTACAATGATATTTTAGGGTTGTTAAGCATCAAAGGAACAAAGTTTAGTTATTTTCATTTTATTATTTTTTAAAAACTACTTATTATGAAGTGTTCTACTTGCATGTATGCCTGAATGTCAGAAGAGGGCGCCAGACCTCATTATAGGTGACTGTGAGCCACCATGTGTTTGCTGGGAACTGAACTCAGGACCTCTGGAAGAACAGTCAGTGTTTTTAACCACTGAGCCATCTCTCCAGCCCAGCTATTTTTACTTTAATAAGCACCCTAACAAAAACAGGTATGTTCTTACTATGAGTATGACTGGCCTGATGTGATAGCAACATGCAGATAGCAACTGTGAGGGACAAGAAGGTTGTAGCCTCATGGTTAGCCTCACCCCCATCTCTGGGAGAAGGAGTGCCCTGACTTCTCCCCCATGAGGCTACTGCTTCTCCTGCCGCATCCCTGTTCTACAGAGAAGAGGCTCGGTGAAAACAGCTTTGCTGTTGACACTGTCTGTAGCGTGCACATACCCAGCTCCCAGAAAAACCATAGCATTTCCACCTCCCCAGATCTTCAAGCTTTTACTTTTCAAACGCATCTGTGCCTCGCTGTGCGCTATCTGGGGCAGCATCCCTCTCTTCATCCTTGGGAGATCTCAGGCTGTGCCTTCCTAGAAGGAGACTTCTCTGGCTCCGGAGACCAGACCTGATGCCCTTCCTGAGGTTCTCAAGCCATCTGGCCTCCCTATTTTAATCCCTTGGCCACGCTCTTTGTAACATTTACATATTGCCTCCTGCTCTGGCTATCACACCATGGAACTAAGATTTTTTTTCTGATCAAGTCACTCTTGTGTCCCCACCCTCCAGAGCAGTTCTTGACACCTAAGTCTTTGATGAACGATGCTGAAGACGTATACAGTGGCTTAATGCGGAGACCAGTGCTTCTAAGATTGCCTACTAACACCACATGCTCTAGGACCCCACTCCCCACGTGACTCACTGCGCGCCGATTCTCGCCAGGATCACACCTGAGAAGAGCAAGATGTGGAGATGTAAGACTCTGGCTGCTCAGGGTCCTGCTGGTCATCAAACAGGACTGTGCTATTGGTCCAGTGGAGAGGTGAGCAGTCGGGGAAGATGGACTAGTTTAGGTTTCTTTTGAAGAGGTAAACATGTACCTGGTCACCCTTTAGCATCTAATGATTTAAAGAGGAATTCTTGTTTAATGGGAGGGAGAAGGTAGCCATATTCAAAGGACTTCCTGGAACAAAGATAGAAAACACACGGAACACGTAGGCTACCTACGTGGAGCCAGCTGGAAATGATCCCTGTGGTGACCAAGCCATAATGCTTCTGGAGCCAGGTAAAGAGACTTGCTCCTATTAGGCCAGACACAGCCGAAAGGGCTGTGAGGATGCTGAGGAGGGAGCCTCCAATGCCCTGGGTATAGGCATAGCCTGGGGTAGTGCAGGTCATATAGAGGAAAGCCAAACCTAAGCCAGCCAGGAGGACAGTCTGTGGGCAGTACCTTTCCCATTCCTCCCGGCGTGTGTGGAGCAGCCTACGTGTGCCTTGAAGACAGTGGAGAAGCCTTTTGGTTGTGGCTTGTTGTTCTTCAAGGCTAGAATTGAGGTCCTTTGGTTTTCCCAGAGTTCTAGATTTGTTGATGAACCTATTCATGGTTTCTCAAAACTCTGTTTCACCTAAAATAAAATCCAGATGAGCTTAAACTCAATACACAACCATCTCCCTCAGCTGTCCCTCCCAGACTCCTCTGCTCCCATGTTGGACAGCTCCTATGTATGCTCCTAGCTTCCCTTTCTCAGGCACCTGGGACTTGCAGGTGCTGGAAGGTGAGTGATATTTTGTAAGTTCCCTCGGGAACAAATCTCACCAATGAGTGACAGAAGTTGCTGGATGTAACATTCCCGTTTTTTTGGCCTTTAGTGGAACAATCCTGAGGTACATCCCACATGGCGTCTCTGAAGGTCCCCGACTCTCTCTACAGTCACATATTCTTCAGGCTCCCTTATCAGCTTTTCTCTCTGCCCTCTCCTGTCCCACTTCCCTTCCTCCACCCTGGATCACATTCTAAAGAGATTACTTTTCACCCTAGAGTCTTGTCTCAAGATGTGCTCAGGAGAGAACCAAGCTAAGACACAGAGGACAGGCATGCCGGGTGAAGGGCTGGCTCAGGGAATGGCAGGACACAATGTCACACGCTTGAAGTATGAGTGTGAGTTCCAGGAAGTCATTGTGGGTGTTTACTTTCTAAAGAAGTGGATGCTTGAGGAGGTGGATAAGAAATAGATAATGAGGGGCTGGAGAGATGGCTCAGTGGTTAAGAGCACTGACTGCTCTTCCAGAGGACCCGGGTTCAATTCCCAGCACCCACATAGCAGCTCACAACTGTCTGAAGATCCAGTTGCAGGGGGTCTGACACCTTCACACCAATGCACATAAAATAAAGTTAAATAAACCATAAAAAATATTTAAAAAAAAAGAAATAGATAATGATTTAGACGTACTCAGCACAATGAAGACAAGTAGGGCTCTAGAGGAACCAGAGGGGCAGGGGAACAGACCACAGGACAAGAGGTGGGAGCTTTCCATTACACAAATGAGCTTACTGCCAGGCAACCAGAAACAAAGATGGTAATAAACCGACGACAACGGAAACACCGCTAACGTTGACTTCAGCCTTACTGTATGGGTGGGGATAAAACTAGGCTTTTCATTGACCACCCTACTTAATTCTCACAGTGTCCTGGTGAAATTAGTTCTGTAATTCTTCTCGCTTTGCAGAGAGGCGGAGGATGTGCTCACAGACGAGAAGGACGCATGTCATTTATGTATCCATCTAGGCCTCCATCCATGATCGAGATATGTACTCTATATATCTATCTCTCCAAATACATGCATTCTGCTCATGAGTTTAATCTAGTGGTATTTATCCAAAAAATAATGAGAAAATGAGTGCTAATCATAAATCCACAAAGAGAACTGAGTTAACCAGGCAGATGGGTAACACTGTCAGTTGGTGAAGATGGCTCTTACTTGAGAAGAATGAGGTCATATCTGCTGACATGTCTCTATTCCTGTTCATCCCCACACACTTAGAAAATGTCTAACTTTAAGCACTGCAGGAATACGCTATATGATCTTGATCAAAGGGTAGCCTGTATTCCCTGACATAGTCGCCTCTCTTAAGGAGCTTTGGGATAGATGTTCATGAGCAAGATGGAGGGATAGTCTATGCAGGTTGTACGCTGCATTTCCACAGGGGGGTGCTACTTACACTGAAACGTCTCTGAATGGAGTCCCTGGAGTTATGTACAATCCATTTAACTGGACAAAGTAACCCTGCCTGCCCCCACCAACGTGGTCAGGTCACATGAGCTTCGTGACCGTCGGCACGGCTGCAGCCCTCTAGTTTATCACTCTCTTAGGGACACTTGCAGAGAGAATATTAAGATTGTGGTTAGACACACAGTCTGGAAAGAAGAAATGAAACACTAGCATGGAAGGAGCAGAAAGAACAAGAGCTCCCTCTGAGTTTGCATTACCTTGGATGTGCACAGCCTCCCGCTGACTCTCTAGGAAGCACCCCACTGTGTGGTGTTGGGGTTTTACAGCCAATTGGGGAACTAGCTGATAAACCCTGGACAGAAATAGAAACTCTACAAGAAGTGAAACCAAGTTCCATCCAAGAATGAAACCACAGCCAATCACATGAGATGCCCATGCCATCTCCTGGCCCATTGTCAGGGGGGCAAATGTACTGATGGCCTGGTCCAGCCTTCATCCCTGCAAAGGAGAGGAAGAGACATGGAGACTCAGTGGACAGATGCCTCCTTCCGCCTGGGGAACTCGACACCGTGAGTTCGCTGGGCTTAACAGCCGACCCAGGGTCAATCAATGATGGGGACAGCAAGTTTGTCTGCCCATGAGCGGCGGCCTTTTCAACCTAGCCTAAGTCGGATGTGAGTGATTAGATCAGTGAACTGACTGTGCTACCCATGGCCACACTATGCTAATAATACTAATGGCTGTTAATTAACTGCCAGCACAGTGGTGTGGGAAGGAAGGTAAAGGGAGGGTAGAGGAGAATGGGTTGGATTCTTACTTTGTGCCAGGCACACGGTCCCGAACCATACACCTACACTCATCTCTGTTCATGCTCACAAGTCTAAGAAGACAATGGCACTTCCATTTTACAAGTTAGGAAACGGAGGTGCGCAGAGGGAAACTCTTTTCTCAGGATGGCAGAAAAAGAACATTATGGAGCTGCGACTCCAAATCCAGTCAGTCTGACTCCAAAGGTTATGGATTCTACCACCCCTGAAGAAAATGTTCACAAGTGTGTCTTCAAACTTGTAATAAACTCGGGCCAAAATCGTTTTACCTTGAAGTCTTTTCAAATGAATTAACAGAGAACGGGAAGGTTTTCTTGACCCCAGCACAGAGGACACCCTGAAGTATCACCCGGCTTTTATCCACACGCCTCTTATTTTGGGTGATGTTACTGAAGCCACAGCACATCCAAATAAGTGCAGTTTAAAAGAAAAGCGTGATGATAGGGGCTTCTACTCTGCAAGGCATGTGTTTTAGACTCCTTAATAGCTTCCTTTATCTTGGCCATCAACACTCAGGCACTTCAACTGCTCAAGTATAGGGTACGGTGAGATCCTCAGCTCTAAGTGGGCAATTAGCACACACTGCAAAGAGAGCTGTGCACGCTTCGCAAGTGGGAGAAAAAGACAAGATGACAGGCCACTCCACTGCACCCCTTTGCTAGAAAGCGAACTTCTGCTTCCACTATCAGCAGTGATCAATAGTCACACTGGGGATAATTGGGCGGGGGATGTGGAAGGTTCTCACTGGTGGGAATTTAGAAATCGTTTGTTCACTTCCTGTCTCGGTCCACAATGGCTACAGAGCATCTGGATGTAAATGGAAAGCCGCTGCCTCCTGACCCACCTGACCTGTGCATTAGCTGAGAACAGTGATGGACATTTCTTGGGTGTTCCTTCTGTGTAGATTTATGCGAAGCACTTACAAAACCTAAATTTCATGAAATCTTTCCTTCCCCAAGGTGAGCTCAGAGAGAATGAATATGTATGTGGACATGCATGCATGAAAGTGTGCTTATGCGCGTGCGTGCAAGCATGTGTGTGTGTGTGTGTGTGTGTGTGTGTGTGTGTGTGTTTGCCCCATGCTACAGATGAGGGAAGTCGAGCTCAGAGAGGTTAAGTAACTTGCCCCAGGAAACGCAGCTGGTGAGAGAGCTAGCAGGTTTCAGGTGAATTCAATCACAAATCAGGTTGGTTCCAAATTCCTTTCTGCTCCAGGCTAGGATATTGCCTCTCCTTGAGCCCTGGATGACTTGTCACCTCTGCTTCTCTGCCCATCAGAGGACTGATGAGGGTGGCCCTGCTCACCAGCCAGCTGGCCTCTGTTGTTCCCCATGAGGCTCACAATCCAGTCCCTCTGAACGGTGACAGTAAGTGCAGTGGCCCCCAGGTTTGCCACCGCCACTAGGGTAATCACAGCATAGCAGAATGCCTACCAGAGGAGAGAAGGAGAGGCTGGAAGGAGGCCAAGAATAGACCTTTCCGCCCAGGGTAGAACATGGTTATTTGTCTGACAGCTTGCGGGACCTATAAATGAACACAGTGACCTTTGAGAGGAAAAGGCTCCGAGTTAAGTCTAAGCCAAATGCTCTTTCTTCCTCTCACCCCGCCAACACCAGATGTAATGCTAATTTGTACCTTGCAGACAGACGCTGCTGGTTTACTGCCTCACTCTCTGTGGGATCTGGGCTCCAATTCAGGAATTAGGGGCCAAGGGGGCAGTGATGAAAGGGCACAGTGAGGCAGCTGGGTAGAGAGTGCCTCCCAACAGACACTTGGGTGTGACGATGACATGCGCTGTCATGATGCAGGTGTGAGAGGGGAGACACTCACAGTGGCCAGCCATGCCAGATTTGCTCCATCTCCCTCCTGTAGGAGACACCCGCAGCAGGACCACACAGCAGGACCACAGGACCAGCAGCAGGACCACACAGCGGACAGAGGCCTCCTGAATGGAGAGGGAGGCTGAGCAACTGCAAACGGAAATGCCCCCCCCCCCAGGCGAATCATAGCTGCATCACCACCTCATGCAGGGTCATTGTTGGCCCATGTGCTTTGCCCACCACGGTCATCATTTTCCACCAGCAGTCCCAGGCTTGGGCAGGACTTAAAAGGAGGGCTCTGTGATCACCAACGCCTTTGCAACAAAATTTAAAAAAAAAAAAAAATTTTGTTTTAGAAACCAACCAGATGAAACCAGAGCTGAACTTTGCAAGTGAAGGAAAGCGTGCTTGGCATGAAAGATGACAAAAACAAAAACAAAAATAAAAACAAACAAGCAAAACACAAAGCCAGGCTCCAGCTAATTCTGATAACTTGAAATTCTGCAGCTACCCCAGACTCTGCGGGATCCATCTCTAATGGACACTTATCAATTGGGCCTAAGGAGTAACACTCCAGGTCTTGAAGCAACTGACTTTTCTATGATGTCTCTCCAAACCTGCTGGGTGTGGTTAAAAAAAAATAGCCTTGCTGACTAGTTATCAAAAGAACAGGAGAGTTTGGGGAGGCCTAAGTTTCTATTGGGCAAGGGAGATACTATGAAGATATTATCACTAAACACTAAAGGAGATCTCCATTTGAGCAAATGAGTCTCCAGATGCTGAGGCTAGGTATCTGGTACAGGGGGGCTCTTTCACATAGAGAGTGTTCCTGACTGAAAATAAACACACGTCCTGACTGAACAGGTAATGCTAGGATATTAGAACATGCTTTCCAGTAATTCAGGACTAAAATCTTCTACTTGGTAAGAATCTAAAACCCTAAGTCGGTGGTATCACATGCCTTTAATCTCAGTACTAGGGAGGCAAAGGTGGGTGGATCTCTGGTCTATATAACAAGTTCCAGGTTAGCCAGGGCTCCATGGAGAAGCCCTGTCTAGGAAAACAAAAACAAACAAAAATAATCTAAAACCCTGTTCAAGAGTTCAGGCATGTCACCCAGTGACAGTGCTTCCCCAGCATGCGTGAAGCTCCGAGCTGTATCCAAAGAACTGCACAGTAATAACCAATGAGCTAAACCACACTGATGGGTTTAAAATGGAAACATTGAGAATGTGACCCGAAGCTAAACAACTCTTTCCATGGAGTTTTTCAGTTAGGCCCCACTGTTATTTAGGACAGCTTGGTGATTTATTTCATGACGTAAAGTCCCAAAGCTGGTGAGGTCATAACCGGCCACATGTCACCTGCATCCCAAAGCAAAGCATTACCTTTATTTTTTGGTTTCCTGTTGACCCAGTTACCAATTAAAACCCCAAATATTAATATAGAACCAGTCATCACTAAGCCAAACACCACTGTAAGGAGAGGATTGTGTCCGTACAGCTCTATCAGGAACATAGACGTAGCAAAGTGCCACATCCCGTCGCCCTGCAAAGCTATAATCACTGAGAAAGGCGGAGGAAGAGTAACTCCAGAAAGATACATTTGCCCTAAATGGCACACCAACCTTAAAAAGCCAGAACGTCAAAAGTAAACTTTGATGGAGAGCATTTATGACTTTATTTTATGCATTGTACTTTTGATCTTAAATATTTTTTAAAAAAAATCAAAAGCATTTAAAAAAAACTAAATAAGCTAATGAGAAAATATCAGACACAGAAGAACAGGAAATTCCCACCACCAGGACACCCTGAGAACATCTGCTGGTCAAAAGCAACAGATGCACCAGCCCTGGAGCCTGAGGATGTTTGCCTCAGGACATCAGCAGCAAGGAGCACTTTCTACAGAGCCTGGACTGCTTGGAACCACACCAGCAGGGCAAGGCAACTGAACAAAGAGCAAAGCAATCCTTCCGTGGGTTCATGTCCAGCTATCCCTTATTTGCATGGTCCAGGAGACCTCTCCTTAGACCTGGATTAATCAGTGCTCACCAGCACTTTTATCCCCATCAACAATTGCAGCCTGAAGCCAGGGACAAACAGCTAGCACCCTCCAGGCATCTGAGAAGAGGCAACTACAAGCCTTTATGAAAGGAAAAGTGTCATCATAGGCTCCAAAAAAAAAAAAAAAAAGAAAGAAAGAAAGAAAAAGAAAAGAAAAGAAAAAAAGAAAAAAAAGAAAGAAAGAAAAAAAGAAAAGAAAGGTTAAAATAAAAGTAAGAAATGTAAGAATAGAGGGCAGTCGCCTAGAGAGAGAAAGTCACTGGTTTCTGTCTCAAGCACAGAAAATAATCAAACAAGCAAGCAAGAGGGAGGGAGAAGGAAGGGAAAGAGAGGAGGTGATGGAAGGGAAGGAGGAAGATCAAATAGAATGAAAATGAAGACACACAAAAGAGAGGATATGAAGTTGAGGGGAGGGGAGAGGATCTGGATGGAGTGAAGGGCAAACATTATCAAAACATGTTACATGACACTCTCAAAGAATTAACAAAATATTAAAAAATAAATTAATTAAAGCCGGGCAGTGGTGCATGCCTTTAATCCCAGTACTCGGGAGGCAGAGACAGGCAGATCTCTATGAGTTTGAGGCCAGCCTGGCCTACAAGTGCTAGTTCCAGGACAGGCTCAATAGCTAGAGCTAGGAACAGTACTGGGGACCTAGCTTCTAGGGTTCAGAAAACAGTGGTGCAAAGGTCTGGGGAAGAGAAGAGGCACAAAGAGAGAACCTAGAGGTTAGGGCGTGAAGGGCACATCGTGGGTGATGGGGAACTGGAGTGGAGCTTATGCTGCAGTTCCCCCACCCAGGAGTCTGAGGCAGGGGGGTTGCCATGAGGAGAAAGGAAGAAAGACACAAGGAGAGAGCGAGAAGGGGCAGCATGTCTCTCTCTTGGATGAGAACAGTCGGTACCTCATCCCCACTTCATCTCGAAGCGCTGTTGGTCTCTCCATCATTGTAGTCAGGGTGGTGGGAAGCCAGGGCATAGAATGCTGCTCACAGCATCTGCATCTTACCAAGAGAAAAACCTGAAGTCACACTTCTCACCCCTCCCTCATCTCTCAGGACGCGGTCCCCTTTGATGGCTCCCCAGCTACAGGAACCTCCTTCTCGCCTTTGATTCTTCCACTTGCTGTCCCCTCTGTCTGGAATTCTCTTCTTCAGGCCATGCACACGACTCCACCAGCCCCTGACTTCTTCAGCTCCTCACCTAAAAGTCATCTTCTCAGTCAGCCCGCTCCACCCACCCAGTCAGAAAAGTGGGTGCTGGAGCTGGGCAGAGTGGCGCAGGGCTAGAGTTCTGATGACTTGGGAGCCCAGAATCATTTGAGATCATTTGAAGAATCATTTGAGTCTACCAGTTTGAGACCAGCCCGAGCAACAAGGACACCTGATCTGAGAGAGAGAGAGAGAAAGAGAGAGAGAGAGAGAGAGAGAGAGAGAGAGAGAGAGAGAGAGAAGAAAGGGGAGATGAGAGGAAGGCAGACAGGAACATGGGAAGAAAAGGGAAGGAAAAATATTTTCTAGATGGATACCAACCAGTGGAACTTTTTGGAATGGGGGGGTGATAAATGTAGCCTTGCTGTCAGCTAGGAAAGCACAGCATGGCTACTGAGGACAGGGAATGAGGTAGGTGTGATAAGGACATGAACTTTTCATTTTAACATTATTGAAGAGGGAACTTGGCACAGAGCTCACGTGGGGTCAGAGGACGACTTGTGGAGCCAGTTTTGTTCTTCCACTTTGGTGTGGATTCAGAGATCCAGCTCAGGTCACCAGGCTTCCGGGACAAAGGCCTTGCACCACCGAGAGCCCTCATCAGCCTCATAACTTTCTTCTTTTCATTTCTTCTTCTTTATTTTTTCTGAGTCAAGGTTTCTCTGTGTAGCCCTGGCTGTCCTGGAACTCTTTAGACCAGGCTGGCCTCAAACTCAGAGATCCTCCTGCCTCTGCCTCTGTCTCTCAAGTGTTGGGGTTAAAGGCATGTGCCACCACCAGAAATTTTCATTTTAAGAGATTCAAATACAGCCACAGAAGTTTTGCAGCCTCTATGTTCTAACTGTAGCACCTATACACTTGCCCATCTTCTTTGTTAGTATTTCCTTAAAATCTGACCTAATATGCTACACAATTCTATACATACTATAATACACTACACTATACTATATTATACTATGTAATTTAATTCTGAATCTTATTTATAATTTGCTCTTCCTGCTAGAAGGTAAGCTCCACAAGAAAAAAGCTCCCAGCCAAGCTCTCAGCACCTGGGAGAGTTTCTGGTGCATGGCCTACACTTTAAGAAGAATTGGTTTAGTGAACGAACAAATATGATAGAACCTGCATGCTTTGTGCTGATCTAAGTCTGTTCTTGGCTGATGAGCTCCGAAACGTGCCTCCTGCATGGCTGTTTTACGTTCTTCCAGTCCCTGGCTGTGATGTGCCCCTCCTTTCTAGTTTCTTCATGATGAACTCACTGTCTGAACTTCATGATGAACTCACTGTCTGAACTTCATGTACTACTCTGGCCTCCAGGGCTTGGCTCATCAGAGACTCATGCAACTAATCTCAGTTTACCAAGTTTCTTACACGTAACTCAGGCAACAAATGTACAAAAGGGACATGCAGCCCGGAGTCCTGTCAGCTTCTGCTTTTCTGTGCCGCTTCCAGAGAGGAGCGCAGTCCTTCACAGTAGTGCTCAACTGTGAACCTCAGGCAGACCCCACATACTTGATCATCAGGTCAAAGCTGGGTGACAAGGACCATTCACACCCTCAGCAGTACTTGTCTCTACTGCACCCTCCCAAGATCCACAGCCATGCCTCCTCCCCTGGTGATTCTGGGGTTACTATTGGTTACTATTCACCCCACATCTGTACAATGAGTGTATTGCACCTTTTGTCAAAGAAAGTCAAGGGAAGGGGACACTGGACAGTTCCAGAAAAGTCTAGCTGTGACTCTTGCTACAGTCAACAGATAGAGCCCAGATGGGGGTGGAGAGCTGGCTCAGTCGTTAAGAGCACTGACTGCTCTTGCAGAGAACCTAGGTCAATTTCCAGCACCTACATGGCAGCTCACAACTGCCTGCAACTGCAGTTCCAGAGGATCCAGCATTCTTTCCTGGCCCCCAAGGACTTCCACACACACACTGTTACACACGAACTCACACACGCACACACACACACACACACACACACACACACACACACACACACCATTAATTTAAAAAGAATCTAGGCGTGGAGTTTCCAGCTGTAAACTCACTTGAACTGAAGGGGAAGGGAGAATAATAGGGTTATTGAAGCTTTCAGTTTTCTCTTTCTTTTTAAAAGAAATGACTCAGATTTGGTTTAGGGCTTTGTGTAACAGCCAGGAACATCCTTCTTGCCTAATGAAAGCACATGCTCCCACCTCTTACCGTGCCTGGCACCACCTCTTACCATGTCTGGCACCACCTCTTACCGTGCCTGGCACCACCTCTTACCGTGCCTGGCACCACCTCTTACCGTGCTTGGCAACTAGCTGTGGCTGATGATGAGAAGATAGTTGCCATTCTGAATGGGCAGATTGACGGCCTTTGAAAGTTCACTGTCTACTGAAATGGATAGCCAACCGAAGTGATAGAAAGTAGTTTTGTGGAGGGCGAGAGAATCCATTTCATTGTGTTCAAGAGACCATACAGTTAGAAAACCCAAAGTCCTTCTATGCACCAGCTATCTGCAGTCAGACATCAATGGGACACCATGCACAATGAATGTGGGGTTCAGTTTCATTGGAAACATTTCACTATCTAGTCAGATAAGCACCACTTCTTTTCTAAGGGACACCTGTTCAGTTCAGGAAGTGACAAGCTGCCATCACTTCCCCCTTTTCCCCCCGTGGGTAACAGAGAGTTGAGTATGTGCTGTATTAACAGTGCAGTCGGAGGCATTGAATCACAATGGACGTCAATCCTCTAGGGTGAGTCTAATTTCAGACTGCCATGGAGTTAACACTGGCCACACAATCGCTCTAGCCACTGGGCACTCAGAAGACTGGGGATGCTGGGGAAAGGTTTGGCTCTCAGGCATGAGAGGAGTGCTTTCTTTGCTCTACTCCATCACATCCTGTCCTCGACTGTGGCCCATGCCTCTAGCTGCAACAGCTGCCATGCAGAAATGACTAACAGGCAAAAGCCGGTCTGCTGAGGGTACCCAGACAGATGGGCAGAACCGGCTGTGGATCTGGATGGCATCCCTGAGCTGCTGAACCAACCAACCCTCCCCGCCTGTCTCTCCTTCTCTCCCTCCTTCCCTTCCTCCCTCTCTTTCTGAGTCAGGATCTCACCTTGTAACCCATGACGTATTTAGACTATGCTCTAAGCTTTCAGACATGCATGCACCACCATGCCCAAACTGACTATTGAAATTCTTGGTTTGCAAAGGATAAATGGTCTTCAAGTTTAAGCCGCTGTCAGCTGTGTCCTGTGTGCAGCCACAGCACACGCACCTGTGACACAGACCTTTAATTACCACTTCCGTGACTGCCCATATCCAAGATCTAGATTTCACTCTTGCTAACATTTCCCATATTGGCTTTGTTTGTGTGTATATTTGCATTTTAGTTATATTATTACTAGTGTTGGGGGAGGGAGGGAGAGATGTCGGGGGTGGAGGGATGTTACGTGCCTGTAGTGCATATGGAGGCCAGAGGACAACTCTGGAGAGCCAGCTCTCTCCCTCCACCTTCACACGAGTGTGAGCATTTGGACTCAGGACAAAGGCTTGGGCACCAAGTGCCTTTACCTGCCGAGCCCTCTTACCAGCACTGACTTTGAGTTTTTAATGTGGGGAATAACTTGTAGGTGCTTTATTTCTTTGGCGCTCGTCTCCTCAAATGAACATTTTCCCTCATACCCCCAGTGCATGTATTTCTTCCCGAAATCATGCTCATTCCCTGATACTCTTAGAGAACCTGCTTGGACTCAGTTTCCTCTCCCATGTTTCTGTGGCTGGAGAGATTTGTCATTTAAATGAGTCTGATGGGACTTGGGAATTTTTCACTTTTTCTTTTAATGAAAAAGGAAGATTCACTGCTCCTTCCTCTTATGAGCTTAAAGTCACTTCCCAGTGCAAGACGATTTATGAGGCCACAGAGCCCCCGTGACAATAAGAGAAAGTCTTGGAGTGAAGGCTGTAGCCGATCACCTAAGCATGCTGTGCAAAGAAGTTCTGGCTTGGGAAAGTGTGTGTGTGTGTGTGTGTGTGTGTGTGTGTGTGTGTGTGTGTAGCGGATCTCCTGGGGAGTGTGCGCTCTTCTCAGAAGGACACACCAGATGGCTGTGAAAAGTGCCTTGAATGCCTACTGCAGAACCAGGGGCAGGCTTCCTCTGATGACTATGCGGTCACACTCCACAGCTGACAGCAGTAACATGAGCAAAGTTCCAGGAGACGATGTTTGTAATGCAGTGTTGGGCAAGTACTCTGCTAAGTGTGTACATTAGTCAACACTACTTATGAGTATAATTAAAAAGTAGACTCAGCTCAAACTTTGGAAGAAAGAGATGGGAAAACAAAGCTGTGTTAGGACACTTAAATTAGTAAAATCAATTATGAGTTATCTAGAATAGTGTTACAAATTATTATAAAACAGCATTAAAAAGACAAATGTTATGTTAGAGCCTGTGTGGCTCCAACACAGATATTTATTTTCCCTAACTGGACTGGTACGGAGGTGCAAAGAATAACCAGACACAGCTTACACCATTATTACGGAAAAGGGCATCTCAGGCTTCTTCCTCCTGCAGATCTCCTCGCGTTTATTCTCCAAACAGCTTATATACCAACACATAAACTGAGTGGGAAAATACACCAGCATTCTGTCTCCTAGGTAACCAGGTGAATGGCCTTTTGTTACCTCCGCATCTACCTGTCTGCTGAGTATGCTAGCTGTCAGGTAGGCTTGAATTAGCATCTCTATAAGGTATCCTCCAAATTACAAAGAAAAGGAGCAGCAAACATCCTGACCATTGTCAGGCAGAGACAGTCTGTCTGCAGGGCTACGCGATCACTTTGGATCGGCCCAATGGCTTCAGAGCCTGGCTGCTACACCATAAAGAAATATGGGCCTACAATGTTATTTGACTTCCTTTGCTTATTTTTTAACTTCTTGTTTGGCACAGTCACGGATGCTATGTTCAGAGCAACTATAACCTGGACCAGAGTTAGTGCAACGGTGTCGTCCCCACCCCCATCCCAGGACGCAGGTGTGGAAGTCAAGACTAAAAAGAACTTACCTACGGCGCTCATCTTTCTCTTCGTGCCCCTGTTGGCTGACGCTTTCGGATGTCTCTCCGTATTTCCAGACTTTCCATGTCAGTCAATTTACCAACCATAATTAGAAGCTAAGAGGAAACAGGTTTCAAACAACAAGAAGTGTATTCTAACCTGCTTCGTCAACTTAGCTCTGACTGGATTCCATTCCAGCAATGCTCCTGGAGAGTTAGCTGTGTGATCCATGGTAAGGGCTTCATCGCACATGGATGCAGTCAGAGCAGTTGTCATCAGCATATGCAGGCCCACTATTGATGCTCAAGACCAATTATTCAGGGAAACATTCATCCAGCTTCAGTGAGAGACTCAAGAGATTAATCATACACACAGCAAAGGCTAAAGATAGGTTTTGAAAGACCTGGATAAATCCAGATCCCCCTAGCAGGAAAATAGAGCCAAAAATCTAGCAGGAAGAGAAGAATCAGAAATCTAGGATTAGTCAGTTTCAGGGTTTCAGGAACTAGCTGAAGATGAAGGTAGATTGTAATCTTGAGTGTAATCTTGAGAAACAGGGAGATTCTCCCTAGTAACTATCACCCCCTAGTGTATTTTTAGAATAGGAACTAGCTGATTATGACCTTGAGAATGATCTTGAGAGGCAGGGAGTTGAATCATGACTGGAATTTTCGGAATTTTCTGTGACACCCTCCCTGCCCCCCTTTCGGATTACTGGGCTGTGTGGTTTCTTCCTATAAAAACTACTTCTCCTGATCACTCGAGGTCGAACTCTTCCCCTGCGTGGGTTATGAGTCTCGGCCCCAGTGCACTGGTTCCTGTCTTGTCAACTTGTCATTAAACCTCGTGTGATTGCAGCAAGGATGGTCTCTCGTGAGTTACTGGGGGGGGGTCGCGTTATCACGAGGCTTGAGTGAGAGGCTTCCAATATCGGGGGTCTTTCAGGTTTGACCAAGTTCTCTGTGTTATCATTCAACACCGCATCCACAGTCTACGCAATTTATCCTTCCTAAACATGTTCTTTCTTCCAATTTTGAATTTCCAGCAGGGTAAATTTATTACAGCTGGCAAGTCATAACTGATGAGAGTTATAAACACAAGCTTCTCTTCCCTAAACATTTATCCACGGAAGAAAACACTGATTTCTGCTAAGGTCCATTTTCTTTCTAAATTGGGTGAAAACTGGGGCATTCTCCCAAACTTAACCACTTTGCTTACCAAACACAGACAGCAGTAGGGTTTGGGTTTCCAACGGGAAGGCAACATGCAAGGACAGAGCAGTGCAGCTGAGCAGCTCCTGAACCACACACAGGTCTTGTTACTGTGCACCGCTCTGCATGGAAAGTGCTGGAGGGGGGACCGTGTCCTGGGGGCTGTGCAAAGAGGCCAGCACAATAGGCTCCAGCAGGGTCCTCTGGGCCTATGGTTCAGAGCATTGGAAGGGTACCTGGGGCTTGGTCACTCCCATGGGCCTGGACAAGGATATGATCAAATGTTCTTGTCATACAAAAACCTGGGCACATTCAGGAACATCCATTAAGATTCATAAAGAAAAAATGCCTATTGGAACTTTGAAATATGTCAGAAATTGCTTAGAAGCAAATAGTTGGTCCTTGGTAGAGTCAAGAGGACAACATGTCACCAGACCTCTACATGCCTAGTGACTGTCCCCTGCCACCAACAAGGGCTACAGCTTTCCAGGATTTCCAGAATGAGGTTACCCAGCACCCTCCCCCTGTCCCCCTTCTGAAAAGACAGACTCCCAAATGCTGCGACTCATTCCTAAAACAACTACACGGGCTAGCCTCTGGGCCGAGGACCTCACTACAAGGCAGTACTAGCCACAGGCTTTGAGCTGGTCTCCGTGGGGCCGGACCTTCTTCAAGAGCTTAATCTAAAGAGCTCCAGTTTAGAAATGGAATTTCAGGAGGTTTTTGTTTGTTTGTTTGTTTTTCTGGCACAATATTTTGGGAAGACAGAAGGACTAGAGAATGTACTGTTTACATTTCTGTGAACTGACAGAGAGAACTTTGGGGAGGGGTCTTTGTTTGAGTCCATGTTTTCAGGCAGTTTCAGGCCAACATGCCACAGAAGGGGGTGGGGAGACTCAGAGGATGGCATCAGAGTGTGCGGGAGACTGTTCACATCACAGAGGCCAGGAAGCAGAGGAGGAGACCTGAATGCAGGAGGTGGGCAGACCCTTCAAAGGCCTGCCCTTAACCTCCTCCCACCATCTGTGCCTCCTGAAGGCTTCCTGGGCTTCACCAGGAGAAAAGCAGTCAAAACCTGAGCCTACAGGGCATTTTGGAGTCACATCAGAGTGCTGTCTCCAGGTCTTTGGGTCATAATACAATGGGTAGTATTGTGTGGCAGTTGTGTTCTAATAAACATGTGTTCACTATCCCAAACATTCAGTGTTGAGTAACGGAACGCCATGATTATCTTCAGTAATTCCTAAGACAATCCCTTCATGCAAGTGCACATTCCCAAAACCGCTCAGAAATGCTCGCTCAGTCTGTACATCTTATTTGCAGTTAACTGAGAGTTAGTTGAGAAATCTAAAATAACCAAGTTTTCAGATCATAAATGTTTTTACAAAGAAATAAGATTTGCAAAAGCCTTGTGCTTAACATGTTATAGACATGGTATTTAACTTTTAACATGCTATAGACTTATTTAACTTAACTTGTTAAGTATTTAACTTAACATGTTATAGACACAGTATTTAACTTCTGCTGCAAAACATTTCAGCCTAATATAAATGGTTTGTTTTTAGAAATAAGTAGCATGATTTTGTCAAAACTCTCCTAGTTAGAAGTGCTGTAGTCCTGGCGACTAGAGAGCTCAGTGAGTGCTGGCAAGGGGGCAGGGTGCTCCCATCGTGGTGGGGCTCTTAGTCACTAGGTCATCTTCCCAGCTTGGGCCTCCATTAAAGTGTGAAAACAGAGCAGACATTTGTGCAAGGATCCCCATTTGTTGTATTTACAAAAGTTACTTGGGGGAGTGTAGGCCCATATTTCTGTATGGTGGCTGCCAGGCGCTGAAGCCATAGAGGCCCACCCGAGGTCCCGAGGTCCCATAGCTCTGCAGACAAGCTGTCTCTGTCTAACAAAACTCAGGAAGCTTGCTGCTCCTTTCTTTGTAATTTGGAGGATGCCTTATAGAGATGCTAATTCAAGCCTACCTGACAGCTAGCATACTCAGCAGACAGGTAGATGCGGACGTGACAAAAGGCCATTCACCTGGTTACCTAGGAGACAGAATGCTGATGTATTTTCCCGCCCAGTTTATGTATTTGTATAAAAGATGTTTGGAGAATAAACGTGAGGAGATCTTCAGGAGGAAGAAGCCTGAGATGCCCTTTTCCATAATAATGGTGTAAACTGTGTCTGATTTGTTATTCCTTTGGGTCACTTTAAGAGCTAGCCACGCCCACCCCAGCCACTTCTGATCCCCCTCCTTGTCATCTTCTCTCTCTCTTGTGTGTTTGTCTCGTGTCGTGTGTACGTGTGTCTTTGTTCTCTCTATGTTTCTCTTATGTCTCTCTGTTTTTTCTCTTCTTTAAGCAATAAATGTCTCCCTCTTCTTTAAATAATACTATGTCCTGTGAGCCTTTTATCCGCCGTAACCGCCCACCTGACTCCCCCGGCTGCATGGCGCTGCCACCCTGGAGATCTTGCAGGGACCCACAGCCATCCTTGTCGGACTAGAAGCTGCTCCCATCATCCCATCATCATATTCTTTTTAAAGAACAATATGGTTATTCCATGCGCCTCCATTCCAGTCCAGTTAGGGAAAACAGCTGTCTGTGTTAGAGCCACATGGGCACTAACAGGGGAGAAGCAGCTAAGAAGGAATAGGCCATGTCCCAGTTTCATCTTTGAGGAACACACATGTTCCATCACCCGGAAGGAAAAAAAGAGGAAGTGGAATGGCTCCTTCCAGAGGAACACTGTCAAGGAATATGGAGATGGTAGAGTATCATCGGGACAACAGCACAATTAGGCAGGTGTCAGAAAAAAGCCAGTTTATAAAAGAAGAAATACAAGTGACCAATAAACAAGTGTTGGGGGCGATGACAGAGTTGCAGAGTATTATCATGTGCCTATGATATGTGTTATCATGTGCCTAAGATATGTGTTATCTTGTGCCTATGATATGTGTTATCATGTGCCTATGATATGTGTTATCATGTGCCTATGATATGTGTTATCTTGTGCCTATGATATGTGTTATCATGTGCCTATATGTGTTATCATGTGCCTATGATATGTGTTATCATGTGCCTATGATATGCGTTATCATGTGGCTCTGGTGTGCATTTTCCCACTTAGGAAGCTGATTGATTTCCTTTTCTGTCCTCACAGGTTTTCCTCTAGCTCTTCTAATTAAGCTGAAGACATCTGGAGATTTTGTTTTATCAATAGATACATTGTCAAAACATACATAGATAAAAATGAATTTATTATGTGCATATATACATACATATATGCGAATATACCTAAATACAGATTCCTGTCATCTAACTCAAAATTTTAGTCCTAAATCATGGATGCTTTGACTATGACCACAGAAATAATAAATTCCCCAAGTATGGATGGAGCTAGAACAAAGGGGAAAATGTAGCAGTGTAAGATGGACAGCTTCCCAGAAACAGGAAGACACAGGAATTAGTGCAAAGCATGCTGATTTATGCTTTCCATGTCACCAAGCAGCAAAACTGACATCCAAACTAAAATCAAAAGAAGGATGAGGACACTGGTCACTGGCCCGATGGGCTGGCCCTGATCGCCCACAAAGGACGCTTCTTGCTATATTTATTTAGTGTCATTAGTTAACAGAAGGTAAACTGATGGTGGAGAAACTGCTGTGAGTTTGTCTGTGACAGTAGACAGACAGGCTTTTATTCTCCTGCTAAGATTTTCTCCCACCATGCATTGCCTGATACAACGATGCAGCTGACTTAGAAACCCAGGGCTAATGGAGACCGAAGTAAAAGGCTTGAAGGAGCTCAAGGAGGAGGCAGTGGGATGCGGATTAGACTACGAAGGTCTTCAAAGTCGTACTCGTCTCGGTTTATATCACACCCTAGTCTCTAGTCTGTGCACCCCTCCTATGGACACTGGCAGTCGGCGTTCCTCTAAGCAATGCCCACTTCTGAGCACACTCTGGAGTCACACTGCCTGGGTCTGAAGCCACCCACAAGGCGCAAGGCCATGGCTGGCTTCTGCACATCTTGGTTTTTTAACTCTAAAATGAATATGATGATGGTACTTACCTCGAGAACGGTGCTAAAGAGCCGATGGGAATGATAACGTACAAGGTGCGTGAGACGGCGTCTGGCGGAGGAGGCGGTGCTTGAAAGAGCTTAGGGAATAGTGTGTACTGGGAGCAGTACTCACGTTCGGTTATTAATATCATCACCACTGTCACCACTATGAGGTTCAAAGCATTAAAGGGTTGTCAGTGCGGAGGAGGGGCACTGCGTGCTCTGGAAAAGACAAGCTTAGAAAAGCACCCTGCCTGTCAGGCCCCAAAGATGAAGGGCTAATATAGACATCCCACTGAGACAAAGACAGCAGGACGAGTGCCACAGAGCAGGACCACAGTGGCAGGAACAAAGCCACTAGTGTGGCACGGAACACAATAAACAAGATTATTTTAGCATTTGAACTTAATACCTATGCCATAAATGCATAGGCTTGCCTTACAAATGCCCAAATAACATAGATGAGGGAATACTCTCTTGGCCACCACTGCTGACCTAGGTCCATTCTCCCATGTCCTGTACAGGAAAAAACGCACATGATTTACTGTGACTCTCATAAATGGATTCAGCTTCCCCACTGCTCTGCAATTTTATTCAGCACCGTCTGGAAGTGTTTCCATGGTGCCGTGTAGAAGCAGTTCCTTCTCACTGATTCTTCTCCATTTGTGTCATTCCCACTAATCGTGATGGACGGACGGCGTCAGTAGCGGGTGAGCATCCATTGCTTGCTCCCCTGTCTGCTCCAGAAGTCGTGGCTTCATGGGAGAAATGCCACTACCCCAAGAGATGGCTAGCTACTGTTTGGTCCTAGCCATTCTAAACAGAGACCGCAAGCTGTCAGTAAGCTCTCCTGAGCTTCAACTTCCTGATCTACTGAGGAGAGGGTGTGTTTCAAGATTCCCACACACCTATGCTAACTGTGTTTTGGGTTTTGTGACAGAGAAAAGTCAGTCTATTCTAAAACTCAGAATGAAGTTACGTGAGTGGGCACGAGCTGATGGCCCCGTGACATTCTTCACACTAACAGGACACGACTCCCACAGAGTGGAGCTTGTTCCGAAAGCCCACCTAACTTGGTTCTCCTAATGTACACAGAGTACTCAACAGGATGTGAGTCTTACTCTACATCCCAAGAGTCGAGGAACTTGTATGTATTCCCAGATTAAGAAAAGTAGTTGGATTGTTGGAGAGCAGTGCTAGAGAGCAGATCTGAGGAGTAGGTGACAAAGAGAAGGGATCTGCGTGCCCCCAAAGGGTGTGCTCAGTCCTTTGTTCAGTATTTATCAAACATCTACTATATGCAGCGGAGGAGATGTTGAAATAAAAGGTCTGGGAACATTAACCCTTGTGCCTCTGAAGTCTTAATCATCACTGGTGTCCACCCGTGGGGTGCGTATTATAGAGATATCGCTCACTGCCCAGCCCATTGCCAAGGTGTCCTTGTGCTGTTGAAGAATCCTGATAAAGACTTTGAAAGTTGCTTGCCAGCTTGCTTTTTTTGGTTTTTTGAGACAGGGTTTCTATGTGTAACCTTGATTGTCCTGGAACTATCTCTGTAGACCAGGATGGCCTCGAACTCACAGAGATCTGTCTGGTGACCTTTGGCCTGTAGTGAGGTAATGCCTTACAGTGGAAGAATACTGATCACTTCACGACAGCTGAGAAGCAAGAGATAGTAAAAGACCCAGGGGGTCTGTCATACCAGCCAAGGGCACATTCCCAGCCACAAACTTGTTCCAAAAAGATACAGCCCTTAAAGATCCACCTACTTTCCCTTAGCCTGTAAAACTGTGACTCCAGCATTATTTCAGACCTCTCGTGAAGCAGTCACTTCCCAACCATCATACCTCTTAGCACTGCCGCACTGGGCATCAAGTCTTCGATACCAGAGCAAAGGGAAACACTTTGGATTCAAACCAGTTCCCCCATTTGAACTGCAGCTGGTTGTAAGACTTGGAGAACTCACAGCCTTCTCTGTCTGCACACAAACAGCTAAAGTCAACTGGACACACCAAGACCAAGTTCTTGGTGATATGTTCCTGCCAATGCAAAAGGCCAGATCAGACCAAATTGCAGATAAATGCAGGTTTATTGAGCATGATTCCTGGTCCCAAAGAACGTGGCCAGAGGGTCACACATCCAGGCTAAAGCAGGGAGGTTTTATAGACCCTAGGTGAGGGATGATGTTGTGCCAGCCAGGAGCTGGGACTGTGCCCAAGTATGGGCAAAAGCTTAAGTCCTAGGCAGACACTTGGGTGCCATTCCTTTGTTCAGAGTTTTCTCAGCATGGGCGGGGGTGGGGGGAAGTAGGGCAGATGGGGTTTTCCAGCTTGGGCAAGGGGGAGCCAGGGTTCCAACTGAACACTCAGCACAAAGCATATTTATTTGCCCCAGAGGGAAAAGAGCAGGGAATAAAAGACAAAGACAGAGGATGAGGGAGAAGGGAAAGGATACAAGGGAGGTAGAAAGGGTACTTGTCCCAGAGGGACAAAGGACTGCTTCTCGATAGAGAGGAGACAGACATGGCCCATAGGCAGATGGCAGTTTATAAAGGGAAAGGGGGTAAACCCCATGTTAGCATGGATCAGTTAATTTTGATTGGAGATATTAATTAGGATAGCCAAAGGGGGCTTGTGATTACTTGACTTTAATACCTGGATAGCTGGACCTTGGTGATCAGCCTCAGGAAGTGACCAAATAAGGGAATAGCTTAGTAACCAAGGTCGCTAACTTTAGGAATGTTGTCTGTGGGAACTGTAGCCCCGAGTTACTTATCCCTGCCCCCATTTGAGGTGATTATCTGCAAAGAATAAATTCCCTCTGCTCCTGGAGTTGGGAAAGGAATTTTGAGTGCATGGTGACCGTTCCTTGATCCCTGCTGAGGTCATATAGCCTTGGTTGGCTTGGAACTTGCTTCATAGGCCAGGCTGACCTTGAACCCACAGAGATTCACCTGTTTCTGTCTCTCGAGGAAGAGACAGAATTCTGCTTGGGCTACAAACATGAATGGTTTTGTTTTTGAGACAGGGTCTGGTTGCATCCGCTATGCCGTCCTGTCTGCCTGTCTCTGTCTCCGCAGTGCTGAGATCCCAGGCGTGTATCAGACCTGGAGAAATGGCAGCTTTAACGGCATGCTGAGTTGCTTTAATTCACAAGGTTTAGTGTGGCTTTGTCTGAAGCTCACCAGATCTCCCCAAAGTGCCTTGCTAAGAACAGCAGCGCCATGGCTTTGCCTAGTTCTCTTTCCAGCCTTAAAACGAGAGGAAGAAGAGTGGAATAAAGTTGCCATATGCCTGTGACTCATCAGGATGGAACAGACACAGGCTGTGAGTTATTTTTAATGCAAACTGAAACAAACTCACCCGTGAATTAAAATCAGAATATTTGTATACTTTGGCAAAATAATCTGTGTTGGGTTGAAACTCTTAAAACTGTTCTATGTAGATTGCCTAGTATACATATGTTCATTTTCTGATAAATCGTTATCTTTATATTAACTTTATGTTAGAAATAACAGTGGACTAATTTAAATTTGTTTTGTTTAAATGGAAAGATCTGAGTTATTTGAATTAATTTTCTTTCTTTTTCTTTTTCTGATTTTTCAAGACAGGGTTTTATAACATGAATTCTAATTGGTCTTAATAATAAAAACCTAGAGTCAGCTATCAGCGATGCAGAGTGGCAGCCACTAAAGTTCTTACTGTTACCAATGCTCAGACCAAAGGGGCCATCCTGTCCTCAGACTGCATCCTTAGTCAGACTGACTGCCTCAGACTGCACTGCCGCTCAGACTGCACTGCCGCTCAGACTGCACTGCCCCTCAGGCTGACTGCTCCTCGGACTGCATTCAGCTCCTGTCCCCTCCCGCCTTGCATTCCTCTCTTTGCCCAGCCATATCACTCCTGTCTCCACCTCCCTAGTGCTGGGATTAAAGGCATGTGACTCCAAGTGACTACCTTTGTGTGAGCTCTGTTTCCCTTTTAGACTGGATTAATCTTGTGTAGCCCAGGGTGGCCTTGAACTAATAGAGATCCGTCTATTCCCCCAAGTCCTGAGTGAGATTAAAGGTGTGGGCTACCACAGCCTGGTCTCTAGTGTCTTAGCTCTGCACTCTGATCTTCATGCAAGCTTTATTTGTTAAAACACAAACAAGATATCACTAGAATGTTTCTCTGTATAGCCCTGGCTGTCCTGGAACTAGCTCTGTAGACCAGGTTGGCCTTGAACTCACAGAGATCCTCCTGCCTCTGTCTTTCAAGTGCTGTACCATCACCTTAAAGGTGTTTGCCAACACCATCTGGCTTAGCTTTGATTGAATTAAAACCCCAATTTTTTTGCACATGTATATATTTAATGAAGTAATTTCATTATATTTTTATTAATGATGATTGCTGATGTTCATGGACTGAGGAACGCCTAGAGAATGGGAAAGAACTCCCCTGGGTATGTCTGTGAGGGCCATTTTCCCAGGAATGTGCTTGCAGAGAAGATTAACCAAGAGAGGGAAGATCAGAACCATCCTATAAATTGGGGGACCCAGACTGAACAAAAGGGAAATAAAGAAGTCTGTTTGTGTAGCATCTCTTCCTGCTTCCCACCCGTCTTTCTGCTCTGCCTTCCAGCCACTGTGATGTACACTGTTCTAGTCCTCCACACCCTCCCAGTCATGATGGACCGACACCTCCGAAGTCATGAGTCAGAAAACATCTTTCCTCCTTTGGTCATTGCTCTGTCACAGTGGGAGAAAGTCTGCCTTACAAGGGACATTTGTTCCAGAGAAGTACTGTCACTGTGTGACTAAACCTGACTACAGTTTGGAAGCCCTTGAAACTGAATTGTGAGAGGACTTTGAAAAGGTCCAGAGAAGCAGGCTAGAGAAGCCGTGGAGAATGCTGTACACTGGCTTTCATGGTTTATCATGGTGGGAGTTCAGAGGACCAACAGGCAGTAGTAATGTCTATGCTCATGAGGTTTCGGATAGAAATGAAGATTCAGTTAGGAATTTAGAGGCCAGTGATTCTGGCAAAGAATTTGTCTACACTTTGTCTGTGTCTTGAGATGGTCCAAGTCTTTGAATTTAAAGGTGGTGGAATAATTAATCTAGTCAAGAAGCATTTAAGGTGGCCTGGCATTTAAGGTGGCCTGGTATTTAAGGTGGCCTGGTGTTGAGGCTATGTATGGAATTTGCTGATTGCTTTTAGTCAAATTGACAGTGAGAACACAGTGTGCAAAATAAAAGGTGTGAAAACTTAGAGTTTTCTATGAAAAGGAAGAAGGGAAAGTGAGGGCCAAGGAAAGCATGGCTGCTGAGGAATCAAGGACTTAAAACACTGGCAGGATGGTAGGAAAGAAGCCTTGAAGGTGCCCTCCAAGTCAGGGGACCCTGCTCATCACAGGCTCAAGGTATAAAAGGAGCCTGCTGTTGTTGGGCTTGCTTTATTTGGTTTCTGTGGAGGAGATGGAGACAAGGTTTCACTATGTAGTCCAGGCTGGCCCAGGACTCACCATATAGGCTGACCTCAAATTCATGGCAATTCTCCTGCATCAGCACACCACTAACGCTGAGATTGGAGGTGTGTGCCAACATGTCTGGCTCAGGGGTATAAAAGTTTTGGCTCCTTTGGAAGGCTACACCAAGGAAAGAGCTCTGAGGATCCTGCACTTGGACCCCTTATGGAAGTATTGTTCCTTGTACCCCATCAGCCACCCAAGTACCCAGAGAACCCTGCAGACACTGCCCAAAGGAGCCCAACAACTGCTCGTGCGGATGGCAGAACTTGGCATCCAAGTGCTGCTGGTTTTATACTCATGGAGGCTTCTCTCAGATTTAAAAAGGAAGTCCCTAGAGGGGGTGTGTGACTGGGTCCGGAGCTCTTGAGGGAGCCCTTGAGAAGTGACACATGAAAGAGAAGCCACAGTGTCAACCTTAGAGGCCTGGAAAGTGGGATATCTGCCAGGCAATGAACAAATGTGAGGCTCGCTGGGGAACTGCCCGCCCTGCCCCTCACACTCATGTCATGCCACTGAGGTCAATGTCAGACACCTGTCCTGCCCAGTCCACCCTAGCCTTGGTCCAGTCTCAACTTCCTATGCCCCCACCTCTCCATTTTAGAATGGGGATGCTTACTTTGAGACACGGTATGTTAGAAGTATGTAACTTTCTTATTTCATAGGTGTCAAGGGTAAGCATTTGCCTTGAGCCTCAGAGGACACTTTGAACTTGAACTTTTGAAGTGTTGGAACTGTTAAGTTACGGGGCCTCTTGGAGTCAGACAGAATGTATTTTGCATTACAAGACAGACACGAATCTTTGAGGTGTCAGGGTACAACGTTATGGTTTAAAGAGATGGTTTGTGCATCATGTTGACACAAGACAGGTGTGATGATTTACCTTGATAGTCACCTTGATTGGGCTGAAAAGGGCCTGGGGGTCAGAAATGCACAACTTTGGGTGCTTCTGAGTTTCAAGAGAGAATAAATTCATGTGAGATTCACCTTAAATGTGAGCAAAACCATCTCCTTGGTAAGGGCCCAGATGGAGTGAGAAGGAGAAGATGGAGTGAGAAGGAGAAGACCTTCCAGCTCAGGAGTCTCTCTGCTTCCTGGCCACTGTGATGTGGGTCACTGGGCTCTGCCATACAGGGGTCTCTCTGCTTCCTGGCCACTGTGATGCAGGTCGCTTGGCTCTGCCATACTCTCCCCAACATGTTAGACTGAGACCCCTGAAGCCATGAACTAATTATTTCTCCAGGAAGTGGTTTCTGTCAGGTATTTTGTTACAATAACAAGTGTACACAGTGGCCAAGACCGTTCTTAGAAATGGCAGAGAGATGGACCAAGGAAGGTGTAATTTTCTTTCTTCCTAATTTTCAGGCAGGATCAGGCTTTCTTAATATTTAGTTCTGTTTCAGGCACTTATATACAAATGTTATCCCTGTCCCCCCCCAATATGTCCACATGGATAAGCGGAAGTTCCAGAGCTGAGACTATTACACACCAGTCCTGGGGAGGGACCAACATGTACTGAGAACTTGGACGGCCCTACAGATTTCACAGCAGGATTCCAAGCCACTACGTGCTAAAAGCTTAGTGATCTGCGATTCTTACACCCTACATGGCTGTCAGCTTCTCCTGATTTTTTTCCCTTACATAAACCTTACTTTGCCCCAGGAGTGAGCAAACAGCCTTGAGGTTTTAGAAGCATGGTTTTCAGACAAAATCTCATTCTTCCAGCTACTGAAGCCCTCATGGCTGCCTGGCTATTTGTCATAACTTAATTTCTCCTCTTTAGAACTCTCACGGATCATGCCCACAACATGCAAAACCTAGTATAGGTTACACACAGCACTAAACACTGGCGAGGTGGGGAAGCCATTTTTATTACCATTTCCTTCTGTCATGCACACTGTGAGATCCAGCTAGATGAGCCCCAAGGTTTATATTAATGCAAAATGAAGATATTCCAAGTTCTTCAAATTTGGCATTCTCAGAGCTGTCATCTTGCCTTTCTATATTTTAGAAACAGACTTCTGGATGCTATGCTCATATTTAAATCGGCTTTGCAAATTCCAGCAGGAGATTGTGTCCGAATCGATGTTGGCTCGACTCTGCCGACTTCCCTTGCTTCCTCCTAGTCAAAAGATAAGTCATTTTTTTTTATAATCATAACTTTCCTTGTAAAGCATACAGCTAGCTAGGTTCCTTGGGAACCACAGCACAGAAGGGAAAAGGACAGACAATATGATGTCAGGCAGAGTTCAAGAGAGACTAGTAAGACTCTAAAGCAATGGAGCAAAGCATGCTTTAACGGGTGGGCCGGGACTCTGGCTACTCTAGTGGCTTTGGTTCTTTCTCAGCTAACCTTGGGTGGTTAGGCTGTTGAACATCACAGGGCTATGGAAGTCAGCAGGGCACACCTGGCGGCACGAAGCCCTTTCCTGCGGCATCGGGCAGCAAGGTCTGCCCTGCAGAGCTGGTTGGCAACTACAAAGCCCTGGAGAGAAGCAGACTCTAGACCCCATTTCCTCACAGTCTCCCACCCTATCCAGGCTTCTGTGTCGTAGAGTCTTCTACAAACAACCATCTGTGGGAATATTGTACAGAACAGCAGGAACCCAATGGGAGTAGGGAGGGAAGGGGAGAGTGAGAAGAAGAGGGGAACGGGGGGGAAAGGAGGTCTACTGGACATTTCCCAGCACAGAAAAAGGGCCTTAGCCTTTTCTTATGTTTTCTTTCTGTTTTTTAATTTTTCTTTTCCTAAAGGGGAGCCTTCTCTATCAGGCTGGGAGCTCCGAGTATAATTCACGCCTCGTTAGCTCTGAACTCTGGGCAGAAGTCCCACTCCTCTAAGCCACGTGTGTTCAGTCAATACTTATCAAGCTTGTGTCTGCCAAGCAGTTTGCCCAGCTCCTCTATGCGCTGACTTCTCGCCAGAGAGAAACAAAATGCAGCGTGGTGAAATGGCCCCTGTTACAGTGGGCGGCACCAAGGGCTGTGGCAGGGAAGAGGATGGGGAGGAAGGCTTCCGCTTCGTTTGGTGGGAAAGGCTGATCTCTCTAGGAGAATAGGTTCAGTCAGACACCAGATGAAGAGAGAGAGCTGTGTCTGAGGGAGGGGCAGCAACTGCAGTCTTCCAGGTGAGAGCAAGCTTGGCTTGTCCCCATGAAGACACGGGACAGCGTGGCTGGTGTGACACGCACAGGCACAGTTGATGAGGTCAGATGTGTCTACAGGTCCATGACCTACTGTGCCGTGGGCCTACAGAGTATATTTAAGGAGAGGGAGCAATGAGAGAGTGTTACATTTGTTTGTTTGTTTGTTTACATTTAGCGTGTGTGACCCATGTGCCAATGTCTGAGGAGGCCAAAAGGTGTGGGATCCCCTGGAGCTGGAGTCACAGGTGGTTGTGAGCTGCCAACTATGGGTGCTGGGAAATTAACTCAGGTCTTCTGGAAGAGGACATGTAATAGTAAATACTGAGTCCTCGCTCCAGGCCCGGACAACGGGAGAATTTTTTTTTTAAAGATTTATTTATTTAAATGGACACAGACACTGGTGTTTTGCCTGTATATATCCTGTGTGAGGGTACCAAATCCTCTGGACATGTGGGTGCTAGGAATTGAGCCCGAGTCCCCTGGAAGAACAGTCGGTGCTCTTAACTGTTGAGCCACCTCTGACAACAGTAGAATTTTAGTGGAGGAAGGGCATGGTGCCTTTGTGGAGCTGGATACAATGACAGAGAGGCCTGTTCTGTCTAGCAAGGACTCTGGGACGTTTTCACCCTCAGGGTCATTATTTGAAGACGATTCTTTTGCCCTGGTCTTTGCCATTCCCATTGTCCAGAGTGACATGCAGCAGCAGAGGCTCATTATGGGAACACTCGCCAAGAAGATGAAATTTCTGACCTTGGTGGAGACCTAAGTAAACAGAATAAATCCAGCTGGGTGGGCCAGTCACCTGGCCAAGGGACCACTCATCAGGAAGGCTGTCTCACCTTGAGCCTCGGTAGAGACAGGCAGGATAACTATCCCTCCAGTGAGATTCTGTACTCTTCCTGCCCAGCATTCCCATCCCAGTGCAGTCCCTACAAGCTGCCAAGAGAGTCTCTGGGCTCTGCCCACCTTTCTAAGTCTTGGCTCAGAAAAGCACAACTGTTTCTCTGTTTCTTTCACATGATGATGGGCAGAAGCTAAGTGCGCTTTTCCTGGTACTTTGGGCTTCTTCATTCTTCCCTACAGGTCCCCTCTACTTCATGTGGGTGCAGCTCTGCCATGTGGCTGGCCTCCATGCCAGCATAACTCAAAAAGCATGTCTGTCTGTTTTTGGTTTTTTGTTCTCTTCTCCATCCTTCTCCTTCAGGCAGCTGCTGGGATTGACAGCTTGGCTTGCCTGGAGTGTTCAATAAAACTGTCACCTTTGAGTAAACTTAGGCCTGGCTTGACTTTCAAACTTTTCCTGCCTTTTAATTCTCTAATGGGTAGAAAAAAGGAGCCTGTCCCTGCCTGCACTCCACATGTGTCAACAGGATTCCAAAAGCTCCTCCCTGACCTCCAAACATTTCCTCAAGGGCCTCAGAGCACCCTTACATAAGGGAGGTTGTTTGGTCAAGAATGCAGAGAATACGCTGAGCAACAGCATAGGGATGCACAGCTGTAATCCTAATACTTGGGAGACGGAGACAGGAGGATTGGGAGTTGGAGGCCTTCTTGGACTATGTCGGTCAATTCCAATCCAGGCCAGCTTGGAACCACATGGGGAAACCTCATCCTAAGCAATCAAAAAGCAAAGCAGCACAATGTCCCAAGCACATCGTGAAGACTGTCGTCCTGAAGCTGTAAATCCTGCCTTCGAGAACACGGAAGCAGCGTGGTGGCACGGTTTCAGCCCCGCCTCCAGGGGGCGTCTGACAACAGAAAGGGGAATATCTGGACCACGTGCAGGATGGGGATCCTGCTGGTACTCAGTGGTTGAGAGCTGGAGTTGCTCAATGAGATAGCCCTGAGCAGTGTAGAAACTGAGGGCGTGGCTGCTCCGTGGCGTGGTTAAGGAGAAGGTTTTTAACTATAGATGTGAGGGGAGTACAGCTGGAGGCACCTGGGGGAATTCTGAGCAGAGTGAGAAAGCAATAAAGTAATAGACTGGATATGGCCAGCAGAAAGAGGGGGCAAAGGTGGGGATGGAGGGACAGGAACCAAGAAAGGGCAAAAGAGAGAGACCAAGAGAGCTCATAGCCAAAACAGCAGGGTTCTAAGGAGAAAGGAGTCGCTGGGGAACCGGGGTGGGAAGCCCATGAGCTGGAGAAGTTTAGGGGAGGGGAGGGCCAGGATGTCAGCATGTGCTCTGAAATGTGTACTTGGATACTGAGGAAGCCTGGAGGCCAGTGCGCACTTGGGTACTTAATAGGCATTGCAGGTAGCCATTTCTCCCTTCTGCCAGCGATAAAGAGAAATGGCTTCTTTGATAGAGGAACACTGACTTCACTAATTCCCAAGAAATGCTGACTTTTGTGTAACTGTTGGGATTTGGGGAACGGGAGTCTCCCTTGGAACTGACACAAAATAAATGATTTTCCTACCCCAGCTTCCCATATCTTCCCTCTGAGAAATACACAGGCGGTAGGAAGTCCTGCATGAGGAAGTCTACATGTTGTCCAGCTCTAGAGAATCCACGAAGCCTGGGCCCCGGGGAAACAGCACGGAGTCCCAGACTCAACCGTAACAGTAACAGTATTGGGGACCTGAGCTATTTCACTGTAGCTATTATTTTGTCTTCTTTACCCATAAAACAGGAAACCCTTTCTCTCACCAGCTCCTTGGAAAGCTAGAGAAATAGATTAAGATGTGGACTGTGTATGCTTTTATTACGTTGTAAATCATCGGGCTAAACAGCTTACCCCTCTGCACACACAAGCTGTTAACAAGATAAAAATGCAGCCTATGCCCCAGAGAATTTGTAATTCAATCAGCAGAATTAAAGAGCTACAAGCCTTTATTAGATGACAGCGTAGGAAATATGCTTTCAAAATTACAGGACTGTTTTCGCAGACCAAACATCTTATATTTAATTAAATTTACTAATGTCAATTCTATTTTTTTTTCTGGCAACGGATATTTTCCAAAGCATATCCATTCTAGACTAACACGCATTAGCTCAAAGATGCCTAAGATACTACTTGGTTTTTAGGTATTATTGTTCATGTCGCTTACTTCCCTTTATGTCTCTGCTTTTGTTGAGAACACTACTATTTCTTCTACAGCAAATTAGTTTCATTGAGAAAAATTCTGATCTGTTGAAACAAAACTGAACCGATTCCTAACAAAATATCATGGGAAAACATTTTTAGGCTTATTTATTTTATTTTATGGAAATGATTGTTTTGCCAGCATGCATGCATGTATGTATGTGTACCACATGCTGCCTGAGGGGAGACAGGAGGAGGTGTTAGAGCCCCTCAACCTGGAGTTACAGATGGTTGTAGGCTGCCATGTGGGTGCTGGGAACCAAACCTAGGTCTTCTGCAAGAACAGCAAGCCCTCTGGTCCCCAAAATTCATTTGTTTACAGAAAATAATGGCGTCTGGGTAGATGTCTCGGGCAGTAAAGGCTGTGTGGGGACTGTGCTCAATATCCCCCACTCTCACGCCACCCCACCCCCACACTCGTGAAAAAGGTTAACATGATAGCACATGTCAGTAACCCCAGTGCTGGGAGGCTGAGACAGGGAGGGCCCCAGGGCTTGCTGGATAGCCTGTCTGGTTGAAATGGTGAGCTAGGAGTCCAGTAAGAAACTGTCTCAGCTTCCGGTGTGGGTGTGCATGGGGAAAGACTCAGTTTTCCTTAAGGGGCTGGCCACTGGGCGTTTAACCATGCTGCAGTGAGAACATGGGCAACATAAATTGGATTCTCTTTGGGTTTTTTTTTGTGCAGGGAGGTCATAGTTGTTGGGGGTGGGGGACCTGGGAAGGAAATGCGATCAGAGTTCATCATCTGAAATTCCCAAATAAACAACAAAAATATTACATAAAAAAAGCAAGAAAAAAAAGAGAGAAATGGTGGCTCCCACCTTTAATCCCAGCGCTGGGGTGGGGGGGCGGGCAAAGGCAAGGAGATCTCTGAGAGTTCAAGGTCATTGACACACGGACACATGGATTTCCTGTCTCAACAATAACACTCCTCCAGAAAAAAAATAAGGTGGAGTAAGATTAAGAAAGATACCCAACATTGCTCTCTGACCTCCACACACATGGGACACTACACGTACACATACACACAAAGCCTCTCTCTCTCTCTCTCTCTCTCTCTCTCTCTCTCTCACACACACACACACACACACACACACACACACACACTCCTTGTCCCTCATATATACACACACAATCTCTCCCACAATCACATACATATACAAGTACACACACATGTGGGCAGGCACACATAAATTTTAAAAATTTAAAATGATACTCTACCACAAATAAAAAATGATGTAATTTGGGAGCATCTGAGCAAAATATACTAAAGTCTGGACTCTAATTCTTCGAGGAAGATAGTACTCTTAGTTAATAAAACAAATAATAAAAGTGAAATATAGACGCGGTGGTGGAGCGTCTGACAAAGTCATTGCCCACGCGGGCCACAGCACCTGCAGCAGTCTGGACACGGCCAGGTCAGTCGGCACAGCAGCATAAATACAGGAGGGGCTTGTGAGGCAGAAAGCTCTCAGGAAAGATGGAGGACTTGAATAATACTAAAAACTACACTAAGATAATCAATAGTTAGTATTACATCCAGCACATTCAGCAACCACATAGGCAAAAATTTAAATTAAAAATCAATTTTTAAAATGCTATCCAGAAAATCTCAAATATTTAGAAATTAAGGAGAAATCAGAAGAAGCTGAAAAACAGTGAATCATCTGACACATAAGCATATATCGATGCTGACCAGGCAATGTTTGGAGAGCACTGGAAAGTGTCCCAGTCAGGGTCACTACTGCTGGGATGGAGTACCATGACCAAAAGCAACTTGGGGGAGGAATGGGCTTATTTCCCTCACCGTTCCACAATTCATCATCAAAGGGCGGGAACTCAAACAGGTCAGGAACCAGGGGGCAGGAATTGATGAAAAACTCATGGGAGGGAGCTGCTTATTGGTTTGCTCCTCATGACTTGCTCAGCCTGCTTTCTTATAGAACTCCAGGAGCACCAGCCCAGGAATGGTACCACCCACACTGGGCTAGGCCCTCCCCTGTCAATCACAAGTCAAGAAAATGCACTATCCATGCCTGCCTACAGCCCAATCTGATGGGGGCATTTTCTCAACTGAGGAGCCCTTCTCTCAGATGATCCTAGCTTGGGTCAAGTTGACATAAAGCTAGCCAGGGCAGAGAGTTTCAGATGCTCACAATAGGGAAGCTCTAAGGTCAAGCATTCTACTGTAAGCTTAAAAAGTATCAGGAAAGTAAATCCAAAGCAAGCAGAAGGAAGCGGATAAAATCAACTAGAACAGAGGTCAGCAAAACAGCAAAGAGACAGAATGAGACAAAACCAACACAGCAATCACCAAGGATTACTGGAGCCAAAACTTTAAATAGAGCCAAAGCTGAGACTCCCTGAGCATCAGTAACAAAGACAGGTTAGTATTGGCAAAAGATCGATCCACAGACCACTAGAGCAAAGAGCCCAGAAACAGGCCATACATACAGTCAATTAAAAACGTTTTATTCCCAAGCCACTTAAAAGTCAGGAGATAAAGTAACCTTTTTGTTTGTTTGTTCTTTTGAGACAGGGTTTCTCTGTGTAACAGTCCTGGAACTTGTTCTGTAGACCATGATGGCCTCAAACTCACAGATCTGCCTGCCTCTGCCTTCAGAGGGCTGGGATTAAAATAACCTTTCTAACAGACAGTTCTGGTTATTTATGGGGGAAAGGAATCATTGATTTCTCAAGTCATCTACAAAACTAAGTTGAATTTTATACAACAGACAACTGTAGAACCTTAACTATAAATCCCCAGGGGACAATACAGTTGCCGCAGAATAAACATGTTTTGAGATAAGAACACAAAAATATGTAAAATGAATGGGAAAAATACAATGTTGGGTTTTTCAGCCAAAGGACGGTCAGTATGTAAGGACTGAAAGATGTTCGGGGCAATGGCCATGAGGCACAGATACAAACCACAGTAAGATCCCACTCCCAATATGCTGGGGCAGCAGGGGCAGAAAGGTCAGGGTTGGCAAGTTAGCAAGCAGGTGGAGGGACAGCCATGATGACACTGGGGCCAGAGCGGAGTTCATGGACTCTAGAGAGCGGCCTGCAGCTCCTGGCAGGAAAAGCACAGTCTTACCACAGACACCGGCAGTCCACTCCCAGGCGTGTGCTAAGGATGAATGAAATGCATATCCATGTTTTAAAAAACGGCGCAGAAATGCCCGTAGCATTTGTAGCTGCCCCCAACTGGAAACAACTCAGAATGGACAAACTCATGGCAGGGTAATTAAGAAAATGTGATTTCTTGATATCAGATATGATAGGGCAAGAAAACATGAATAACTGATACTGAGAGTAAAAAAGACCCGGGTTAAAGCTACATGCAACAAAAATTATGGAGAACTTTATGAAAATGCCAGAAAAAAAGGCAAAAGGAAACTGGACAGTTGAGATGAACTGACCAAATTCCTGGAAAACCCACAATTTACCGAAACTCATAGAAGAATCAGAATATCCAAGTGCCTGCAAGAGAGTTCACAGAACTGACTGTTCTATCTTATCTGCTGTCCTGCAGAATGAACTCAAGGCCACATGGTTTCAGCCCTGAGTTCGCCAATCAAGGGACAAAGAACACTGATTGCTTGTCAGATTTTTCAGAAAGTAAACGTGGAAATTCCAATCCTTAGTACTTGAGAGCCTGTAACTCCAGCGGGTTCTTACAAGGCAGCCATAGTGACATCCTCCACGAACTTCCACCTCCACCGCCACCACAGAGGAGGATGCTTTGCGGTGTGGGAAGGGATTTTTATTATCATGACTGGACAGGGAGGGAACCAGACTGAGTGAAGGTACAGCCACTAGGGACCACATTTCTGCAGTGTTTTAAAGGTTTTACTTTATTATAAAATGCTGAAGGAAAACAAGTAGAGGATTACACTTTTCTTAGATTCTAATAGATTTATCTATCTATCTATCTATCTATCTATCTATCTATCTATCTATCTATTCATTTAGTTAGTTAGTTATCTTTTTGCTTTTTGGAGCCAGGGTTCTTCTGTTTAACAGCCCTGGATATCGTGGAACTCACGCTGTAAACCAGGCTGGCCTCGAACTCACAGAGATCCACCTGCATCTGCCTCCCGAGCGCTAGGATTAAAGGTGTGTACCACCATCACTCAGTCCTAACAATTTTTTAAAAAAATATTAATCTATTTTTATTTAATTTGCATTGGTGTTTTGCCTGCATATATGTCTGAGGCATTGGATCCCCTGGAACTAGAATTACAGACAGTTGTGAGCTGCCATGTGGGTGCTGGGAGCTGAATCTGAGCCCTTGGGAAGAGCAGTCGATGCTCTTAATCTCTGAGCCATCTCTCTAGCCACTAGATTTTTAATCTTGATGTAGACAGCTATAAAAACACCATGAGCATAATATTAAAGCTGACAAAATGAATAAGGCCAGGAAGATAGGATGTATAGAAACTGTCACATCTAGTGGAAAGGTAGTGGTTACCACCTTAAAGTTCTCCTTCAAGAGCCTATGTCTGAAAAGCAAAGGGGAAGCGCACACTGCAGTTTCAGGTGGAAAAGGCCTCATTTTAAAAAGCATTTTTTGTCACCATCATTACCGTGTTCTCCTCTTCATTTACTTGTCATTTGCTTGCTTATGTTGAAGCAAGGTTTCATCCGTAGCCTACCCTGACCCTGAATTCATGCTCTTCCTTCTGCAGGCTCCACAGTGGGAAATCACAGGTCTGTGTTGTCCTAGAGTTCCATTGCTGGGAAGACACCATGACCACAGCATCCCTTCTAAAGGGAACATTTAGCTGGGGCTGGCTTACAGTCAGAGGTTTAGTCCACTGTCATCCTGGTGGGAAACATGGTGGCACTCAGGCAGACATGGCGGTGGAGAAGAGCTGAGAGTTCTACATCTGGGTCTTTAATCCCCAGGCAGCAGGAAGACAGAGAAGAGACACTGGGCCCAGCTTGAGCATTTGAAAACTCAAAGCCCACTCCCAGGGGCACACTTCCTCCAACAAAACCACACTCACTCCAACAAGAACACAACCCCAATTGTGCCATTCCCTACAAGCCTATGAGGCCATTTTCTTTCAAGCCACCACATTCCACTCCCTGGCTCCTATGGGCTTGTAGCCATATCATAATGCAGAACTGCATTTAGTTCAGCTTCCAACGTAACCACAGCCCGTCAAAGTCTCAATGATGTTTAAAGTTCAAGGTCTCTTTGGAAACTCACGGCAGTCTCTTAACTGTAACCCTCTGTAAAACAAGATAAAAAAGCAGATCACATACTTCTAAAATACAATGGCACAGGATTTACATTACCATTCCACAAGGGAGGAAAGGGAGCACAGTGAGGAAATACTGGACCAAAGCAGGACCAAAACCCAGCTGGGCGAACTCCAAACTCTGCACCTCTACGTTTGATGTCAAAGCGCTCTTCAGATCTCCAGTTCCTTTCAACTTTTTTGACTGCATCACACTTCCTTCTCTTGTGCTGGGGCCTCCATGGCAATCCAGAGTTCACCTTCACAGCTTCGCACAGTGGCCTCTCTGGGTCTCCATTCAGGGACACCCCTGGCACATTCTTGGTCTCAGTGGCTTTCCTTAGTTACAGAGGGATTTGTATCTTTGTCTTGTATACTTGACTCTAAAGCCAGAACCATGAGGCTAAAGCTCTCAAGTTCCACTGCTTGCTGAGGCTGGTACATACCTCCTTGTTCAAATACATTGTGACCAGCTTGCTATTTTTGATGGTGTCCTTCACTGCCTAAGCTTGGCTGTCCTGGAACAGGCAGTATAGACAAGGCTGGCTCAGATTCAGAGATCCACTTGCCTTTGCCTCCAGAGTGCGGAGTGCTGGAATTAAGGGTGTGAGCCACCATATCTGGCCCTAAATGTTTCATTAATTCCTTTTCACAAGTTGGAAGCTTAGTTGGGTGGGGTCTTGACCTGCGGTCACTTTTCCTTTTATTCCATTTAGCAGCAGGTTTTTCTTTAAACTTTTTATCTCCTTGAGCACTGAACTTGACTCCATTAAACCCCCAGGGCTCTTTTTCTCCTCTTCTGTACGTTTTCATGTTTCCTGTTCAGTTTGCACCTTTTCATTACAGATCTGCATAGGACTGGCCACTGTTAGCCACAGAACACAGTCAACACCAGACTGCTCAGAAATCTCCTCTGCCAAAGATGTTAATCTCTAATTCTTCAATTCAGCCTCAGGCAGGTTTTTTGACAAGGACAGAAGTAGCTACATTCTTCACCAACCTATCACAAGAATGTTTTTTTAGGTCACAAACTAATATGCGTCTCCTCGGAAACATCCTAGCCAGGCCTCCACAGTTTAAATCACCCTCAGCACCGCCGTCTTCCATATTCTGACTAGTATGGCCCATAAGCCCTGCTTAAAGCATTCAACTTTAATCCCAAATCCCAAAGTCCACATTCTTATAAAAAAAAAGATCATATGGTCAGGCCTGTCACATCACCACCTCAGTCCTGGCACCAACTTCAGTCATTGCTAGGGTTTCTACTGATGGACAGACACTATGCGCACAGTAACTCCTACAAAGGGAAACATTTAAATAGTCTATTTTCATTTTATGTGCGTCGGTGCTTTGCTGGCATTACATCTGTCTGTGTGAGGGTGACTGTGTGAGGTGACTGTGTGAGGGTGTCTGTGTGAGGGTGTCTGTGTGAGGGTGACTGTGTGAGGGTGTCTGTGTGAGGGTGTCTGTGTGAGGGTGTCTGTGTGAGGGTGTCTGTGTGAGGGTGTCTGTGTGAGGGTGACTGTGTGAGGGTGTCTGTGTGAGGGTGTCTGTGTGAGGGTGACTGTGTGAGGGTGTCTGTGTGAGGGTGTCTGTGTGAGGGTGTCTGTGTGAGGGTGACTGTGTGAGGGTGACTGTGTGAGGGTGACTGTGTGAGGGTGTCTGTGTGAGGGTGTCTGTGTGAGGGTGTCTGTGTGAGGTGACTGTGTGAGGTGACTGTGTGAGGTGACTGTGTGAGGGTGTCTGTGTGAGGGTGACTGTGTGAGGGTGTCTGTGTGAGGGTGTCTGTGTGAGGGTGTCTGTGTGAGGGTGTCTGTGTGAGGGTGTCTGTGTGAGGGTGTCTGTGTGAGGGTGTCTGTGTGAGGGTGTCTGTGTGAGGGTGTCTGTGTGAGGGTGACTGTGTGAGGGTGTCTGTGTGAGGTGACTGTGTGAGGTGACTGTGTGAGGGTGTCTGTGTGAGGGTGACTGTGTGAGGGTGTCTGTGTGAGGGTGTCTGTGTGAGGGTGTCTGTGTGAGGGTGTCTGTGTGAGGGTGACTGTGTGAGGGTGACTGTGTGAGGGTGTCTGTGTGAGGTGACTGTGTGAGGTGACTGTGTGAGGTGACTGTGTGAGGGTGTCTGTGTGAGGGTGACTGTGTGAGGTAACTGTGTGATGGTGACTGTGTGAGGGTGTCTGTGTGAGGGTGACTGTGTGAGGTAACTGTGTGAGGGTGTCTGTGTGAGGGTGTCTGTGTGAGGGTGACTGTGTGAGGGTGTCAAATCTTGGAGTTACAGGCAGTTGTGAGCTGCCATGTTGGAGATACGAACTGAACCCAGGTCTTCTGGAAGAGCAGTCAGTGCTCTTAACCTCTAAGCCATCTCTCCAGCCCAAGGAAAACATTTAATTGAGGCTGACTTACAGGTTCAAAGTTTAGTCCGTTATCATCATGACTGGAAACATGGCAACATGCAGGCAGACATGATGTTGAAGAATAGCTGAGAGTTCTACATCTGGATTGACAGGAGAGAGAGAGAGAGAGAGAGAGAGAGAGAGAGAGAGAACAGTGGCCTGGCTTGAGCATTTGAAACCTCAAAGTGACACACTTTCTCCAACAAAGTCACACCTACTCCAACAAGGCCACACTTTCTAACAGTGCCACTCCTATGGGCCTATGGGGATCATTTTCATTCAAATCACCACATACGCCTTTATATGGGGTTCATTTCTTAAAATATTATCTTTGGTCCTGGGGACTGAGTCTTCCACATGTGAGGCAAGTGCGCCACCACTGAGCTACATTTCCACCCCAAGGTTAACAACATCAGTGAAATCATCAGAAAGTGGGTGGCTAGTTTTTTTTTTTTTTTGTCAGCTTGACACACACTAGACACCTGGGAAGAGGAAACCTCGACTCAGGGATTGGATTGCCCTGTGGGTATGTCTGTGGGAGGGCCCAGCCCACTGTGCAGGGTACTACTCCTGGGCAAGTCGTCCAGGGTTGTATAGGAGAGAAGGCTGAGCAAGCCGGGAAAGCAAGCAGTAAGTGGCATTCCTCCATGGCCTCCGCTTTGGTTGTTGCCGCAAAGTGCTGCCTGCCTTTGCTTCCCTTGCTGGTGAGGAGAAAGCAGGATGTGTTCAAGAGGAAGGATGGAGTATGTGCTAATGAATCAAAATCCGGTGGGTTAAGCCAGGCACGCGGTTCACGCCTGCAGTCTTGGTTCTTGGGAGGTTGGGGAGGAAAGATTGCTGAAAACTTAAGGTCAACTTGAGCTACATAGTGAAGGTCCAGGCCAGTCTGGACTACCCTATGAGATACTGCTCAAAAAAAGAAAAAGAAAGAAAGAAAGAAAGAAAGAAAGAAAGAAAGAAAGAAAGAAAGAAAGAAAGAAAGAGACAGAAAGAAAAGAAAGAGAGAGAGAGAGAAATCAAAATCAAGGAAGGAAAGAAGGAAGAAAGATTCTCAAAGAGCCTTAAACATTAAAATTATTCTTATAAAACTAGGGAAAATAGAGTGGTATGTATTTATTTCAGCTATGGAACAATGATACATTGTTGTTGGTAGCAGTTTTGCTATGTATCCTATAGCCTATGGTCTCAAACCTGGAATCCTCCTGTCTTAGTCTCCTGAGTGCTAGGATTACAGGAATGTACCACAACTCTTGGCTCTGTAGGTTTATTGAGACCCCCACTTCCTTTATTTCTTCAACTTAAGAAATATTCCTTGGTTAGCTTCTCTGGCCCGGCACCGGTGTGACACGCTCAGCCTCCCGTTCCCCACACAGTACAGCTAGGTTGAGCCTTTCTGCTCCTCCTTCAGCCCCACCAACTCTTAGGATTCTAGTTGAAGGAACAGCATAGAGAGAGAACCTCAAGACCAGCTTGTGTTGTCGGTTACAACTGTGAAAACAACATGGCCCCCATCCACCTGCTAATTCCATGCATGCCTTTGAGAATGTCTTCTCTAGGTGGCATTTATCCGCTTCTCATTTGCCCTCCCATGAGTGTTTCCATCCGGCCCTCCCCACTTCCCTACCCCCTCCCCAGCCTCTACTACACTACACTCCCGCTAGTGAGAGCCTCTGGATACAGGTGTGCTCTGGACACAGGTGTGGACAGTTCATTAGTCACCCCCAAAGAGAGGTCAGGGCCTTGTCTTTAGCCCCTGAAAGGTGACCCCTAAGCCATAGACTGTGTGGTTTATAGTGGGGCCTTAGACCACACAGTGACAGCTTACCCTCCAGACATGCCAGGGGCACGCTATCTAGGGTCAGCTAGGCAGGCAGTCAACTATAGTCATGCAACTGACTTGGATGGAAACTGTATACACCGTTGGGTGAGCTGCTAGACAATTCCTCATCTTGTTTTACGTCATTGCCAGGAGAGGTCAGCAGTGTGCTGAGTCCACCAGAAGAGAGGAGGCTACACAAGGACTCCTGGACTCTGTACTCTGCACCCCTCCTGCCTTCTGCAGGAATAACCCACAACTGCGAGTGTGACCCGCTTCCTGTGAGTACCGTGTCTCCTAGCGAATTACTGAACCTGAAGCTGGTCTTGAGGCTCTCTCCCCGTGCACCGAGACACTAATGTCAAGGTCTTCCTTCACTCCTACAGCTCCTCCATCCCCAGTGGCTCCGTGATGCTCCTGTCTCTTACCCCAGGTCTTTTTTATCACTACTCAAGGCCGGCCTGATCTACATAGCAAGTTCAAGGCTCGCCAAAACAATATAGAGAGGGGCTGGAGAGATGGCTCAGAGGTTAAGAGCATTGCCTGCTCTACCAAAGGTCCTGAGTTCAATTCCTGGCAACCACATGGTGGCTCACAACCATCTGTAATGAGGTCTGGTGCCCTCTTCTGGCCTGCAGACATACACACAGACAGAATATTGTATACATAATAAATAAATATATTTAAAAAAAGAAAAAGAAAAAAATTATATAAAAAACAATATAGAGAGATGCTGTCTCAAAACAGCAACAAAAACAAAACCCACCAACAAAAAAATACCCAGTTAGTGTTGCTTTCTGAAAAAGTAAGCTTTCTTTTTATATGAAATATCTGAACAGACACGTACTAAAAATTAATTACCAGAGAGTCACATTTGTAACTGCAAGGTTAGGAATTTAAACACGTGATGTGAAAAGTGTAACTGAAATGAGTTAAATTTCCATATTTAAATTCATATGCAGATTTCTTGGAGCAATCTAATTTTAGCAAGAAAATATACCATTACAGTTTCCCTTTTCTTCTCAGCCAATTAATTTTAGTTAACTTCTAGTTATGAGTTATTGTAAAACATACTTCATGACTAGGCTTCTCTCTCTTTCCCTTTTTTCCTTCTGAGACAATCGCACACTGTAGCCTAGGCTGGCCTGGAACTTACCATGTAGCACAGGCTGGCCTCAGACTCATGTCGCCACTCCTTACCCAGCATTTTTTTTTAACCCAGCATTTTAAATGTTGAAGTTACACATAAGAATGTCCCTTGACTGACTTAAATGTCCTTTTTTCTTTCTAAAGCACTGGCCACCAACCAACAGACAAAATTTACAGAAATGATGATGCTTTTGTTCTTTTCATGCAAATGTGTATGTTTATTGTGTTGATGTAGCTACATAGCTGGGGTTTGTCTTTTTGGACGTTTATTCTAATGATGCCCACAGCCGACAACATTTCATGACAGGGGTAAAGTGACTAGTTAGAAAGTGTCTATTTATTTGATCTCGAGAGCAGAGAAGACATCCATGACACACTCCTAGATAACAGCCTTCATAAGCAATTACAGAGCCAGATCTTAGTGATCACTAACAAACTGCCGGCTGCTCAGAGGCCTTAGCCCTAGAAGGCATCTAGAGATCTCATAATAGGAAGCATTGCTAAGTGAGCAGGGTTTTATTTATGTTACGGCTCAATTGTTTACTGTTAGTTATGAGTCGTTATGCTGGGACTAGTTTTGTTTTGTTTTTATTCTAAGGTCTCTGCACTTTAGACATAAACTTTAGCAGTGTCTTTGGCAGCAAGACAGTTCACCATAAAAACCATTCACGAGCCCATGTACTGCTGTTCTTATGTCTGCCTTCAAGTCCATGTTCCTGTAATGTTTCTGGTTTCAACTCTGTACCCCTAAGTCTATCCTAACTAATGTTTCTGGCTCCACAGCCCCATCTCAGCAGAGCAGTCACATCTCCGTCATTTTTGTTTTGTTTGTTTTTTCCAAAAAGGATGTTCAGATGCTCAACATTTGAGAACTGGCCAGTGACAGTGTCACAAAAGTGTGTCCATTGGTCTCATGGGAGGCCACCAGCCACCGGCCACTTTCAAACCCAAGAGATGATGCCAGTTCTTCTTCTAAACTCAAACAAATGACGCTTCTTCTTCTAGGGTGACAGCATGGAGAACTCTGAGGTTCCCTCCTCAGAAAACAAGCGCAACTAATAAAAATGCAAAGCACACCATTTAGACCAATGGTTCTCAACATGTGGGTCGTGACCCACAGGGCCACATATCAGATATTTACATTATGATTTAGACCAATGGTTCTCAACATGTGGGTCATTACCCACAGGATCACATATCAGATGTTTACATTATGATTCATAACTAACAAAAGTAGCAATAATTTTGTGGTTGGGGTCACCACAACATGAGGGATTATATTAAAGGGTTGCAGCACTAGGAGGGTTGAGAGCCACTGATTTGGACGCTCTGTGAGCTGTCCCGAGCATTCAGCAAATGGGTGGCTATTGCGAGCATCTACAAGAGTCAGAAAGAACAGTGGCAGGCTTTCACCGCTCTGTGTAGCTGTCTTTGCTTGAAACATAGTGTAAGGGAGCACAAGCCTATAAGAGCAGCGGCAGACCAGTGACTAGGTGGCTCACCAAGAGAATCAAGCAAAGTGAGAGTTAAAAACTGCCCCCTGGTTGGGACTTGAGAGACGGCTCAGCAGTTAAGAGCCCATACTGCTTTCGCAGAGACACAGAGTTTGGTTCCCATAACCCACACTGGACAGCTCACAACAGCCTATAACTCCAGCTCCGGGGGATCCAACACCTCTGGCTTTCACGAGCTACACATGCTCACACACTGTGGTGGTTTGAATGAAAGTGACCCCTATCAGCTCATAGGAAGTGACATTATTTGAAAGGATTAGGAAGTATGGCCTTATTGGAGAAAGCGTGTCATTGGGGGTGAAGTTTTTGGTTTCAAATGCTCAATCCAGGCCCTGTCTTTCTCTCTTCCTGCTGTCCGCTGATCTGGATGTAGAACTCTTGGCTTTGGCTACCTCTCCGGCACCATGACTACCTGCCTGCTGCCTTGCTTCCCACCATGATGATTAATGGACTCTACCTCTGAACCTGTAAGCCAGACCCTATTAAATGCTCTTATAAATCCTCTTTATAAGAGTTGCTGTGGTCATGGGTCTCTTCACAGCCAAAAAGCTCTTACTAAGATACACAAAATGAAAAATAAAATAAATGGTTTTTAAAAAGCACTCTCACTATTGGGGCAGAGGGTGTAGCGAGGGTGGATCTTGGGGGAGTTAAAGGAAGGAATAGAGGATGAGTATGATCAAAATATGTTGTGTTGTTATATGGAATTCTCAAAG